>NC_064559.1:157023639-158223639 GCF_937001465.1 Orcinus orca | reverse complement strand
ACTGGCCTCACTCCTTTACGTTCCCAACCTTGCTACTCTGTGTGCACAGACCTACCATCCCATGGCTAGGTGCCCTCTAAGACCCTTTGCAGTTTTAAGCTTTGGTGATTCTACAAATCTTCCTTTTATTATTACATATGAGCCTCCTTCCAGAGGCTAAGGGAGTGAGCTACCCTGCAATGGATCTGGAATCAACTTGGAGATTCTGGAAGAATCACAGTAGTTACTGTCTTTAACAATCTGGGGAAATTTTAAAAATAGGTTAAATCTGAAAGCTGTAATTTGACTCAGCTTTGGACATTTGCCTACTCCTACATTTGTCTTTCTCATTTGCTTTCTGCTGTATATTAAAACAATTTATATGTGGTAAGTATATAACATAAAATACACGTATCTTAATATGTACAGTTTGATGAATTTTCAAAACTATAACTACCACTCCAATTATGATATACAGCATTCTCATCACTGAGAATTTCCTTTCTGTCCCTCTCCAGTCTATCCACGGGGGAGAGAGAGGGATGCAAGTTCCCCCTCTAGAGTCAGCCACTAATATATCTACTGCAGCTGAATCTTCTCTGTTCTTGAAATTCATAAAAACTGAACCATAGAGTAAGTACTCTTTTCTGTCTGGCTTCTTCCTCTGAGCATAGTATTCTTGGGATTCACCCACCAGTAGTTGTCATTACATCCACCAGATGTCATTACATCCACCAGTAGTTTGTTCCTTTGTATTGTGAGTCGTATTCCATAAAACAAATATGCCACATTTTATTTATTCATTCTCCTGTTGGTGAACATTTGGTTGTTTCCAGTGTTTTGCTTTCATGAATAAAGCTGCAATGAACATTGCTGTACAAATCTTGTACATAGATTTTTATTTCCTTTTGGGTAAATATCTCAGAGTGAAATTGTTGGGTCATAAGGTAGGGGTATTTTTACCTTCTTAAGAAACTTTTAAGAAGTTACCACAGTGGTTGTAACATTGTCTACTCTCACCAGCAATGTATGAGAAACACAATGGCTCTCCATCTTCTCAATATTTGGTGTTTTTGTCTCTTTAATTTTAGCCATTCTCATGGATATGAAATGGTAGCTAATTGTGATTTTTTAAATTAATTAATTAATTTTTGGCTGTGTTGGGTCTTCGTTGCCGTGCACGGGCTTTCTCTAGTTGCGGTGAGCAGGGGCTGCTCTTCATTGCGGTGCGCGGGTTCCAGGCACGCAGGCGTCAGTAGTTGTGGCACGTGGGCTCAGTAGTTGTGGCTCGCAGGCTCTAGAGTGAAGGCTCAGTAGTTGTGGTGCACGGGCTTAGTTGCTCCGCGGCATGTGGGATCTTCCCGGACCAGGGCTCGAACCCGTGTCTCCTGCATTGGCAGGCGGATTCTTAACCACGTGCCACCAGGGAAGCCCTCTCATTGTGACTTTAATTTGCATTTCCCTGATGAGTAATGATGTTGAACATTTTTTCTGTGAGTTTATTGACATTCGGTTAAAGGTGTTTTTTTGATGAACAGATGCTTTTAATTTAAATTCTAATTTATTAATTTACTCATTTACAATTACTGCTTTCAGTGTCCTAAGAAATCTTTGCTAGCCTCTATTCACAAAGATACTCATGTATATTTTATTCTAGGAGCTTTACAGTTTTAATTTACATGTAAGCCTTAATTCATCTCAAATTATTTTTTCTTTACGGTATAAAATGCAGATTAAAGTTCACTTTTTCTCCAGTTGGTACAGCACTATTTGATAGACCTCCTGTTTTTCATTGAATTATATCAATGCCTTTATAAAAAGGAAAAAAAAATCAATTGTTGGTATTTGTGAGAGAGCCTATTTCTGGATTCTCTATTCTGTTCCATTTGTATATTTTTCTGCCTTTATGACATATTTATAGTATTGAGTTTTTCAGTTCATGAGCATGATATACCTCTCTATCTATTTAGGTTTTTTGTAATTTCTCTCAATAATATTTTGCAGTTTTTTAGTGTAGAGCTCTTTTTATTTCCTTCATTAAATTTATTCATAGGTATGTGTTTTGGTGCTATTATCAATGGAATTTATTTTTAAATTTTATTCCCAGTTGTTTATTACTAATACATAGACATTCAGTGGATTTTTGTATATGGTCATGTATACCTTGCTAAATTAACTTATCACATTTATTTGTAGGATCTTAAAATTGTTGTTGTTAACTCTTTTGGGTTTTCTACATCCACCATCATGTTATCTCCAAATAAAGACAATTTTATTTTCTTTTTTCCCAATATGTATGCCTTTTATTTCCCTCTCTTGTCATCATTGGCAAGTACTTAATGTGATATTAAATAGAAATGGTGAGAGTGCACATCCTTGCCTTGTCCCCCACATTAAGGGAACATGTTTAATATTCCATTATTAATCATGATATTTTTCTTAGATACCTTTTATAGATTGAGGAGGTTCTCTTTCATTTCTAGTTTTATGAGATCTTTCTTTTAAAATCATAAATAGGTGTTGGATTTATTTATTTATTTATTTTTTACATCTTTATTGGAGTAAAATTGCTTTACAATGGTGTGTTAGTTTCTGCTTTATAACAAAGTGAGTCAGTTATACATATACATATGTTCCCATATCTCTAACCTCTTGCATCTCCCTCCCTCCCACCCTCCCTATCCCACCCCTCTAGGTGGTCACAAAGCACCAAGCTGATCTTCCTGTGCTATACGGCTGCTTCCCACTAGCTATCTATTTTACGTTTGGTAGTGTATATATGTCCATGCCCCTCTCTCACTTTGTCACAGCTTACCCTTCCCCCTCCCCATATCCTCAAGTCCATTCTCTAGTAGGTCTGTGTCTTTATTCCCATCTTACCCCTAGGTTCTTCATGACCTTTTTTTTTTTTTCTTAGATTCCATATATATGTGTTAGCATATGGTATTTGTTTTTCTCTTTCTGACTTACTTCACTCTGTACGACAGACTCTAGGTCCATCCACCTCACTACAAATAACTCAGTTTCGTTTCTTTTTATGGCTGAGTAATATTCCATTGTATATATGTGCCATATCTTCTTTATCCATTCATCTGTTGATGGACACTTAGGTTGCTTCTACGTCCTGGCTATTGGAAATAGAGCTGCAATGAACATTTTGGTACATGACTCTTTTTGAGTTATGGTTTTCTCAGGATATATGCCCAGTAGTGGGATTGCTGGGTTGTATGGTAATTTTTTCAAGTGTTTTTTCTTAACTATTGAGCTCGTTAGATGATTTTATCTTCAAACCTGTTAATTATGTTGAGTAGCTTTGTGAATTACATTGTTTTAGAATGTCAAAATAACTTACATTACTGGGATAAACACAACTCGGTCACAATATATTATTCTTTTTATATTCCTGAATTTATTTTGCCAGTGTTTTGTTAAAGAGTTTTGTATATAATTCATGAGATATATTGGTTTGAATATCTCTTTTCTTGAAATATCTTTTATCAGGTTTTGGTATTAGGGTCATCGTAGCTTATAAAATGACTTAGAAAGTGTTTTTTCCTGTATTTTTAAAAAGAGTTTGTGTAATATTGGTGTTATTTCTTCCTTAAATGTTTAATAGAATTCCCCTGTAAAGTCATCTGGACTAGGGGATTTCTTTGTGGAGGCGTTTTAAATTAAGAATTCAGGGTTCCCCTGGTGGCACAGTGGTTGAGAGTCCGCCTGCCAATCCAGGGGACATGGGTTCGTGCCCCAGTCCGCGAAGATCCCATATGCTGCAGAGAGGCTAGGCCCGTGAGCCATGGCCGCTGAGCCTGCGTGTCCGGAGCCTGTGCTCCGCAACGGGAGAGGCCGCAGCAGTGAGAGGCCCGTGTACTGCACAAAAAAAAAAAAAATTAAATTTTCTTTCATAGTTACACAGCTATTTAAGTCTTCTATCAGTTGTAAGTTGTGTTTTTCAAGGAATTTGTCTATTTCATCTACATTGTTTAATGTATTGATAGGACCTATGGTTATAGTCTCTCTTTCATTGTTTTTTTTTGTTTGTTTGTTTTTTTCGTCACACTGCAGCTTGTGGGATCTTAGTTCCCCCACCATGGATCGATTGAATAGAACCAGGCCACTGACAGTGAGAGTGCTTAGTCCTAACCACTGGACTGCCAGGGAATTCCTTCTCTTTCATTCTTGATGTTGGTAATTTGTGGGTTTTTTCCTCTTATTTTTATTAATCAATATTACTAGGGGTTTATGAACTGTATTAATATTTTCAAAGAACTAAATTTGGCTTTGTTGATTTTTCTCTATTATTTGTTTTCTATTTCATTAATTTATTTTTTCTTATCCTCATTTCTTCTGCTAACTTTGGGCTTATTTTGCTCTTTCTTTTCCAGCTTGCTAATAGGGTAGCTTAGATCATAATTTTAGAGCTTGTTTCCTTATATAAACATTTAAAGTTATGAATTTCCTCTTTATACCACTGTAGCTATATCCCCTAAATTTTTTTTTTTTTTTTTTTCTGGTACATTATGCGGGCCTCTCACTGTTGTGGCCTCTCCCGTTGCGGAGCACAGGCTCTGGACGCGCAGGCTCAGCGGCCATGGCTCACGGGCCTAGCCGCTCCGCGGCATGTGGGATCTTCCCGGACTGGGACACGAACCCGTGTCCCCTGCATCAGCAGGTGGACTCTCAACCACTGTGCCACCAGGGAAGCCCTCCCCTAAATTTGAATATGTTGTGTTTTCCTTGTCATTTAGTTCAACATATTCTCTAATTTTCCTTGTGAATTGTTCTTTGATTTCAGAGTTGTTAAAAAATGTTAATTAATTCTCAAATCTCTATGGATGGTCTACATGCATTTTATTATTGGTTTCTAATTTATTTGACTTGTGGTTAGAGTATATACTCTGTATGATTTCGGTCTTTTGAAATTTATTGCGATTTATTTTATTGCTTAGCATATAGTCCTTCTTGATGAATGTTCTGTTAATGCTTGAAAAGAATATGTATTCTTTAGTTTTTGGATATAGGGTTCCATAAACATCTACTACCTCAAGTTGGTTAATAGTGTTCAAGTTTTTTATATCCTTACCAATTATATTTTTTTCTATCGATTACTAAGAAGTATTTGTCTCCAATTATGATTGTTCATTTTCTATTCTATCTTTAGTTTTATCAATTTTTGCTTCCCACATATTTTTAAGCTCTATTATTAGGAGCATACACATTTAGGAGCATATATGCATAAACACAAAAAAATTTAGAATTTTTATGTGTTCTTGATGAATTGATTCTTAGTATTATAAAACATCCCATTTTATCTCTAGCAATACTCTTTGTTTTGAAGACTATTTTGTCTGACGATATTAAAGCCACACCAATTTTCTTATAATTACTATTGGTGTGGTATACCTTTTTTTAATGCTTTTTCTTTCAACCTGTATTTTTATATTTCAACTGTGTGTATCTCTTGAATATTGCAAATATGAAATTTGATTTTCCCTTCCTCATAACCTTGGACTTTGCCCTCATAGAAGGAATTCTTCCACTAAGCTCACAATAAGAGTCCCATTAAATTTTAAGCTACTGTCCAGTTACTTTGGGTTCCTCATACCAAAGGGCCAGTAGGCAAGTAAAGGAGTTATCATCCTGGCAGGAGTAATTGGCCCTGATCATCAGGAAAAGGATGCTGTTTATTTTAATTTAATTTTTATTTTATATTGGAGTATAGTTGATTTATAATATTGTGTTAGTTTCAGGTGTACAGCAAAGTGATTCAGTTATAAATACATATATATCCATTTTTTTCAGATTCTTTTCCCATATAGGTTATTACAGAATATTGAGTAGAGTTCCCTGTGCTATACGGTAGGTCCTTGTTGATTATCTACTTTATATATAGTAGTAGGTATATGTTAATCTCAAATTTATCCCTCCCCCACACCTTTCTCCTTTTGTAACTATAAGTTTGTTTTCGAAGTCTGTGAGTCTGTTTCTGTTTTGTAAATAATTCATCTGTATCATTTTAAAAAGATTTCACATATAAGTGATATCATATGATATTTGTCTTTCTTTGTCTGACTTACTTTACTTAGTATGATAATCTAATAGTCCAGACAGGGAAGCAAACTAAATGTCCATCGATAGAGGAATGAATAAAGAAGATGTGGTACATACAATGGAATATTACTCAGCCATAAAAAAGAATGAAATAATACCATTTACAGCAACATGGGTGGACCTAGAGATTATCATAAAGATGCTGTTTTTTGAATAGCGTGTAACACTTTTCTACACATGGCAGGGCCACACAGAACCCTAGAAGTCTATCCTGTGGTTCTTCTACTGAAGGTTGCTATTAATTCCACACATTTTTTCCCACCACAGACACCTTCAAATAATACAGGATCTACTGAGTCATATGGGCCCAAGCAGCAGGGCCACTTGTACCCTACTTGGGCAAGAGCTCTTTCTTTTATAATTGCTGTACTGTTGTAGGGACTTTCTTCCTGAGGATCTGCCTCTCCTTTAGTCAACTGAGTTCTGGTCAGAAAACTGGTCCTGGCCTGGAACCTAGTAAAGTACCATGATTTTTTTTTTTTTACTGGGGAAGCTGCCTTCCACCTCCTGATCATCCATCCTTGATTAATTTTGGCTGAATGGTTTGAACAATGCCCTTGTTGCCTGCCCACATAAGTTGCTCCTAGTGATGCTGTGTTCTTTTAAACATCTCCATAACTCTGTGAGCCAGGCTTCCCTGGCTGCCCCTCTAGCCTCACTACTCATCACGATAATTGTGTCCATGTTGCATCTTTGGTTAAGCACTTCCACCTGGCCTTTATTTTGGGATATTATCATCCCTATTATCATCAACAATCCATTTTCTAACAGCATCTCTTAACATCTGCTCTGGCCTTGCAGAAGAGGGCCACTACTGAGCGTCTCATTGATTCTGGTGTCCTCCCGTCATCCACCCCCCTTTCCCACACCTACTTCTTGATTTCAATTCTTTCAATCCTTTCTTTCAGTATTTCTCTTCATGATCTTAAATAACATATAGCTGCATCTTGATATTTCAGTTTTAGTCATTATCTATTTATTTTTTATTTTTTAATTGAAGTATAGTTGATTTACAAAGTTGTGTTAATTTCTGCTGTGCAGCAAAGTGATTCAGTTTTACATATACATATATACATATATATACACACACAAATATACACACACACACACACACACACACGCATTCTTTTTTCTTATTGGGGTATAGTTGTTTTACAATGTTGTGTTAGTTTCTGCTGTACAACGAAGTGAATCAGCTATATGTATACATATAACCCCTCCCTCTTGGACCTCTCTCCTACCGCCCACCCCATCCCACCCATCTAGGTCATCACAGAGCACCGAGCTGAGCTCCTTGCACTACACAGCAAGTTCCCACTAACTATCTGTTTTACACACGGTAGTGTATATATGTCAATCCCAATCTCCAAATTCATCCCATTCCCCCTTCCCACTCCTGTGTTCACACATCTGTTCTCCATGTCTGTGTCTCTATTCCTGCCCTGCAAATAAGTTCATCTGTACAATTTTTCTAGATTCCACATATATGAGTTAATATATGATATTTGTTTTTCTTTTTCTGACTTACTTCACTCTGTATGACAGACTATAGGTCCATACACGCCTCTACAAATGACCCAATTTTGTTCCTTTTTATGGCTGAGTAATATTCCATTGCATATATATACCACATCTTCTTTATCCATTCATCTGTTGATGGACATTTAAGTTGCTTCCATGTCCTGGCTATAGTAAATAGTGCTGCAATGAACATTGGGGTGCACGTGTCTTTTTGAATTATTGTTTTTTCTGGGTATATGCCCATTAGTGGGATTGCAGGATCATATAGTAGTTCTAGTTTTAGGTTTTTAAGGAATCTCCAAACTGTTCTCCATAGTGGCTGTATCAATTTACATTCCCACCAACAGTGCAAGAGGGTTCCCTTTTCTCTACACCCTCTCCAGCACTTATTGTTTGTAGATTTTTTTTTTTTTTTTTTTTTTTTTTTTGCGGTACGCGGGCCTCTCACTGCTGTGGCCTCTCCCGCTGCGGAGCACAGGCTCCGGACGCACAGGCCCAGCAGCCATGGCTCACGGGCCCAGCCGCTCCGCGGCACGTGGGATCCCCCCGGACCGGGGCACGAACCCACGCCCCCTGCATCAGCAGGCGGACTCCCAACCACTGCGCCACCAGGGAAGCCCCGTTTGTAGATTTTTTGATGATGGCCATTCTGACTGGTGTGAGGTGATAACTCATTGTAGTTTTGATTTGCATTTCTCTAATGATTAGTGATGTCGAGCAGCTTTTCATGTGCCTCTTGACCATCTGTATGTCTTCTTTGGAGAACTGTCTATTTCGGTGTTCTGCCCATTTTTTATTGGGCTGTTTGTTTTTTAAAATATTCTTTTCTATTATGGTTATCATAAGATATTGAATATAGTTTTCTGTGCTATACAGTAGGACCTTGTGGTTAGTCGTTATCTATTAAATTCCACTATAAAATATGAGCTCTCTTTCATAGTCACCACCCCCCCCAACTCTATACTTCCCATCCTCCCACTCTCTCATAATTGATTGTAATTTTGATTAGATTCAGTGTTTGTGGAATTATGTCTGTGTAATCTCTAGCTACAGCTAAACCATGTAACATACTATGTTTATTTTTCCTTTTTTGTACAACTTTTTTTGTATTTCATGGAGTTAATCATTGTTTGTATTTGTTTATTTGGTTTTCTATATGCTTCTCATCAATTCATCCCAAAACTTTTCCTCAAAAGCAAAAGTTTTTCTTAGACCTAAATCCACCTGAGATTCTATCTCCTAGAGTCTTCAGACCTGTTCCAATCTTGGCTAATTCTCCCTGTTCAATTATTCAGTTTTGCTCCTGGAACACGCTTTCATTAACATCCTGAAAATTCCTCTCTCCTTTTTCCTAGATTCCAAGAGTCCATTTTTTTCTTTCTTTCTTTCTTTTTTTTTTTTTTGGTTTACTTTCTGAATAGCTGCCATATATTCTCTGATAGTGTCCTTGGAGAGGGTATGTGGTAGGCTGAGTAATGGCTTCCCAAAGACCCCATATCCTAATCCCCAGAACCTGTGAATTTGTTTCTTTACATAGCAAAAGAGACTTTGCAGATGTGATTAATTTAAGAATTTTGTGATGAGGAGATTATCCTGGATTATCCAAGTGGGTCCTGTGTAATCACAAAGGTCCTTATAAGAGAGAAGATATGAAGATGAAGTGGAGAGAGATTTGAAGATGCTACACTGCTGGCTTTGAAGATGGAGGAAGGGGCCATGAGCCAAGGAATGCAGCTTTAGAAGTTGGAAAAACCATATTCTCCCCTAGAGCCTCCAGAAGGAACCAGCCCCGTTGATACCTTGACATTAGCCCTGTAAAACTGATTTTGGACTTCGGGCCTACCAAACTAAGAGAATAGATTGGTATTGTTTTAAATCACCAAGTTTGTGGTAATTTGTTACAGAGGCCATAAGAAACTAACACAGGGTACATGGAAGACACGTCTGAGGATTTGCATGTCAGCAGATGTTCTTCTCTCACTTCAAATGATAGTTTAGCTGAGTATAGAATTCTAAGTAAAAAATAATTTTCCTTCAGAATTTTGAAAGCATTTCTCCAAGGCTTTTCTTTTTATTTCAGACATAATAATTACTTTTAATTTCCAGGACTATTGTTCACTACATCTTTCTCCCCCTCCTCATCCCCTGCAAACTGTTCTTATTCTATAAGAACAATCTCTTCACTTATCCTTCTGAATGTGTGAATGATAGAATGTGTGTGTGTGTATGTGTGTGTGTGTATAAGTTTTCTTCTATCTAAATAGTCTATTTCTTCCAAGGTATTTTTTCTTACTTATTTTTCTCTCTTATGTTTAGAACCTTTCTCCAAATGGTATTATTTGGCTGTCAGCATGTATTACTTACTTTGAAAGTTTATTGAGGTGTAACTGACATACAGACTTTAAATTGAATATATTTAAGGTGTACATTTAAAAAAAATTTTAATTTATTAAATTGTCGTTGATTTACAATATTGTGTTAGTTTTAGGTGTACCACATCAGATTCTTTTCCATTATTGGTTATTACAAGATACTGAATATAGTCCCATGTGCTATACAGTAAATCCTAGTTGTTTATCTGTTTTATATATAGTGGTGTATATCTATTAATCTCATACTCCTAATTTATCCCTCCCTCATTCCCCCTTTTATAACCATAAATTTGTTTTCTATGCTGTGAGTCTGTTTCTATTTGGTAAATAAGTTGATTTGCATTATTCTTTAGATTCCACATATAAGTGATATCATATAATATTTATCTTTCTCTGACTTACTTCACTTAGTGTAATAAACTGTAGGTCCATCCATGTTGCTGAAAATGGCAATATTTCGTTCTTTTTTATGGCTGTGTAATATTCCATTATACATGTATGCCACATCTTCTTTATCCATTCATCTGTTGATATACACTTAGGTTGCTTCCATGTCTTGCCTATTGTAAATAGTGCTGCTATGAACAATGGGGTGCATATATCTTTCTGAATTAGAGTTTCTGTATATTCCCAGGAGTGAGATTGCTGGATCATATGGTAACTCTATTTTTAGTTTTTTAAGGAACCTCCAGACTGTTTTCCATACTGGCTGCACCAATTTACATTCCCACCAACAGTATAGAAGGGTTCTCATTTCTCCATACCCTCTCCAGCATTTGATTATTTATAGACTTTATTAAAAAATTTTATTTATTTTTGGCTGCGTTGGGTCTTTGTTGCTGTGCGTGGGCTTTCTCTAGTTGCAGCGAGCGGGGGCTACTCTTTGTTGCAGTGCACGGGCTTCTCATTGCGGTGGCTTCTCTTGTTGAGGAGCACGGGCTCTAGGCGTGCGGGCTCAGTAGTTGTGGCTCGTGGGCTCTAGAGCACAGGCTCAGTAGTTGTAGCTTGCGGACTCTAGAGCGCAGGCTCAGTATTTGTGGTGCACAGGCTTAGTTGCTCTGCGGCATGTGGGATATTCTCGGACCAGGGCTAGAACCCGTGTCCCCTGCATTGGCAGGCAGATTCTTAACCACTGCACCACCAGGGAAGCCCCTATAGACTTTTTGATGATGGCCATTCTTACTGGTGTGAGGTGATATCTCATTCTCATTTTGATTTGCATTTCTCTAGTAATTAGCGATGTTGGAGCATATTTTCATGTGCCTGTTGGCCATCTGTATGTCTTCCTTGGAGAAATGTCTATTTAGGTCTTCTGCCCACTTTTTGATTGTGTTGTCTGGCTTTTTGATATTGAGTTGCATGAACTGTTAAAGTGTACAATTTGATGAGCATGTCAGTTATCAACTTATTGTTCTCAGTTCTGAGTGCACCCTTCAATATATGCTATATACTAAATAATGGAATTTCTTTAAGTGTTTGTCCTTTAAAGTGAGCTTTTTCCATAGCCAGGTCTGGAGAGACATTGCAGGAGGAAGAGGCTTCTTGCAGTTCCCAGCATGGGCCAAGTGGTGTGGGTGTGAGAACACAGGTGGTGGCTGCCCCAGCACAGGCCCAGAACTCCATCTCTCTGCCACCTTCTAGCCTTGGCCTGGTGATAATCTTTCTCATAGCCTTCTCAGCATGGAAACCAAAGCCCCTGTGTGGCTTGTATGCAGTCACCTGTGGCTAAGATGGTCACACACTGAGCAGATGTTCCTTTTGTAAGTCCCCACAGCCCACCTGTGGCTCCAAGCGGTAGAGGGGTACACACAGAGCTGCAGCTCCCTCTGAAAACCCCTCACTGGTCACATGTTCTGAAAGCCTCCTGTCCACACCAGTACTCAGACTCCCACTGCACACTCAAGCCATTAGTTGCTCTCAAGAAGGGGGCCTATTGCTTGCTTTAGTCTGGACGAGTCGGTGAACATCACTGCTGCCTGGTGGGCTGAACCATACCTTCTCCAATGAGGTCTGAACCTCTTTTAAGTTTGTAACATATCTAGTTTCCTTATATCTTATAGTTACTCTTTTATCACAGTTATTAATTGGTAGAAATAATTAGAATTAAACTTCTCCTGCTTAGTCTATGGTGTGGTTTCTATCACATGATTGGATCTAGACTGCTGCAATGAGTTTTGACATATGTATACATCTATAAAACCATAACCACAAACAAGATAATAAACATATCCATAACTCCCCAAAGTGTTGTTATGCCTGTTTGTCATCCATCCTTCCAATTCTCTGTCCCCAGGTAAACAGTAATATATTTTTTGTCATTATAGATTAGTTTGCATTTTCTAGAATTTTATATAAATTGAATCATGTGGTATATATTATTTTTAAAAATCTAGCTTCTTTTACTCAGCATAATTATTTTTATATTCATCCATGTCATTATATGTATTAATAATTCATTCCTTTTTACTGATGAGTAGTATTTCATTGTATGGACACTAGAGTTTGTCCTTTCACCAGTTGATGGACATTTGGGTTGTTTCCAATTTTTGGCAATTACAAATAAAGCTGCTATAAATTTTCATGCGAAAGTCTTTGGAAATATGTTTTCATTTGTCTTGGGTAAATACCTAGAAGTGGAACGGCTGGATCAAATGGTAGATGTACGTTTAGCTCTTAACTGCAAAACTGTTTTCCAAAGTGATTGTACCATTTTACATTCCCATCAGCAATGTATGAACGTTTTAGTTGCTCTGCATCCTTGGCAACACTTGATATGGTTCATCTTTTTACCTTTAGCCACTCTAGTAGGTATGTAGTAGTATCTCAACATGGTTTTACATTGCATTTCCTTGATTATTGATGATGCTGAACATCTTTTCATGTGTTTCTTTGCCATCTGTATATCTTCTTTGGTGGTTTTTGTTCAAATACTTTGCCCATTTTTAGAATTAGGTTGTTTCTCTTCTTATCAATGAGTTGTAAGAGTGCTTTGTATGTTCCAGATGCAAGTCCCTAGTCAGACATATGCTTCGCTAATATTTTACCCTAGGCTGTGGCTTACCTTTTTATTTTCATAACAATGTCTTTCAAAAAGCAATAGCTTTGGGCTTCCCTGGTGGCGCAGCGGTTGAGAGTCCGCCTGCCGATGCAGGGAACACGGGTTCGTGCCCCGGTCCGCGAGGATCCCACGTGCCGCAGAGCGGCTGGGCCCGTGAGCCATGGCCGCTGAGCCTGCGCGTCCGGAGCCTGTGCTCCGTAGCGGGAGAGGCCGCAACAGTGAGAGGCCGGCATACCAAAAAAAAAAAAAAAAAGCAATAGCTTTTAATTTTGAAGAAGTCCAACCTATCAATATTTTCTTTTACAGTTCATGGCTTTTGTGTCTTCTATAATAAATCTTTACCAAACCCAAGACTGCTAAGATTTTCTCCTGTTTTCTTTCAGAAGATTTTATAGGCTGTAACATCTTGGTATTAGTTACTAACAGTACTTTACTGTTCTTGAATTTCTTGTTAATGAAATTCTGATGGTGATACTAGGTTGAGGAGATGTTACACACACACACACACACACACACACACATACACACGGTATCTCAAAGGTATAGGCTGGACAAGAAGAGTACAACATTGGGGTGAAACAGGGAAGCACATCTGTCTTTTTATCATGTTTTTTACCCCTATACAAATGGACCTGTGAAGCTAATGGGTAAAAATATATGAAATCAAGATTGTGCTAGAAATCCAGGCTGTATGATCACCAAATTAATGCCCCTCTCCCACCCCATAATGTACAACTTTGGAGAAAAAAATAATAAACAATTCATTGAATAGGCACCATGCTAAGCACTGTGTTGAGACCTTTATATTCAGGGTATATAGTATATTATTTTATAATCAAAATAACTGTATAGGATTCGGTCTATTATCTTTTTTTTCAGATGAGAAAATTATATCATAAAAAAGTAAAATTGTTTGTTCAGATCATCCATCCAGGTCTGTCTAACACTAGGGCCCCTGATCTTAATCACTAATTATAATAGCTTGTACATGTGTTAACTAATTTAATCTTCAGAGCAAAGTAAGATGCTAAGTATTACTACTATGCTTCTTTACAGAGATTCAAGCTCTCGCAGCTATTAAGTGCAAAGCCAGGATTTGAATCCATGTAATCTGGCTCCTGAGTCCTCACTTGTAACCATCACGCTCCTTGGTTTCTCCAAGACGAAAAATTAATGGCTATATTTGTTGGGTATATCAAGCAAATGCCCCAAAGGAATCTCTCTCTCCAACAACTTTCTGAAATGTAAGGTAGTTTCTTTTACATTCTTCTTGGCACTTGACCCCATTGATTTGCCACTATCCTGCTCCTTTTCCACCTTCGCACTATGACTTACCCATAGTTGTGCCTTCTAAGTGTCCACAGTGATAATAAACAGAGCCATGAGTGTGTGCTTGTGGGAGAGGCCATGGTGGATGGTGGCCTCCTTCAGCAGCAGGAACCTCAGCTGGTACCTCATAGCTGGAGCCAGGACTCTGAAGAGAGTGGCTCCTCCTGGATTATCTGATCCATTTGCATCAATTACTGGAGTGGTTAAAGAAGAGGGCAGGTCCATAGAAGGCCTGCAAGAGGAACATTTCTATTGCTTATATCTTTGCATACATCCCATCACTTGGGTATAATGTAGAGAGATTTGACTTAGGCTTGAGTCCTACCTTTTTGCCTTAATTTTATGGCTTTGGGCAAGTTTGTTGCCTTTTTTTTTGAGAGTGATAAAAACATTTATTAAGCAGAAGCTCAGTATCAGGCCCTGTGCTAAGCACGTCACATTTTTTATTTAATTAAAATTTCCCATTCTGTGAAGTATATATTTGTATTTTCTTTTAACTAATGAAAGAGGTTAAGCAACTTTGGGGCCAGTTTCTTAACCTCATTTTAGATTAATTTCTTCGTCTGTGAAAAATAAAGATGACACCGACCTCATGGGAATTTTGATGGCCTAAGTAAGCTCGTGTATGTAAATAATAAAATAATAGTGTTATTATATCTATAACATTTTTAAGTGCCTACTCTGTGCCAGATTCTCATAAAAGCACCTTATGTGAGTTACCTTATTTAACATTCATAGCAGTATGGAATAGGTACTATTATTATCATCACCACTTTGAAGACGAGAGCCTGAAGCACAGACGGACTGAGATATTTGTCCAGGTCACTCAGCAGAGACAAGAAAAGCTAGAGCATGCACCCAGGCAGCCTGTACTCATCAGCACTGGCATTTACTGAACTTGCATAAATATTTCCTTTGTCTTTTTTTTAAACAGGAAGAGCCTTTTTCTAGCCTATCCTTTGGGACCTAGTATGTTACAGCTAAACTTCCAGGGATCTGGGATGATTGAGGGAGTGCTTACCTGGGTCTGGACTTGTTGATGCAGGTTCCACTTTTGGCTCTGACCAGCTGTGGGACCTTGGGCCAGGAAGTTTCACCTCTCTGACTCCCATGTTTCTCCCCTATAAAATGTTAAGGGGGGTAATTTCCAGGGCCCTTTCCAGCTGTCACATTCCTCACGTCTATGATTCTGTGATTAAGTTCCTGGAAGGTTTAAGTACTGATAAAAGTGCCATTAAGTTCTGTATACTCAGCACTGGCAGCCGTCTGTTACCTAAGATACCTGGGCCAAGCCGTTATGGGTTGGAGTTTGGGGGCAGGGTGGGTAGAACAGAAAAGGCTCCTTGTCTGGCAACTAAGTGTTGTTCTGTAGATGACGGAAGACTGTTCAGCAATGTGCAGTGTCCTGAGATTCCTCTGATTTCTGGACCATGGTGTATTGAGGCCGACCATCAAAGACAGTTTTCTAACAAGAGAACCTTGTGCAGTAAGTTCCTCAGGCAAGTGACAGGAGATAATTGAGACAGGATTGAATGGGTCTCAGGCAGAGAAACTTGAGGACAGACCTATTTGGGCGATAAACTGGTTGACCCAAGGCCTCTCTGTCCATCATTCCTTGACCTCAGGTCAGAGTGATAGAAAGGGGAAAAGCTATCAAGGCAGCTGGGGACACTCCTGCCCTGAAGTCCTGAGAAGAATAAGTGACTGTTTGTCCCACATGGGTTAGTCATTCACCTGCCTGAAGGCAGAGGGCCACGAGCCTAGAGTCTGTCTGCTGGGACAGAATGTGGGCTACAAAGTCCTTGCCTTCAATGAGGTGACTGCTCATTATAAAATCCTAAAGCTAGGTACTTAGAGGCTATTGCTGCAGCAATAATAACCACTGCCACTCATCGAGTGCTTGTTATATGCTAGGCTCTGGCCAAGAACTTTTAGGCCCATCATGGCAAAGAGACTGAGTGTTGGCTTGGCCATCCATTGTCTGTGTGACTGTGGGCAAGTCACTGACTCTTTTTTGCATTTCAATCTCCAAAACTGTATTATGAGGATAATCTATGTAAAAGTGCAAAGAGATGTAAAAATTTGTAATGACTTTTTTTTTTTAACTGTCAATGGAAGATTCAGGAGCTAAATGCACACAAAGCACTAGGCAAACAGGAGGCATTCAAGAAACGATTATCTATACTGTGGGCTTCTCGGTGTTCCTCTAGGCCAAGACTGACTGGTGTTTCTTTTTGCTCTTGCATCCTCATAGCCTAAATCAGGGCCTGGAACCCAGCAGGTGCTCACCATTCCATATGATCAAAGGCCCTCTCTACAAGGTCATGAGTATTCATGTACCACAAAATTCATAACGCTTAACCAGGAGAAATGGACAAAAACATACTGTTAGTAGGAGACTTTAATGACCCCTTTGACCGAGGAACCGGACGAAAAAATATGCAAAGACACAGAAGGCCTAAGAAACATAATATAAAGGTCAAATTGAGATAGTCACCTATCTCCACATTCTGAAGACAGAAAAACACCTTTCAAGAGACCAAGGGGACATTGACAAAAACTGACCACAGAGAAATCCTCAATACATCTCCATAAAGAAACAGTACAGATGACATTGATTTCGATGCAGTAAAACTAGAAATTGAAGACAAAATGGGAACACATAAATCACTTGGGTCAAAGAGAAACTCAGAAGGGAAATTGCATGATATCACTAAACGTTCTATTACCCGGGGTCACACAGCTAACAGTGGTAGAGCTGAGGCCGCTAGAATCTGGGTCTCCTAAGTCATTCAGCCACGAACCGGTTTGCGAAGCCCGACAAGTGTCCCTGAGCCTCGGTTTCCCTTTCTGTCAAATGGCCCCAAGGGCCCGCTGGGCTCAAGTCCCGCCACAGGTTTGAACTGTCGTGGGGCAGGGGAGGCGCGGGAGCAACGACTTTTGGGACGTCTGGGAGGGTGCGGGTGTTGAGAGGCAGCAGCAGAGGGCGCTGGGTCGCCGGCCTGGGCTCGCCTCTGCCATTGGTCGGGGCCCGGCCGCTGGGCTGGAGAGTTGGTGGAAAGTGACAAGTTGAGGGAGGCTGAGAGCAAGAGAGCGAGCGCGCAGAGCAGGAGGAGCCGCCGCGGCCGCCACGGAGGGAGCCCCGGGACGGCAGCCGCCGGACGCAGGGCGCGCTCTTCTCAGAGCCCAAGCCGGCGAGACTCTCAGTCCGCGAGTGCGACCCCGACAGCCCGGGACTGAACTGACCGTCCGGACGCGGCGAGGCTGCAGCCAGAGGGCTGGGGAGGGACCGCGTTTACGGGGTCCTGAGCGGCCGGGCGGAGGCGAAGGAGCAGGTTAGAGGGAACAAAGAACTTCTCAGACGCCCCCGGCATCCTGTGGGGAGAGCGGCCGGGACGAGGTGGCCGGGACCCCGGGCAGAGCCCGTGGATGTTCTGCGCGCGGCCTGGGAGCCGCCGCCGCCGCCGCCGCCGCGAGAGGAGGAATGCACCGGCCGCGCCGCCGCGGGGCGCGCCCGCTGCTCCTGGCGCTTCTGGCCGCGCTGCTGCTGGCGGCGCGTGGGGCCGCTGCCCAAGGTAAGAGGAGCATCGGCCGGCTCGCGGGCCCGCCCGGCCCCGGCCACCCTCCCGCCGGCCCGCCCGGCGCTGGCAGACAGGAAGCGTCGCGCCCGCCTCGGGGGGCGGCCGGCGCCCCGTCGGGGGTCTTGCCAGCGCGACTCCAGGCGCCGGTGAGGCAGGCGAGGGGATTCACCCGGGAGCCCCGCTGTGGGCCGGGGGTGCGCCCGGGGACTTCTTCCTCGGCGCCCAGCCGCAGTTGTCAGCGCTGACAGGAAGCGTGGAGGGGTTGGGGGTCGTGGGGCGATGGGATGCTTTTCGTCCCCCCCATCTCTCGCCGGACCCCTAACGCACTCCAACCGGTGTTCAGGCAAGTCCATCCTGCTCCCAAACCGCAGACGCCTTGGAGAGCGTGGTCCAGAAGGGAGTTTGTATTTTCAGGGGTGCCTGCGAGAGCCCAGGCTGTCCGCAGACCGACCCAAACAAAAGCCCTGTCCTCCTGGGGCTCGGGCGGCCTCGCATCTCCACCGTCCGCGGCTCGCCGGCCTTCTGGAGGGTCACGATGGAGGCCACAACGTGTGCGCTGCCGCCGCCGCCACTTTGTGCAAAATGTGCTGTCAGAGGAGGCCTGCTGCTCCAGAGTGCATGTGTGTGTGCGTGTGTGTGTGTTACAAACAAGGGGGGAAAAGACAGCTAATGCATACTTGATTTTGGTAATCTCCAAAGACAATCGCAACAGTTAGAGAAAGACTTCAACGAAAGCCAGAGCGTCTTAGCTCGCTGCGGGAAGCTGGGATCCTTGCTGCGTCTAAGCCGGTACACAATGAGAGGGAAGAGCCCGGCTGCGCCTGTGGAGACAGCCGATTCATTCTTTGGAGGTTGGAGGGGGAAAGTTGATTAAAGTCTCCAGGGTCTTGGGCCTCACTTTTAACATGCATCCCTTGAGGGGGTGCTGGAGCCCCTGGATTCTTCCCTCCCCCACTCGCAGCCCCAACCCATGCTCTTTTATCATGCATCTTTCATTTTTAAGTTAACGCTGGCTTTAGGAAAAAAAGGCTCTGGGCTATTTAGCAGTTGAGGGGAAAAGATCTATTCGCTACATGGACTATGCAGAATTAGTTTAGACTAAAATCTAGCTAATATTTTTCGTAGTAGAAAACACACTCTGGAAGGACGTTGTGGGTGAATTTTGATTTCTTAGAGATGACTTTGGGGAAGTGGGAACCACATTTTCCGAGGATGATTCTGAAATTGATCCTATAGTGTGGTTGGGCTAATCTGGAGGCTCCTCGGGGTAAATACAGCTCCTAATTGTAATTAAGATGTACATCAGCAGGGAGTGCACCTTCCTGATGAAAAATCCTAATGAAATGTAAACAGCTTGGTCACATGGATGTTTGCTTCGTTGATGCCAAACATCTGGTTCCATGCCACACACCTGGGTGAAAAGTAAAGAAGGGGCCATGCTGCCTAAAACATTGTAAACATCCTTCTGATGTCAGGTTGCCCGGTGAATTGGAGATAACCAGGGTGATTCTAGCTAAGGCAAGGAAGGCTCCTAGCGTGGGGCCTTGATTACTTCGGTTATATCCTCTGTTCACTCTACTTCTACATAAGCTTTCAGAGGTGGTTGCTTTTAGATCATGGGGAAGGAGGGGAAGGGGGGAGGGAGGGTACAGTCCACCTTTCCTTGGTTATCTGCCTTTAAATAAATGTACAGGCAATGATTTTGCTGAGTGTAAGACAATTTTGTTATCAGCAGTCACCCAAATTCTGTCTTGTTTAATTGTCTACAGGCTTAAAAAAACTTAAAAAAAATCCTCACAAATTTATTGTTTCTTTGTCTAAAAAGTATAAAAGCTGCCAGCTTTGACCACTTCTTAGGTCCCATTTCTGTGGGACCTCCATGCGTATGAATTAAAACTGTTTCTTTTTCTCCCATGAAATTTTTTTTTAAAGAAAGAGTATTGCCTATTCTGAGCTCTTCAATATTGAGCTAAAATCAGTTATTACTGTCTTATTTATTGTCTAATAAATCCCTTTCTATTTCTGTGAATGCTTGATATCTTCTCTGGGGAGAAGCCTTCTAGTGGAACTCAGATTTACCTTGTCTGATCCAAGATTCTTAAGGTAACTCAGCCAGAGGCTCAGGAAATCAGCCTAAGGGGAGATATGTTTCATTTATTTATTTATTTTAAAAGTGCTCAGCATTTCTCCCATCATTTCTCTATTTTGTTAGCCAGGAGGAGCAAACCTTTACATTTGCTTTTTCTGGTCTGTTCATTGTTTTCTCCCCATCTTCCTCTTACCAACCGGAGCTAAACCTCTCTAAGAAGCTGAAGCCGTGATAACTGTACCCAGAGCTCAGGGCCTTTAGAACCCACCTAGGCCTCTCAGAATCCTGTAGATTCTGTGGTTTGGCTGCTTGGAGTCAGAGAGGGGTGGCCTGCTACTGTTTGCTGTCATTTTGTAAACTTTCCAATGATGTTTTAATAGGTGCCTGTCCTGTCGGCTTCTAGAATCAGAATCTCTTGAGGGCAACAGGACTGTTAGCTTTCCTGGTGAAAACACTGGAGACCAAGTCATCCAGCTGCATCTTTATTAGAGACACCTGAAAATCCTACCTGGGGGAGCCACACAGAGGCCTAATTAACAAGGGGTGTGGTCCAACTGCCTCTGGCAGTGTGTTGGGAATATTTAATTTTTAATATTGATTCAGTATACCTGATGGCTGTATTGCTATTCTGATACCTGGGATTATCTTTCTGGTATTTAGTTAGGAGTCCTTTTACAAACTTAACTTTGGTCTGTATTTTCCTCTCTCCATCTCCTGCATGGTGAGCATAGGCCTCAAATGAGACTTGAAAGTTTCTAAATGGTGTGTTACTTGCATTCATTAGTGTTCAACTTGGCTGTGGTTTGGCGGTACCACATACCCCATTTCAAGTATTTTTGAAAATTGTACCCAGCATCCTATGGAGAAAGGAATGCTCTGTAGACTATATATTATGTACATATATATCTATATAAATGGCATATGTTTATACACGTATATAGTAAGTGGGCCATAGATTTTTGTTGAATGAATGGAGAATAACTTTTTTGGTTGTATGTAAAATTGTTGTGTTATTTGCTTTTCCTAGTTAAAAACTCAACATGGCGTATTTTCAAGGATTTTTCCTTTTCTTGTCTCATCTTCTAGTATGAAGGGAATATAGTAGAACTGAACAGTAGAGCTTCATCGTTGTGAGCACAGGTGTTGGAGTTAACAGACATGGGTTTGAATCTTTTCTCTGCCACATACTGGGTATGGTGATTAGTTTTTCTCAGCCTTACCTGAGTGTTATGAGATCTCAATGAAACCATGTATGGCAAGTACTGGAGAAGAGCACCCAGCCTAGAGGGTCTTAACTTGGGGTACCCGAAATTAAGGCTAGGAAACCCCCCAGAAATAATACACAAAATTTAATATGCATTGTTGTGGTTGTATGTTTCTAGCTATAATCTGATTTTTTAAGGAAACTGCAATCCCCCCAAAATAGGAACCATTGATTTGGAGTGTTTGGTGCTTGGGGCAATGAGTTGCCTTCCTGGGTAGGTTGCAAAAGGTTGAGGGTTGGTGTGGGGGGGTCCTGGGCCTTAGCCCAGATCTGCACAAGCCATGGGGCCTCTATCTGTCCTCACTTTCTGCTTTCTCTCCCACCAGGCCGGCTGTTATTGGGCCTGAGAGAAGCTGAAGAATGGTGTCAAATCCTTTGACCTCTACCAGGAATGTATTTCCCTGAACCCAAGCATTCTGAGATGCTGGTGTTTGCACAATTTATTTAACAGACACTTACATAATCCTTACAATAGGCCAGTCACCGTTCTAGGCAGTTTTCAAGTATTAACTCACTGAATCCTCACAACCACCCTACGAGGGAGGTGGCATAATTAGCTCATTTTGATTTAGGCACAGAGAGGTTAAATTACTTTCTCAAGGTCACATGGCTAGGAAGTGGCGTTGCTGGCCTTACAGAGGCTAAGAGTTCATGCTCTTATCTAACTGCTGCCCTAGACAGTCTCTCCTGGTTTAAGTCTTAAAATTTACACTATTTTTATGTTATGTAGGAGCCAAAGGTGCCTTTTCCCCAGGTTTTCTAAGAGCAGCAAAGGGATGTTCTCTTAGCCATATCTAGGGGTTATAATAAATGACTGGAGACAGCCAATTTCAGTTTTCCTTCCTGTGCTGGAGTTGCCTGAGCAAGACCTGCTGTAACTCAGAGATAGACCGGAATGGCCTCTATCGTCTGCACTTCTGATCAGGAGGAATTATATTGTTGTAATGAACTGCACCTTGGATGCGGTTTGAGGAGTGTGTCTGGCAATTCCTTCCAACCAGCGATGAGATGTATTTTGATGAAGTGCCTCTGTATTTGCATCTTGGTGTACAACTTGGGGTGTAGGCTGAAAAGGGGTGATTTATTAGAGTGTTCTCTAGTGGGAGAGCTGGCTTGCCAACTCCAAGTTCCTGATGTGGATCAGACCCTCGCAAATGCAGCCCCATCTGGGAAACACTCAAGTCTCCGAGGACTCTTTCTCAAACAGAAGAGCCTCAGCTTGGCCTTACCTAGTCCCCAAGGTGTGTCAGGAGAGTCTGTTCTGTAGACAGACAGAAAGGAATAGTCTTCTGTGATTCTGAGAAAGTTCTCTGGAGTTGAAGGGGGGGATGATGGGGTGGGGGCTTTGGGTTGGGGGAACTCTTCGAGATCCTTAACTAAATGCAGCTGCTTGTTACACGGAGCCTGACTTGCATGCCAGGAATATCTAAAAAGCTAACGAATACAAAATAAAAATAAACAGCAGTAAAAAGGCTCTCTCTTTGTTGCAGTAAGCTCGGTTGGGGTTTTTCAGTTTGTTTAGGAATGGGATAATTGTGGCATCCACTTTATTTTGGTAAGGCAGTGAAACGTGGATTGATGTTATGTCATTGGGATGCTACCACCACCTGAACTTTTTCCTTCACACCTCCCCCCCTCAGAACGCCCAGGCATGAACAGCCACAGGGCCTGAGTCTCAAACTGTTGCCCCTGAGTGAATTACATTGAAAGAGGGCAGATAATTTAATGGGATAATGTTGGCAGGGCCAGCAAATTTCACACCCCATCTCTCACTAATAGAAAGGCAGTAGAAGGCTACAATATCCTCAGATGAAAAGGTTGTATAAAAAGGTTCTGCGTAACAGTCACTGTCTGTCCATAAATAAGGTTCTGTAGAGTTTTGATCCAAAAGCTGTTATGAAATACTGATAAGCCAACCCTCATAATGTTTGGCCTGCTTACATTTCCTTTTTTTTTCCTTCTCTCATAGAACCATAGATTTTTTTTTTTTTAAGAGGGGGAAGGGACCTAAAGATCAACCAGTCCAAACTGTTTATTTTCTGAAGTATTTCTGTACAGAAAGAAACTTCTTTTATAGCCTTTTAAAGAGGCAGTATGGAGTAACAGAAATGGAATGGGATTTGAACCTGATAGACTAGAGTTTGAAATGGGGCTTTGCTGCTTGCTGGCTGCGTGACTTTAGGCAAAGTTCTTTGACCTTCAGAGCCTCAGTTTCCTTCTCTGCAAAATGGGGATAACAGTAATATCTGACTCACAGAGTTTTTGTAAGAATTAGAGGAGATAATTGACATAAAGCACCTTACACAGCACCACAGACCTAGTAGCTGCTATCATCATCAGGGTTTGCTGGAGAAATCAGAACAAGTGGTTCCAAAACAATGAGCATTGTGCTGTGAGATACAAACCAAGACTCAGAGAGCAGCAATTTTTTCAGGATGGTAGGACTCTTGAGTGTTCTTTTTTACAGGGAGCATATAGATACTCTAGATGTGAGCAGTCCCAGGCTAGTGCTGGGGACCTGGACTGGAGAAGATTCCACAGGGCAGTTTTGCAAAGCCTTAAAACAAAGGCTTTTTTCAGAACAGTGAGCTCTTTGGGGAAGAGCAACCCCTCCCTGGTGCTTGGTGTAATTCCAGAATCCTGCAATGGGGAATGTTACATTTCAGGGACCTCCACTTGTAATCTGACCGTTTTTAGCTCCAATATCCAAATAATCTTGCTGAGCACAACTTGAAAGAGGAGGATAATGGCCGGAGGAAAGAATCCTGAGGTGCTCTGTTAGCCATTTAAAATTTCTGAGTACAAAAAAAAAAAGTTCACGTTACGCAAAGAGAGAAGAGTAAAGAAGTGTGTGGGAAGGGGGAGGGGAGATAAAAACGAACCCGGTCTAAAGACCAAGACCGGGCTTGTGGTTTTATTTTTATTTTTCAACAGTAAAGCTTGTCATTTAATGCATTTCAACTTACATTTGTTTTATATTTATTATATGCAAGATATGGTGTTTGTGCCCAGGAGTAAAACATTATCACTGCCCTCAAGGAGAGATAGAGGAGGGACATTCTTACTTTTTAAAGAACCTACTATGTGCCAGGCATAGTTCTTTACAGGTATTAGGTTTATATGTCCCAACATCCCCTTGAGGTTGGACTTCTGACCCCATTTGTCAGATAAGGAAATCGAGGCCCAAGTATTGAGGTAAGCGTCTTAGCCAACCTCACAAAACTATTAAGTTGGGTTTGGCATTTGAACCTAGGTATTTGGACTCTCAAGTGTATGCTATTTCCCCTGTCCTTGAAGTGTAATTGGAGAGGCAAGATGAACAGATATGTACCTCCACATGCCAACTGGCTCTCCCATAAGTGAATTATAGGAAAGGGTCGTGAAAAAAGGACTTTGGGAACACAGGGGTAGAAGACATTAATTCTCACTCACGGAATTGGAGGGTCAGAGGGAGAAATCTGTGCCCTTCAGCGGCTTATTGTGAGGATGCAATGAGATAATGTATGGAAGATGCTCAGCGTGCTGAGTGTTCAGCTGTAGTTCTGTAGCCAGAGAGAGGCCTGGTCTGGATTAATCTGCCTCGAAAGCCTGTGTGCTCTTAATTGTTCTGATGTGCACCTTTTCAACAGGCGTGTGGTTTGTAGGAAGAGTAAGTGGCTATGCAGCCCCCAAACAGAAGGGAACACAGTCTCTCTGGTCTCTTCCCCACCTGCCCTAATCCAGATTTTTGGATTCAGCTCTGCTTTGGGCAGGGTGTGTGTGGGGGTGGATTTGCACAGGCGTGAGTTTGGAGAAAATCATGGAGCCTAATCATAAACCATAACACTTCTGGAACTCTAGCCAGGACCTGCCATGTTCCCCATTCATTCTCTGATCATACATTTTTCTATGCACTTACTTTGAGCCAAATATTTTCCTAGTCACTAGAGACATAAAGGTGAATAAGTCTAGGTCCTTCCCTTGGAGGGTTTTTCAAATGGCAAGTCTGTGGCAGAGATTGCTAGCTGATCATCAGATCTGTTTCATCTCTTCCTGGGCACATGGCTAGACTACATTTCCAGGTCCCTTGCAGTTAAACGGAGGCCATGTGACTAAATATTAGCCAGTGGAATGAGGTTGAAATCAATGAGTGTCACCTGTACACCTGATCCATAAAAAAACTTCCCAGGCAGGATTGCTATGATCCTGTATGTGGGAACTCTAGAAGTCATGTGTTGAAGACACCACAAAATGGAAACAGCTTGGAACCCACCCTAATGACTGCCCGGTGGAAGCCACCTGCCAGTCCACACTTGTTTAGGTTTTATGTGAGTAAGAAATGAACTTCTATTGAAGTGAAGGCTATTTCAGGGCTTATCAGTTACAGCTGCTAATGGTATCTTAACATTATTTCTATAACTAACATTTTATATCTATCATATAGTTGTAAACCATAGTGCACCATGAGATGAATTTTGTGGGTCTGAATCACTATTTTTAGATAGAATATAATAGGAAATATCAGAGTGCATTACATTAATCTGGTGAGTATTTTGGGAAACTTTAGCTTCAGTTTGGTAAGTGCTGATTTGGGTTATTATTGAGCTCTCATGATCAAAATTTTGAAAGTCACTGTTTTACTGAAGGCATACAAGTCAACAGCTCTGTACAGCAGAGTGTGGTAGTTATGATAATAGTGGTAAAGTCCCAGTGCTATAGAGACTCAGTTAACGAGTGCCTAGGAAGCAGAAATGGCAAAAAGGGTTCATCTTTCCAGTCCATTTGTATTGGCTGCCTGTGGTGCAGTGTTGAAAAGGATTCTGAGGTTTCTTCCAGGGTCTCTGGGAGGGAAGGCTGTGATCTGATAGCAGCATCTGCCATGGGCTTGGGAGGAGGAGTAGAGGCTCAGACCTAGCTTGCATCTGACCACTTTGCAGGGAGTCTGAGCTCCTTCCAGTGAATTCAACCCCTTCCCCAATTATTTATGGCACACAAACGGGGTCTGTAGCGCTGTGCGCAGCACTGTGGGGATTTTAGAAGAACTATGACTAGCCCTTGTAGAGTTTACCTTTTAGGGGCAATAAAATAGACATTTGTGAAATAACTTTGCAGCCAGAGAGCGCAGAGTTGGCAATTACAGATGCAGAATGCCTAGGAAAGAGGGCTTTGAGTGGTGCCTTCGTGGTTTCTTTGCGTATGAAAGGAGCAGGGGAAGGGAGGAAGAAGCAGGGCTTTACTGGAAGCCTGATAACTTACTTTTCTCTCCAAAAGAGAGTCCCAGAGAATTAAAAATCCAGTACATTTCAGGGCTGCTTGTCAAAGGTATCATGTATCTTATTCCCTCTGCTGCAGCAGTTTTGTTTTGTAGTGAAGGTTACTAAATCGCAGTCCACCTTTTGCCTGCGTGATGAACATCATAATAGTTGAGTAATACACATCAAGAATCCTGTGTGCCAAGAAATATTTTAAGTTCTTTAACTATTTTAACTTGAATTGTCTTCGGGGAAACCCTATGAGGTAGGCACTAATTATTAGCTCCATTTTCCAGATAAGAAAATTGAGGTACAGAGAAGGTAGGTAACTTGATCAGTATCAAACAGCAAGTTAAGTGGGAGAGCCAGGACTTGAATGTAGTTGTCCCGAGTCCGGGGCTTTGTCCTTGATCATTAGGCTATTTTACATCTCATTAAAAAAAAAAAAATGCGGGCTTCCCTGGTGGCGCAGTGGTTGACAGTCCGCCTGCCGATGCAGGGGACACGGGTTCGTGCCCCGGTCCGGGAAAATCCCACATGCCGCGGAGCAGTTAGGCCCGTGAGCCATGGCTGCTGGGCCTGCATGTTGGGAGCCTGTGCTCCGCAGCGGGGGAGGCCACAACAGTGAGAGGCCCACGTACCACAAAAAAAAAAAAAAAAAAAAAAAAAAAATGCTACCTGATGATTCAGATTCTCTGTAAGATCCCAGTCAAATAGCTGAGTCAAAATAATTATAATTGAAGCCTCCATTTGCACAGGGCTTTGCAGCTTACAAAATTATTTCATGTATATTACCATTAATTTTTCAAATATTCCAATGAAATAGAATTTCTTTCTTTCTCTCTCCCTTTTAAAATTAGGCCTGTGAGGTTTGCAGTTCACCTAAAGTCACTACAGCTGGTGGAGCCTGCCTGAAACCCAGCCTCTTTTTTTTTTTTTTCTCTCTTGCGGTACGCGGGCCTCTCACTGTTGTGGCCTCTCCCGTTTGCGGAGCACAGGCTCCTGACTCGCAGGCCCAGCGGCCATGGCTCACGGGCCCAGCTGCTTCGGGGCATGTGGGATCTTCGCAGACCAGGGCACGAACCCGTGTCCCCTGCATCGGTAGGCGGACTCTCAACCACTGCGCCACCAGGGAAGCTCCCAGCCTCTTTGACTTAAGGCTTTTAGTGCTTTCTGCTCTAAATAACTGGGGGAATTTCCTGATGGTCCAGTGGTTAGGACTCTGCGCTTTCACTACCAAGAGTGCGAGTTCGATCCCTGGGCAGGGACCCTGCAAGCCGCGTGGCCAAAAAAAACATTAAGAAACTGGAATTCGTGACTCTACGTCTTGTCACTGCAGTTTTACCAGTAAATGAATTTGCCTGATTCTCCTCAAATCAGCTATGGTTTTTGGAAATAGTTGTGAGGCATTTGTGGATGGAACCTGGAGCTAGGGTTCCTGTAATCTAAGAAAGTTCACTTGCGAACAGACTGAGAGAAGTTACTTAAACACAAGGAGTTTCCTAAGTGGTTGGTGATTGCAGCATGCAGTGGAGCCAGTAATAGAAGGGCTTTGGCATCAGAAGGTCTTGCTGTGAAACTGGGCTCACCATTTCTGGCCAGGTCAGCAAATGACTTGACCTCCCTGAGACTCACCTTCCTCACCTGTAAAACAGGAAGCATAACGGTGCCCACCTGCACGGGGTGGGGAGGACCATAGGAAGTGCATGTACAGTGCCTGGGTGGTGTTCAGTATGTGCTTGCAGCTACTCCTGTGAATTAAATGGAGAGCAGCAAGAGTGCACTGCCTCCTTTGAGATTTTCCCAGGACATGACGGAGCAAAATTTCTAAACCTCAGAACCTTTCTTTTATAATATAATCATCCCTGGGGCAGACCTTCCTAGCACCTAGAACTTTTAGGTTATAATTATATTAATATTTCTTCAGGATGGGGACCTTTCTTAAGCTTCGTGAAGATTGAACAGCCTGAGGTAAGAACAGATCCTGCTGCCTGAAATCCTAGATTTCCTGGAAGGCTCCTATCTGTTCTTCCAGGAAAATTGACACCATTTCCTGATGGCGTTAGGCATCCATCACAGCAACTCATTTCACTTTTTCTCCACGAGAGAGATTATCTCCTCACCTCTTGGATTTCACTCCAATCTGGTATGTCATGGTTTTTACATAATTTTCACATTTCCTGCACAGGATTTGTTGTTTTTCTTTTCCCTACCTGAATGTTCAGTGTGATGCTTCTCCACATGGGCTCCCCTGAAAGGCGTGCCTTAAGAAAGTAGTGCTTAGGGCTTCCCTGGTGGCGCAGTGGTTGAGAGTCCGCCTGCCGATGCAGGGGACACGGGTTCGTGCCCCGGTCCGGGAGGATCCCACATGCCGCAGAGTGGCTGGGCCCGTGAGCCATGGCCGCTGAGCCTGCGCGTCCAGAGCCTGTGCTCCGCAATGGGAGAGGCCACAACAGTGAGAGGCCCGCGTACCACAAAAAAAAAAGAAAAAATAGTGTTGAAGAAAGTAATGCTTAGTTCCATGGTGGCTATTTACCTCCTTCCTTCAGAGCATTGCCGTGTGTCATCTAGAAACTTTCAGTCGCAAAATATTGCCTATTTGAGGTTAGCTGTGTAGACTGCTGACAACAAGCAGTAACAATTTTTGACGATGTTCTTAATCTACTGGTGAGGTACCTTCTCTTGCTCTATGCTGCTCATAGCACGCTCTGCCCACTCACATCTGGTGTCCTTAAGCCAAGGAGTCAGGTGCTTTGCTTGTGGCCAGGTAGTCTTCAGATGGTCAGAACCTGCAGTGGGGGCCTCCCAGGGGCCACCTGGTAAAGGGCATCTCTCCTACCCAGTGAGCAAGGGAGGATCTGAGCTGAGCATGCCCAGTTTGTTCTACCAGCTGTCAGCAAGTCACCGTATCCGACTGTGCCTTGCAAGGAGTAGTTAAGTCAAGGGGTAGAGAGAGTCCAGCACTTCCAGCACTGATTGGTTTCCCTCCCCAAGATGAAAGTAATGCATTGCTCCCTTATACTGGCTGCAACTTGATTTTTTCTTAAAGGAGTAATTGTCAGATTTTATGGATGTGTTGGGATTAAAACTATATATACGTTAGTCAAAACGTTTTATAAATAACCCTCCTACCTCTCAGCCTCAGGGCTCAGGTTTAGAAAGTTTCTTGACCAGTCCAGGATGCCGGTGAAGGTGGCTTCCCTCAGACTCACAGAATCAAATCAACAGGCCAGTGGCTCTGTCTGCTGAGTGTTGGTGTAGAGGAGAGAAGGAAAGAAGGGACCCAGGAGGCACAGCTCCTTACCCGCCGAGTGACATGTCCTGTGTAAACTCCCAGGAAGTCACTGGCGATTCGACTTGGTTAAATATTTGTTTAGCAACTAAAGTGGATGCAGGAGAAATACATGGCTAGATTCTCTTCTGTAGGAAGTTTACTGTTTTTGTCAGGGAGACAAGATTGATATCCCCATATGGCATGAGAATAACTCATTGAATCAAACTCACTGTTCTGGCCTTTGTTTAGGCCCCTTTCTCTATCATGCAGCCTCTAGAACCTGTGTACTTAGCACCCTCCCTGCCCCCCTCCACACATCTGGCTCAAGCTCTTTCCTGTCCATCTCTCCTCCCTGAAATCTTTTTTTTTTTTGGCGTACGCGGGCCTCTCACTGTTGTGGCCTCTCCCGTTGCGGAGCACAGGCTCCGGATGCGCAGGCTCAGCAGCCATGGCTCACGGGCCTAGCCGCTCTGCGGCACGTGGGATCTTCCCAGACCGGGGCACGAAGCCGTGTCCCCTGGATCGGCAGGCGGACTCTCAACCACTGTGCCTTCAGGGAAGCCCCTCCCTGAAATCTTGCTCTTCAACCCCCAGTGCTCCCACATTCAGGAGTCCACCCTTCTGCTCTTCTTTCCCCGGTGCCCTCACATTCAGCCAGCATTCCCACACAAGCCTCCTAAGTCACACACATTTATGCTGATTTAGCACAAACCTCAATGTTAGTGGTATAATAATAATTACCATCATTTATTGAGCATCTACTACAGGCAACAAATCAAGCAAGGCATTCTGTATTTTGCGGTGGAATCCTATTATTTTGTCTTTCCAAAATTATTGCCCTGAATTAAACTTCTCTCCCCTTACTTCCTCCTTTTCTGCCCCTTTGTCAACTGGGAAAAGAAGCTGCTTTTGTCCACACTCCAGCCTTGTTATGGGGAGACTGCCAATCATAACCCCTGCCCACCAGCCTCACTATGATGGGCTAATAATCATAGTCCAACCCTGGGTTTTAGGGGTAGCCCCTTTAGGGTGGGGAAGCTGAGAGATGCCCTCAGTCATGTCTCTACCCCAGAACGAAGCTGGCGTGTAGGAGAGAATGACTTTGATATTCAGAGCAGGCGCTACTGAGAGGTGTGGCAGGGGTCCAATCTCTCCTCCGTCTCTCCCAGAACTTCTGCTCAGAGCCCGTAGACTCTGCTATGGGTGAGGTTATTGTGTCCTGACCGTGCACACATCATACCTTGTTAATCCTCACAAGAAAATGAAGTGGTATTGTCTTTGTTAACCTAAAAGAAAACAGTTTGAATGCTTTTTTTCTCCTGAGAAAATGTGTGTTCACTAAAAACAAAATCAGAAATGTAATGCAAAAACAAAATTTGCCACAATCCTGTCCCTCAGAGATAACCTCTGATAGTGTTTTGAATACACGTGTATTTATAAGAGGAGGTCACACTTTTTTTTTTTTGCGGTACGCGGGCCTCTCACTGCTGTGGCCTCTCCCGTTGTGGAGCACAGGCTCCGGACGCGCAGGCTCAGCGGCCATGGCTCACGGGCCCAGCCGCTCTGCGGCATGTGGGATCCTCCCGGACCGGGGCACGAACCCGTGTCGCCTGCATCGGCAGGCGGACTCTCAACCACTGCGCCACCAGGGAAGCCCAGGTCACACTTTTATTCCCAAGAGAAACTGAGGCTCAGAGATATTACGCAACTTCCCCAGTGTCATAGAACCAGCCACTTTCCATTCTACCCACTTCTTCACGAGCAGGGACCAGACCTTTGTTAGTTAACAACTGTCTAGTTGAGCATGTTTTACTTGATAGGAAATCACCAAATATGGGTTGAGGGAAGGCTAAAATCAATGTAATTAAGTGCCACGAGGAAGGTGCACGCGGTAAGTTTTGTAGATCAAGGAGGAGAGAGGAGTGCATTGTTCGGAATTACTGGGAGGGTTTCTGAAGGAGCTGGAGCTTGACACGGAGAGCCGATATTAATTTGCTTTTCTCCAATATGCAGTGTCCTCAGTGGTCCAAGTCAGCAAGCGGGGACACCAGAGCGCTTCCCACTGCTAGGGTTGGGCACTGCCCAAGACATACTGATTACGTTTGAGCTGTTCTGAAAATGCAAAAGGTCAAAATGAAAATGTGTCCATGGCAAAGAGGAAGAGAGGTATAGTATCCAGAAGGAAGTTCACAGCGGTTGGTGCAATAGGAAATGAAGACCTAAAGACTTTGTCTTCAAGAAATTAAGTGGGGGGAGGGAAAGGGTGAGGGTATCCCCAAACATATTATCAAGGAGCCTCTGACAGGGCTTTCAGGCGGGCCTTCCCAGTCTGTCTGCCGCCCCCTCTCGGGTGTCATGGGACCCCTTTGCAACACAGTGGCTTCTCTATGGGCTGTCCCCTCCCACAGAAACATCCTTCCCCAGCCCATCAGTCCTTCGGCCCTGGCTTAAACGTCACTTCCCTGACAGACCAGACTAGATTGGGCTCCCACCCTACCTGCTTTCATAGCACCCTGTATTTAAAAATATTCATCATTACGAGTTTTAATTAGGTATTTATTTGTGCAGTTATTATTTTTGTGATATCTCCTCTGTCACCGGATCAGACACTCCATAGGGTAGGGTTTGAGTCTGCATCACAGCCAGCACAGTGCCTAGGGGCCAACTGAATCAACTCTACTTACTTTTACTAAGCTTTGTCCTTACTTCCTAGAGACTGGGAACATTCCAATTGGTTTTGCTATTACTGTCTAGCAATTTGAAAAGGCATCTTTGAACAGCTGAAAATCTCAAGGCGATCTCTTCCAAAAGACGAGGAATCTAACCCCATAAAAAGCCAATCTGGACTCAATCAAACCTGCTGTGGGCTCTATTTTGCAGGGGAGAAGTGGGCAGCCGAGAGCTGAGCTGTTTTCCCAAGATGGAAGATCTGTGATAACTCTGGCTTCCGCTGCCATAAATTAGGGTCACTCTGTCCTTAATTGGCAACAAATTAAAATTCTCCCTTAAGGTCCTCCTCTTTCTCTTCTTTCATGTATACTCTGAGAGAAGATGTGGGAAATACTGGCATCCTGCCACAGGGGAGAGGGCACAGTGCCTGAGGCCACAGGCAGGTCAGGGCTATGAGGGCCGCCTGAGGATGGGGGCGGCCAGTGATTCTTCCCTGACTGAGCATCCTTCTTCTCCCTCCCCTGGTCCCCTTTCTTGACCTTCTGCTCTCCCCTCCCCTTTCTTTCTCCAGGAAATTTGAAAGTTCTCATTCCTAGGGAAATATCCCCTGGGGAGCTCTTACTTTCTCTTCGTAAGCAGAGGGGAAAAAATCCTCTAAATTTTGAACTCGCAAGCAATTTGGGTGCAAATATGGCCAGAAAGGGCTGCCTGTCTTTGCATTTCCCACAGCACCTCTTCTTAAATCCCTAGAACCATCTGCTTCAGGCCAGGCCTCCTTTCCTTCAAGCAGGAGAGAGAAAAGAGAGCTTAACAAAAAACTTCAGCTGGGTTTCTTGGGGCGGGAGGCAGTAGTGAAGGAGGAGAAAGGCCTGGGCTGTTTTATTTCTTGCCCTGCTGGGTGGCTTTCATGGGGGTAGTTGGTCCGCATGCACACGGAGGTCTGCTGGGAGTCAGGAACTGGGTCGGGGCCTGGGGCTCCAGGCATTTCTCCTGGGAGCTTGTCTTGTGGCTGGCCTTGAAAGCTGATGGCTGTGAAGTAAGGCAGGGGCACAGGTCCTGGAAGTGTGGAGGACAGAGCAGCTAAGCAAGGCGCTGGGTTGGATTGGCAGAGGGGGGAGTCAGGAAAGGTGTCTCGGGGGGGTGGTGCTCCCCTGGAAAACATGTGTCTGGGAGGTCCTAAAACAATAACCCATAGTGCATTTTTTATATTATTGATAATAATAGATGGGTTTATTTTGACAAATGTGTTTACAAAAGTCTACCTTCTGTGATATCTGGTGCTCGACTAGGTGATAAAAGCCATTTCCCGGGCCCGTCTCTGTAAGCCAGCCCTTCTTGGGAACCTCAGTTGCTCCATCATGGCCAGAACAACTCAGAGGGAGGCTGAGACCCACCACATATAAGTGCTGGATGGAGATAGGGCTCAGGAGCCAGCCCAGGCCTCTGCCTCTCCGGAAAGTTGCTCTGCTCTGAGGTCTGGGGTCTCAGTTTCTTCATGTCGGCAGTGGGGATTATAACTCCATCCCTGAAGATTATGGAAGACTAAAGGAGATGAAGAAAGTAAAAATATATTGTAAACTTTAAAGTCTTATCTGAGATTGAAGGGTCAGATAACAAGCAAGAATTTGTCTCCATTCCTTGGTGAATGGATCCAGGAGGCTTCCTTTATTCACTCAACAAATATTTATGTGGCTGGCGTTGTTTTAGATGCCAGGGGTGAAGCAGTGAGTAAAACAAAGACCCTATTCAGGAGGGAATCTGAAAATAAAGAAATAAATGCTTTATCAGGTGAGAGGAAGTGCTAAGAAAAATGAAACAGAGTAAAAGAACTTGTGATGGGGTGAGTGATGGGGTGGGATGGGCCCTGTTGTATAGGGTGGTAGGGAAGGCTCTATAATAAAGTGTCTCTTGAGCAGAGACCTGCAGGAGGTGAAGGAATGAGCACTGTGGCCGTGTGTGTGTGTTTGGCGGGGGAGGGATGACATCCAGGAGGGGACTAGTGTGTACAAAAGCTTTGGAATGGGAGTGTGTTCTCAATGAACAATCCAACAGCAATTGCTTCTGTTACCACTAGTAACATTTGTGTGCCAGGCAATATTCAAGCATCACTTAACAATGACCCCATTAGGTACGCCCTATTATTATACCCATTTCTTAGATGAGGAAACTAAGGCATCCTCAGCAACAAGTCAAGCGTTCAGATAACTGGGGAAGAAGAAGTAGCTCTCATTTATATGAGGGTGTATGAGGCAGCCCTGCACAGAGGAAAGACTGCATGGTTTGGAGAGAAAAAAAGTCTGGATTTGGGCCTGGCCTGCCACTCATCTGCTGTGCAATTTTGGGCAAGGTGCTTAACCTCTCTGGGCCTCAGTTTCCTGATTTGTAAAATGGGCTGATAAAATCTCAGATGATTGCTATGTATATTGAGGAATATGTATATTGTTACATATATTGTATATGGTGAAATGATGTTGCGAACTGCATATCACCAGGCATAGCACCATGAAAATGTTCCATTATTATTATTACTACTACTACCACTACTACACTAGTATACCAAGTCTCCTTCCTAACCTCTTGAAAATAGAGTGAATGAGAGAGAAATAGAAGCTTGCAACTTATATAATTTCCTCTGTTCCCTCTCTGAAATTTCATTTTCTGCTGATGTCTTCGATGGTGAATCAATTTCAGTATCCAATAGAACTGGCAAGCATTTTCCTGAAAGATTAAGGAACTCTGAGGTGAAGTTGGTGGCGAGGCTTCTCACATTCCTAAAGAAATCAGTTGAGGTCCTGGAACTTCCAGTCCACTGTCTTCCATAATCCCAGGCTTCTTGTCATCCCCAAACCTAGACTTTTATGGCAGTTTTCTCTAATTTTGCATCGTGTCGATAGTAGGTGCTCAGTAACTTTTAAGTAAGTGACCCTAAATAACTGTACCTTTAAAAATTATTCTGTGCCTTTGTTAGAGAGTCCTGTGGGATGAATGGGTAAATCCGGGGGGATTTGGAGAGATGCGGGTTATTATTTGGGGCTGTAGAATGGGAAAACTGAGGAGAAGGAACTTATCTCAAATCGAATAATTGCTGGCGAGCCTGGGTACTCACTTTTATTTCTGGTGAGGAATGCTTTGCTTCCACAACTATGGCGGTGGGTCAGTAAGTTCATCTGTTTGTCAACTGATGGAACGCCTGCTCTGGTCCAGGCACAGCGCCAGATGTTGGGAATTTGCTCTCGGGAATGCTCTTAGGACATGCTCAGGATACGATCTCTAGTTTGAGTGCTTGCTGCTGTCCTACTTGGCACCTCCAGACAATGCAGAGGTGGTAGTTGCTTCATTGTCACCTGCTGACGACTGGCAGGTGTGCACCCATCCGGTTGGCATCACATCCAGTGCCTGTGATCACACCCGAGTTGTGCAGTCTGCGTTTTATTTCCCCCAGCGTGACAGTGGCTTCCTGTGATAAGCTCCGTCCTTCCCTGGGGTTGGGATAACAGCCTCCTGGGGATGGTGGCTAATCTCAGGAGAAGCGGAGCCCCAGGGAAAGAATGCTATCTCTCACTGTGTGCACCTAGGATTAGGCAGAACTGCCGCTAATGCAATTAGGTAAGGGCGAGGACTGATTGCTGGGACAGGAAGCATGGGGGTGAGCCTCCTGTTTGCCCCATGAAGGCCTTCCTCACTGTCATAGCTTCTTATAGTTAAAGGGGCCCCTGAGAAAGTGAAATGAGACAGAAGTCAAAATACTGGCCTGGGAGTCAGGTAAACCCATTCAGCTCACCGTGACCTTGGGCAAACCTCAAAGCCCCAGTTTCCCCAACTATAAAACTTAGGTGCTAATCATATCTACCTCATGGACTTTGGTGAGGATGAACTAACACACTGCTCCCGGACACCTGGCAAGTACTGAGCCCACACAGTAAACATCAATAACTCTGAGGTCAGATTGCCATGTTATAGGTGAGAAGCCTGAGGCCCACGCTGACGTTGGTCAGAATTAACCCTTTAAAATTCCTCAGTGCTGGAGTCTGGAGTGGAACTCAGCTTTCCTGCCCTCCAGCACTGGGCCACGAACAAACAAATCTCCTTCTCTGCCGGGTGGGGTGGTGGCCCACCAGCCCTGCTCCCTGGCCTGGAGGCAGGGAATGAGGAGGGACTGGAGTAGGTCTGCCACGGACGGCAGAGGCTGGAGAGGCTCTGTCCAGCTGGACCGCTAACTGGGACACCGCATCCCTTGAAGGTTGAGCTGAATTTCCTCATCTGTAAAATAAGATGGCCTGACTGCCCCTTCCAGCTCTAAAACCTTTTTAAGATGCCTACTGGAAGAAGCAGAGAGCCAGAAGGGAGAAGTGGAGGAAATATACCAATATTATCTGATAAAAGAGTTAGCATTTTCTAAATCCTGACTACTCGCCAGGGATTGTGCTGGGCTCCGGGGATACATCAGGAGCAAAACATGATCCATTTTCTAGGGGCTCCTGGACGTGGAACCCATGGCGGTGGGCAGAGGGGATGCGGAGAGACAGCTAACCAGAGGAAGTAGAATCCGTCTTGGTTTATGCCTTAAAAGAAATATGAACGGTGAGTGGTGGCCCCTAGACGAGGCTGTCATTTGCTGTCATGAGGCCGCCTGGACATGTGCAGAACCGTCAGAACACTGGCCCCGATGGTGTACAGTGAAGGGGAGCCAGAGCCCTGCGTGCCAGGAAGGGGAGTTTGTGGTTGAAAGGGCAGGTTCAGGAAGGTTGAGTGGGTGGGTTGGCAGCCAGGCCAGAGCTCCAGGGGGCTGATGGATTACATTCCTCCAGTGAGAAACCATCAGAAGCCCCACTGAGAGGAGCTCTTGAGGCTTGGGAGCTTTGCTGATGTTTCTTCTTGCAAGGGGGAAAATTAGTTTTACCTTTAAGTGTTACCTTTCTGTCCTCTTGGTTTCCTAAGTGTGACAAGACCCAAACCCAAAGTATTTGCACTAAACTTGTTAATTTTAACCAAGTGGTAGAGTATAATCAGAATGTGAGACAGCCGAAATGCTGCCAATTTTTCTTCCCTTTGAGGTTATGTTTTCTGTCCTTTTAAACAAAGTTCTGTTGAAAACCTGGAGAACGTGAGACTCTAGGTGGTGGATGCGACACTTTCATGGACATACTATGTACTTGGGCCTGTGCTAAGTAATTTCATGGAGCAAGATTTCTCGAACTCTTCAGATTGTTAAAATACAGTTGAAAGCCCCAGGAGGCTTGTGAGTGATTTCTGAACGGTGGGAGGGCGGGGGAGGCTTTAAAGCCATCCTGTTTGAACACTTAGGCTGCTAAGTGCAACTCTTCAAACACTTCATGTGCCTTAAATGGTCCAGTGCAAAGGATATTCAAGGGACATAAAATCCCTGCTGGTATTGGGATAAAAACCCCTTAGCTCCTCCCTAAATGTTGATTTAGAATAATAGCTTGTTTTGAACTTTCTCCCAGTAAATTAATTTTTAATTTAGAAAAGTACCTCTAGGGAAAACTTAGAGAGTATATAGGTACAGACAATTTTAGAGACATGGGTTAGCTGATCAGAAGCGTGTCTTTAAAGAAATCAAAAAGGGGAAAAAAGGTAAAGACATTAATTAGAATATGGCTCTCCACCCCATCAGATTAACCCACTGACACAGATTATTTTGAGTATCTTTTGTTTGTAAGACTCTGAGCTGGAAACTGAGGGAGAGACTATGATCTAGCCTCTGTCCTCTAGGGAATGTGTGTGTGTGTGTGTGTGTGTGTGTGTGTGTGCGCGCGCGCGTGTGTGTCTATTTATATGTGTGTGTGTGGTGTAAGAAAATGAGATTTTTTTAGTAACTTGTTTTTTGGGGAGGGAGAAAGGATGACATTAGGGCATAGCAGAAAGAGCTCTGGCCTAAAAGTCAACAAACTTGAATTCATCTCCTAGCCCTGCCTTTAACTAGCTGTGTGACTGCAGACAAGACATTTGCCTTCTCTGATCCTCAAGTTCTCTTCTTCAAAGTAGTGGGACTGGACCCTGCTCTGTGGACCAGCAGCATCTGTGTCACCTGGGAGCTTGTTAGGTAGGAATGGAGAGTCTAAGGCTCTTCTCCAGAACTATTGGATCAGAATCTGCATTTTAACAAGATCCCCAGGTGATTTGTATGCAAATTAAAATTGAATAAGCATTGCTTTAAAGAACGATTCCTGTTCTAATATTCTAGTATTTTGTATTTTTTCCTAATATATAGTAAAATCCAATTATGAAGAGTTTGCTCAGGACTGGGCCAAAAATTTTTACCCTGGAAAAGTGTACTTTGTGAGAAAAAAAGATTTAAAGGCAGAAACATGGGCAAATAGTTATCTATTCAGCTCCAAAAGCTGTATACACATATTTCTCTTTTTGCCTTGTATTTTAGATCTTGGTAGTATGGTAAGAGCAGTGAGAGAGGGGAAGAGGAGCTGGGAAGTCAAGGTGATTGAAGGTGGGGTTTGGGTTGGCAATGGACTGGACCTTCTGAGCTGGCAGGTGGCACAGGGCACTCAGCTCAGGTCCTCAGAATCATCCTAAGGGTTCTGAGAATCAGGAATCATCAATGATTGCCAAATAATATTTCATATTTTTCAAGCACCACATATGAATGGTGCTCTGATGAACTGAATAAAAATTCATAGTGACTTTTTGATATTCCATATTTTCCTAATTAATTGATACTAAATGTTAAACCTATTAGATGGGAGGGGGGGGTCTCCATGATTTTTTGCATTAAAAGGAGTCTTCCTACTTGAAACTGTTGGGAACTACTGGAATAGGGATAATAATTGATAACAATATGATGAAAACAACTAAGAAACTTTGAGAACTTTCTAGATGCCAGGCATTGTGCCTTACAAAGAAGGACCTTAGGTATCTGCTGATAAATTTATGGATAAGGAAACTGCAGCTCAGAGTGGTGTGACGATTTGTTTCAAGTCATACCTTGAGGGAGTGATGAGTAGACCTAGGACTAGACCTCAGGTGTCTGGGCTGCCGGCCAGGTTTATATCTGCTGTGCTAGACTTCGTGGCTTGTCCATCTAATGCTCTGGGGTAGCACATGCAGGAATGTTGAGTGGAGAGGAGGACACTCTCCTGCATTCCTGCAGAAGGAGTCACAGACTTGCAGAGTCAGGAGGACCTCTGGGCATCTGGGCCACTCACCTTATTTACAGGTGAGCACACCTGGCCCAGCAAGGGAAAGGGACTTGTTCAAGGTCAAACAAGTAGTTGGGTTTGTTTGCTTGTATGGCTCTCCCTCCACCTGAAACTCAGCTCTTTATAGATAAACTTTTTCACAAAAGAGATGGGTGAGTGAAACAAGCCCTTGTGTGAAAGCAAGTGAGCGTGGTTTCTAATATTGCACCTAAGGTTTTTGTGAAGATTTATAAATCTTTGTCAAGGTTTTAGAGTAGTCGCTGGTAGTTAGTTATAGTACTTACATAATAATAATTTTAGTTTGTTATTGTTCTTATTGTTTTTTGAACAAGCTTTGTATGTTAAATTTAGTAGCAGTTTTTTTTTGTAAAGTTGGGCTGATTATAGCCATGACTTTTTCTCACCATGTTCTCTGTCTTAACAATGACCTTTCGGAGGGCAGACTACCAAAATCTTTTCCGCTGAAAACAGGACCACATAATCATCGGAAATCATTTAACAGAAAGGGAGAAAGTCAGCATTGGCTATTGGGGCAGCTTCATCCATCTTACGAGCCCACAACTTACTGACTCTCATTAAACAGAGAAGCTGTCTCCTAAGCAGTAGGTCTCCTGATCCTTAGAAAATAAGAACAGAAGAATCATTGTCCAGGAAGCTGTCAAGCACCTTTCTGTGTCTTGTACAATTGTTACTGATCTAGGGAAGTAGAAGCTACGTTAGAATCAGGATCGGCTTTGTGGGTATGCAACCTGTGCAACTGAATAGGGCCCCTGCCCCCTGCCTCCACGGTGGGTTTAATGCTCTGCTGTTGCAGTCCCGAAATTCTTAATATTATTTTGAACAAGGGACATGCTGTTTTATTTTGCACTAGGCTTTGCAAATTATGTATCTGGTCTTGGTTAAAATAATCCAGAATCGGGACCAAGAGCCCCTGAGGAACAAGTCAAGTGGGGACTGCAGCCTTTTGGGGGAAGTTGAGGGGGAAGGGGAGGTGGAGGAGGAGTAAGAGGGGGAAGAGGAGGGGGAGGGGAGGAGGTCTGACCCCTTGTGGTGGTGTCCAAGATTGCGTGCTTAAAACAGGCAGCCTAGAAGACCTAAATAGACATTTCTCCAAAAAAGATATACAGATTGCCAACAAACACATGAAAGAATGCTCAACATCATTAATCATTAGAGAACTGCAAATCAAAACTATCATCTCACACCAGTCAGAATGGCCATCATCAAAAAATCTAGAAACAATAAATGCTGGAGAGGGTGTGGAGAAAAGGGAACCCTCTTGCACTGTTGGTGGGAATGTAAATTGATACAGCCACTGTGGAGAACAGTATGGAGGTTCCTTAAAAAACTACAAATAGGGGGCTTCCCTGGTGGCACAGTGGTTGAGAGTCCGCCTGCCGATGCAGGAGATACGGGTTCGTGCCCTGGTCCGGGAAGATCCCACATGCCGCGGGGCGGCTGGGCCCGTGAGCCATGGCTACTGAGCCTGTGCGTCCGGAGCCTGTGCTCTGCAACGGGAGAGGCCGCAACAGTGAGAGGCCTGCATACCACAAAAACAAAAAAAAACAAAAAGAAAAAACTACAAATAGAACTACCATATGACCCAGCAATCCCACTACTGGGCATATACCCTGAGAAAACCATAATTCAAAAAGAGTCATGTACCAAAATGTTCATTGCAGCTCTATTTACAATAGCCCGGAGATGGAAACAACCTAAGTGTCCATCATCGGATGAATGGATAAAGATGTGACACATATATACAGTGGAATATTACGCAGCCATAAAAAGAAACGAAATTGAGCTATTTGTAATGAGGTGGATAGACCTAGAGTCTGTCATACAGAGTGAAGTAAGTCAGAAAGAGAAAGACAAATACCGTATGCTAACACATATATATGGAATTTAAGAAAAAAAATGTCATGAAGAACCTAGGGGTAAGACAGGAATAAAGACACAGACCTACTGGAGAATGGACTTGAGGATATGGGGAGGGGGAAGGGTAAGCTGTGACAAAGTGAGAGAGAGGCATGGACATATATACACTACCAAACATAAGGTAGATAGCTAGTGGGAAGCAGGTGCATAGCACAGGGAGATCAGCTCGGTGCTTTGTGACCGCCTGGAGGGGTGGGATAGGGAGGGTGGGAGGGAGGGAGACACACGAGGGAAGAGAATATGGGAACATATGTATATGTATAACTGATTCACTTTGTTATAAAGCAGAAACTAACACACCATTGTAAAGCAATTATACTCCAATAAATATGTTAAAAAAAAAAATAAGAGTCTATGTGAAGAAAAAAAAAAAAGAAAGCGCAGGATTGAGCTTCCTCTGATTGGCTGGGTAAGAAGCCTGAGACTCTCTCTGGGATCCAGAGGGACTAGCTTAGAAAAAAAAAAAGAATCCACCTGCCAGTGCAGGGGACACAAGTTCAATTCCTGGTCCAGGAAGATCCCACATGCCATGGAGCAGCTAAGCCCCTGCGCCGCAACTACTGAGCCTGCGCTCTAGGGCCTGCGAGCCACAACTACTGAAGCCTGCACGCCTGGAGCCCGTGCTCCGCAACAAGGGAAGCCACCACAATAAGAAACCCGAGCACCGCAAATAGTAGGTCCTGACACATTGTGACAAATAACATTGTTTACGTTATTGCTGCCCTGCAGTGCACCATCCATAGGTAACTTTGAAAAAAGTAGGTGAAGCTCTTTGTGTGAGTTGCATTATAAATTTTTCTGTTTTCAGTGTCATCACCATACCGCATCTCTGGATGATCCAGGGGCCTTACACTACTTTCCCTGCTGGTAATCTCTTCCTTATATTAATCCAACTAGCTGGATGAACTTTCCCAGATCCATTACTAACTAGCCATGTGACCTTAGCACTTCCTTCATGTTTCTAAGTCTCAGTTCCCTCATCTCTGGAAAAGAGATGATCATGTTTACCTTGAAGGGCTATCAGGAAGTTTGAAGATAATACATGTAAAGCCCAAGGAATAATAGTGACTGACATAATACATGGTCAATAAAGTAGTATTTCTTATTATAAAATTACAAGATTTTAAGATTATATTTGATTATATATGATGTATGAATGATATACAAACAGCTTTCATCATGTTACTTCCCTGCCTCAAAGAAACCTTCAGTGGCTCCCTATTGCCATGGAGGGTCAAGGCTCTGCATAATTTAGCCACAGTCTATATTGCCTGACTTCCCCCATTAGTGTTTTAAGTACTTCTAGAATACTAGTTGTGGTGGTTGTTTTTACTCTTTCTATATTGTTTCGTAAGGGCATCGGCAGTAGAATTCTATGTCATCTCTCTAGTGCCCAGGAGAGTGGTGGGCATACAGTGTCTGTGTGGTTGTTGATTGCTGACCACATGTATTTCAGGAATGTACTGTAACATTGCTTGTTTTCCATCTGTTTATACCTCTTGGCTCCTTCAAATTGGAAATGGATTATGATTTTGCATTTGAATCAGGAGGTGGAAAAAACACCCTTCCTTTATCTCCTGTTTTTGTTTTTTTTTAAACAGCCACTGTCACTCTATTGGGATTGTTTTTTTACATGTTTGTCTCCCCTTCTGAACTGTGAGCTCTGTATAGGGAGGAATGGTATTTAATTCTCTTTTATACCTTCAATGACTGGCACAAATAAAAAAGACATTCATTAAATATTTGTCAAATCAATGAATATTGGAAAGCTCAAATTTTTATGGCAGACAAGGGAGACAGTGGGAGCCTTCTTTTTACTGGAAAAACATTGTTTATTAGATCTGAATGGATCATTTAGAAAATATGCAGTTGCATATCTTTTACAGTCAAAGAAGAAAATCAGTATAAAATGCTTAATTAAAAGCAAAGGCTAACATTTCTCCTTGTAATGAAGGCAGGATTGTGAATATTTTCCTTTCCTCAGCCCAGTTGGGCAGGCAGCCAGGCTCAAAGACAGGGATGCTGTGCAGACAGATAAGAAGATTTGACATTAGGAGGGCTGGGTCCTGGGATTACCTGGGATTACCCTGGGTCCATCTTTCCTTCAGTGTTTCTCCTCAGGGATGTTGAAAGTTTGAAAGGCATTAACTCCTTTAAGATACTCCGAAGACATTGTCAACTCCTTAGGATGTTTTGTTCTGTTACCTATGAAATTACCACTTGTTTGTGAGCTTATAATGGCATGTTTTTCAGGAGTATGTTCTGGATTTGAGGTTAAAAGGCCCAAGAGGTGTGGGTCTTTTTCCTTGTTCTTCTAGGTGCTCCTGGTCCTGGCTCTTAATAAATGGGATGCCTGAAGCTCTTACTCACCCAGCATCTGCAGGGTTGGCCCTGTCCTGGGTGTAAGAAGCTGTTGAGGACCAGGATTTATGGAGGCAGGGAGGGCGATGATGTTCTGAATGACCTCTGCCACCTGGAGGAAAACGGTGAGCGGAGGTGCTCTAGGATAGGACCTTGCTACTCAGTGTGGTCTAAGGACCAGTAGCATCAGCATCACCTGGGAGCTTGGTAGAAAGGCAGAATCTCAGACACCCCCCACACATTAAATCAGACTCTGCATTTTACCAGAATTCCCAGGTGATTCATATGCACATTAACATTTTAGAAGCACTGCCCTGCTGAGAACATCTTTCTCATCCTTGAGGTTTGATTGTCTGGATTTTTGTAATTCTAGGGTGTAGCATGATCCTTGATCCCAGAACTGCCTTAAATCCCAGAACTGCCACCATGGAGGTATTACTTGACCCTTTTTAATCTTAGATTGTTTTCATCAGTAATATGTATATGTTGTGTGTTTTGCTAGTTTGTGTGTTAAATGAAATAATGTAATGCTCAGCATATAGTAGGAACTTAATAAATATTGATATTACTTGTTGCCGATACTACTTTTTAAATCTGGTTTTATTTTTTATATATTTTTAACAGATTATTTTACCTGAACCCTAATGCAAACAGTTCAACTATTTATTATGAGGGGAGAATTGCTGTGCTATCATTACTAAAATGTTGTAATTTTGTATTAACTTTGTCTTTTGCATGAATTAATCAGTGGTTAAAGAATCAATAGCTTCTGAATCCTCACTTTTTTAGCCTGTTTTTGTATTTTTCTACTCTTTTTTTTTTGATGTTGGGGGTAGGAGTTTATTAGTTAATTTATTTTTGCTGTGTTGGATCTTCGTTTCTGTGCAAGGGCTTTCTCGAGTTGTGGCAAGCGGGGGCCACTCTTCATCGCAGTGTGCGGGCCTCTCACTATCGCGGTCTCTCTTGTTGCGGAGCACAGGCTCCAGACGCGCAGGCTCAGTAGTTGTGGCTCACGGGCCTAGTTGCTCCGTGGCATGTGGGATCCTCCCAGACCAGGGTTCGAACCCGTGTCCCCTGCATTAGCAGGCAGATTCTCAACCATGTACTTTTCTACTCTTAACGTGGACATGTGTTATGTAACTCTGTTTATGGCCATCATCTAGTTTTAAAATATGACTGAATCACTTATATTTTCTTTTTGAGGTTCCTTTCCCCCTTCATTCTGATGATAATAATTAAGCAGAAGTCTTTTTATCCGCAGTAGTTAGACAGTTAATGAAAAAGGTCAGTTAAAGCAGGGAGTGAAGAAATTAAAGAAACCATTTTATTTCACTTTAATGCCTAGATGTCCATTCTTTTAATATCATGGTTTAGGGCCAAGGCTTTTCCTTTGAGCCTGGGTCTGATATTTGGAAGTCCTTTCATGTCCGCACCTTACTTAAAATACATCTTCTACGGGCTTCCCTGGTGGCGCAGTGGTTGAGAGTCCGCCTGCCGATGCAGAGGACATGGGTTCGTGCCCTGGTCTGGGAAGATCCCACATGTCGCAGAGCGGCTGGGCCTGTGAGCCATGGCCGCTAAGCCTGCGCGTCCAGAGCCTGTGCTCCGCAATGGGAGTGGCCACAACAGTGAGAGGCCCGCGTACCGCAAAAAAAACCAAAAAACATCTTCTATGATACCCAGTTTGGATTTCTCTAAAGTGGATTAGAAATTTAAAGACATGTAAAGCAATTCAAATGGAGAATTCTTATACATATTTACCCCCTTCTCTTTTTATCCTTACCTTACAGTTAATACAGTGGGTTTTTTTTTCTTAAGGGGGAGTTATTTTTATTTTACTTTTCCAAAGAATTTGACCTAGTTTTCATAAAAGTAACAGCTCTCTTTTCATACTCTTGTTTCATCAATTTACATCCTGTACAAAGTCATAATTACTAAAAAAATATATATATATATAACTGTGTAATGAGCTTTGGGACCAAACTCTATTGATTCTCGTTAGAATAAAACTCAAGAGGGCTTCCCTGGTGGCGCAGTGTTTGAGAGTCCGCCTGCCGACACAGGGGACAGGGGTTCGTGCCCCGGTCCGGGAAGATCCCACATGCCGCGGAGCGGCTGGGCCCGTGAGCCATGGCCGCTGAGCCTGCGCGTCTGGAGCCTGTGCTCCGCAACGGGAGAGGCCACCGCAGTCAGAGGTCCGCGTACCGCAAAAAACAGAACAAAACAAAACAAAAACCTCAAGAAGTGGGCGCAGCACGTCGCTTGTCCAGGAGCACCCGTGGACTGCAGGCAGATACTTCATAGTGGGGATGGAGAGAAGTGACTAACCCAGTGAGTCAGTCGTGTGGGGTTGGTTAAAAAAAACGTTTGCATTTCTATTTACGTGCGTGCTGCTTTACAGTTGTCAGAGCACTTCCAAAGGGATTATCCCGTTTAATTTTCACAATACTCTTGTGAAATAGGCAAAGCAAGAATTTAGAGGTGAGGAAATGGAGGTTCGTAGATGTTGAATTCTGTGAATGGGAGTAAATCACTTCATTGAGGGTGAGTTAGGAATAGAATTCTGATTTTTTGGAGTCGTCAACCAGATCTCTATCTGTTCTTCTCTATTGCCTCTTTTTATGCAATTTGAAAGCAGTGATGAGACTTCGGCTTTCTTCAGATAATTACCATTTTCTTACAGCATTATGTTCATGCTCTAGGGCCTGTCAGTAATAGTAATATACTGTGTATGGCAATGTTAGACAGTAATCACCTCTAGCAACCTAGATATACACAAATAAACAGAAAGATAAGCAAAATCCCTCTGGACCAATGCTGTCCAATAAAATTATAATGTGAGCCACATATGTAATTAAAAATTTTCTAGTAGCCACATTTAAGAAGTAAGAAGAAACAAATGAAATTAATTTTATAGTATACTTTCTTTATGTCTAAAATAATCATCATTTCAATATGTAATCAGTATAAAAATTATTGAGATATTTCACATTCTTTTTGTACTAAGTCTTCAAAATCAGGTATGAATATTTTACATATTTTACATTTACAGCATGGTTCAATCTGGATTTTCCACATTTCAGGTGCTCTGTAGCCACATATATGAGCAGCATACCCTTAAACTTTGGGGAGAATGATTGTAACAAATACAGGAATGGGAGCACTTTGAGATAAAAACTTATAATATTGGGTTGGCCAGAAAGTTCATTCAGCGTTTTCCATAAGATGCACTGACAAACCCGAACGAACTTTTTGGCCAATCCAATACTTTGGGGCCATTCAGTTTACAAATAGTTCTGTAGATTTCAGTGGCTCATAATAATGGCTCCAAATAATTAAAAATAAGATTAAATGATTTACGTCGTACCATAATTAAGAGGGTAGAGTAGCATGTGAAATGCATGGTTTTAGAAAACTCCATTGAAAATTTTTTGAAATAAAGGTTTTACATATGACTCAGCAGTTGAACTCTCGTACCTTTATCCCAGATATATGAAAACTTATGTCCACAACAGCATTATTTGTAATAGTCAAAATTTGGAAACAATTCATATGTCTTTCAATGGGTGAATGGTTAAATAAAGTGTGGTACCTCTGTATCATGAAACACTACTCAGCAGTAAGAAGAAATGAACGGTTGTTACATGCAACAATTTGGAGAGATGTCAAGGGAGTTATGCTGAATGAACAAAAACTAATCTTAAAAATATGTTTATATAACATTCTGAAAATTACAAAATTATGGAGACGGCAAACAGCTGAATGGTTGCCAGGTGTTAGGGACTGGGTTGGGGATACTGGGAGGGGGATGACTATGATGATAAAATGGTAGCATGAGAACCTTGTTCTGTATCTTGATGGCGATGGTGGTTATGCGAATCTACGTGTGATGAAACTGCATGGACTATACATGCACACTCACAACTGAGCACACGTAAAACTGGTAAAGTCTGAGTAGAGCCTAGGGATGTACCGAAGTCAATTTCCTGATTTTTCTCTTACAGTTATGTAGGATGTCACCACTGTGGAAACTTGTGGGAGGGGACATGAGACCTCTCTGTTCTATTTTTGCAGCTTCCTCTGAATCTACGATTATTTTAAATAAAAAAAGTTTGGCGCTTGAATGAATGTTTAAGGCATACCTCATTTTATTGTGCTTTACTTTATTGCTCTTTGCAGGTGTGTTTTTTCAAATTGAAGGTTTGTGGCAACCCTGTGTTGAGAAAGTCTATCAACGTCATTTTTTTTTTTTTACATCTTTATTGGAGTACAATTGCTTTACAGTGGTGTGTATCAACGTCATTTGTCCAGCAGCATTTGTTTACTTCCTGTCTGTGTCACATTTTGGTACTTCTTGCAATATTTCAAACTTTTTCTTTATTATTTGTTATGGTGATTTGTGATCAGGATCTTTGATATTAATGTCGCAAAAAACTACGACTCGCTGAAGGCTCAGATGATGGTTAGCATTTTTTTTGCCATAAACTATTTTTCAATTAAGGTATGCACATTGGTATTTTTTTAGACATAGTGCTCTTGCACACCAAATAGGCTACAGTATAATGTAAATATAACTTTTATATACACTGGGAAACTGAAAAATTCCTGTGACTCGTTTTACTGCGATATTCGCTTTATTGTGGAAGTCTGGAACCAACCTGTGGTGTCCCCAAGATATGCCTGTGTTTGGAAAGCATCCTGCCCTGAACTCCTAGTGATGGGCCCTAGTGAAGCTGAATAAATGAAGTACACAGACCTTTGCTCAGGACTCCCTTTTCCATGCCTTGGGGACTGGACTCACCTCTGTGCAGGGGGGTATGGTCATGGCCCAGCTGCATACTCTCCCCTGCAAGGAGGCACCCCTCTATTGATCACTCCCAAGGGCATTCTTGTTCTGGCTGTCTCTTGAGCTCACTGCAGTGGACAGTGCTAGCACTGAGTGCTCATCCGAAGGTATCCTGAGCAGGCCCCTGGACCTGAATGTCCCCTGAGCTGACCCCACCTTGGGAATGCTGGAGACACAGTCTTGGCAGTCTGAGACCTCGTCCCTCCTGGCTGAGCTCGCGATTCACGTTTTCGTATTAATGAGTCACTGGCTTTCAGCAGTTGCCTCTCAGTAATGCAGTTAGTCCCTGGGGAACATTCCATAGCCAGATGAACTTTAATCCCTGAATGCTCCGAAAAGGAGGGTTCTTGTTCCTCTTTTGAAATTTGTTTCCCTATAAGAAAAGTGCATGATTTAATTAATGGATGAAAGAAAAGGGCCCAAACGGAGCCAGAAGGGAGTCAGCAGCATTGCCATCCACCTGCAGACACACAATAAGATAAAGGCAGCCCTTGATCAGGGAGGGGAAGGACTGGAGGGAGAGGGCTGCAGCCCAGAGTTGGGAAGCCTGTGCTCCAACCAGCCTGGTCATTGACTAAGTGTGACCTTGAAGCTCAGTTTCTGGGGGATTCTTTTTTTTCATCCTTTAAAAATGGGGATGAGAATATAGATTCTTCCTACCTCCAGAAATGTATAGATAACAGAAAGAGGAAAGGAGAAAGTCCACTGCAAAGTTGAAAATGCCCTACAGTGCAGTCATTTATGATTGCTAATAATGCATTACCTAGAATGAGACTACCAAGCCAATTTAAGAGAGGAAAGATGAGAGGATACTTGTTCATGTTTCTTAAAAAAAAAAAAAAAAAAAAAAAAGCGAAAAAGATGATCTCTTGGTAAAGAGTAGTAGTCTGTCTTTTCTTATAATGATAATAATAAAATTATAGTAGGGGTTGTCCATTCCTCTATAGGGGCATTTCTCAAAGTGCAAGATGCTCCTTTAAAATACGTGCTCCTTAGCTTATAAGTAAGGCATATTGTGCTGCTCTTTGGAGATTTATGATGAACATATTAAAAGGTCCTGCAACAAAGAAATCTGTTTGACTTTTGTTTAGTCCAGTAATTCCTCAGTTTATTATCCATGGAATCCCTGTCTGCCCCCTGACTTTTTCTTAACTTTTTACATAGCTGGTTTAAGTACCCTGGAACTAGTATTCAGCTCAGCAAAACTTTGAACTGAGTTCTTGAGGGGTTAGCTTGTTTGTGCCTTTCATACGTTATAAATTTTGTAAATAATTTAGTTTTTCTTTCTCTACTTTGGCTTCAAGGAAACTCAGAGGAAATTCATAACTCAGCGTTAGCTTCTGTTTTAGACTATTGTGACCTTCCTATTTTTGTACTATATTTTCCTGGTTTTCTTGCCTTGTCCTATTGATATATTTACGGACTCTGACTTAAATACTTGTTATTATCTTATTTGTGTATTGTCAGCCACTTCAAGTTTTCTCTGGGTTGAAGTGGGCTATGAATACAGATAAAGAAACAACAAACTAATAATAATATAAATAATCTAAAAAAGATGCTAACAAGTCTTTATTGAAGTACTGTTATTTGTCAGGCACTGTACTGGGTCCTTGGCATTAAATGATTTCTTCTTCATTTGATCGAGGTGTTCCTTACTTTTACCCTAGGAAGTTTCAGATCTCAGGATTCCAATTTAGATTCTCAGAATCTTACAACTAGGAGGGACTTTTGAGAGCCTCCAACCTTAAGCAATAACCCTGAGGGAGGTGAAAGTCTAACCATCTAGGACAGATGGTCTTCTGAGACTCTCCATGGCAACCTGCAGCTAATCTCTGCCCTCCTGCCACTTCTGGGAAAATTGCTCTAGGGAAATGCTGTTTTAACTGGGACCATGAAATCATTAATGACAGGCAAGGTGGGGTTTGGGTGGCTTGTGCTTGGAATATGGAGATTCAACGCCTGTCTCTCTGGGGGAAGCAGCAGCTGTGTGCTGGGATTATCTAGGACACTTTCTGCCTGGTCAAAGAAGAGGGCCATGTCTTCCTCCACCCAGCTGGGCTTTGCAGGGCTCTCTCACGTGCTGAGCTGGTGCCAGCATTGGTCTGCTAGTTCCCCTGCCTTCATGTAGCCCAACATCTCATTCAAGATCTGTCCTGTGGGCATGAGTCAACTGATGTCATCCTTCCTCCTCCAGGGCCATTTCTGGCCGTCCTAGGCTTCAGAGAGCTTTTCCTCATTTGCCACCCGGCTTTGCAATTCCTTACTGCATCATCTTTCCATGCATTAGTGCCCTCTGGACTCCTTGACTAGACTGGACCCTCCTGAGGGCAGGGATGATGCCATAGCCACAGTTGTTTCCCAAGTCCCAGGGCGTATTGGTCCTGGGTGGTGTATTTACTCTTCCTACTGATTGACATCAACACACAGTTGCTAAACATCAGTAGAGTGCAGGGCTCCTAGCTGGCCTCTGGTGATACAAAGGTGCAGGGACACTTTTCTGGTTGTAGTGCTAACGCTGAGCTCTTTGAGGGGAAGGGCTAGGATTTATTCATCTATGCCTCCAGTACCTAGCACAGTGCCTGGCATATGGAAGTGTGCAGAGGCTGCTACTTGTTCCTTCTAATGTTTGTGGCTGTTCCTCCCCACCTTCTTCCTCCTCTTCCTCCTTCTATAGTAATAGGAGCTTTCTCTGGACATGTTTCCCGGCTTTCCTTGTAGCTGAATATGGTCATGTGACCAGGTTTTGGCCAAAGGAGTGTGAACAGAGGTAATATGGTTTAACTTCTGAGTTGTGCTCTTAGAAGTAGACGAGTGGGCCATCTCTTACCCTTTTTTCTCCTCCTTGGGCTGGAATGTATGCAGGCCATCTTCAACTATATGAATAAAGGTGACACTTTCAGAATGGCAGAGCAATGAGATGGAAGGATCCTGGGTCCTCCTCACCCCTGAGCTGTCATCCTAGCCATGGACTGAATAACTGGACTTTTTATCTCAAAAAGAATGTGGGGCTTCCCTGGTGGCGCAGTGGTTGAGAGTCCACCTGCCAAGGCAGGGGACACATGTTCGTGCCCCGGTCTGGGAGGATCCCACGTGCCGCAGAGCGGCTGGGCCCGTGAGCCATGGCCGCTGAGCCTGTGCATCCAGAGCCTGTGCTCCGCAACAGGAGAGGCCACAGCAGTGAGAGGCCCGCGTACCGCAAAAAAAAAAAAAAAAAAAAAAAAAGAATGTGTATGTGAGAAACAAACTTCTACCTCGTTTAAGTTTTTGTAACTTTGGGTTTCTTGGTACAGCAGTCTAGTTTTATTCTAATTAATTCAGTAATTCAGTGTTTAGTAAATGTCTGTTGAATGAATGAATGACTATCTGCCTTCCCTTTATTACATTATAGTTTTAGCAGCAGTCAGTGCACATATTTATATTGGGAAGGAGTCTTTCAAGTGACTTTCATCTACATTTCATTGGCCAGAACTATGTCAGATGTGTCTCTAGCTGCAGAGGGGGCTGTAAATTTGAGTTTCATTCTCTAGTCTCTATATTTGAAGGAGGGAAGAAAGGGGGTAGGAAAGGGGAGGAATGAATGAACCAATCTATAGTGCCTCTCAGTCACATATGGGAAAATTAGCTTTGACTTATGTTGTTTAGAACTACAGGACTTAAAAAAATTTTTTTTTAATTAAAGAAGAATATAAGCCACCTAATTTGAGTATTGCCAGGAAGAGATACAGTTCTTATCCCAGATGAACCGGATTCTAGGAAGATAAGACGTCTTCAAAAGAATACAGATAATTATCAGTAGGGACCCTGGGGCTAGATGTGGTCATCTTGTCATACAACTTGATCCATGGCCACCTGGAACTGACTACAAAGGGATATTGATGTGAGGCCACCTGCTGTATTCAGTGTCCTAAATGCTTTCTTTGGGGCCATAGCCAGTCCCAGGTAAGGCCTGGCCATCCCAGAGTCTGCAGGTAAGCTGGAAAAGGTAGTGTCACAGCGGTCAGAAAAGTTCAGCAGATACTTACTAAACACTTCCGTGTACCAGCCAAACTGGGCTCTGGGGACCCAGAAACAAGCTGTCTGCCATCTAGAGGGAGATGGAGAGGCAAAACTGACGATTACAGTGTAACGAAGGCCACGTATAGAATGTCTATACATATTGGAAGCAAAGGAGAAAACAAGACAGAAGGTCTTCCAGGAAGAGCAGCAGGAAGTACCTGGAGCTGAAGTTTCTCTATTTCAGTGCAAAAGAGACTCCAAAACAGTGGATCTCAAATACCTGATCTGCTTCCAAATTGTGTCTGAATTAGTATCTTGTGTGTCACATATGCATTGTGCTTGTTACTCTGTGGAGAATGTTTCAAAGCAGTCTTGAATTGAGGCACTGTCCCCCTCTGTGGCTAGGATAGAAAATCTGAGACCATTTCCCGTCTGACTCCTGGGCCCTTCCTCCCATGGAAGGGCCAAGTTTCATCAGATGAGTTTTTCATCTTTTAACTAAAGAGAGAAAGTTGCTCATGAGTATCTTTCACTTCAGGCAGTGGGTATGGAATCTGGAAAATATCTGGGTAAGAAAATCTTGGTAAACTAAAATCATCTGCTTGTACCTTTCCAAAGGCAAGAATACATTGGACATTTAGCTTTTTAGACTTTAGATATTCTTAAAGCCAGGCACACAAAAAGATCAAAGAAGGTGCTCTGAGATGCTGACAAAGAAGGTACACAGAATTCAATGCTGGTTAACTCATCTTACCAGGGGAAATTTCAGAAAACAAAGAAAACTCATCAGCAGTTTAACTCACCAACACTTGGATTCCAATGCTACAAACAGACTGGATGCAGGCAACTTGCCCAGGTTCTGCGGAGTTTAAAGCCGGGTGTTTGTGTAGGGGAGGAAAAACATTCAAAATTTTTTCAGGAAAAATGTATTCAGTTAAGACCAGAGAAGCCCATTTTGAGAACGTAGTGCATATGTTCATTTTATAGGTGTGTTGGGAAATTATCAGCAGGTGAATGGATTTGGTCACAAAGCCTTTGGGTTGATTTGGAGGAAGAATGTTCCTTCTTGGGAAGCGTCCAGAGGAGTCAAGAGATATTTTGGGAACATTCTCTATTCTCCTTTTTGTTGATGCCTTCCCAGTTGTCTAGCCCTGAATCTCTTCTGTGAGTTAGGAAATCACGTAGAAGTAGAAGGTGTACTTCATTTCTTTACTTGACTATGTGTCCAGAACCAGTGCTGAGTTCTGGAGATGAAAAGACACAGTTCCAGCCTTTAACGAACTCAAAAGCGGGGGTGGAGACCCATCCATATCGTGTAAATAATGTAATGTAGCACAATAAATGGTACATAGTGTTGTGGGTTTGGAGGACAGTTAATTACCTTGAGGACATCATAGAGAAAATGGATTTAAGTTTGCTGCTGAGGAGTCTTGAAGGTGATTTCCAGGAAGAAGATGAGGAAAGGACAGACCACGTGGAGGGATCAGCCTGTGCAAAGGCATAGAGGCGTGAGACAGATGGCGCCCCTGGGGGAGTAGCTGGTGGTTCATTTAGCTGGAGGAAGGGTTTGGGGAGGCCCATGGAGGGTGCTTTGGGAGGTAATACCAGACTACCAATGGCTTGATACCCTAGCCTAGGAAATCTAAACTTAAACTTTTAGGAGGTAAGTAACTTCTCTGTAGGAAAATAACTGTAAGTGATAGTTATACATTATGTTTGCTAAAAAAAAAAGCCAGGACTTCAGGACTCACAGGTACTGTCTGGTTTCTTCTTGGTTCCAATATGTTGTCAGAAACCTGAATCGTGCCTGAAAACTGACCCTAAGAGAGATGGGAAGTGCTGAGAGGCTGCAGAGCCAACCGACTATACAAGGCTGTGGGATTGAGGTTAATATATAATTTGTTTTAACTTGGCTGAATGTAGCTTGGGGAGAGTGACAGGAAGATAAATTCATGCCCATCTGATTATAGTTGTGTGACTTGAGCACCTCTTCCTTTAAAATGGGTTGGGCATGGAAAGGGATGAACATGCCTTCAACAGGGCAGTGCCTGAGAAATCTGCATGAGGACTGGCCAGGAGCTGAGCTGCCAGTTGCTGGAAACCCCCTGAAAGGACATAAGTTAATGATCAGCGCTCCTAAAACTGTCAGATAGGTAATTGATTGTGAGAAATTGGTCCAGGTGTTGAGGTTACTTTTTTTTTTTTTTTTTTGGCGGTACGCGGGCCTCTCACTGTTGTGGCCTCTCCCGTTGCGGAGCACAGCCTCCGGACGCGCAGGCTCAGCGGCCATGGCTCACGGGCCCAGCCGCTCCGCGGCACGTGGGATCTTCCTGGACCGGGGCACGAACCCGTGTCCCCTGCATCGGCAGGCGGACTCTCAACCACTGCGCCACCAGGGAAGCCCGAGGTTACTTTTTAAATCAAGATTTTGTGTCTCCTCAGAGAGTCAGTTGTCACGAAACCCCCTTTGGCCACGGAGAGCCTTGTGGCCTGTCCTTTTTGCTAAAATCCCGCAGGCTTCTGTGAGCAGCTGCTTTTGGTAGACTTTACAGGGGAACCCCTCCCTCCTCCATCTTCAGTTTTTCCATCTGGAAAAGAACACTGAGGTGTAATAGGAAGGACCCTGGTCTTTGGGACTGGAGGCTGGGTTCTGACTCTAGTTATGCTGGTTGCCTAGTGACTGGGGACACACAATGGCACTTCTTTTCTCTGGCCCTCAGTTTCTTCATCTGTGAGGTGAGGGCACTGGAAATGCAAGGTTTGTCATGACTCTTGACAAGTTAAGGTTGTGCCTGCCTTCATGGCCTGTTTTGGGTTCACTGCACTCACCGAGTGGCAATGATCTAGAAGGGTCTGGATGGCTCAGGCAGTTGGTATGGGAAGAACTGCCTTACCTTTTGCTCTGCCTCCTCAGGTCCAAGTTGGAATCAATTTCAATAAATAAAGAAGGCTTTCAGGAAGTAAAACCAGACTCTTTTAGATTAGGAGCTGGCAAACTAAGGCCTCCTGGCCAAATGTGGCCTGTGGCTTGTTTTTATAAATAAAGTTTTATTGGAACACACCCACACACATTCATTTACACATTGTCTATGGGGGTTTCTGTGCTACAATGCCAGAGCTGAGTAGTAGCAACAAAGACTGTATGGCCTGAAAAGCCTAAAATATTTACTATGTGGCCGTTTATAGAAGCATTTTGTTAATTCCTATTTAGATCATAAGCTCTAGGAGGGCTGGGGACATAGCAAGCACTCAATATGTTTTGGCTGAATGAATGAGTGAGTGGATGGATAAATAGAGAGAAAAATCTGTATTTATTAAGTACATAACTTTACAATCAACTTTTTGTGACACACTTCAGGTCCCAGTTTCCCTTTAAATAGAATAAGAACAGGAATACTTATGAAATAGGCAGTCCTTAGGAGGATTATTTCCCATAATACAACTTTGAGTGTTTAAATGCTATTAAAAATATAACTACTATCTATTAAGCTTTATATGTGTTGAGCACTCTATGAAGGGCTTTATTTTTATTACCTCATTTAATTCTCATGACCGCTTACTAAGAGGGGAGGAATTACTGACCCCGATTTATAAATGTAGGAATTCAGCCCAGAGAGGCTAAGTCATTTGCCAAGGTCACACAGCTGGGAAGGGATTGAGCTAAGTCCAACTCCAGTGTGACTGGTTCCAAAGCCTTTCCACCATGCCCCACTGCCTCTGAGTGCTGTTAAGTGCTCCTGCCCCCTTCTTAAATAAGAGAAGCAGATATTGGTCTTGAGGGGGTTTCAAGATAGAAAATAGTAAAATGAAAAAGAAAAAGATTGGTTTTCAAATTTTTTTCTTTTTCTTTTTAATTGAAGTTTAGTTGATGTACAATATTGTATAAGTTACAGGTGTACCATATAGTGATTCACAATTTTAGAGGTTATATTCCATTTATAGTTATTATAAAATATTGGCTATATTCCCTGTGCTGTACAATATCTCCTTGTGGCTTATCTTATACATAATAATTTGTACCTCTTAATTCCTTTCCCCTATAATTGCTCCTCCCTCCTTCCCTCTCCCCACTGGTGACTACTAGTTTTTTCTCTGTATCTGCAAGTCTGTTTCTTTTTTGTTACATTCACTAGTTTGTTGTATATTTTTAGATTCCACATATAAATGATATCATACACTATTTGTTTTTCTCTCTCTGACATATTTCACTTAGCATAATACCCTCCAAGTCCATCCATGTTGTTACAAGTGGCAACATTTCATTCTTTTTTATGGCTGAGTAGTATTTCATTGTGTGTGTGTGTGTGTGTGTGTGTGTGTGTATGCACACCACATCTTCTTTATCCATTCACCTGTTGAGGAATCACATTCCCTGACATCAGATTATACTACAAAGCTACAGTCATCAAAACAGTATGTACTGGCACAAAAACAGACTCATCGATCAGTGGAACAGAATAGAGAGCCCAGAAATTAACCCATGCACTTATGGCTGATTAATCTATGACAAAGGCGGCAAGAATATACAACAGAGAAAAGACAGTCTCTTTAGTAAGTGGTGCTGGGAGAACTGGGCAGCTACATGTAAAAGAATGAACTTAGAACATTCTCTAACATCATATACAAAAATAAACTCAAAATGGACTAAAGACCTAACTGTAAGATCAGAAACCATAAAACTCCTAGAAGAAAACATAGGCAGAACACTCTTTGACATAAATCGCAGCAATATTTTTTTTTGATCTGTCTCCTAAAGGAAAGAAAATAAAAGCAAAAATAAACAGATGGAACCTAATTAAACTTAAAAGCTTTTGCATAGCAAAGGAAACCATTGACAGAATGAAAAGATAACCTACCAAATGGGAGAAAATATTTGCAAATGATATGACCAATAAGGGGTTAATATCCAACATATATAAATAGCTCATACAACTCAACATCAAAAAAACAAACAACCTGATTTACAAATGGCAGAAGACCTGAATAGATATTTTTCCAAAGAGGACATGCAGATGGCCAACAGGCACATGAAAAGATGCTCAACACTGCTAGTCATCAGGAAAATGAAAATCAAAACCACAATGAGATATCACCTCACACCTGTCAGAATGGCTATCATCAAAAAGACAAGAAATAACGAATGTTGGCGAGGGTGTGGAGAAAAGGGAACTCTAGTACAGTGTTGGTGGGAATATAAATTGGTGCAGCCACTGTGGAAAGCAGTATGGCGGTTTCTCAAAAAATGGTTTTCAAATTTTTTAACCTTTTAAATAATTTAGAAAACACTGAGGTTGTTTCATCATTAAAAACACACTTTAGAAAACTCCTTAAAATTCAGCTCAGTTATATGGAGAAAGCTAAGTAAAAGATCATGTTTCTCCCTTGGAAAGACAAATTTTGCAAGTTTTAGGGATTTGGAAAATTTTCATTTGTTTAGCAATGTTGTATGTAGTGGTAATATGCATTTAAATGCTGCCTTGTTCTAGAAACCTTTTGCTGCATTTGAAAGGACCTCCCTCAGAACCCTGTGCCCAGCACACAGCAGACAATAAATGTTGGTTGAATGAATGAATGAATGAATGAATGCATTCCAGCACTTCATACATACTGCCTTCCAGTATAATTGGATGCATGTGTGTGTCCTTACTTATTACAGAGTAAGCACCAGTGCCCTCACCACATCCTTGTACCCCTACAGAACCTACCTACCACAGTGCCTGGCACTAAACAGATGCTTAATAAACATTTGTGGCATTAAAGTGATGGGCAGTCTGTGCCCCCAAAGCTTTGGGGACTTAGTGAATGACATGTCAGAAACTAGTGTGAAGATCAGATGGACTTTTCTCTGTATCAGAGGAATGATTTAAACCCACAATTATATTGAGGGTAAAAAGTCCAATAAACAAAGGCAAAAAGTATTTGTTGCTTTAGATAGAAATCATATTTGTTTCTTTTATTCTGGAAAATATATTTATGAAAGGTCATTGAGCTTGCGCTTTTTTCCCCTACTTAGCTGCCAGTTTGTGGGTTTAATGCATATACTTAACTTTTAAATGAAACTTTCGTAATACATGTGGCCCTGAATCAGGATTTTTTCCCCATCTGCCCCTTCTGTTGCTAATTTCTCTCTTTTGTGATTTACATACGACCCATTATTTTGTGTGCTGTTTTGGATTGCTGAAGCAGCGACACCTGAAACAATACCCGTGACCATTTTAGCTTTGGGGAGTCAGGCAGCTGCCCTGGGACTGTCAGGTAAGGGTCAGAAATGCTCATCTGCTTTTGTTTCCATGGAAGAAGTTGTCCTGGAGCTCTGGAGAGACACAGGTATCTTCTATGCCCTTCAACAAACACAACAAGCAGGCAAAGTCATGCATCACAACCTTAGTCTGGGGTGACCCCTTAAAAACACGTTCCCCAGCTTTTTCACATACTCTTTTTTTGGCTTGTTGAGCTTGCCTATGATTTTATGCAACTCCTTTAAAACACAAATGCAGCTATTCAGGTTGCTTAAAGGATCAGGGCGTTGGCCGGTGCCTTTTTGCAGCCTCTTACTACTTCTGTATTTTACTGGAATGTCTCTTTTCCCCTCAGCTAGGAGTTTGGATCTGTTTTGCCCAGTTCCCCCCTCTCCACCAACCTTTTTCCTCTCACTTAATTTGTTTCCGCCTACAGCTTTGATCTCTTTGGAAAAAAAGCACCAGGGCACTGGAATATTATTACTGGCCTCTGTTTATTTTTACAAATGTACTATAATTGGTGGTTGGTCTTTTGGCCAGCCTGATACCACCTGACCCTCAGCAGCCCTAGTTCCTCCAGGGCATTCTGTGGGAGAAAAATTAGTTTTACCCATTTTTTTCACTGATGTTGGTGAGAGTCTCTAAGTGATGATGACTTTTTGGATATGGAAAAAAACAGAGCCAAGGGAATACCAGTAATTATGCTAATCTGAGAGCATTAAATCTTCAAATATTATGCATTTTTGGATAAGTAATTCTGTTGTTTTTGAAGTGTGGTTGTCTTTTTGTTTCTTGGGTGGTGGCCTGTAATTTTGTATTAAGGAAAAATGCCTAATCCTTCTATGTTGACTTGCTGTGGAAATAGGACTGGCTTCTTTGTTGTTTTCTTGTGTGTGTGTGTGTGTGTGTGTGTGTGTGTTTGGAGTGTTCATGAAAGGAAGCTAGGAGGATGTGTGGGTCTAATAATATACTACTTTGTGTATGAAGATGAAACAATAATAATAGTTTTGTCAGGGGTGAAAGGCTTTTAACTTTCAAAGCATAATTCCTTTTATGAACTTATTTTATCAGTCAAGGTGATTTCAGCTACTTTCCCTACGTGATGATAGGTCTGTGGGAGCTTATCTGACGTTCAAGTGAGTTTGAGAGACTCCATCCCAGTGGTTCTTAATCAGGGGGGAGTACAGAATCACCTGGGGGCCCACTATAAATTATCCATGCACAGATCCTACCCAGGACCTACAGACACAGACAGTCCAGAGGGAGGGGAGACCTGCTCATTTGGAAAAAGCTTCCTGGGTGATTAAGGGCCACCGCATCAGTCCACTCCCTCTACTGGACCCCTCCGGGAGTTGTGGTCATCTGTCGTGGGTAGGGGGTGGGGATGCCATGCCATCTGTGACTGGAAGCCAAGGAGAGTGATTACTAATCTGGGGATTCTGTAGAATCCACAATGGCAGTCACTCTTGGAAGCTGGCCACAGGCAGAACTTTATTAACTGTTCTAACCATTGAATATTTGTATTGTACCCAGTGACCTTCTATAGAGGGTCCTTGCATATACTGTCTCACGTAACCATTTAAACCAGTTCTATCACCAGAGAACTGTGTCAGCAGCCCCTTGAAAGAAAATGAGCTTTCAGCTCGATTCAGGAGGTGTGGTCTGAGGAGAGTGATTTAATGGATTTTCACCAATAGGGGTTTCTTGAACCTCAGTTTCTTTGTCCGTGGTATGGGGCTAATGCTCTGCGCCTTACCGGACTGGGGAAGAAGTAAGAGTGATGGGCTCAGGTGCTGCCTCTGTTCCATGCAAACCTCACTTAGCCTCCCTGAGTATCCTTGTCTTCATTTGCAGGATGAGGCTAAGAATGCGTGCCGTATGGGCTTGCCGTGAGGGCTGCATGTGGCGCAGTAAGAGAAACGACTTGCATTCTGCTTGGTACGTGCAGATGTTTAATTCATGGCAGGTATCTTCCTTGCTGCTTTGTATTAGAGGTCCATGAGGATGGCAGGGGTGTGTTTTGCACAGCTGTCATCCTGAAAAGTTCTGCCTAATGCCTTGCACTCCTGACAGTTGTGAAGCAAATGATGGTCCTAATAACGGTAGAAAGAGCTCCCTTTTACTGAGTGCTTTTATTGAGTACCAGGCGCTGTGCTGGGCATTGGGCATACAATGGGGAGAAAAAAATGGACATGGTTCCTACCTCATTGAGCTTAACAACAAGAAGGCCCTAAAGAGAAAGTTTTCAAAGCGATACTCTTCTCTGTGTGTATAAGAGGAAAGCTTTAATGTGATAGGATGGCTTCTAAATGTCTATTTCATAACATAGTGGGTAGAGTGTGGAACGTGTCTACTGGGAGGAAACTGGAGTTTTGCATTTCCTGCCTGCTTGTGCTTTTGAATTTGTGGCTGTAATGCTCCCCTGCCTGAGGTTTCGGCAGTTAATATTTCCCAGGGCGGCATGATGTAAATGCCCTGTGGTCTGTACATACTAGAAGGATATACCCAGGGCAGAATAGGGCGAAAGGACCATTTTCAAGGTCTCTCTTGAAGAACTTTGTTGAGTTTTAACTTGCATTTCTCCCCATCTCCTTCCTCAAAAGTTCCTAGTGCTTGATACATATAAACCATGCCAATGTTTTGGAAGATTCAGGTTTGGCCACCGTAAATTGGTTCATATTTCCAGCAGGGCAGTTATTTAATTTCCTGTTGGAAGTCTACAAATGTTGGCACTGTTCACTCTTTGGCAAAGGACCAAAACCCAGTACAGTATCATTAGCGTGCTCTGGTGTATAGATTAAAGCACGATTGTCTTTAATAAGAGGCCATCCCTGTTTAGGATGGGGCTTCGGGGGCTGCAAGGGCATGGGGAAGCATAACCGAGCTTTCTAATCAAAACCAAAATGTAGTAAGTGGGACTCACTCAAGAGAAGGGTTAGGAGGAGGGCAGAACTCTGTTTTCTTGTCTCAATTTCATTTGTTTGGGTTATTTTTCTCTAGACCCTGGGAGAGTTTGGGAGGCTGAGGCTGGCCAGCTTTGTGCCATGTCCTCATGAAGGCCTGTGCTTCTTCCTGACCCCCTCCTCTCTTTTGGCTGTACTGTTCCTGGGAGCCACCCACCTCCAGAGGGCCCAGGGAAGAAACATGGAGTGTCTCCACGGAGCCCATTGTAATAACTGAAATGTGCTAGAGCCGGTATTCATTGGTATTCATTGAGGCTTTGAAATGGGTGAGGCACTTTACATATGTTCTTTCCAATCTTCACAATAACCTTGTGAGATATGAATTATTATTGATGCATTGAGGATGAGATTGTTGAGGTGCAAAGAGCTTAAGTTACCTGCAGCCAGTGAGTATCTGAGACGGGGTTCGAACCCAGTTTTATCTCTTTGAAAGGTTCTTCCTCTTTCCATATGCTGTGTCTATATCCTAGTAGGGTTGTGGGGAAAGAAAAGGTTTGGGTTTTTGGAGGGAAGGGTGAGAAGTTTGAAAATTTGCCTGGAGCAAATTTGAACTGGAGCTTGGAGGATTATTTCTAGATGCTTCTTACCATGTTAGCTCTGTCTTTCATTAGCAGGGATCCTTAAGTGTTGGCTCCTTGGTAGACTCAGCACAGAGACGTAATTTTTCCCCTCCAAACATTGTATCATGAAAAATGTCAAACATTGAAAAGTTGATAATGGTGAATATTTAAATTCTACTAATTCTTCTTCTCTTCTCTGTGGCAGACACCATGGTAACTGCTTTTTCACCTTATCTCATTTATTCTTTCAGCATTCCCGATTTATACATGAGCAAACTGAGCCTTAGGTTAAGTTCCTGAGTTTCTATAGTTAGTAAATTGTATAGCTGGGATTTGAAACTGGTGCGTGGAGACAGTGGTGTGATTTCTTTGCATTTCACTGTTTTCTTCTCGGTGTTTCTATTCTTCTTCAATATCATGTTATTTAGAAAATCAGAGTCTAGATGCGGTGTCCTAGAAGGTTACTAATAAGGCAAACTTGCTAAAACCCCATAAACTGAAGGCTTCCAGAAGCTTCCAGGAGCCTTTGGGGGGCAAGACCTAGTTCCTCTGAGAATCTTCGCCAGACTTCCTCCAGGGAAGGGGCAGAAGTTCTGCTCCCCCCAGAGAGGCCTTTGGAGTTTTTTATGATTGACTCACATCTTCCTTTCACCCGTTAAAAAAATCCAAACTCTTACCTTGGGTCATAGGTCAGTTAATTTTTTAATGGTGGGATTATCTATGGCCTCCTCAGACCTACAGACAAGACATCTCTCTTTCCTGGGGTAGAAGATGGCATTTGTAGGTACTGAGTCATGGGAGCAAGTACAACTGTGTATGTGCCTTTTGTAGGGGACCAAGTTTGAAAGGTAATTGGTGCTTTTGGCATATTTATGCTTGAACCTGCTTCATTGCTGATTGGATGTGCCCTTGGGCAAGTCATATAACCTTCTTAAATTCTGGGCCTCCCTGCAACAGCAATTATTGTCAGGAGGGTAGAGAAAATGGACAGGCAGAGTTCCTTCCCTCAGAAAATTTAATCTTCTTAAGGAGTCAAGACACATATCCATGAAAAAGATGCTGCTGAAGAGGTAGGGCACAGCATAGGCAGGAATTGCTCTAGAAAGGCAGCAACGAGACAAAATAGCTATTGGTTGGCATAGTTGAGGGGAGGAAGAGAAAGTGCCGGGGCTTAAAGTTGGGTTCAAATCACAGCGCTGTCACTCGTTAGGTGCATAATTTTAGACTCTTCGGTCCTCAAGTTTTCATCATAAAATGGAGTTAATAATACCTGTATCATAGTATCATTGTGAGGATTAAGCTTACGTAACATAGGTAGAGCTCCTAACATAGTAGTTCATGGCAGTTGGCAATTGAGATATCTTCAAGGAGTAGGAAATGGGAAAACTGAGGTAGGTCTTGACACCTGAATATGATTTGGATATGTGAAATGACTCAGTTCTGAAAGTATCTTACAAATTACTATATTATCAAGAAGCATGGTTGAAACCCCAAACTCTTCCTTCTCTTAATAAGGCAAATTTGTTTACTTAAATATGTTTACTTGTTTGGTAAAATGCCATTGGTAAGATGTCAAAATGTCAGACAGTTGGGAGTTCTTCCTCCTGCCACCCGTACCCTGCAATCTGCTGTATTTTTCTACACACCTGTTTGGTTATTTAATGAAATCTATGCCTCTGTACTGCCGCAGGTACAAAGAACCAGTGTTGAGTAAGAATCACGTTGGAAATTGAGGCTGTAATTGCACTATTGAAAAATTTTTTTTTTTTGCTTTGTTTTTAGTTGAGAGGTCAGGGGGAGGAAAATTGCCCCAGAAGAATCGAAATCCTGGTCTAGCACTTTGAGAGAGTGCATTTTTTCCTCGCTTTCTTCTGTCGTACCTTGTGGTCATTTCCACTGTCTGCAGATTAAAGTTTGATGTGAATTTTGAGTTTAGCTGGAATTAGTTCTTTTATGGCCTTGAGGAGTGTATGGATAAAGAACTTAAAGCATACCAGGGGTTGACAGTAAAGTTCAAAGGTCAAATGAGGTTCTAAATATGTCACTTTCTTGGAGTGGTTCTGTAGTGGTAGTATTAGAACTTTATAAACATTTTCTCATGTAATCTTTCTAAGAACACTTTGTTATAAAATAGGTATTGTTCAGTGTTATTAAGTCATTTGTTCATTTCTTGCTAGGTGTTGTTTTTATTGCTATTGTACAGATGGGGACAGAGGGGACACAGATGAGGGAAAAATTTGTGTGAGGTGATGCAGCTAGGAAGTAGCTGGGATTTGAACCCAGGTCTCTGACTCCAAGCCCTTCCTCTGAATCTCAGTGGAATACACTCTTTCCTCTCTTCTGTAGTAAGTAATGCTTGCTTGTGCTTTGTAAGGAGCCCCTGGGAGCAGAGGAAGGGGAAAGAGGACTTCTTTGTATTCACTTTAAATCCAACTAAGCTTTTTTATGCTCAAGATTATAACGAGGAAAGAAGCGCCAGAACTACCATGTGTTAAGTAGTCTTTTTTTGCCTGGATCAGAGCAAGGTGCTTTGCATAACTCACCTTGAACCAGGATATCATTATCCTTGTTTTATTGATGAGCTTCAAAAAAAAAACAAACAAGTACCTTCACCCCGGGAGAACATGCTGGTGTTAAGATTTGAATACAGGACTTCCCTCATGGTGCAGTGGTTAAGAATCTGCCTGCCAATGCAGGGGACACGGGTTCGAGCCCTGGTCCAGGAAGATCCCACATACCGCGGAGCAACTAAGCCCGTGTGCCACAACTACTGAGCCTGCGCTCTAGAGCCCACAAGCTATAACTACTGAAGCCCGTGAACCACAGCTACTAAAGCCTGTGCACCTAGAGCCTGTGCTCCACAGCAAGAGAAGCCACCGCAGTGAGAAGCCCGCGCACCGCAACAAAGAGTAGCCCTAGCTCGCCGCAACTAGAGAAAGCCCAAACGCAGCAACAAAGACCCAACGCAGCCAAAAAAAATAATAATAATAAATTTATATAAAAAAATATTCGAATACAGGTGTTGAGTACACCATCTTGCCTCCCTATCCAGTTTTTAATGACCTCTGCCTGACAATCACATGATGGTGATTGTGGCTTTAATTTCAAAGACCTTTTAGATTGTTGCATGGTTGAAATATTTGGTATCTACTGGAAACTGCTGAAACTTATCACTGCTACATTTGGAAGAAAGTGGCAGTGAGTTGACGTGTTTGTGATTCAGGACTTCTGGGAAACTGAAAACGCCCGTGTATACTTGTTTTGAGTCAATACGTTGCTAACGACTCTGGCCCAAAAGGAGAGATATCTGTCTTCTGAAATTGAATGCATGTCTCTTAGTGGCTTACCCCAGCAGGGAGCCAGTTATTACATAAGCTGAATACCAGGTCCGTGGGTTTCCCTAGACCTGAAAAAGAAGCAGCGTCTGCAGTTATGAGGAAAACAGAAAGACCCATTTCTCTGTGGAGTGATATTGAACAGGCAGCTTCAGCCATGAGGATATTCTGGCCAGAGGAAAATGTAGCTTAAGAAAAGCCCCAGCTGGTTCAAGTAACTTAAGCCTAGCTATTCATGAAATATTATCTGACAGCCTCCCCCTCCCCAAGTGGCAGGGGACTGAGTCAGAATTGCTCCAGGAACCTGTGTTCTCATTTTGGCATTAAAAGTTTACCCACTTTCCGCACTAGTTTTGAGAAAAGCTGTATTTAGATCAAACCTTTTTTTCTTTTTCTGTGAATATAAAAGCATTTAATAAACGTACTGGGAGGCTTGCTGTGATGAATCCTTTTATTAAGAAATGAACCAACACTGGGCTTCCCTGGTGACACAGTGGTTAAGAATCCGCCTGCCAATGCAGGGGACACGGGTTCGAGCCCTGGTCCAGGGAGATCCCACATGCTGCAGAGCAACTAAGCTGGTGCACCACAACTCCTGAGCCCGTGCACCTAACGCCTGTGCTCTGGAACAAGAGAAGCCATCACAGTGAGAAGCCCGTGCACCGCAATGAAGAGTAGCCCCCCGCTGGCCGCAACTAGAGAAAGCCCGCACAGCAACGAAGACCCAACGCAGCCAAAAAAATAAAAATGAAAATAAAGAAGTAAGATAAATAAGTAAAATAAATAAATAAATAAAAATGTTAAAGTAAAAACAGGGCATGCCTTTGCTGCAGGCCCTAAACAGTTAAAAAAAAAAATTAAGTAACAACTGATTTCTAAATGAGGGCTTTCACATGTGTCCAGCACTGTGCTTGCTGATGTAGATACAGACAGATGAGACATGTAAAACACTAGAATGGAAGCTCCACGAAAGCAGGGATCTATTTTGTTTATTAATGAAATCTTGGTATTTGGAAGAGTGTCTGGCACATAGTGGATGCTAACTCGATATTTGTTGAATGAATGAGTATAGGTTTCTGCCTCTAAGAGCTTACACCATTAATTAATTAAGTAGCACTTGTAGCCTAGTTTGTTTGCATTATAATTAATTAATTAATATCAATGAGTAATTTAATTCCTTTATTCTACTTGTGTGAGTATCCTGGAGTCCTCAGTCTTATTGGATCTTTAATTCCTTTTATTTTAATTTTGTTTAAAAATTAAACCAGTGATGTGTTTATTGTAGAAAGTGAGAAAAGAGCAGATAAGTAAACAGAAAAATAATGAATTAATAATTATTTTCATTTAAGCTTATATCCTTCAAAACCTTTTCTATGTAAATATTTTTTTTTTAAAAAAATGGGCTCATCCCCATGCAAGTTGATTTTATGACTTGCTTTTTCCCTTATCAGTGTCACTGTGAGCAACTTTCTATATCAGAATACTTAACACTCAAATAAGCAGTTTTTAATCATTGCAAAATTTAATATTATGTGTGATTATATCACAATTTTCTTAAGCCCTATTGTTAGACATTAGATTTTTTTTCCCCTTTCTCTCTCTTTCTAGTTTAAACAATGCTCTGATTGTCTGTAAACTTTTCCACATATCCATGATGATTTTCTTGGCAATAATTCTTAGAAGTGGAATTACCGTGTCAAAGGTCAAAGGCTTTTGATACATATAATCACATTGCTCACCATAAAGACTGGGAAAATGCATACCCCTCTCTATTGAAAGAAAGTGTTTTTTCCTTTACCTATATTGACACTGTGTATTGTCATTTTAAAATACTTGACTGTCTTCTAGGTTAAAAAAGTGAACATTATTATTGTTGATGTCCAGGTACTTTTGATTTGCTAGTGATGTTAAACATCCTTTTCATATGTTTTTGGGTCATTTGTATTTATTCTTTTGCGAGTTACCAGTGTCTTACTCAGAAATTCATGAGGATAGATCTTCTTTTCTTGGACCCTCCTGACCCAAATGGGACTTGCTATGGCACTTATGCCATAGTTAGACCTCAAGAACTGTTGACTTCATTCACCCATCTACCCATCTACCCATCCATCGTTCATCTACCCATCTATTTATTTGTTGATTTATTCAACAAGTATTGAAGACTAAGTAGGTGCCAGGCAGAGGAATACAGCCTTATAATTGAAAATAGTGCTTTGAAAGTTTTTGATATTGTTGCTCTCAGCTACAAATCCTATATTTTTAGGAAAGACCTTAATATGAATTAATGCAATGAGTGACTCATCCAAAAGTTTTTTCCCTAATGAATTTTCTTTAGGATAATAGAACTGAGTTTGGCTTTTCTAAGCACCCATCAGGGGTAGGTAGACAGAGGCCAACAAACTTTTTCTGTAATGGGCCAGATAGTAAATATTTTAGGCCATGTAGTCTCTGTGGCAACTACTCAGCTCTGCTGCGAGAGTGCAAAAGCAGCCATAGACAGACAGGTGAGCTGTGTTCCAATAAAAGTTTACAGCCACTGAAATTTGAATTGCATATAACATTCACGTGTCACAAAATATTATTATTCTTTAATTTTTTTCAATTATTTAAGAATGTGAAAACCTTTCTTAGCCTGTATGTCCTATGAAAATAGGCAGTGAGCTGGATTTGGTCTGGGTTTGTAGTTTGCCATCCCCTGGAGTAGAATGCTTTAAGGCAGAGAGGAGCCATCCTGGTTTTGCAAATTTGCTACAAACACCCCCATAATTCATGAAGGGAGAACTGAGTTGACTTTAGCTGGGACTGGGGAATATCCTGACTCTTAGTGATGTGCAATGTGTAGTTTTTAGTGTTTTAGCAATATTTAAATTTTTAAAATGTATTTTAATTATATATTTACTCATACCAAAAATTCACAGTTAAGTGTAAAGAAAAAATGCTCTCATATCCTTTGGCAAGGATAGGAGATGTGTTTTTGATGTCTTTCAGGTCTTCATAAATGTGTAGGGCTCACATATGTGTGACGCCATTCTATATAAACACTTTTTTTTTTTTTTTCGGTACGCGGGCCTCTTACTGCTGTGGCTTCTCCCGTTGCGGAGCACAGGCTCCGGTTGCGCAGGCTCAGCGGCCATGGCTCACGGGCCCAGCCGCTCCGTGGCATGTGGGATCTTCCCAGACCGGGGCACGAACCTGTGTCCCCTGCATCGGCAGGCGGACTCTCAACCACTGCGCCACCAGGGAAGCCCTATATAAACACTTTTAAATCCTGCTTTTTTTCTTTTCATATTAGATGGTAATATTTTTCAGTGCTGTTAAATATTTTAATGTAAACTAAAACTGCAATAAGATACCACTACACTCTATGCACCGCTACACGCAGAATGGCTATAATAATAATAAAACCCCAAACTATTGATAACTTATCCAAGAGAAATGAAACCATGTGTCTACACGAAGACATGTATGCAAACGTTTGAAAAAGCATTATTTATAATAGCCCAAGAGTGGAAACAACCCAAATGTTCATCAACTGGTGAATAGATAGACAAAATATGGTATATCCATATAATAGAATACTGTCTAACAATAAAAAAGAGCAAGATACTGATATAGATTACAACAAGGATAAACCTCAGAAACATTATGCTAGGTGAAAGAATGCAGACACAAAAGAACATATATTATATGATTATATGATATTTCCAGAAAAGGCAAACAATTAGACAGACAGCAGGTTAGCTTTTGCCTGGGGGCCGGGTGGGAGGGGAAGCTCACTGAGACAGCAGAACTCTTTTGGGGTGATGCACATGTTCTAAAAGTGGAATGTGGTGAGGATTGCTCAACTAGGAGCACTTACTAGAAACCATTGGGCTGCACGCTTACAATGCACAAATTGTATGGCATGTAAATTATACCTCAGTAAAACTGTTAAAAGTATTCTTTGGAGACTCAGTTTTTAAGGGCATCATTCCATTGTGTGAATGTTCCATTTCTTTATCCTGTGTGACTTGGGAGAAATGTTCAGGGTTTATTTCCTTTTTAGCCAAAATCTATAATCAGTAGGTTAGATTTGAGCCATTAGCTGAAAATAAGAATGATTTAGTGGAATGACCCCTAATCCAATGGGCAAGGAACCTAGTATGGTGTCAACTCTGCCTCCTCCTGAATGGACCTCAGTCCCCTCATCTGTAAAATCTAGAAGAGAAGTGGGCATAAGGAAATACTGGGCCCTGAGAGGATGGAGGAATGAAATAGAAAACATAGAAGTGGTGGTAATAAAAAAGACTGATTTCCCCGGAAGTCTGAGGCCAGAGACTGATTACTGACCCGAGTGTTTCCACCTCCCCTCCACCCCTGCTTTCTTGTGCTGGGAGGAAGTCAGTGGGAACTGTGTGCAGGGTTCTGAGGTAGGTGATCATTACCAAGGAGAACATAAGAAATTGGAGGAGACTCTGGAGAGACTGCAGTGATGACAAGGAGTCGGGTGGGATCTGCTCTGTAAACTGGAATGTTCTGCTTGGCCTCGGCCCGCGTCACGGTGATGGAGCACCGTTTGGGTGATTCAGTCACTGGGAACTATCTAGGTTTTGTGCTCCCAATTAGGAGCGTAGATCTCATTATAGGAAGACCGAGGTTAGAAATACTTCTGGAGTCAAGAGTTTAGAAATGTCGGCATGAAATAACAGGTCATCGTGTTTGCTTTCCAAGGGAGAGCTTAAACTGGTTGAGATTGAACTGGTCTGTGACTCCTTGTGTGCTCTGTCGCCAGCCGAATTCCAGGGTTTCCTAGAGTATAGCCAGCAGCCTCTGTACCAGAGAACACAAAAGAAAAGCTGTGGAAACCTAACTTGTAAATGTTTTTTTCATTAGCTCCAGGCTCCCAGCCACCAATAAACTCTATGCTTTTAAAAATCCTTTATTATTTCATGAGTTAAAAAAAAAAAAACTGTGTTTTTCTCCCCCTTGTTCATGGGCTTTTCTTAAAATGTTACTTATCAACCATTTATCTGTTTAGTCCTTCCAAAAGGTAAAACAGCACTCTAAGTTTTTGCTTAAAAGAGAAAAAAAAAAAAAACCATTTAATAAACTTGCTGTAACTTGAGCCTGTTGGTGGTCTTGGAACCAAACCCAAATCCAGGTTTGGTTGATACTGTGTAATGTGAATGCAATTAGTAGTGGTTTTCCTAAAGTAGAAAGAGATGTAGAAAAATAACGCACAGCAAATTTAGGTCAGAGCTGGGAAGCTTATAAATCCTTATTTTTGTTTTCATTACCTTAAGTAATAGGGAAGCTTTTGTCTTTATTACGTAATTTCCGTAGCAGTAATAAGTTTTAAAACATTTTTGAGTTAATTTCGTCTGTTTGATCAGAAAGCCACAGTTCATAACCCTGTGATGTGGCTGCTGGCACTGTTTATGTACAGATTTCTTGTTCATCCCTAGGCAGCCAACACTAAAATCACTGATGGGGGCAATGTTCACCACCTGTTTCTTCATTCAGGAGAAGGTCCGACAAAGCAGTTTTCAAGTGATCAACATCCTCCTGCTTGGTGAAGGAGTGAACTGACCTGTGTATCGGTGTTGTCGTATTTCAGAGGATGTGATTTGATTCTAGCATATTTAAACCTGTGTGACCAGGTCGTGAAGTCTTCAAGGACGGGGGCTGTGTTTTCCTGATGATGCTCAGGAAATAATAGCTCTTAGTAGTCTTACCCTCCAGATTCGAGATGCAGTTTTCACTCCTCCCAGCTGCACCATCCTCCGTGCTTCTCCTTGAACTTGCCGGGCCTACTCCTGCTTCAGTACCTTAGCATTTTCTATTTCCTCTGCCTGAAGGCCAGATACCAACCTGGACCACTCCCTCACCTCTTCCAGGTCTTTGTTCAAAGGACACCATCTCAGGGAGGCCCTACCTCTCTCCTTTCTTTGCTTTATTTTTTTCATAGTATCATCACCATCTGATAAACTGATAGGCTAATGGATTGTATATCCTATTTATTTATTTGGTTTATTGTTTGTCCTTCCACCACTAGAATGTGAGCTCCCGGGCAAGGGTTTCTGTCTGATTTGGTCATTGCTGTGCACCCAGTGCCTGGAACATAGGAGTTGCTACAACTTGAATGAATGAATGAATGTTCCACTCTTTGCTAGTTATGTGGCAATGGCAGGTGCATTTGTTCTCTTGGATCCTTTGCTTGATTCCCCATTTGTTCCATAGAATGGCACGTGTGGGTCACACGAACGCTCGTTCATGCTATGTCATGCACATGCATTCATTCGTGTTTTTCATTTAACAAGCCAGACACCAATCCTGCCTTCACAGAGCTTAGTCTTATGAGGGAATTGGACAAATACACGAGTCATTCTAGTAAAGTGGGCTAGCAGCCATGATAGGGAAGGTGTGATGAGCTATGGGAGCACCTGTGAGGGACTCCTAACCCCGTTAGGACCAGGGAAGGCTTCCAGAAGGAAGGGGCATTGAAGCTGAGATCTGGAGATGGAATAGGCATTGAACAGGCAGAGTCAGGGTGATGTGATGGGTGGTATGAAAAGTATTCCAGGCAGGAAGAATAATGTGTAGAGCCTGGAAGTGAGGAACCATGAAGTATGGGGAGAACTGAAAGTCATCCAGTCTGTCTGGAGCAGGCAATGTGGAGGTGGCAAGTGGACAGAGGTGTGGCTTGAGATATAGTCTGGGGACAGATCAGGGAGAGCCTAGCAGGCCATGCCAGGGAGCTTGGATTTGATCCTAAGGGCAGTGTGGATCCATGGAAGGGTTCCAAGGACAGGAGTGTCTTGTCAGACACAACAGTCATTTTATGGAGTAAGACAGTTTTTTCTCCCTCGATGAGGAACTTGAATACAAGCTCCCTAGAAGAGAGACTGCGAAAATAAAAAAGCCAGAAAGTGAATCTTTAGGCTCCATGAAATCTGCTGAAATTCTGTTGAATTTGACTGGTGAGTTTCACAGCAATAAGTTTAGAGATGCCTCCCCCCAACCGACACACACACAAATACTTAAGAAGATTAATTATCTTTGGGTGAATAGCTCATAGCTTAAGTTAGGGGACATGGTGTTGCTGCAGACATAGATACTGCCGTTGAACTTCCCATCACTGTGGGGCTGACAAATACAGTAAGAGTGGAGGAAGCAGAGAAGGTTCTAATCTTAGAATTTTGACCCAGAGGAGTGAGGGTACCTCCTACTCAGCACTAGTTGCCAAACGAAAAAAAAGAAAAGGTGGCAACTTTAGGGGATAAAGTGGTGGAGGAGACAGCTGGCAGATCTTGGTCCCATCCTTGCAACTTATGTATCACGAATGATGTGGCTTTGGGAACCACGTAACCTCTCTGAGCCTCGGTTTCTTTTTCTGGAAAATGGAGTTAATACTACCTGTCTTTCAAGGTAGCATTAGGATTCAGTGAGATAAAGTACAGTCAGTTCTGCTGTAACACTTGTTTTAAAAACACGAATTTATTCCAGCCTGATTGATATATTAGGGAAAAATTTGAGGATAATACAGATTTTGCGTTTGTTTATGATGGATTTTATCCATGAGAAGTGCTAGGTGAACTCAGAAAACTGCGCCCAGCAGAAGTGAGCTGTGTAGGAATACGTAGAACACACACCTCAGACACCTACCGGCTCCATGGTTCACACGGTGAACACAGTTCACCACGTGTGTTCCGAGCCACACCCCTCCACATCTGGTGTTACAATTTTCTGTCTGATTTCCAATAACCCTCCTTCCACCACTTCTCAATAACTCACAAGCGGCAACCCTTCCAGCACCCACTTACACAAGCAAACTTCAGGTCTTTCCCAAGATAAAGTGTCGTATTCATTTTTTTTTTTTTGTGGTACGCGGTCCTCTCACTGCTGTGGCCTCTCCCGTTGCAGCTCCCTTGGCTCACAGGCCCAGCTGCTCCGCAGCATGTGGGATCTTCCCAGACTGGGGCACGAACCCGTGTCCTCTGCATCGGCAGGCGGACTCTCAATCACTGCGCCACCAGGGAAGCCCCGTATTCATTCTTAATGTATGTCAACCATTTAACATGCAATACTATGCTACTGTGTTTATTTGATTCCTATCTTTTATTCTGTGTCACTAATAAAAGTTTTTGAGTGGTGGTCCCCAATCCTATTTTCCAATAAGCTGTGTGGTTTTTATTTCATGATTTTGCATAGTGTGGTGATTTTTTAGAACTAGTATTTTCTGTTATAGCGGAACCATCTATATCTATTTTCTGTTATAGCTAATGCAACTCCTGGCAGACAATGGGCACTTAGGAAAAGATCGTACGTTCATTATCAATATTAATCCACCTAAATACGATGTTGGATTGGGGCAGGGATGAGTAGTTAGACCATTTACAATAACTGCTTGATTGTGAGCATAAGTGAAATGGAATGGCTGGGTGGAAAGGTTTTGGTGCTTCTGTTTTTTCTGAGTGTGTGGTGGACAGATTGGTGACAAACCAAGTATGTCCAGAAAAGAGCAAGCCGGGAAGAGAGAAGGCATGAAAATGGTCTTTAAACAATGTAGAGTGCTGCCCTGGGGAAGAAGGGTTGCTTTGTTTTGTAGGGTTCCAGGTCCCCTGAGCAGAAGCTCCCAGAGGTCAGGGTTCTGCTTTGCCCAGAGAAGTGGTGGCTACTATGAGACAGGTGACGAGTCAAGAGAAGTCAGGCGTGGGTTTGGAGGTTCTACCTTTAAAGTTCCTTTTTAAAAAAAAAACAATGTGCAAAGACAGATAACTGCAAGGCTTACCAGAATAAATTTTACACAAAAACAACCCAAAGTTTTCCAGCAGTACTTGGACTTTTGCTTGCCTTTTTTTTAGTGGTCTAAAGGAATAGTTCGCACATGGACGTATTTACACACTGATTTCTTTAGTTATGCTCTTGAACTGGCAACATAAAGACTCTGCTTTACCTATATTTATGCTCCTGGCATGCTTAGGAATAGTGAAATCACATCAGCGCTTTTTCCATCCAGAGCTCTGTTTTCCCTCTTCTTCTTTAAAATTTTTTTACTTTTTGGCTTTTGTTTGTTTTTGTTGTTTTTTTCAACTTAGGGAGAAAGGGCAACTAGTTGCTGATCTGGATTTAATTTCTCTCTAACATCCTGTTTAGCTTTGGCCCTGCCCACTCTGGCCAGGCTGTTAAACTCTTGTAATAGTAAGATGTTACCCTAGTCTTGGATGCTGTCAGCCAAGCTACGAGGGAGAAGCACCAGGGCATTTGAGTTGGGAGTGGGCAGAGTCCGCCTCAGGTACTTAAAATGGGATACTTTGAGCCTTCAAACTAGAGGCCTTAGGGTAATATCTCTAGGAGAATTATTTTTGGACTTCCAGATGAGTTAAAATGTAATTCTATTGAGCATTCTGTCTATATACTGATATATAAGATTCTAGGTTTCTATTTGATGTTACTTTATTAAGAATAGAAGATATTTCAAACATACTTGATTTTGTTCAGTTAGTTTTCCCTCTAATCATAGAAGGGGTACTATTATTCACATGCCAAAGCTTAACAAAACCATAAAAAAAACTTAAAATGCCATATTTTTTATGGCATTGCTCTTGCTCTGATGCTTTAAAAATAATGTTATCTTTCTTTTTGTTTCTACGAAGAGTACATGGGATCTAGACTTGCTCTTAAATTGATTTTTCCAAAACTAACGGTTATTAAATTTTTTCATCTGAAATCCGTTCTCCTCCCCTTCTAGCTCTCTGAAAAATGTGGTTGGTCTTTCCACATGGGAGTTTTTGAGCTATGCTTGTTGGCTCTAAGAACACATGGGAAATGGACTGCTGTGTCTGACATCCAAGGCTGAGGTATTCTGATGGGCTGGCCTGGACTGGTAGATAATGACCAGAAGGAATTGGGCTAGCATCGCCGTTTTCCCCAGCCACTAGCCTAGATAGATGATCCTGCTTGGCAGATGACTCTAATCAACATTTCTAGCCTTGCTGGACATGGTTTCAGTGGCAAACATATAAGTCAATCATTGGCTGGGGCAGGTGGCCCCATCTGGTCAACCTCCTTCCTTAAGACTGACTCACCAGTTGTTTTCACCTCCTTCCTCTCCTAAAGCCATATAACTTCAAATAAGTTGGTCCCATCTATTTTGGTGCTTTTCCCTCTTCCTTAGTCTTACATAATAGAAAGAGCATGGGCTCTAGAAGTGTGGGTTTAAATCCAAGCTCTGTTATTTTTTGGCTTTGCAATTTTGGGCAAGTGACTTAATCTCTCTAAGCCTTTGCTTACTCATTTAAAGAATGGTATCAATCATCCCTCCCTCCCAGGGCTGTTAGGAAAATATGTAAAGTGTCCAACACAGTGCCAGGCACACAGAAGGCCTTCCGGAACTGGAATCCACTCAGATTTTACCAATTACTTTTTTATGAGTAGGCTAATTGCTTTAATCCCAGTTGACGTGCCTCCAGAGCAAAAAGATTCATTGATCCTGCTTTCTTCTTTGTGCCAGGCTCAGTCCTAGGCCCAGGGGCTTCAGAGATGAGTAAGAAAGCAGAGTGTCTAGGAAGAGGCACTCCCAGCTTTACTCACATCCATTCATTCAACAAACATATTTTGACACCTAATGTGTGCAAAACCCTGTACCCTTGGGGAAGATGCTAAGATGACTCAGTGACGAATTTATTCCACATTTATAGGTTGTCTGTTGTGTGCCAGATACTGTTACAAACACTAGGGGTAGAAAAAGCATGTAGGACAGCCTTTTCCTTTGAGAAGCTCACAGTGCAGTAAAATATACCTAATGGTGGGAAAAGCAGATAGAAAGAGAATATGATCTGGTTGTGAAAAGGCACTTGCTTTGCTGAGTAATACAGGCTGCACACAGCAATATAAGTTGCATTTTTCCCCAATATTCAGGTCTTGAAACTTAGGGCTTCACTGAGGCAGTAAGCTTTTATTTCACAGCTGGGGAAACAGCCCAGGAATGGTTACTACATCACAAATTTCAAGTAAAAGTAAAGCTGAGACCAGCCTCCAGAATCTTTTATCTAGGTAGTGACTGAAGTTGAACCCACTCTTTTTTCTTAATCCTATTGTTATCAGTAGCAGATCTGCCATTTGCCTTTTGTAAACGATCCCATTCCATCCTTCCAACAGCTCCACTGGTATCAGGATCATGATGGGCTTAAGGAACTTGCTCAAGGTCACACAACTTGACATAGAAAGTCAGGATTTGAACTCAGGTTTATCTGATTCCAGAATCCTAGCCCTTAACCTCTATCCCATACCCTATTGATGATTCATCCTCATTGAAGTATCTGAAGGCTATTTTTTCGGGACAGTGTGTAGAAAAGACAACACCATGAATCATTTCTTAGGACTTGCTTATCTGAACCAGTGGGAAACCTAAATTTATGAACAATAAAAAGAGTCTATAGGTGTTCGCATGCCAAGTGGGGCCGGATGTAAGCAGGAAAAAAAGCTATCATCAAAAAAGTTCTCCTATACCCAGTTTCTTAAGATTTCATAACCAGAGGGGTAATTTTGTGCAAATGAGTATAAAAAGACCTCTGCAGGTGGTCTAAGAGATGATGCCCAAGTTCAGAGATCATAATAGGAAAGAGGAACAGGCACTGGAGATTTTCCTCTCCTCCACAATGTCTTATTGCAGAATTTCTGCTTTTGGCGCAGATCATACCTAAAGTTAATTTCTTAAAATCATTGATGCCTTATTTAAAGAGCTTAAAATTCTGAAGATGGCTGCTCCACAGCCAAACAAAAACATCCCCTGGTTCCTTTGTGACTGCTAATGCAATTGACTTTCCACCGCCTCCTTGTCTTCCAATTAATTCATGTTTATTTTATAAAAAATTTATGGGCCTGTTGAGTTGATAATGGTAAAGGCTGAGAACCACACAGAGGTACATCTTACAGCGATGAAGTGTGTGAGCGTGTTTGAATTTTCTTTTAACCAGCATCAAAGGCACTGAAGCTCTGTCCTGGATGAGTGGCAGAGGAGACCAGGCTTCATTTGGCCAAAGCAGCAGGGATCTAATAGAATGTTTCTGCTCCCCTTAAAGAAAGGTAGTCAAGCATCTGTACTTCCCACTGAACTCCAATTTCCATTCTGCTTTGAAATCCTTTTAGCTCTGTCAGTGAGAGCCATATGACAAATGTTCAGTATGTCAGATTTGTTTTCCTTTTAAAATGCATGTGAATTTGACCTCCACAGTAGGGCTATGTTAATTTCCCAAAGCTCTTTCAATGATTGTGTGCTTTTAAAAAAAGTGCATACTATTATTCTTTTTTGGGGTTGCATTATGACTGGTGTTTTGAAAGTGGTTAGAGGATCACTGGTTTCATATGAGGTAGTGTGAGCATGCTGCATGTTCCCAGATGTAAACAGCCATTAAGATCATTATCTAGTTTGTATAACTACTCTACTCATTTCACCAGACTCAATTTTAGTAATATCCGGCTAGCAGAGTAGGTTTTTTTCCTTCAGCAAAGTTAAGTTTGCATAAGCTTTTCTAAAAAGCAGCATTAGTTTTGTCATATTGATATTTATATTGATAATTAATTGCTTGTGGCTGCCAGAAGAAAGGGTGTATCTAATTGTGGGTGGACCAAGTCACTCTTCTTGTCGTGTTTGTATGGTGACTAGTTCGTACATAATCAGTTACCTGTACCATCCATTCGGAATTTCAAAGGTTGAATCTATATATCTAGGATGTTTGTAAGTTTCTCTTACCTTAAAAAGTCAGTTGGTTAGTTTAGAGAAGAGGGAGACAGCCTAGGTGGACCGGGAAGCAAGGTCTTGACTATACTTCTAAGAGGAACCATTCTGGAATGCTTTTGGTAAAATATGTCTGTCTCTATATCATTTACCCATCTATCTATCTTTATCTATCTATCTATCCATCTGTCTATCTACCTATCAATCATCTATCCATTAATCTCTCTGTAAAACAAACATTCAATACATTTAAGAAATATAAGAAGTAGTATAGATCTTGAAAGAGATTAATACTTTCAGCAAAGAAAGGGACAAGTAGAGACAGAGTATTAGCTGTCTGGTCTCTTCCATCTCTCCATTCTTCTTCTCCTTCTTCTTCTTTTTTTAATTTGCTTACTGCAATTAAAAGTGTGCAAATAACGTTATGTCCATTAAAGAAAACAGAAGAGTATTGAGAAAGTGAAAAACTATTCGATCTCCCTTAGGCTCATATTACAAACATAAATAATCACTTTTAACATTTTCATATATTTCCTTCCAGCCTCTTTTGCCGTATGCATACATATTGATATTTAAAAATTCCATAAATGTGATCATCTTGTATACACTATTCTGTATCAAGTTTTCTCACTTAACATGAAAATATTATTTTTTCCAAGTCTTTATAAATGTTGTCTTTTATGTCTGTGTGATGTTACACACAATGGGCATAGTCTACATAGTTTATTGAACCATCGCTTGATGGTTGGCAATTGGGTATTCCACCTCCACTGTCTTCGAAAATGAGACAACAGTAACGATAACAACAAACTTGGTTGAAGTCCAGGGTGGCCCAACACCTTGGCTATACATCTTAGCCATCTGCTACATTATTCACATGGAAATGAGGGGAAAAACCCTCTGCATCTTTGAGAAGGGTATATTAAACTAATCAAGGAAGTGTTTATGAACAGCCAACAGATCAGTAAGAAATGAGGGTTGGTAAATGGAGTCATTTTATTTCATAAAGGTACCTCAGAGCTTTAAGGCCCACACCTCTCAATTTTGAGTCAGTTTAGATTTCATGGGTCAGTACACTAACGCACTGTGATTTTGCCTTACATGGTATTGAGTGTGAGACATTAACTCTTCCTTACTCAGTTTTCAGAATCTATAAAATAGGCCTGCAGCCAGCCTGGAAAAGTCTACTTGTCTGTTTAGATATTTATGAATCATCTTTCAATACTGAGTAGAAGACTATTAGTAGTTGTCGACTGAAGGTACATGCTTCCAAAGATCCCTGTTCTTTTCTTTAAAAGTATAAATTGTAAAAAGTGCATTCCTTTTCTCCCTGAGGAGGCAATTGGCCTTGACTCTGGAGCCAGACAGCCTGGATTGACTTCCTGCTCTACCACTGTCTGCCGGGTGACCTTGGGCAAGTTATCTGACTTGCGTAGGTGTCCATTTTCTCATCTGGAAAATGGGAATAATACTACTCATTCATAGGTGTGTTGGAATGGTTTATATTAGTTAAAAGACAGTAGGCACTCAGTAGTGTTAACTATTATTGTTTTCCTAAAGTTGTGCATTTCTAGTGCTTTAGGCCACTTCAGTGCATTTGTAATGTTCTTCAAGATCCCTCAGTGAGTGGCTTTTCTCTGAGTACTTCTTCCCCAGCTGGCTTACGATAATGGTAATAATTCTAGCTACCACTTTGAAGGAGTACTAATGCCAGGTGCTCTACATGTATTATCAAGTGTAATTCTCATCACCGTTTATGAAGTACACATTTTTTATTATCCCCTTTTCACACGTGAGGAAATGAAAGGTTATAAAGGTTAAGTAACTTGCTCAAGGTCATAAAATTGCTAAATGTGGGTCTAGGAACTAAATTCTGGTCTGGCTTATTTGCTGCCACTCTACTTTTGTAAATGCCTTTAAGGAGGGAAATTTTATACTTTTAAAATCCCTTACAGCTTTTAGTGCAGTTCCTTGAACAAATGTAGTAGGTCCTCAGTGAGTCTTTTTTTTTTTTTTTTTTTTGCAGTACACGGGCCTCTCACTCTTGTGGCCTCTCCCATTGCGGAGCACAGGCTCCGGACGCGCAGGCTCAGCGGCCATGGCTCACACACCCAGCCGCTCCGCGGCATGTGGCATCTTCCCAGACCGGGGCACGAACCCGTGTCCCCTGCATCGGCAGGCGGACTCCCAGCCACTGCGCCACCAGGGAAGCCCAGTGGGTCTTTTTTTAAACGAACGAATGAAGAAGTGGTATCGCGGCTAAGAGAACTTGGAACTGTCCTCTAGTAAGAAAACCAACAGTACTGCTTTTTAATGACCATGAAACTCTGAATCTTAGAATTGTGTTCTGCTTCCGAACAGAACATTGCACATGAGAGAATGATAGATTTGTAATTATTTGCATATGAAACTGGCTGTATTTCATGTGAAACAAATTTAGATACTCTGAGATCCCGATTTGAGAAAATCTAGATTAGCATTACAGAGATAGTTGTTGAAGCAACTTTAAAGCTAATTCTAGGTCTGGTTTGGCCAGTTTTTGAACAGGCATTCATTTAGCACGTGCACTGTGTCAAGCCCTCTGCTGGGCACTAAGGAGTGTAAGGATGAATACCATGAATAGGATGGCTCCTTTGAATGCTCTGCCTGGGCACACGGAGGGTCCAGCAGTCTTTTTATATGTTGGATAGAGGATTTTATGCGTGCTCATGGTTTCAGCTACCCCCGATGCTAATGGCCCCTATACCTGTATCTTTAACATAGCCCCTCCCCCTTTGACTCAATCAACCAGCTGTTTGCTAGATATGTCCACATAGAGGTCTCAGAGGCCACCAAACTGAATTTATCCTCGAATCCCCAGGCCCCCTGTGCCCCAACCTTGTACTGGTTATATATTTTATCTTAGTTGGTGACACCACTGTCCTCCACTTCATCCAAATTAAAACACCTGAAGGAATTTTTGATTCCTTTTTCTCCCTCACCTTCTGCATTTAGCCCATCACCAATTTTCCTGCCTAAATAAATCCTCAGCTGTGAGGGATTTGAGATTTTTACCCTATTTGTAAATAAATTAGTCTGCCAGTTTCATGGATACTGGCAGAAGGCATGAGACTCCTGGGTTAGAGACAAAGGAATTTATTGTTCATAACAATACCAGTAGCCAGAGTGTCAGCATCTTGGGGTGACAATTCCCATAGGGTAACATGAAGAGGGCCAGATGACACCTATATATGCAGGAACCCTGAGCTTAGGGAACCCAAATCTTTTATATTGGGCAATAAACATGCTTTCCCTTTGCTCCAGAGGAAGACTATATCTTCCAAGTCTGTCATCCATACAAACATCTTTGAAAGGATAATCTGTGACCAAAGGCAGCCAGTGCTTTGCTCATGATTTGTATAGAAACTCAAGAGACCCACGGAGAATTGTCTCCCAACAAATGCATTTTGCATCTGTTCCCTCTGCTCTTTCCTTACACCATTAGGTCAGGTCACCCGATCACTCATGGGAATATTGCAACAGCTTCTTATCTGGTCTCCGCAGCCCTTCAAATCAGTCCCCCACACCTTGCTGAAGTAGCCTTTTGTACCCAACCTGACTGTGTCACCCTCTTGCTTAAAACTATTCACTGCCTCCTCTTTGTCTATGGGAAAAGCCCAGGCTCCTTAGCATGACACTAATGGGGTTCTCAGAGCAGCCCCTGCTGACCCTTGTAGCCTCAGGAATAGGCAGCATATCAGAGGAGTTACCGCCCTTACTGTTCAAGTTGCTTTACCTGTGTGGCCCCAGTTTCCTCATCGGTATCATTAGGGTTATGGGAACTCCCTCATGGGGTTATTGGGAGGATTAAGTCAGCCTCACATGCAGTAAGCCCTCAGTCAGTGCTGCCTGTTATGATTGTGTTTTTCCACCCTGCCTCACACTTTAAGGTCTGGCCATGGCTTTCTGTTCTCTCTGTGTTACTTTTCGCCACAGGGAGGGCCTTTGCCTTCACCGCCCCCCAATCCTTAATGCCTGGGTTTGGCTGGTTAGACACAGCCTCTCTCCTTTCTCCTGGATACATTGTGCGTGTCCCAGCCATTGAGCTGGAGGTATCTGTTAATTAGTCAGTTATTGTCACTGGACTATGAACTTTGTGAGACTGGGGCTGTCTTATTTATCTTTGCATTGCTCGTACATAGCCCGTGTTAGAAAATCGTTGAATAAATAAATGAAAGAATAAAAGGAGTTCACATTCTACTGGTGTGTTTGGGGGCTGGGAATGAGGGATGGAAGGCAGTTAAGTAGCTTGATAACAGTGCCAGGGATCTGAGGAAGTATTGGGCTGAGGTGAAAATTAGGCCCTGTAGGAGTCCAGTGCAGGAAGTTTGCTTGTTCGTGGGATTTGGAAGCCTGTTTAAAGTTATCTGTTAAATGAAAGAAAGCGGCCCATTCTACGTGATTCTAATTATTCCCTTTCCTGAAAGAAGCTATTGCAAATGGAAGGTCATGCAATCCGCCTTCTTGTAAGATTTTCAGTTCCTCAGAATACAATGCATTCTCTGTTACCTGGTGGAGTGGGTAGAATGGAACTTATTTTTAATTAAATCGTCTCTGCAACAGAAAGTGTGTGACCTTATCCTTCCTTCTGAAGTCTCCTAGGTCTTCAAGGCCTGGCTCAAATCACCCTCCCTGAATTTACTGTCCCATTGGTGCACCTTGCATTGTGAGTTATAATTTTATGTGGGCATGTCTAGTTCCCTGATGAGACTGGGGCTTTTGGGAATTTATTTATTTTTCCTGAACTTTTTTTTTTTTTTTTTTTTTGGTACGCGGGCCTCTCACTGCTGTGGCCTCTCCCATTGCGGAGCACAGGCTCCGGACGTGCAGGCTCAGCGGCCATGGCTCACGGGCCCAGCCGCTCCACAGCATGTGGGATCTTCCCGGACCGGGGCACGAACTTGTGTCCCCTGCATCGGCAGGCGGACTCTCAATCACTGCGCCACCAGGGAAGCCCCTTTCCTGAACTATTTAATGTCATGCTTTTGAATTAAGAAGGCCCCCCACATACATTTATTGACTGACTGGGATTCTCCGTATATGTGATAACAACTTTTGAATAGTTAGAACACAGCCCTAATCTCAGAATGTCAGCCATCTTCTCCAGGACTTCAGGTTCCCCGCCATAGCTACTTCTCAAAGCATGTTATAAATGTTTAATTTACAACTTTTATTAATTTTGAAATAAGAAAAACTGATGTCTATAAAAAGCTATTTAGAAAATATTGATAAACAAAAACCGTTGAAATAGCCCAGTATCCAAACCTAGTGATAATGACTTTTTGTATTTAATATGTCTCTCTTCCTTTGCTTTACATTATTGTGTGTCTCTCTCTCAACATACATTGGGTCATAGTTTACCACTCATCTGGCAACCTGCTTATTTCCTCCTAACTTCAATAGACATTTATTAGAAGTGATGGTGCTGAACGCTTTCTTGTAGCTACTGTTCCAGCCCTTGATTCACCATGTTGCCTAGGTTGTCACTGCCTGTCCTTTTTGGATTTCTTTTTATCTCTCTGGATTGACCAGCTATTGCTTTCTGCTCTTTGACACCTACATGCATCTTGGTAATAAGTTCCTGCTTTTTGGAGTGTCTGCTGTGTCATCCCAAATACTGTGTGTGTTGTACACACTTTAAAAATCTGTTTTCTGATAGACTGAACATTAGTAATGTCCATTTTATAGATGAGGCATTTGGTTTAGGGAGTTAATAACTGTAAAAGATCATGAAGGTGGACCTTAATCTTAGAGTCTTTATGTCCAGCACCCTCTCCAGTATGAAAATTGCCACACACACACACCTCCCCTTCACACTACTTACTTAGCTTCAAATTCCTTCTGGAAAACTGGATTTTAGGGGCTGTGTCTGATCAGCTTTTGGCTTTACAGTGTCCCTCCTACAACCCACGCCCCTGGGCCAACGTAGTGAATTTCATAGGCTTTACTTGAAAGAATGTGTGTGTGTGTGTGTGTGTGTGTGTTTGAGAAATGTTGTGGCTCTTGCTTTCATCCCTCATGGTGCTGAGGTGGACTGCCCCTCACATCTGTTTTCAACCCCCAGCCCCAGTACCACAGTTGTATTTTATTAACTCGATGCACCTTTTCTTTGTAATTCATGTCAGTTTTCCTCCCAGCCACCTGCACAGTCACTGTCTCTCTCTCTGGCTTGCTCTCAAGGCTGTAAGTTCTTTGTGTATTTGCTGTTTTTGATAACCTCAGCCCAAGATTTAATGTCAAGGTGGGGCCCCTATTAAAGATGTTATTAATCATCCCGTATCTGTTTGAAGATTTCCGTGTGGGCAAGCGGGCAGATAGAAGTCGTTGTATGTTTCCCAACCAGCTGGACTGGTAGCTCGGGTGGCGGCATTCAGCTGAAGCACATTCCTATCATTATTTGGCAGAGAAAGGGCCACTGAGATTAATAGAATAATCCTTGCTTGTGATCCAGATTCATTGGCTGAATCATAGAGCCTCAGTGCTGTAGAGGACGTTGAAACCATCCACTCCAACGGCATGATTTTATACTTGAGGAAACTGAGGCAACAGATAAAGGAAATGGTTGAACATTACGGAAGGCCAAGGCTGTGAAGAACTTCTGACACGACTGAGCCTTGCTCTCTTATTCTTTGGGGAAGGCTAGTGAGGCCTTGAGAAGTTCAGTTACACCCCTCAAGTCACAGCTTGTTACTGTGGAGCAAGGATTCTTGCATTCCTGACCTCAGGCCCAGGAGGGGTGACCTGGAGGCCAAGCCACTGTCCATCAGTTTCTAGGGTGGATCTGTGGTTTTTGGCTGGTACAGGAGCGTTCTTCTCTCTCACGTTCCTTGTGCAGTGGTGCACGTTGAGTGCTGGTTGGTGAGACAGAAGTTCCTTTTGGTGAGGGTACAGGTGGGTGGAGTTCCCTTATGTTCGCTTCAAGTTGACTCCCAAGAGTCTCTGGTTGAACTCTCAGTCCAGTGTTCTTGCCTCACCCCCGCAGCCCCGCGGAGGTCTTTTTCTACCTGGACTGTTGGAACTGCCTTCTCCAGTATGTCAGGAGTGAGGGAATCAATGAGGGGAAACCCAGGAGAGAAGAAGCCAGGGAGTGGGGCAGGAGGTGCCAGCAGTTCAGAGGTGCTGATCGCTTGCCGTGGGGTTATGGGTATTTATTTATTTATTTATTTTTTGTGGTACGTGGGCCTCTCATTGTTGTGGCCTCTCCCGTTGCGGAGCACAGGCTCTGGACGCGCAGGCTCAGCGGCCATGGCTCACGGGCCCAGCCGCTCCGCGGCATGTGGGATCTTCCCGGACCGAGGCACGAACCCGTGTCCCTTGCATCGGCAGGCGGACTCTCAACCACTGCGCCACCAGGGAAGCCCCTGGTTCACTCTTTTGCTGTTTTTCAGGGTTCAAGCCTATGGATTGAGTTAGGAGAAAGATGAGGTTTATAAAGAGGTCTTTCTGGTCCTTCCAGTACTAAAGCCCCTTGGATAAGGGCCAGGGAGATTCATCCCCCAGAGTCTAGGTGGTGGTGATGGAGGCTTCCTGCCAGAAGGCTCTGAGGCAGAGGGCATGGATGCTGCCATGCTGGCGTCTCCATGCCTCTGGCAATGAAACAAAGAACTTCTGTCTGCCCTACAAGGTTAGGTCGGTAAAACCCACTTCAAATGAAAGCCACCATAATTTTGCAACTTGATAATTAAAATTCTAATATATGAATTAAACAAAACATAGGGCTACGTTATCGAAACCCTAAAATACAGCCGCAGTGACTCTACTGTTGTTCCTCCTGCAGATCTGTGGCTTTCCCACACACCTTTGTTTCAAGCCTTGATTCAGGCTTAATCACCTCAGGAAATAAGTCCCATGTGACTACCCCATGGTTGGGCAGTGCGTGCAATGATGCTTTTGTGACGGGGAGAAATAAAAGAGAGTGTCTTCAGATAGGTGGCATCTCGACAGCCCAGGTAAACAAAACTCCCGGGAAAGGTACTTCTGGAGCTCTGCTTTTGTTTTCCTGGCGATTACAAATATGAAGGCCGAAGAGAAGAGAAATAAGAGGCAGTCTTGCCGAGGTGGACCATCAACCTGAACTTATGGATTGATTTATTTCCTTGCATGCTCTGAGAAAATGGCCACTTATCGCTTTCTGCTATTAATAAAGAGGTCACTTTATCATTAGGCCTTTGAATCTGCATTTAATGGTAAAGCAGATGGTTATAATTTCTGGCTTCGTGTGGCCACCTTATTAATAAAAAAGAACTGATGGAAAGGAAAAGGCTTCTTCATTTTTAACTCCAGAAGCCTAACACAAATGTCTTCCAGCCTTTCTTTGTGTGGAGAGCAGACCTAGTGACTGCAGTAAGATCCTGTTACACATTTGAAAAAAGACTTTTGTAGAGTGGAGGTAACTCCATTTGAATCCTTCTTTTGTTAAACTTTAAAGAGACACTATGAATACATGCCCCTGCTTCATGGAAAAGATATTTTGAAGGAAGCTCCAGGATTATATTTAAAAGTAAATTAATATTTTAATAACATAAAGAAGAAAGTAGAAAACATCCACCTCATTTCAGAGAGTGGAGGTCTGTGGTAGTTTCTGAAATTAGTCTCTTTGCTTACATTATTTTAAACTGCTTTTTCGGATTTAATTACTGGGTTTGGGTGAATATATCATGTATCTTATTTTGGTTCTTTTAAAATTCAACTGAATTTTTGTGAAAAAAATAATGGCGAAAATGTATGGTAGTGAATTTCTGCTTGGTTTCACTGAGTCTGTATATTCCCCTATAATGGTCAGGAATTTGAAATCACAGTGATCACACTGGCAGCAGCTTTTTGTTACATTCTAGCATTTTGAGGACAGGTTGGGAACAACTTCCAGTCGTTTAGACAGCATGACTTAGAATCCTAATGCACCTGGTAAATAGGGCAGAGAAATGCGGAGAATTCTTTACAGAAGGCTCAGAAGAGTGCTTTAATCAATGCATTTACCCTACAGCTTATATATATTTCAGGCTGTTGGTCATATCCTGGGGTCTGTTATGACAATGAACTTCTGCTCCTTTAGATGAATAGAATGTGATGAGTGTTCAGTGGGTGCCTCTGAGATACGGAAAAAGCAGTGAATTCTAGGGATAGAAAAATCTTCAAACGTTACTTTGTGTACTTGTTTTCAGTTTTTTTTTTCTACTAATGATGCCTTTAAGAAGAGCCCTACATTGACCCATATGTAGAAATAGTTTGAATTTCAAATTAGTAGCAATAATTATTTTTTTTCCATTTTTATTAATCAAAGACATGTGTAACAACCCATTCAGTTCATTTGGTCATTTATTTGTTCACTTGTTGGTTCATTCATTCATTAACATTTAGTCTGTATTTACTTTTGACTAAGCACTGTGCTTGGACATGGGGATACAAGGGAGTTTGTGGTGGCCATTAGACTTGTTAAAGTGCCCCAAATTGTGGATGGACCATTGTTATTTCTACCTTCTCAGACTCCTGGATACCCAGATACCAATACATGGCCAATCCATCATGCTTTGTTTTCTGTTTTCAATTTTGAAATAAGTATACAGAAAAAACAGAAAAAAAATTGACAAATTCTTTTTCAAACATCTTACCATACTTGCTTCAGATTTTTTAAAGAAATAAAGCAGCTGAACCTCGCTTCCTAAATCCTGTTTCTTTTCTTCTCCAGAGATAATCTCTCAACTAAATATAATGTTTTTTCATTCCTATGCATGTTTCTATGCTTTTGCTATGGATGTATAAATCCACTAATGATGCATGTTATTACTTTGCTGATTTTTAAACCTTATGTAAATAGTAACTTATTGTACCTGACCTTCCACAGCTTGCTCTTTTTAGCTCAATATTATGCTTTTGTTATTTAGCCTTGTTAATATAGGAATTGCGTGTTAATCTAGGAAGTTATTTTAGCTGTTGTGCGGTAACTATTCTACTATGTGACCATTTCACAACGAAAGTACTCCTTCTCCTGTTTTCCTTTTTTTCTGTATTATAAGCAATGCTGCTGTGAAGAATTTTGACCTTTTTTTTTGTGAATATGTGGGGAAATTTCTTTAGGCTCTATACCTAGGAATACGGTATGGTGTGCATGTCTTCATCTTACCTAGATATTGCTGAATTGCACCCCAAATGCCTTGTGCCAGTGTGAACTCCCGCCTACAGTATATGAGTTCCTGTTGCTCCTCACCTTTTTCAGCTCTTGGTATTGAAAGTATTTTTAGTTTTCGCTTATTTGATGGGTATGAAATAAACTATCTTAATTTGGATGTATAAAGATACGTCAAAATTTGAGTAAAGACGTCAAGCAAAGACTGGAGATTTTTCCCTTCCCTCCTGTTTGAGCTGTATTGTAGGGCAGGTTTGAGTTTCTGGTTGGGGAGGGTCGTCCTCATCAAAGCCTATTTGGGCCTTAATCATCTTGCTATGCACCCATTGTACACAGAACTTATCCTTATCTATCTTTCTAAGGAGAGTGAAGATATACAATCCAAACTCATGGAAGCTGTGTTGGGTGGGAAGCAGTGGTCGCTATGGTCTTACTTACAGTGGATTTAATGGAAAGGGCCCTGGTCTCTGCTCTAGCAGAGGCTGCTGCCAGCTCGTTACTAGCTTATGCACCCTCATCCATAAAATGAGGGGTTGCATTACTCATTCTTTCTTCAAGTGCTGATTTTTTTTTTTTTTGGTTCCAAAATTCCATATTTCTCAAGAGTAATGTCTCTTGGTACTTTAAAATGTTTTTGAATCACTGCTACTCAATTTTTCTTGAGAACAGAGGAACTTGATGCAGGAACCATCACTCAGTGAAGAGCAGTTAAAATTGCTAAGAAGTCCCCTTTGAAATTACAATCTAAATTAAAATTATGTAGAAAATGATCCATGCATGAAGGTGATAGGGAAGAAATAATAATATATAGACTGAGTGATTATTCCCCTCACTGCCCCATTTTCCTGTTTTCCAAATTTTCTTTAACGGTCATAGAGTAATATTCTTGGAATAAAATAATAAACATATGCAAACAATTATAAGCTCATTTGGTAGGAAAAAAGAATGTGATTTACACAAAACATGTGTTGGGCAAAGGGGGGAACACCTGTATATGAAAAATGATTTGTAATAATTTCTTAGGTAATTCCTGTAATCCTTTCCTGGGTTAAAGTTGGTGGATGATAAGTGTCTTTCTTTATGTATTGCTGTTGGAAGGATCCAGGGAAGATGGAAAACAAGTAGATTAGCATCTTAACATAAGAGCAGCGGCAAAGCTGAGTGTAGAACAATTTGAGCTTCTCTCAGTTGGTTTTAAGACCAAAAGAGAAAGTGGAAAGCAGAACTAGAGAGATTTTAACCAATGGGTCATGTAGATTATCCTGTTTCAAAGGTGTCTAACAAATCCACACTGTTTATCAGAGGTAAAAATAAGAGTGAAAATAATCATGCCAACTACATATTCAGTGTCAGATACGTGTGTTTTCTTTCAATTCTGGGGCGACCCCGGAATGTCGGAATAGCTGTTCTGATTGATAGTTGAGGGCTCAGATAGCTTAAGAAAACTGCCCCATGTGAAGAGCTAATCAATGGTGCAGCCTGGATTTGCTCCAGTCTGTTTGACTCTGTGGAGGCACGCGTGTGTGTGCACCCTTGCCCTGGGAGGTTCTCCTTATATAGAGCTGAAAGCTGCCCCCCTGCAACTTTTCCACACATTGCTTCTCATTCTGTCTTCCTGAGTGCTCAACATCAGAAGTCCGCTCCCTCTTTCACCTGACAGCCCTTCAGATCATTGAAGAGCGTTATCGTGTCCATTTTCCTATCACCCCCGCTGTCCCCCGACCCCTTACCTCACTCTGTCATTTCTGAGAAGCTTAGAGAGGTGCTTTTATTCACAGATGCCTTGGGAAATTTCATGGTTTTTAGACTCATGCTGAGTTTGTCCAGATGTGCCAATATTTGTCTTATATGATATAAATTAATTGTTCAGAAGAGGAAGAAACCTTTGTAGGCACTTACTCACTAATTCAAACCAGTTCCTTTGGGAAGGGAAAAAAAGTTAAAAATGAACCAGATCATTTCCATTGGGAGAATGTAGTCGTTGAATTCACATCCTACGTTTAGGACAAATCTGTAGCGTGGCAGTTCAGTGTTACCACATATTTTAACCAAGGGAAACTCGGGCTGACACTTGTAATAGAGCCCAGCTTTTACGTGAAGACGTTGCAGTGATGGAGAAAGTGTGATATTCTCATATTTTATTACCCAGCTCTATGGCCCAGTGTTTACAGCCTGGTGGCAAAGAAATTAGCACCTCTCAGACTTACCAGAGTAACTATTATTATTATAAGATAATTGTGACAGTGTTGAGTAAGGTTTAAATTTATGGAAAAGCACAAACTTTTAAGGAGAGGAATTCTAAGAATAAAATGTTGTCACGTTGTAATATATACACCTGAGTTCTCTTCATGATCCAGAATGAAAAAAATATGTCCAGTGTGGGTGAGCCTCAAGATCTTGACCATAATCGTGAGTCCCCCACCATCATAGTCACCAACTATAGCAACAGCTGCTTCTAATATTTTTTGAACTCCTGTGATGTGCCTGGCAGCGTGCTTTGCATTAGTTATCTCATTAAATTCTCAGAACTTAGGACGTCGGTACTATCGTTAGTCTCATTTTACAGATGAGAAAACAGAGAGCTTAAATAGCCTGCCCAAGTTCATATATCTCGTGTGTAGCAGAGCGAGAGTCCTAGCCTATGCTTTACTTCTATACCTTGTTTCTTTTCTCTGCAACATAGACTATAAATTGAACATTAAACAATGCACTGGGGACACATTAAGGAATCTTTCACTGTAAATGGAACACGAATGAAAATTTTCCCATTATGAGGTTTTCTTAGTGAGACACTCATTCTTAGTAAAACTAAAATTAAACCAAGGTTTATTGTAAAGCCTCCATTTCCACATCCAAATATTCCTTTCCTATATTAGTATAATTCTCTATGAAAACCACGGCACAAATTAGATCACTCGAAGAGATGGATAAATGCAACGTGATTTGATGTAAAGATCACCAGCTTCCCAGAGGTGAAATGACATGAATTTTAACTAGTGCTGCCACTAACCCTCTCTGGGGCCTTGTTCCAGCCTCATACTCAGTCTGGGTTTCAGTGTTCCCGTCTGCAAAATGTGTGTTGTGCTCTGATTGTGAAACTTCCTTTTAGCTTTGCATAATGCATAGTGTATAATGACTGCTAACTTCAGGAAAAATAAAATGCCTTTCTTCTTTAATGAAAATATCAAATAGCCAAACTCAAGCCTTTGCTTTGAACTTTTTACTCACTAAGGCTTTATTCTGAAAATATGTGACATATTGCTATCCTGCTGCCCATCTATTTAAGTCATTCTCCAACAAACTTGTCAGGGCTTATCTGAATCTTAGCACCGTTTAGGTGTGGTTGATTGCCTGGAAGGAGAAGTTTCCTGACTTCTTTCTTACGTGGATTAGTGCAGTGAAAACCAGTGAAAAACTGGCTTCCCTCTTCTTTCTTTTGAGGACTCTGCCACTTATTTTCCAGCAGCAGTTTTTGGAAGCCAGATCTGGAGCAGGACGGGATGGAGATATTAGACATAGGTGACAGTTGTCTGTCTCGTGAATTTCTTCTTTTCTATTCTTTTCTATTTTTTTCTTTTCTCTTGCTGAATGAGTTGCTCCCTTCTCAAAACACTTGAACACACTTCCTGTAGAGCATATCTTGCAGGGTGGCCAGTAGTGTTTTCTCTCTTTTGCCTCCTCTGCATTATAAACCCATCAGAAGTAGAGACAGAACATGTCTGTGCTTAGCTAGTATTTGACACATAGATGCTGCTCAATAAAAGGTGAATGAATGAATAAGGCAGAAAAAGTTGCATTTCTAAATATATACTAATGAGCAATGCTTTAAGTTACATGAAAATATCCATTTATGAAACAGACAGTTCAGATGTTTCCTCTTTGACCATTCTTAACCTGATCTTTCATCCCGAGCATGAAATAATTTGTTCTTCTCCTCTAAAGAATTTTGTGTTCCATTTGTTTGGTAAGTAACTATGTAGTGCCTCAGGACATTTTTTCTGTTCTTATAATATTTGTGGTTTTCAAATATTTTATGACCTTATTGTCTTTTTTTAGCAAAATTTGTTTCCACATAAAGGTTGTAAATTATTTGAAGATAGGGATAAATATTAATATTTATTAATATAATAATGTATTAATCATCTAAATAATTATATTTAATAATATAGTTAAATATAATATTTCTCTGTTGATTTTTAAAATTCTATTTTCCCTGTGTTTCATTTTGAATAGTCCTGTTATTTGTGTTTTCAAGTTCACTAATCTTTATCTTCTATGATATCTAATCTGATGTTAATCTGATCCAGTGTATTTTTCATCTCATACATTGTAGATTTCAACTCTAGAAGTTTGATTTAGGTCTTTTTTTATGTCTTCAATGTCTCCACTTAATTTTTGAACTTATGGAATGTAGTTGTAAGAGCTGTTTTAATGTTCTTGTCTGCTAATTCTAACATCTGTGTCAGTTCTGGGTCAGCTTTGATTGATTTTTCTCCTCATCAGGGGTCATCTTTTCCTGCTTTTTGCATGCTGTGTAATTTTTGATTGAATGCCAGACATTGTGAATTTCACCTTGTTGGATGCTGCATATTTTTGTATTCCTGTAAATGTTCTTTACTTGTTTTAGGATGTAGTTAAGTTGCTTAGAAACAGTTTGATTCTTTTGGGTCTTGCTACTAAGATTTGTTAGGCAGGACTGGAATAGTACTCAGTCTAGGGCCAGTTATTCCCCATGTCAGAGGAGAGACCTTTCTATGTGCTCTCCCAATGCCTAAGGAATCATGAAGTTTTCTAGTTAGAAACATCCTTTTGGATTTGTTCCCCCAGCCTTGAGTGATTGCCTCACACACATTCGCTGATCAATGTTCCACTCAAAATTCACTCCCTGTGAGTCTCTGTGAAGCTCTCTCCCCTATCTGGTATTCTCTCTCTCTCTTTTTTTTTTTTTAAACAATTAACACTTTTATTTATTGGTAAAATATAAAAATCCAGGTCTCTTAAATCAACACAATCTCTCCAGATATTTGGCTCAGGTCCTCTGTCTTATGGATTCTAGTTGCCTTGGTCTCCCCGGACTGTTAGCTGCATTTACTCACCTCAGGAGGTCCACTCGAGTTTTCCCTGCCCCCGCACACCTTGGCCTGGAGACTCCCTCAGGTAGTAAGCTGTGGGACTCATAGGACTCGCTTATTTTGTTTCCCTTCTCTCAGAGATCATTGCCCTTGGTAGCCTGTTATCCAGGTCTTGACAACTGTCCCTGTTACTCCGTCTTGGCCAGAAGTGGAAGTGATCCATTTTATTCTTTCTATCTAGAATCATCCTCCATCCCCAGCTTCCAAAGCTCACCATCCCTCACCCCATGAGATTGGGTAAGGAGCCCTTCCATTTTGTCCCCATTATACCTGTGCTTACACTAGCTTAGCACAGCACTCAGCTCTCTGTATTGTTATGGCAGTCTTTACTCTCTTTCTTTATTATATTTTATTTTCTTGAAGGCAGGGAATATCTTTTACATCTGGATTTTCAACACCTAATGTAGTCCCAGGCATTTAACAGTTGCTTCTAAGCATTTGTGGAATGAATGAATGAACAAATAAGATTCCACTTACAAAGTATCAGTTTATGAACAACTTTCAGAAGCTTTTTTTTTTAAAAGAACACAAAACAAGAATGAGATTAATGGTGTGTTTTCATGTATGCAGTTTAAGACTAACATTTCTAGGTTATCAATTGTTTATGATGGCTTAGACCTGGTTTTTATCTGTTTATTTTCTGTAGCCTCTCATTAAAAGGTGGATAATGAAAGTCACCCTAATTAATGCTTGAAATAAAATGTGGAAAGTAAAGGAACTAAGAATAGAATAACTATATTTTGTAGATATACACAATGAAGACTCACTTTTCGGTAACCCACTTTATGGTTGTGGTGTATCCCAAGTCTGAAATTTACTGAGGTGGTGTTCTTATCTCAAGTGCCTTTTCCATGTTTGATGTACTTGGATATCTGTTATCCAAGTAGACTACAGCTGGTCTGCAAATAGCTGTGAGTCTGTGCATTCTTATCAACTGGAGACAATTGACAGTGGATATGTGCCATGGTCAAGTACAAGTCCATACTATATTTGGGTCTTTTAGAGTCGGTAGAGTGAACTATATTTGGTAAGCCTCTTAAGACTATCTTGTTCTGTTTCCTCAGCACCTCTTGGTTACCAAAGGCACCTTCGGAGTCTCCCTATTCTTTTATCACCATTCCACAGTTGACATGATGGAAGTAGCTTGAAGGCTTGTGTTCTTCTAGACTCAGTGTTTTTTCTTCCTGTGCGTTAGGGATAATGAAATTTAAGGCAGGTTGCTTTGAGGATTAAATGAAGTAATAAATGTAAGTTTCCTATCACAGTTCCGGGCACATAGGACCCCCCTCCCACTTCTCCCCAACCTAATTTAAAAGGTAGCTATCTGCCCCTGAAGTTGAACTATACTGGCTGGCTACTAACGTACAGACACATGGAGTTATTCTATCTGTATCTCTCACTTACCAGCTTTTCCTTTTAGGTTTAATGTGTGTTCCTTTGCTTTCAGGCCAAATGCTGATTTTCCTAAAACAGTGTTTTCTTGACTTTAAGCACAGTCTTCTGCTTTTTTTTTTGTTTTTACTGCTCTTGCCTGGTGATCAAATTGTTTAAAGCCATCTTTGTCCTTCCTCCTTCTAATCCATGGCCAAGGCAGGGGGTGGCTTTAATTAACAGGAACACTCTGTATTAGCTAAGCAATTTCTCACTCTGCCTCACAGGTATTGATTACATCTCTTGCTGATGCACAGATGAAGACTGGATGTATTTTGCATATTTTCCTAGAATGGCACAGTGATTCTGTGGCTAAACCAAGATTAGACCTTGCTAGTTCTAAAAAATCTGACTTTTTGCTTTAAAGAAACTGTGTTGCCTCCAGAACTGCGAGTTGAGTTTACCTTTCAAGTGTACTTTGTATTTAAATCTGATGATAGTCTTGTTTTCCATTTGTCTTATTTAAATGAGGGTCTTGGATTCTTTTCTTTACTGGGCTGGTACAGCTGCCCTGACCGTGACCTAGACGGCATGTTTCTTGATGCTGTCAAGAATGCTAATTAAGATAGTTATTCTCTTTTGTCCTACTGTTTATGAAACTTGCAATTATGTCTATTAGATGGTAAGCTCTGTTATCTCCCACTATAATGAGCGTGGCTCTCCGTACACAAAGAAATGTTTGAATGTGTGAGCGTGTGAGCGAATAAATCAATATGTTTATATTGTTACTGGTTTAAAAAAGCCTCCGGGTTACTGGTTTAAATATATATAGTCTTAGGATGGGGGGTGGGATGATAGAACAAGAAATGAGACTGTTTGTTAGGATGGCCACGGGCCTTAGGGTGCCTATGTACAGATTAGAAAAGCTGCCCCTTCCAGTGCATGTCTGCCATCCCATGTCAGGATGCTCAGTGTGGCTGGAGGAGGGCTGGATGGATTTTTGTCCTCACCTGCTCCCTGGGTTGGGTGCCCTACTGCAGGGCCCAGCCAGCACAGTTGTATGAGGACCTTCTGATTTTTGTCTCAGTAGGGGCGTTGGTGTCAAGTGGTCTTCAGGAGGGCAGTTACCCTTATCCTAGTCAACGTTTCCTTGAAGAGCAGGTCCCAGGAAGATGAAGATGGCTCCCCCTGACCCCACCGCTCCATTCTGTCTTTGGGACTCTTTTGTGATGCTTCTGTCTGCCTCCTCATCTTCCAAATCAGTTTCTCTGTGACGTTTGTCTGTTCTATTGAAGACTTGGAGCAGAATGCCGTTGTCAACGTGCCTTCCTGCTACCTGCGGCTTCATGAGTTTCTCCCATTTTGGTGGAATCAAGGCCAATCGCCCATGCTGGTGTTTGAGGTCCCACTTGTCCTGGCCTTACTCTAGCCATCAAATCACATTTCTTTCTGTTCTTCTTCAGACACTTCTTCTCAGGCCATTGATGGCAACGGGCTTACCACTCACACCTTGTGGCCATGGCCCACGTGGTTCCCTTTGTCTGGATGTCCTCTTCTGCCCCTACACATTCTGTAGAATCCTTTGCGTTCTTGTAAGCCCACTTTGGGTAGCTGTTCTTTGATGAGGATATACCATTCCTTCTCCTTGGCCCCTTGAATCATTCTACAAAGCCTACTTGATTTTTTAAACTAAATATTAAACATTAAATATATAGTCAATGTTAATGGATATTAACTCCTTAGATCGAGGCCCTGCACATAGTTTATGCTCAGTATTTAGCTATTGTTATACTCTTTTTGAATCACTTTAGCCATTCATTCACTCATTTATTCAACAAACAGACATCCCCCCTGCAGGTACTGCTCCAGGTCTGGGGATTCAGAAATGTGTAAGACCTGGAGCTTGTGTGCAAAAGCAGGGGTGATGGCCTCCAGTTCCCTGGAGGGAGATGCTGTCGTAGAAGGTGGGACAGTGTCTTCAAGGCTCTCCCCATCGTCGTACTCTAGACTTCTAACGTGACTTCCTCCAATGTTCTGGTCAGCATAAGGCAGTAGAAATAAAGGGTTCACACTGGGTGGATGTACTAACTCTGACCTTCAGTCTTCACCTCTTAAAATAGGGAGAACAGGGTACGTGCCACATATCATTATGAACTAGGCCCTGGGTTAAGTGCTTTATGTTTGTGATTTAATGGAATTCTCAAAATATCCCTATGAGATATATCCTGTTAATATGCTTATTTTACAGATGAGGAACCCAGGACACAGAAGGGTTAAGAAAATGGCTTGCATGGTAGAGCTTTGAGCTGAACCCAGGTCTGTCAGAGAGCAGAAGCCACATTCTCATTATCATGTAGCATCATGCTATGTCATGTGTTAAGAACCCAGGCACACAAGGTCAGAGTAAATAGCTATTATTATTAATATTATTACTATTATAATTCTAAAATTCAGGCCTTTCTTCACCACACCAAGTAATGTACATCATAGCGGTTCAATAAAACTTTATTCAATTTAATTAGTTGTGGATTTTGTGTGTGGGGAGGTGGGTAACTTCCATCTCTAAAGAAATTCTTAATAGGAAAATCTCTTAAAATGGGGAAAGTTAACCACAAAATATAGCAGCCAGAGAAGCAAACCAGTTAATGAGATTCTGTATTGGAAAGTTGGAAAGAAGCTAAAAAGAAATGAAGGGTACAATCTGGTGGTTGACAACATTTGAAAATACTCTGACCAGCAGACAGTGTTTTGAGCGAAAGAAATAGAGATGAGTCAGTTACATGGTTGTTGCTTACAATAATGACAGAGAGGAGGTGGGGCACAGTCTTTCAAGTTTGCAAAAGGATTTGTCCTTCTGCCATCTCTTCTCTTACCTTGACACAAAGCTGGTCATGGCCAAAAGATTCTGCTCTGTCTGATGAGGTTTTGAGGGAATTAGGTTAGGTTTTCTTGAAGATGGCTGGACCAGAAAATAAAAGATTTTCTCTCTTTGGAGAGGAGCTTTACTCCGGGGAAGAGTACAAGCTGTCCAGGAGGAATCTGGGGCGGTAGAGACCAGGAACTCCCATCCTTCCCCCACCTCCTCCCAGTGTTTCACCAGCAGAATGAGGACATTATTAAAGCTTTGTGATGAGACAAAGCCACACACTGAGACGTGGCTGCCAGCACGTTTATCTGGAGTTTGGGAGTGAAATGAATGCTGCTACGTATGCAAATTGAGAGCAACATTTTCCACTTTGGTAATAGTCAGTCCTTTGGTTTTCTTTTGGATTTCAGCCATTTCTCTCTCCTGTTGGGTATTGCTCTGTCCCAGCCTGCATGAGTACTGAATCTTCAGGAGGGCCTGAAAGCCAAGTCTGGATCCTAGATAGCCAAGAACATTCTGCAACAATGCCTAGTTACATTCTGAGCCAGCTCTAGAGAGAATACCACTGCCCTGCTGTCCAGCATCTTGGGCTGACTGTGCTCAGGAAGAAGATACCAGAAGCCCCACCAGAGCCCACACTGCATCGACAGCCTTGCTGGAAGATTACCTTCCAGGAAGCAGTTTCCGCTTCCCTTGACTCCTTTTCCAGCACCCGTGTTTTGCAGAGAGGCTTATGATTGCTTTGCCATAGGACCCCTGGGAAATACAGTTTTTTGGATTCTACTTTGACTTAATGGCCTTCATCAATAAAGTGGGAAACTATCAGGATGTTGAGAAGGTGTTCAAAAGACTTGGGGGAATCTTGAAATACGAGTGTCCACTCCAGTCAGCCAGGAGGTCAGTCCTGGGGTTTCCGTGATAACATGGGGCTTGGGGGTGGAGCGGCCCCTTCTGACAAGTCTAGGGTTGATTTTCTGTATTTGCTAAAGTTTGCTAAAATAAAAATTCTAAATGGCATATTCTGTAAAGAGAGTGAATGTTAATGACATTTTAATTCAGCTGAAGTAATACATAATGGGTATCATATAATTTCTATTATCATTTTTCACATTTCAGGATCTTTCTTCCTGTGAAGTTTCAATAAAACGCTTAGAAATACATTTTGCTTTGTTGTAGGCAGGATGCGTTTCAAGAGGCCTTCTTCGCCTCTGTGTCTGATCCATTTGCCAGATGTCTTGACTTTATATCTCCCATGACCCATTTGATCTTTCTGTGGTTGCGGGAGAGACGTACCTTTGAAAGTAGAATTTCGAGTAAAGAAAGCTAGCATTTAGGGGTTGATGGCTAGGCTCTTTGGCTCCTAGTTAATTCTAGCTGGAAGCTACGTGCTGTCACTTCTTAGGCCCCTTGATCTGCCACCAAGCATATCTTTTTCTTTCTTAGTGTGGATTCTGTCCCTTGGTGTAGATGGTATTTGTCATTTAACTCTGATATAAACATGTAGCCCCTCTCTGCCTCAGTGTCATTATCTGTAAAATGGGGCTATAGCATATTTCCTGACCTTCTTCATGGTTACCATAAAGCTTGAGTGGTAGCATACAAAGAAGCCTTTTTAAGAATTATTAAGTGTAATATAAACATAAAGTGACATACAGTTAATTACAGGCTTTATGATTTCATTCTATTTTGTGACCTCATCAAATTGGGCTCCTTTCAGCTCTATCAAGGCTGTCTCGTCATCTTCTTTTCTTTTCTTTTTTTAAACAGATTTATTTATTTATTTTTGGCTGCATTGTGTCTGCATTGCTGCCTGTGGGCTTTCTCTAGTTGCAGCGAGTGGAGGCTACTCCTTGTTGTGGTGCACGGGCTTCTCATCGCGGTGACATCCCTTATTGCAGAGCACGGACTCTAGGCGTGCAGGCTTCAGTAGTTGCAGCAAGTGGGCTCAGTAGTTGTGGCTCGCAGGCTCTAGAGCACAGGCTCAGTAGCTGCAGCACACGGGCTTAGTTGCTCCACGACGTGTGGGATCTTCCTGGACCAGGGTTCGAACCCGTGTCCCTTGCATTGGCAGGCGGATTCTTTTTTTTTTTTTATAATTGACTTACAATATTATATTAGTTTCAGGTGTACAACATAGTGATTCAATATTTCTATACATTATAAAATAATCACCACAATAAGTGTAGTTACCATCTGTTACCATACAGAGATATTCCAATAATATTGAGTATATTCTCTGTACTGTGTATTACATCCTTATGACTTATAACTGGAAGTTGTATTTCTTTTTTTTAATTTAATTGTATTTATTTTTTTATATAGCAGGTTCTTATTAGTTATCCATTTTATACATATTAGTGTATATATGTCAATCCCAATCTCCCAAATCATCACACCACCAACACCACCCCTGCCTCTTTCCCCACTTGGCGTCCATACGTTTGTTCTCTACATTTGTGTCTCAATTTCTGCCCTGCAAACCAGTTCATCTATACCATTTTTCTAGGTTCCACATATATGTGTTAATATGTGATATTTGTTTCTCTTTTTCTGACTTACTTCACTCTGTATGACAATCTCTAGATCCATCCACGTCTCTACAAATGAACCAATTTCATTCCTTTTAATGGCTGAGTAATATTCCGTTGTATATATGTACCACATCTTCTTTATCCATTCATCTGTCGATGGGCATTTAGGTTGCTACCATGACCTGGCTATTGTAAATAGTGCTGCAGTGACCATTGGGGTGCATGTGTCTTTTTGAATTATGGTTTTCTCTGGGTATATGCCCAGGAGTGGGATAGCTGGGTCATATGGTAATTCTATTTTTAGATTTTTAAGGAACCTCCATACTGTTCTCCATAGTGACTGTATCAATTTACATTTCCACGAACAGTGCAAGAGGGTTCTCTTTTCTCCACACCCTCTCCAGCATTTGTTGTTTGTAGATTTTCTGATGATGCCCATTCGAACTGGTGTGAGGTGATACCTCATTGTAGTTTTGATTTGCATTTCTCTAGTAATTAGTGATGTTGAGCAGCTTTTCATGTGCTTCTTGGCCATCTGTATGTCTTCTATGGAGAAATGTCTGTTTAGGTCTTCTGCCCATTTTTGCATTGGGTTGTTTGTTTTTCTAATATTGAGCTGCATGAGCTGTTTATATATTTTGGAGATTAATCCTTGGTCTGTTGATTCATTTACAAATATTTTCTCCCATTCTGAGGGTTGTCTTTTCATCTTGTTTGTAGTTTCCCTTGCTGTGCAAAAGCTTTTAAGTTTCATTAGGTCCCATTTGTTTATTTCTGTTTTTATTTCCATTACTCTAGGAGGTGGATCAAAAAAGATCTTGCTGTGATTTATGTCAAAGGGTGTTCTTCCTGTGTTTTCCTCTAAAAGTTTTATAGCGTCTGGTCTTACATTTAGGTCTCTAATCCATTTTGAGTTTATTTTTGTGTATGGTGTTAGGGTGTGTTCTAATTTCATTCTTTTACATGTAGCTGTCCAGTTTTCCCAGCACCACTTATTGAAGAGACTGTCTTTTCTCCATTGTATATCCTTGCCTCCTTTGTCATAGATCAGTTGGCCATAGGTGCGTGGATTTATCTCTGGGCTTTCTCTCCTGTTCCAGTGATCTATATTTCTGTTTTTGTGCCAGTACCATATTGTCTTGATTACTGTAGCTTTGTAGTATAGTCTGAAGTCAGGGAGTCTCATTCCTCCAGCTCCGTTTTTTTCCCTCAAGACTGCTTTGGCTATTTGGGGTCTTTTGTGTCTCCATACAAATTTTAAGATTTTTTTGTTCTAGGTCTGTAAAAACTGCCATTAGTAATTTGATAGGGATTGCATTGAATCTGTAGATTGCTGTAGTACAGTCATTTTCACAATATTGATTCTTCCAATCCAAGAACATGGTATATCTCTCCATCTGTTGGTATCATCTTTAATTTCTTTCATCAGTGTCTTATAGTTTTCTGCATACAGGCCTTTTGTCTCTCTAGGTAGGTTTATTCCTAGGTATTTTATTCTTTTTGTTGCAATGGTAAATGGGAGTGTTTCCTTAATTTCTCTTTCATGTTTTTCATCATTAGTGTATAGGAATGCAGGAGATTTCTGTGCATTAATTTTGTATCCTGCAACTTTACCAAATTTATTGATTAGCTCTAGTAGTTTTCTCTTGGCATCTTTAGGATTCTCTATGTATAGTATATCATCTGCAAACAGTGACAGTTTTACTTCTTCTTTACCAATTCGTATTCCTTTTATTTCTTTTTCTTCTCTGATTGCCATGGCTAGGACTTCCAATACTATGTTGAATAATAGACAGAAGACATCTTTGTCTTCTTCCTGATCTTAGAGGAAATGCTTTCAGTTTTTCACCATTGAGAATGATGTTTGCTGTGGGTTTCTCATATATGGACTTTATTATGTTGAGGTAGGTTCCCTCTATGCCCACTTTCTGGAGAGTTTTTATGATAAATGGGTATTTAATTTTGTCAAAAGCTTTTTCTGCATCTATTGAGATGATCATATGGTTTTTCTTCTTCAGTTTGTTAATATGGTGTGTCACATTGATTGATTTGCATATATTGAAGAATCCTTGCATCCCTGGGATAAATCCCACTTGATTATGGTGTATGGTCCTTTTAATGTGTTGTTGGATCCTGTTTGCTAGTATTTTGTTGAGGATTTTTGCATCTATATTCATCAGTGATATTGGTCTGTAATTTTCTTTTTTTGTAGTATCTTTGTCTGGTTTTGGTATCAGGGTGATGGTGGCCTCATAGAATGAGTTTGGGAGTGTTCCTTCCTCTGCAGTTTTTTGGAAGCGTTTTAGAAGGATGGGTGTTAGCTGATCTCTAAATGTTTGCTAGAATTCACCTGTGAAGCCATCTGGTCCTGGACTTTTGTTTGTTGGAAGATTTTTAATCACAGTTTCAATTTCATTACTTGTGATTGGTCTGTTCATATTTTCTATTTCTTCCTGGTTCAGTCTTGGAAGGTTATACCTTTCTAAAAATTTGTCCATTTCTTCCAGGTTGTCCATTTTATTGGCATAGAGTTGCTTGTAGTAGTCTCTTAGGATGCTTTGTATTTCTGCAGTATCTGTTGTAACTTCTCCTTTTTCATTTCTAATTTTATTGATTTGAGTCCTCTCCCTGTTTTTGTTCATGAGTCTGGATAATTGTTTATCAATTTTATTTATCTTCTGAAAGAACCAGCTTTTAATTTTATTGATCTTTGCTATTGTTTTCTTTGTTTCTATTTCATTTATTTCTGCTCTGATCTTTATGATTTCTTTCCTTCTGCTAACTTTGGTTTTTGTTTGTTCTTCTTTCTCTAGTTCCTTTAGGTGTAAGGTTAGATTGTTTATTTGAGATTTTTCTTGTTTCTTGAGGTAGGCTTGTATTGATATAAATTTCCCTCTTAGAACTGCTTTTGCTGCATCCATAGGTTTTGGATCATCGTGTTTTCATTGTCATTTGTCTCCAGGAATTTTTTGATTTCCTCTTTGATTTCTTCAGTGATCTCTTGGTTATTTAATAACATATTGTTTAGCCTCCATGTGTTTGTGTTTTTTACGTTTTCTTCCCTGTAATTCATTTCTAATCTCATAGCGTTGTGGTCAGAAAATATGCTTGATACGATTTCAATTTCCTTAAATTTACTGAGGCTTGATATGTGACCCAAGATGTGATCTGTCCTGGAGAATGTTCCATGCACAGTTGAAAAGAAAGAGTAATCTGCTGTTTTGGGATGGAATGTCCTATTAATATCAATTAAATCTATCTGGTCTGTTGTGTCATTTAAAGCTTGTGTTTCCTTATTAATTTTCATTTTGGATGACCTGTCCATTGGTGTAAGTGAAGTGTTAAAGTTCCCCACTATTATTGTGTTACTGTTGATTTCCTCCTTTATACCTGTTGGCAGTTGCCTTATGTATTGAGGTGCCCCTTTTTTGGGTGCATATATATTTATAATTGTTATATCTTCTTCTTGGATTAATCCATTGATCATTATGTAGTGTCCTTCCTCGTCTTTTGTAACATTTTTTATTTTAAAGTCTATTTTATCTGATGTGAGTATTGCTACTTATATCAGGTAAAATATGAGCTTCCTTTTGATTTCCATTTGCATGGAATATCTTTTTCCATCCCCTCACTTTCAGTCTATATGTGTCCCTAGGTCTGAAGTGAGTCTTTTGTAGACAGCATATATATGGGTCTTGTTTTTGTATCTATTCAGCGAGCCTGTGTCTTGTGGTTGGAGCATTTAATCCATTCACGTTTAAGGTAATTATCGATACAAATGTTCCTATGACCACTTTCTTAATTGTTTTGGGTTTGTTTTTGTAGGTCCTTTTCTTCTCTTGTGTTTCCCACTTAGAGAAGTTCCTTTAGCATTTGTTGTAGAGCTGGTCTGGTGGTGCTGAATCCTCTTAGCTTTTGCTTGTCTGTAAAGCTTTTGATTTCTCTGTAGAATCTGAATGAGATTCTTGCTGGGTAGAGTAATCTTGGCTGTAGGTTCTTCCCTTTCATTGCTTTAAATATGTCATGCCACTCCCTTCTGGCTTGTAGAGTTTCTGCTGAGAAATCATCTGTTAACCTTATGGGGGTTCCCTTGTATGTTATTTATCGTTTTTCCCTTGCTGATTGCAATAATTTCTCTTTGTCTTTAATTTTTGCCAATTTGATTACTGTGTGTCTTGGCGTGTTTCTCCTTGGGTTTATCCTGTATGGGGCTCTCTGCGCTTCCTGGACTTGGGTGGCTATTTCCTTTCCCATGTTAGGGAAGTTTTTGACTATAATCTCTTCACATATTTTCTCAGGTCCTTTCTCTCTCTCTTCTCCTTCTGGGACCCCTATAATGTGAATGTTGTTGTGTTTCCCTCTGTTGTCCCAGAGGTCTCTTAGGCTATCTTCATTTCTTTTCATTCTTTTTTCTTTGTTCTGTTCCACAGCAGTGAATCCCACCATTCTGTAATCCAGGTCACTTATCCATTCTTCTGCCTCAGTTATTCTGCTATTGATTCCTTCTAGTGTATTTTTCATTTCAGTTATTGTATTGTTCATCTCTGTTTGTTTGTTGTTTAATTTTTCTAGGTCTTTGTTAAACATTTCTTGCATCTTCTCGATCTTTGCCTCCATTCTTTTCCCGAGTTCCTGGATCATCTTCACTATCATTATTCTGAATTCTGTTTCTGGTAGGTTGCTATCTCCATTTCATTTAGTTGTTTTTCTGGGGTTTTATCTTGTTCCTTCATCTGGTACATAACCCTCTGCCTTTTCATCTTGTCTATCTTTCTGTGAATGTGGTTTTTGTTCCATGGGCTGCAGTATTGTATTTCTTCTTGCTTCTGCTGTCTGCCCTCTGGTGGATTAGGCTAAGAGGCTTGTGCACGTTTCCTAATGGGAGGGACTGGTGGTGGGTAGGTCTGGCTGTTGATCAGGTGGACAGAGCTCAGTAAAACTGTAATCTGCTTGTCTGCTAATGGGTGGGGCTGGCTTCACTCCCTCTTGGTTGTTTGGCCTGAGGTGACCCAACATTGGAGCCTACCCTGCTCTTTGGTGGGGCTAATGGCAGACTCTAAGAGGGCTCATGCCAAGGAGAATGTCCCAGAACTCCTGCTGCCAGTGTCCTTGTCCTTATGGTTAGCCACAGCCACCCCCCACCTCTGCAGGAGACCCTCCGATACTAGCAGGTAGGTCTGGTTCAGTCTCCTATGGGGTCACTGCTCCTTCCCCTGGGTCCTGATTCTCACACTACTTTGTCTGTGCCCTCCAAGAGTGGAGTCTCTGTTTCCCCCAGTCCTGTCGAAGTCCTGCAATCAAATCCCGCTAGCCTTCTAAGTCTGATTCGGAATTCCTCCTCCCATTTCTGGACCCCCAGATTGGGAAGCCTGATGTGGGGCTCAGAACCTTCACTCCAGTGGGTGGACTTCTGTGGTATAAGTGTTCTCCAGTTTGTAAGTCATCCACCCAGCAGTTATGGGATTTGATTTTATTGTGATTGTGCCCCTGTACCGTCTCATTGCAGCTTCTCCTTTGTCTTTGGATGTGGGGTATCTTTTTTGGTGAGATCCAGTGTCTTCCTGTTGATGATTGTTCAGCAGTTAGTTGTGATTGGCAGGTGGATTCTTAACCACTGTGCCACCAGGGAAGTCCCGCATCATCTTCTTTTAGAAAAGTTAAATGCTTATTGAATTTCACAAAGCAAGTTAGCACAAGAGCTCAGGTCTTCTGACTTACAGACCAGCAGAATGCTTAGATTTGATTTCTGCTTTGCTTTATCATTTGTGTCATCTTTTCAGTGAATGAGGATACCTATCTCTTTTGGAGGGTTAAAATAGTACCTTAGAAGTAGCAAAGAGTACTGCATCACTTTGGTTCTTTTTAACCCTCATTTCTTGTTGCCTTCTTTGTCTACATATCCTGGGCTGTCATGAAGGTAGAAAGACATTAATGACTAGGTTCTGGGCTCCAGGGGTTGACAATCTAGTGGAAGGAGACCAACGAACAAATAAACCCCCAAGAATTTGAGTTCTTGGCTCTGCTACTTACTTGCAGGGTCTACCTGGGCAAGTCATGCACGTCTCTGGGTTCAGGTTTCCCAGCTGCCCAGTGAGAGTACTGGACTAGATGTCCAGGATAGCCATGCTCATTAAGGCCTCTTCTAATTTGTCACCATCTATGGTCTATGAGAGTGCAAAGCTATGTGCCGGCCAAGTCTTCACAAGCTGAAATAAAGGAAAGCTATTAATCTGATTGCATATTTTTCTTAATTATTATTTGTGATAAAGTTCTCAGGCTGACTACATTTTCTAACACCCAACACTCCCATTGTATTGAGATACAGGTGGTGATACTTGTTCAGTTAACCAAATGTTAACTTTGCCAAGATAGCAGACATGAACATCTGATGATTTAATAAAGGACATTAATTAATTAATACCAGCATTCACTACTATTTCTGCAGTTCTCTAGTGCTTTTCTAACATGAACTGTTATTATATTAGGTCATCTTCCTTTTTTCCTAAAAAGGACCATAGAATAATTATAGCTAACATTTATTTTGTGTTTGCCTATGTACTAGGTAGAGGTTGCTCTAAGTGCTTTCCTTATAAAGACTCATTTAATCTCTCCTACATTTTGAAGCAGGTTTTATTATCAATCCCTGTCTTATAGATGAGGGAACTGAGGTACAGAGGAATAAGTAAAACCTGTTCCAAGATTACACCACAATGAAGAGACAGAGGCAGGATTGGAACTTGGACAGTCGGCCTCTAGCAGCTACTGTTTTCATGGCTGGACCATTGCCTACATACATGAAAGCTGCTTGCCCTCAGCTCATGTCAGAGAAGCTGGAGAGACTCACCTGTTAAGAAGCCACAAAATAAGAAAGCAATTGAATCATCTTATCTGCAGCTGTATACTTGGCCAGCCCCTCAAGTGTAACGTCTCTTTCTATGTGCCAGGGTTCTCAGTCTGGATTCTGTGTCTCAGGCGACTCATGAACGTTTGGAAACTTGTGTTAATTGTATTTATGTGTCCATGTGTGTTGTTATGGTGTGAGTTGGGGGGTAGGCTGCTTGTTGGTTTCCTGCACATTACCAGAGGGGGCTCCCTAACCTGTTTCTGGCAGAATTCTAGCTGTGCAGGTCCTCCTCAGCCCTAAATCTGGATTAATGTTCTGGGACTGGAAGTTTGAGCGTAACTACCCATTGAACGATTGAGTGGCTGTAGGAACCTAGGAGGACCAGACTTTCCAAAAGTCCCTCTGCCCCTCAGAGCTGTGTTGCCTAGGTGCAGTTGGACAATGCCCTTTTCACTCCTTGAAGCCTTCCAAAATTTTAAATCATTTTTTTCCCTCTCAGAATTTTGGAACCTCAAGGTTTTGAGATGTTTTGTTTTGTTTCATTTTATCTCTTCCTTACTGGCTTTATTCAGAAATCAGATGTTCATAAGCTTTTTATTACTTATCCAATTCATGAGTTCAGTTTCCCATTTAACTTTTATGAATGTTTTCTTTGTCAATATGGGTCCTTTCAAAACCTTGTAAAGAATGTTTTACCACATACTAACAAGAATGGAGTGGTAAAGCTAGAAAATCCGACAGGAAACACACACAGACGCGAGCATCCCCATAGGCAATTTAGCTTCAGTTCACAGAAATTGAGTTTACCTATTAAGGAAAAAATTTAAAGATGTTATCATTTTGATAGTTGTGTTAATTTGTATTCCCTATTCTGTCCTAGTCTCTGATTATAGTTGATTATGAAGTTCTTTTTAGGGGTGAAAATGGGTCACACGTATTATGCTGGTCTGGATATTCGAGAGATGATGCCATTCTACTACATAATAGTAGAATACTACATACTACATACTACTATATACTACTTTTGTTATGTTTTGGGTTCAGATGAGTAATACAACTAGCCTGTTTCTTTTGCTCTAATCTGGAAAACTTTACCATCTGTCTCATTCTTTTGCACTACAACAAACTTTTAATGTTGTTTCAGTGTGATTTCCTTTAATCATGTTAAGGCTTTGCCTTTGCAGACAGGCAGGGGTTCAGATCCCAGCTCTGTTATTTACAAGCTGTATTACTTTGGGCAAGTTGCTTAATCTCTTAGAATCCTCTTTTCTGCATCTCTAAAAGGGGAAAGTAATAATTGTATGTTGCTTAAAGGGTTGTGAGGAGTAATATCAGCCTATACATTTACCAAAGGCTTTTCACACAGTAAGCATTTGCTAGATGATTTTGTTGATTGGTTGACTGTTATTGTTGGTGTTGTTGTGGTCATTATAACAATATATCGTAATATAATATAATCATTGTTGTTATCATCATCATCATACTATCTATATAATATGCCTGGTATACTGCCTGGCACACAGTAGGCACCAAACAAATATTTTATTGGCTTTGACTGGACATAGCGAGCTTTGGTGACTGAATCAGAGGTGACCAGTGGTCCCGTTTTATTTATTAGATTAGCTAGGATGAAATTGTTGAATGGAATGAATGATGGCTCTACCTTTAAGTCCCCGAACTTCATAGCGAGGTGATCTTGACAGCAAACAATGAAACGTTGCAAGTCTGGTGGAGAAAAGAAACAACTGGGACTTCCCTGGTGGTCCAATGGTAAAGAATCTGCCTTACAGTGCAGGGGACGTGGGTTCGATCCGTGGTCGGGGAACTAAGATCCCACAAGCCACGGGGCAACTAAGCCCGCATGCCACAACTACTGAGTTTGCATGCCTCAATGAGCGAGTCCACGTGCCATAAACTGCACAGCCCACGCGCCCTGGAGCCCGCGCGCCACAACTAGAGAGAGGAAACCCGCACGCCGCAATGAAGAGCTCGCGCACCACAACAAAAGATCCCGCGTGCCTCAATAAAGATCCCACTTGCCACAACTAAGACCGGATGCAGCCAAGAATAAATAAAATAAATAAATAAATAATAAATCTTAAAAAAAAAAAACCAACAACTACCTTGACGCTATTTCAAGGAGCAGCAGTTGTCTATCACCCCAACTGCTGACATTTTGCTTCTCTCCCTTGAACGAGGAAAGTGGAGTGGGGTAGAAAGGTTACTGGTCGTGTTCATTAATTTTCTTTCCAGAGCTGCCACGTGTCACCAGATTGCCCTCCGGCACCAGTGCTGTTTGGCGGTCTTCTCTTTGCCCACAAGAAGCCAAAATGTTAAATTGGTGGAGCTGACTAGATCTGACAGAGAAATGCTTCACGTCTGGCCTGGGTGTCTAAGTGAATTTAGTGTACTCCTTGTGGTCTGGGGCAAATGCTGGAAGCTATTAGAATTCTGAACAAAACCCTCCATTCAAAAACTGCTCGTTTCCTGCTGGGGTAATCCAAGTATCAAACATGAAGAAATCTGGGCACGGAGAATGTGGCAGCTCCGTGCAGAACTCACCGAGGTGTCTACGACAGCTCCCCCAGTGACTGAGACTGTTACTTCCACTTGATTATCTCAAACCAGAAGTTTCTTTTGAAAATCAGAGCTCCACGTTTCCTACATCAAGTACGGATGAGAACTGGTTGAATTTCTTGTCAGTCAAATATAGGACAGGGAAGCTTTCTCCTTCCCTTGAAGTTCTAGAGACCTCAGTTTTAGTTTTAGTTTTTTTGTTTTCTAATTCTTTCAAGTTTCCTTCCAAAATCAGAGAGTATCGTTAGCTACAGAATCTACTTTTTTAGACTTGTCCTGGTCAGTGGCTGGAAACTATTTTATTTAGAAACCTTTATGGAGAAGCTATGGTTTATCTCATGAAATATCTGAGTTTGTCATATACTGTTTCCTTTCTGTACCGAAGTTTATTTTCTGTGAAATTCCAGGTGTTCTTTTGCATAGACTTGAAAGGAATAGAGTTGATAGTCAGTTCAGGGTTTTTTCCTAAGAAGAATATTTTCTTGTGATGGATTAATTGAGGATGAAATCAGATAACATAGGTGAAATCACTGGGTATGCATAGTGAAAACCATTACTGTAATGAATTTTAGTTACACTCTGTTGTACAGCCGGTTTTGAATGGTGTGATGTTGAAGCTGGTAAACTGTTCTGCTTCTGCACTTATCAGACTGATGGGAATTCCTTTCTTAGACACTCTCACTCCTGCTAGACTGGAAACTTCTGGAGAACAGGGACAAAGGCTTATTCACCATTGTATCCCTAGTTCACAGCACCACATTAGACACACAATTAATGCTTTTTAAAAATGAATGAATGAATAAGACATTTTTACAAAACTTGAATGTTCAACCAGGTGATTGGACAACATAAAGCATTAGAGTCAGTTTATGGGACTTCCTCTTATGTATTCAACGTCATTTTCAGCTTCTATCTATGCTTTGATTCCTTCTACTAGGTGGTTTATGTAGCGAGTCTGGTTTTCTTTCATCATTAAGGAATTCGGCTACATTAATTAATAGTCCCAGTCATGTTCCTTTCCCCAAAGAATCTGTCTGAGATGTGAAATACATGAAACGATAACGTCAAGTGGGAAAAATTAACCTATTCTGATGACTTTTAAGGAGTTCTAACTAGCAAGCAGCTCCCTTGTCAGTAGACAGCAGTCCTGTGTTATGTCAGGGGTAACGTGGTCGTTTGCTTTCAGAGAGCTTTTTGTCTTTTCCTCCAAGTTATGCTGACCTCTCAGATGAAAATATTCCCCTTCGAATAAAAGTCAGAGCAAATTGATGAACCTGCTCTTGACCACTTGTCCTTTACGCTTTAAAGGAAAAAATAAATCTAGGTTAAGATTCGTAGGTTACTGTTGGACCATGTAAATGGTGGTCAGGGGCCAAATATTCCACCTTTCTTGGTTTGCCTATCATTCCCTGCTTTGGGCTGTTGGGGGGTGTATCAAAAAGCTTGTGGGATGAAGGCTGCTGCAGGGAATGGTAATGTAGTTAGTTCTCTTTACAGGTACAAGCTGTTGTTCTCATGCTCTGGTACCACACAGGAGGCCCCAGGTTGGGTTGAGGTGAGGCCGCGGATGGGAGAGTCAGGACGAATCAAGGTGGGCCGTGTGAAAAGGAAGACATTCTGTAATTAAAGGTCCAGAAAAATATTAGTGGTATCTTATGTTACTATGACAATTGCCCTTTCTACCTCTCCCCATGGGTTTTCTGTCATTTCATCATTCATTCAACAAGGAGTCGTTCAATACATACTCTGTATTCTGTTTGCCATAAATTTCAGGGATTACTTAAATGGCTCATAAATGAGTGTGTGATGACTCAGACATGGGTCTGGTCCTCCAGGATCTTGTCACCTAGGAAGAGAGATAAATATGAAGTAGAGAGTAACCAGGCCACAGGGTATGACAGGATGCAGGACAAAGGGCTTTGGAATCTAAAAGACTTGCATTCAAGTTCAGGATCTACCACTGTTTAGCTCTTTTGGCTTTGGGCAAGTTACTCAGTCTGATTCAAGTTTGGTTTCTCAACCTTTAAGTTGTGACTAATACATTCCATTCCTGGAATGGTTGCTTTAGGATTTGAAAAAGCTATGCAGAGGGCTTGGTTCAGAGCAGGCCCTTGATGAATGGCAGCTCTCATTATCTTATTATAATAGGCCGGATACAAATATGTGAGCTTAGAGGAGACGGTCACCACCCACTAGATGGCGGAGAGAGAAGTGAGAGTATCAGAGGGCGGACCAGGAGTTTCAGGGGGGACAGGTGTCTGAGCTGAGCTTGGGAAGATGAGTAGGATTTGGGCATGTGGTGAGGGGAACAGAGAAGAAACAGAATTTAAGACTTGTTATGTATTTTTTCACATTTTTGTTTGTTTTAAGCAAAGAGGCACTCATTTTGCATCACTTTTATTTGCAGTATGTGAATCAAATCATCATGTTACTGAAACCTTACCGTGAATCCCAGTGCCAAGAACTGTGTATTTCTTCTGTTTTCTTTTGTGATCCCCTAGAGCCCTCTATACACAGCATCTACTGAATGACTGCAGAGGTTCACGAGCTGGCTGTTTTGAAATCTCTGCATTAGTGGGAACGTCCCTCTGTGAATCCACTGTACCAACAGAGGTGTTTTGGAAAAGATGCTCAGCTCCTAAATTCTAGTTGTTTCTTAGAACAGTGAAAGCCTAGAGGTATTAGAGCAGGATCATAACCTGTGAGCTCACGCAGGGCTAAACCTCGACTATGATAATGATGGTTGTGGTTATTATTAATTATTTGGAACTTCTAATAATCCAGAATTTTAATTTGTCAAGGATACCTCACTCCTCGGTGAATCTGAATACACTGCCCTCAGCCCAGTGTTCTTTCACGCTGGCCTGCAACACATCTTGACTAGGCCAGCTTTGGCCTTTCTGCCCAAAGCTGTGTGTCTGTGTGTCTGTGTGTCTGCGTGTCTGCGTGCCTGGCCTCTGTGCCATCCTGCCAAGTCCTTGAGATAAACTGCGCTTTACTGTCTCTTGTCAGGCCTGCTAAGAGAGGGACTTGTGCCCTACAGAAAAGTATAGAAGGAAGGTCTTCACTGCAAATCTGATTCACAGTGTTCTCTCCTCTTTGCATGCTGTGAGCTACATCTTGCTCTTCCCCACATATTTTTAATAATAATAATTTTTTTTTTGCGGTACACAGCTTAGCTTCGTGGTGCTGGGTTGTTAGGAATCCAATGTTTGTTCACCGTGATTGTAATTTTGCTGTTTTTCTCCGCAGAGTAGGAAAGCAGTACTTGTGGAATACCTCCATTCTATTATTTTAGAACACTTGTCAAGCTCCCAAAAGATGTAGTGTGCTGTCCATAAGATTTGGGCCTAGAGGCATGATCAAAAGGAACCTTGCCACTGGACATAGTTCCTTTTGAGGTGGAGAGAGGTAAGTGAGTAACCCCAGATAGGCATCCTAACTCAGAATTTTCTAAATGACTGGTATGTTATAAAGCTAATTTGTTTATACTTGTGTCACATAATTATATACTCTGTTTATAATATGCTCTTGAATGATTATTTATTTCACACAAATATTATAACAGAAACTGAAAACACAAGGAAAAGTGTGTGGAGGTTCATCATTTGTAGAAATCAAACTTTTTATATAACGTCTGGGTTCCTTACTAGGTCCCTGTCCACATACCCATAACAGTATGGTTGGAACCATACTGTTGATATCCCAGGGTGTTCTACTCTCCCCAGCTTCCCCCTCCACACACATCATTATATTATTCACATATGCTTTCAAAAATAAGTATATCTACATGCAGACATTTAGGTCTCTTATAGAACCTGTGGTTTAAATTCTGAACATCTAAAGGAGGCTCCCACCATGACCGCACCCAGGTACTTTCTTTTCTCTTGGTAGTGAGAAGAGGAATTAGGGGCAGTGGCAAGAGGGAACTACCCAGAGTTTATTGTCTGTGGCTGTCTTTGGTGCTTTCATCAGAAACCTAGAGGCATCCTCTGTCAGAGTGAAACCTCTTTGCCTTTCATATTCAAAGAAAAGACTTTAGAAGGGAATATTTGAGGGGCTCTGGGACATTCAGGAGGTAGTTTCCTACATTATTACTTGGAGTGGAGGAAGTTAGGTGCAGGTAAATGGTGACTAAGGGAACCAGTACCTTCGCTTATTTGGCAATGCTTTTGTGCTTGGGTTTCAATACTTGTGATGCTGTAGGTGTTCTCTCTCTCTCCCTCTCTCTCCCCTAAGAATGTGCAGCATCACTTTAGAGACTGTTGATACGGATGTCAGGGGAATAAGATGATAACTTGAAACTTTCCATAAGTTCCCAAGGTGGCCATAGTGCATATGATATTTTCCAAAGGGAGTGGGAAGGAGCTAGAAATGCAGTTGGGGGTGACAGAGAGGGGAACCAGTGGAGTGGAGAAGAGAAGTGGCCTTGAAGTCAGACAGTGGGTAGAGTTCAAATCTTTGCTCTGCCACTGGTTTGGTGGCCTTGGGCAAATTTCTTAATGTTTCTAAATCCTTCTAAGAGGAAGCTAATTACTGTGCCCACCTCACAGGGTTGTGGTGAGGATTAAATTGGATAATGTAAGTAATGCACAATGCCTGATGTAAATAGTAAGCACTCAGTGAACGGGAAGCATTATTACTATGGTTATTTCCTGTTTCACGTTATAATCTTATAACTTTCCAAACTGGTATCTCTGGACTAAGGTAGTAATGGGGTTTGTAAATCATTTTTGGTGTTTCAGAGTCTGAGAAAAGTACACAGTTCTGCTCATTGTAATAAGCACATGGGAGAGTTTTTTGAAATATGGTATCCATGGGGGAAGAATACTGGAAGGGGTCCTTGGTGTTGAAAAAGTTGAGGCTTCTGACTGAGGAAGTTAGCAAGTTTTTAAATAAAACTTGTGGTTTTCTAGTATTCGTGGGAGTAAATAGAGGATGACTTGCGCAAAGACCTTGATTGATTGGTACAAACGATCATCCCCTTTGGAACATCAGAAGTCTCTGGAATCCCCAGTGCTCCGCTGTGTTAACTGGCTTGTTGAACATGCTATCACTGCCAAGTGTGTTCTTGGAAACTGGAACCACTGAGAAAACTGCTAGGCAAATGGAAACCGGTTTCTCTATCCAACTTGGTAGAGCATTTGCTCTAGGCAACCAGACAGGCTCCAGGAGACGTTTGTCTTTATAGTGCCTTTTTTTAAAGCTGTAATTTAAACTGACATCACTTGACTTTGACATTGCAATAAGGTCTCTGTAGACAACGTTATGTTCATTTTCCCATGCACATCCTCACCGGAGATTGATGGATTTACACCAAAATGGAAACTGGTTGGAACAGAAACCATCCAGAAAATGGTTAGGGAGCTTGAAGCTTTTTGAAACTGGGCACAGCATGCATTAAGTCATTATTGTTTTAATGAAACTTGTCTTAGCTGAGGTCTCTTAACCACTTGTTTTCTAGTTTTAATATTGAGTCACTAATTTACACTAATGAGATGCTGTCAAGATTAAACACCAATCTTATATGGTGTTTGCCAAAGCGTAAGATCTAACCTGAGATGTGGCTTTGCAAAATCCTTTGTATTAAACTTGTGGAGAAATAGAAACAAACAAACCGCCTGGCTTCAACAGAAACTGTCAACATACACATCTGGGAAGAAATTCATGGTAAATATGTTTTATATTATAACAGGGTGGTCTACAGTAGGGTCCCATCAGTAAACAACTAAATATCACCCTTCCCTCAATTTGCATACTTACGAGTCTGCTGTGAAATGCTTTTCCCATCAGCTTTTGATAATCTTGTCTGTGGATCATCCACTATGAGAAGTGTCTCTTAAAAAAGGGAAGCAGCAGACAGCAAGGCAGAATAGAAACAACATAGGTGTTGGAGCCAAACACATGTAGGCCCAAGTCCCAGGTCCCTTCTTTTCCAGTTGTGTGGCTGCATACATTTCTTAACCTCCATTTGCCTTGATTTTTCTTCATGGTGGTGATATTTACAGGGCACTGCTGTTGAAAGGTTTAGTAGAGGAGATTCAAGTAGACAATGCAGCACCTCACATATAGTTGGTGCTCACTTAAAGGTCAGTTTAAACACACACACATTACCCAATGGAGTTCTTCCCAGATCTGTCCAAGGCCACCCAGACTTTCTTGGCCTTCTCTCCCGTTATCAGTTAATGTATATTCTTGAAGGCAGACTGATTTCATCATTGGTTTGGAGGGAGGAAAATAATTAGGAAGGCAAGCCTACTGCAAGGGAACCTATCTATCTTGCTGCAGGATCAAATACAAACGGTTTTCAGACTGCCAGTTATTCCTCTTTCACTTCTTCCCTTCATTAGTGGTGCTAATGGAGACATAATTATCATCTTACTTTGTTAGTCATAATCTCTTGGTCTCTTCAAATCCCACAATAGTGGAAATATGTTGTCTTTTTATGATCTCTTTTGGCTTCCCAAACCCAAAGAAAGCTGGAGAGAGATGATGACCTGAGAGGTTTCCATTCCCAAGGTTATCAGGGTATATTTATGACTTTTGTTTGTATGAAGACCATATTCCTATAGAGAACTATTCTCTCTGACTCCCTCTGTCCCAACTGGAATTTGGAGATAATGGTAAGTGATGGGAGATACACACTCTGAACTGCTTTCATCAAATCCTGCTATGCTTTCTCTTTGCACTTAGTTCTGAGGTCATTGGTGCTCCATGGAGACTTGCCCTCCACTGATACGTTTGCTCCTAGATTCAGGGTGGAGTTGGATGCTTCTGTCTGAGTGATTCTAGCTCCTGCTAAATGGTGTTTGTGTTTCAAATAGTATCGTAAAATTTGGAGTAAGATATTTTTTTGCCGGGAGATCTTGTTTCTTTTCTTAGTGTATTCTCCACTTTCACTCCTCCAAACCATTCTTTAAAAAACAAAACAAAACAAACAAAAGCCTATATTGAGAAAACATCCTGAAAGAGTGAGCAGCCTAGGTCTAAGCCTTTTCCTGATACATGGTAGAATCCTCTTACCATCCTTTTGATTGGCTAATTTCAATTGTTTTAGACTGATTCATGCCAATCTCTCAGTCACATTGATGGAGACAAAAAGAAAAAAGGTATCATTAAAAACTCTCAGAATTGGTTCAGGAAAAATATTCTTTACCTATGGAAAATTCATTATCCTGTCTAGAAGAATGCCTTGAAAGAGCATAAGATTTTTAGGCCTTTTATATCTTTTACCAAATAATACATTGTTCAAAAAAGAAAAAAGCTTTAAAAACATCATACTAATAGTAGTACTGAAAATACATATGCATCTTTGTTTTAACAAGGAATGCAGTAGTTCATGGGAAGTATTGTCTGACTTAAATTTAAAACCATTGCCGTGGTTCTGATTGCTTTTTTCACTGAGAAGGGCTCAGATTCTGGAACGTGTTTATGGATCTTGACCTCAGATGTTTCTCCTGACTCAGAAACTGGAAAACATTTTGTTGGAGGGACCAACAGCGAGTGGCCTCCGCTGCTATAAACTGGGCCCAGGGCTGACGTGGTCCAGGGAGACCCAGGAGGCTGATGCCACAGTTTCTTACTCAGTGTAAAAACATGAAAAACAAACAAGACACACCCTAGGAAAAAGACTACTCTGTGAGATAGGCTAATAAATTCATTAACCAAAGAGGCATTTGAGGAGGAAGTGGAGGAGAGAAATCGCATTTTTTTAAAAAAGTAATTACTCTCTTGCTTTAGAATGCAATAGTTGTTTGGCTTATTTTCTAAGTGTGGTATGTTTTACCTTTGTTCAAACTTGTCAGATTCTCAACGTAAAGCCCACTGAAAACGTTTTTTCTTCCTTTTTGCAGGGGAGGGGTGTGGCGCTGCTTCTCTTGGCCTCTTAAAGATGATTCGAGGTTGTGATTTGTGAGGATTTCTATGGCAGATTTTGATAGTGGTGGTGCAAGACGGGATAAATGGATCAGAGCAGAGGCTCGCAGGTCACCTGTCCAGTGTTCCATGCAGTGCAAGAATCATCTCTGCCCACAGTTCTTCCCACCTCTGGTGGATCTCACCAATCAGAGCACAGATCTACCACTTCTGAAATGCAAGAGTAATAGATTAAGCTAGGGAACATTTCCTTTATCTGATACTTGTTGACTACTCAGTAAAAATTGGTGAACAAATGAATGATGAACAGTTAGGTCCAAGGCTGCTTCCCACATCTTCTTAGGGTAGTCAGGGCCCTCTTGACATTTTGGGAAAATGGTATGTGTACACTTGGAATTTCCCGTCCAGGCCAAACAGCTCCAATTACTCCATAGTTTTAAGACATTGTTTCCCTATTTCTCCCCTTCTTGCTGTCTGCTGGAAAGTTCCAGTTTGTCAATGTGTTCCTTAAAATATTGTGAAAACACTTGAATGAAATACCCCACGTAAAGTCAGATGAGCACAGAGTATAAGTGGAACATTTCTTTTTTGGTTCTGGACTCTGTTATTCTTATTAACGGAGCCAGAACCTCCTGGACCTCTTGGGGTCACCACGCTTTGACAGATGGATAGTACAGTGTCAAAGAGAACAGCCTGGAGCCAGCTGCCTGGGTTTGAATTTAGACTCTACTACTTATGAAAAGTGTGACCCCGGGCAAGTTGCTCAGCCTTTCTGTGCCTCAGTTTCCTCATCTATTTTATAAGGTTGGGGATAATCATAGTACTTCCTTCAGAGGGTTATTATAAAGAGCAAATGAATTAATTTATGCCAAGTGCTTATAACAGTTCCTGGAAAAAAATAAGCTTTTATTGAACTAACAATGGGAACTAACAATGGGTCTTTCTATCTGAAGTGCAGTTAACTTTCTCAATGAGGCTTTAGAATTAGACAGGCTATGTTTAAATTCTAGCTCTGTTACTCTCTGTGTGTCCTTGGGTAAGTTAGTTACTTCACCTTTCTAAGCTTCTGTTTCCTCATCTGCAAACTGGGCATATACAAGGATAAAAATAGTATCTTCCATGTAGGATTGTTGGGAAGGTTAAATGAGATAGCACGCATAGTGCTTGACACATTGTAAGTGCCCTGGAAAGATTTGCTAATATTATCGTCTGAACTTTGGAGCCCTAATTAAGATTCTTGAGGGCAGTGGCCATGGTTTACACTGCTTTGCTTGCTTTTTTTTTTTTTTTTAACTCTACCTAGTATGCCATGTGTAGAAGCACTGCTGAAGTAAAAGAATAAATATTTAAATCGAATTTTCCCTTTGGGTCTTACCTTGGGTAAGTGGAAAAATGAAATTCTTCCAAGCTACTTAAAACTGTGCTCTCAGTTCATGGTGGTGTTTGTCCTGGTTGTTCTGAAGAGTGTACTTTCTTTGCTGCCATGCACAGCCTCATTTTCTTGGACTTCAGTATAAATAGACTTGCTTGATCACTTCTCTCCTCATTAACTGCTGTCTAGAATTTCTAGGGAATATTTAGGCTGGTAGCTGCGCTGCCCACTAGCTGGAGGCCTCTCTTGCCTTTCAAATGGCCCATGAGGTGGGTAAGTAATCGGGTGAGTGACAAAGGTTATAGGCAATTTTCTAGGGACTCTGGGAACCATTTTTCTTGTGTCCTTGAAGTTTTAAGCAAGTGACTTTTATGGTTGTTGAGAAAGTGGGAGATAGTTTATAGTTATTAATGGTTTATAGTTATTAATGTTTTCAAATCTTGGTTGGATTTTAAAGGCGGGTTAAACTGCTAAAGTGAATATAAATTAAAACCAGTTAAACAGAGGAGTCCCTCGTCCATTCTGTCTTTAGTGTGCTTAAAATTCCATAAATTTTATGGGTTTCAAAATACTTGCCTTGTTTTGAATGTTTCTAATAAGATGGAGTGAAGTGGCTTACACCTCGTGAGATATGGAACCGTTACCCAGGAATGCTGTTTGGCGCACATATAAAGAAAGCTCTGGTCTCTTGATTCATAAAAAATGTGTGGCTCGTTTCCCTGGGACATGTGTATTATTTTCACAGGAATTTCATTTTTCACTCCCTCCCACCCAGTGCATCACTTGTACATGTTTGCAATTCATCAACTGTGATTTCCCAGATTTCTGCCCCACCTCTCTCAATCCACCTCCATCCAACTACCCAAAGAGAAAGAGATTATGTGGGGGAAATTTTTCTTAAATGCCTCATCTTCCTGCATGCAAAGAACATGATGAATTTGAGAAAGGGTCTGATTGTTAGCCCAGATGACTCAGTGCAATTATGAAACAAATTGGAAACTGTTTCCATGAAAGAGAAAGAGAGAGAGAAACAGAAATGTGTTTCTATGAGCTCTTTCTTTCATTCTCTCATTCTCTCTCTCTCTGTTTCTGTCTCTTCCTCTTTTTTTTTTTTTTTGCAGTCTCAAGGCTATCTTTTAGGTTGCCTGTAGGAAATGAGGTTGTGCTGCACAGACTCACCCTCTACACCAAAATATACCAAGTGGAAGACTGCGTAACTCATCCAATGAGAATCTTGTGTACTGCACTCTTACTTGTCAGTGAGGTTGCCAGAAAAAAGAAAATAGCTAGCTTTGGCTAAGAGAGCAGTGGCTCTTTTCTGCAATGAAAATAGCACTTTTTTTCCTTCTGAAGTTTTTCTTAGAAAATGAGAGTATGCAAGGATTAGTGCTGACTTGTCTAGTTTGGACGTCCAGCTTTTGATTTTCTAGTGAAGCCGGGTCATTTCCCTTTGGATGCTTGATGTAGTGGAAAGAGCAGTGACGTCCAGTTCTGTTCTTATTCAGCCATCAAGATCTAAAGAGCTAATAGGTTTGCCCAAAGTTGAAAGAAAAATTCCCCTGGGAGGACAGTTAAAGTTCCCTGGGTGGAAAGCCAGAGTGGTTAAAAATTTGGCCTTTGGAGCTAGATTGACATGGAGTTCAATTCTGGCTCTGCCACTCAGTGTGCGAGTAGGGCAGATTGCTTAATCTAAGTCTCAGTTTTCTCATCTGTAGGATGGGTATAATAGTGCACACCACCTGATGTTATAGCCATGAGTTAGTGACAGTGTATGTTAAGTCAGGAGTGTAGAATCTGGCACGTGGAAAGAGGAAAGAAAAGACATAGTAACGTATAATTTTTATTCTTCCTTCATTTGTGGTTATGCTGAGAAGACTGGCCTTGGAGGGAGCAGGGTGAGGAGCAGTTTGTGGAAAGGTGGGGTGGGAGTGTGAGGAAGAGAAGAGAAAATTCCGGATATACTGTGACTGGAGACTTGGTACGTAGTAGCCTTTCCTCTTACTGCAGGTCGGGGGGATTTCTATATTTTTCTCTCCTATTTCTAGAGAAAATTTAGGGGATATTGATTTTTACGGAAGATTTAGACTTCCAATTTAAAGAGGAAGATTTATCAGCTCCTATATTTAGAAGAAACGATTTATTAGAATTTTTGTGGGGTGGCGGCAGGGAACCATTAAAAGAATGAGACGGGGACCCTTTGCTATGTGCTGTCAAAGCTGATAAACTATCTGGTGAATGTAGTACGAACATGTCACATAAGACAGACTCCTTGCCGAGATGCAGGAGGGCTGTGCACAGGTGCGGATTTCCAGCCTGCTTTGGGGTGTACGGAAAGTCTTTCTCACCCTGGAGCCTGGATTCTCACCGTGGAAGCTTCTCTCCTGAGATGCAGAGTGCTTCCCGAGTGCTTGCATCGAAGGACCTCTCTGACGTCTTGCTGAATTTCATACCACCCTTTTTACTTTGCATCTGCGTCCTTGCCTCACTTTGGCACACAGCCAGAGAGAGGGTGGGCAGATGGTGTGGCCCCGGGCACTCCAGAACGCCCTTGCTGCCCTTCTCTGCCAACAAGGACTATGTAGCGGGGTCCACCTGTGGGGAATCAGGGAGAGGAAGGGGTCTTTACAGGACTTTATCTTTATGGGACTCATGCGGAATGCTTGCGAAGGCTTGATTTCCAAACATACCTAAGCATTCTCAAGCATTAGGTTCTTGCATTTCCCTTTTGCTTTGGAAACACCATTACCATTCCTTGGCAACGTGGAAAGATTGGAAATAAACCTAATTGTTATTTACTTGACCGTTTCAGGCCATGCAGCTTGTAGCAGCCTCCTGTCTCTGTACATTTTCTCTATGCCCTTCTAATCTATTCTCCACATGGTAGCTGGAAAGATTTTTTTTTTTCAGAAACAGAAATCTGATCGTGAGCCTTCCTTGTTTAAAACCCTTTAATGGCTGCCATTTCTTTATAGGCTAAGGGCTGAAATCCTTACTGTGGCTTGGCTTCCTGTACTCTGTGGGTCTGGCCTCTGCCTACTTTGCTTGTCAGCATTAGCCTTTTTCATCCTTCATCCTTCCCTCTTCCGGAACACCTCATCTAAAGGTGCAGCCCCCTCCACCCCCCAGTCCTCTCCTGGTTATTCTCACTCATAACATTCTCTCTTTTCCTAAGCACTAATAAGCATTTGTCACAATTCATTACTATTGTATAGTCGTGTGTTTATTTCTTATTAGTATCTCCTCTAAGGCTATAAACTCAAACAGAAAAAAAGTTACAAGTGTGGGTGAGGATGTGAAGAAAAGAGAAAGCTTATGTACTGTTGGTGGGATTGTAAATTGGTGCAGCCACTATGGAACAGTACGGAGGTTCCTCAAAAACTTAAATATAGAACTACCATATGATCCAGCAGTTTCTCTTTGGGGTATTTACCTGAAGAAAACAAGAACACTAATTCAAAAAGATACATGCGGGCTTCCCTGGTGACCCAGTGGTTGAGAGTCTGCCTGCCGATGCAGGGGACACGGGTTCGTGCCCCGGTCCGGGAAGATCCCACATGCCGCTGAGTGGCTCGGCCCGTGAGCCATGGCAGCTGAGCCTGCGCATCTGGAGCCTGTGCTCCACAACGGGAGAGGCCACAACAGTGAGAGGCCCGCGTACCGCAAACAACAACAACAACAACAAAATGGTCCACATCAAAAAAAAAAAAAAAAAAAAAAAAATCTTAAAAAAAAAAAAGTGTTCGCTAGTCAGGTACCTTTATAAAATACTACACATGATATTCTGGCCTTCTTTTGAAGCTGTTTGGTGCACATCAACAAATAAAGACCTTGAGAAGTATCACAGCAGGGAGGTGTTGTTTAGCTGCTTAATCCACCATTTTTCAATATTATTTGACCACAGAAAATATTATTATGGGACTCCCCTCAGAACAGACCTGGGGAAATGTTCTTTTCTTTTCTTTTCTTTTTTTTTGGCTGCACTGCATGGCATGTGGGATATTAGTTCCCCAACCAGATATTGAACGCATGCGCCCTGCATTGGAAGTGCAGCGTTTTAACCACTGGACCGCCAGGGAAGTCCCGGGAAATGTAATTTAGGAGTTAGGGGGAGAAAGAAGAACCAGCATATGAGATGAGGTAAATTTTCTGCTTTGTTGAGAAATATTTTTATTTATTTATTTATTTTTTTGCGGTACGCGGGCCTCCCGTTGCAGAGCACAGGCTCCGGACGCGCAGGCTCAGTGGCCATGGCTCACGGGCCCAGCCGCTCCGCGGCATGTGGGATCTTCCCGGACCGGGGCACAAACCCGCGTCCCGTGCATCGGCAGGCGGACTCTCAACCACTGCGCCACCAGGGAAACCCCCCCCCCCTTTTTTAAAATTTTTTAAAATTTTTTAAAATTTTTAATTGCAGTAGTGGGTGGTGTGGAGATGTCTAACTAATAAGGGCTAGGGAGTGAGGGTCTTTCCTTTATGAAGATGGTGGGGGGCACACTCATTTCATAGAGGGCTCTGATCATTAGGAAGACAGGTTGCTGGTGTGAATTCAGGCTCTACCATGTCTCAGGTGGGTAACACAAGAAATTACCTAATGTCTGGATGCCTACTTCCTCATCTATTCTTCTGTGAGTTAAAAGTGATGATGCTTGTGTAATGCTGAGTACACTACCTGGTTCAAAGTAAGAGCTTAATAAATATTGGCTATGTTATTAGTCTTGCTGATTAAATGAAGCCAAGGAATTAATAAGCCCTTTACTCAGAACAAAATCTAGGAACTTCTGATAGCCAACTTTTTCTTCTTACTGGGCCTTTTCTAACTTGAGTGAGTAACTATTTTTAGAAGCTGATGGGGTACCAGTTTCCCAGCTGGGAAAACCCTAGGCTCCATGATGGATATAGAGGACTGCATTATGTGGTCCTACAGTATTGCTATGGCAGTCATGCTATATACAAGTACATCCAAGTCAGTAATCATAATTAGCCCTGGTGGCAGAATCTAAGTCTTCCTTGGTAATCTCTTGAATTATATATTCAAAGGATACTTTCCCTGGAAAATAATTTGAGCCTAGTAAGTTTACTTATGACTTAACTTGAGTTCTGTTTGGAGTGTTGGCTCTCTTGTTGATTTTGCCAGGTTCTTTTTGGTTTCTAGGAAATTGAATCAAGAGATAGGATGTCTTGTTTTCTAGCTACTCCACAGGTAAAATTACAGGCCATCTCTCCATCCACCTACCCATCCATCCATCCATCCATCCAACCATTCATCCATCCATCCATCCAATCATCTAAACATCCATCCATCCAGTAAACATTTATTGATCACCTACCTCCAGCTAAGTACTAGTAGCTGCTTCCATCTTACAAAGCACCTTCACAAAGCCCCAGAATGTGGTTTGGATATAGGAATTCTGATGAGGCCTCTGAAAGTTACTTATGGAAACAAGGGGGACTTTGCTCTATCTTAACTTTCTTAGCCTCTGCAGGTTCTGTTCTATGCACATTGTGACTCTGCAAGAGTAACATTAGAGATTTGATTAAGTTTAAGATCTGAAATATCCATTTGATAGAGATACACAAAGAAGGGATAATTAATAAAAAATTAAGTGATGATGCCAGCCCTAATTTGACCTTTACATAACTGCAGCTGCCCCTAGACTTGTTCCAGGGGCTATATATATATATATTTTTAAATTCATTTTATTTATTTATTTATTTATTTTTGACTGCATTGGGTCTTTGCTGCTACGCGTGGGTTTTCTCTAGTTGTGGCGAGCAGGGGCTATTCTGTTGCAGTGCGTGGGCTTCTCACTGCGGTGGCCTCTCCTGTTGAGGAGCACGGGCTCTAGGCGCATGGACTTCAGTAGTTGTGGCACGTGGGCTCAGCAGTTGTGGCTCTAGGACTCCAGAGCACAGGCTCAGTAGCCATGGCGCACGGGCCTAGCTGCTCCGCGGCATGTGGGATCTTCCCGGACCAGGGATCGAACCCGTGTCCCCTGCATTGGCAGGTGGATTCTTAACCACTGTGCCACCAGGGAAGTCCCCAGGGGCTATCTTTAACAAACCTTGAGTGTGATAATAAATTAGTCTCTAGGAATTTTTTCTTTTTGGTTCAAGTGGCTGTCTCTGAAGAGTGTTCCATGGGGAAGCAATCTTCATGATACAGATTTCTTGTAGATAAAACTTTGGCAGACCTGTTTTCAACCCTGGCATTTAGACCTCCTAAAATTACTATCAGCTAATGGATATTTAGGAGACATAAAACTGGGAAGGCAGTCAATGACTCCAGGCCTCTAAGGCCATACATGTTATATGTATCAAATGGGGGCTGTGACTACCAAGACCAATCAGGCCAGCCTCCTCAGGGAGCTCTGTTCAGAAACAGGAGGAGAAAGTTCTTAAGTAGTGGTCAATTATTCTTCTCTAATGTTAATCACAATTCTTGCAGTTGACCAGCTCTTGCCACTACCGGAATTATATTGTTTATGAGGATCTTATATGAACACGAGAAAATTTATTTTTTAAGTGCTAACTCACTGGTAAACAAAGTCATTATTCAACAGGCATTTACTGAGTTAATTTAAGCCAGTTACTTTGCCCTAGGCCTAGCAATACAAAGGTGAATGAGGCATGGTTTCTTCCCTTAAGGAAATTAGAAAATAGTATAGGATTTCAACTTGAGTTTCAGATCCAATCAATTGGTAGTAGCTGCCTGGAGGGTTGTGTTGGGAAGAATTCTGAGGCTTCATCTGGACTCAGTGATCGATTAACACAATCTTCCATGAAGGTAGGAGAGGGATCATGGCACATGTGCCACCCGTTTGCTGTCCCTGGTCTTCCGGGAGACACAGGCAGTTGTAGACTAGTATGTTGGGTACTTTAGTTGAGGATTATATGGGATGCTCTGGGAACACCTAATTCTGCCTGTGAAGCAGAGAATAGCTTCATAGGCAGGTGACACTTGGAGCTAAGACGTGAAAAATCAATAGGAGTTTACCAGGTGAACAAGCAGGGAATGGGCACCCTAGGCAAAGGACGCGGAATTAAAACTTGGAGGCAAGGGACAGTAGATGTCCTTGGGGAAAGGCAAAGTGTTCTCTGTAACAGGGAGAGTGAAGAGCTTTGCAAAGGCCAGATCACACTGAGTAGTTTGCATGTTCAAGGCCAGGAGGACAATGAGACGGCGCCAAAGAATACTGACTCCTTGATAAATATTAATCTGGAAAGAAGGCTCTAGTGGCACCCGTTTGAGCTCTGGCCTCTAGCCTGTTCTGTTCAACTTTTATATCAATGAGTTGAATAGACAAGGGTGACATACATGCTGATCAAATTAGTAGAAGACCCAATGTTTGGAAGGTCTGTGAATCTGCATGACTTAATCTGAAGCTAGATGTCTCAAACAGCTTGAATGACTCTAACCAGAGGATACTTAATAGGGAAAAATAGAAAATTCTGAACTTTGGTTCAAACAACCAATTGCACAAGAACAGGATGGAGGAATGCTTGGCCTGGAGATAATATATGCGAAAAGGGTCAAATCTGGGTTGCAAACATTACTAGTCCACAGTGTGATATGGCCACACATGGGCATAGAATGTTCAGAAGAGGAATAGCAGCCCTGTACTCTTCTATCGTGTTCAGACCACAGAGGGAATGTTCATTTTTATAAAGAATTTAAAGATAAAAGTCAGCTGGCCTGTGTCTAGAGGAAAACAACCAAGCTGGAGACAGGTATTTTGGGTGATAACTTAGAGGTTGCTAAACCTGGAAAGAGAAAACACAAGAACTGTCCTAAAATTTTTTGAATTTTATTAATAGCATAAGAATTGGGTTTATGTCGTATGGAATGGTAAACAATTGGGCCAAATTTCAGCTCAGTTTCTCTATGAATCCTCCAATGTTAAGATCTCCAAAGTAGGAAGGGAAAATAGTTCCCTCTCCCAGAAGTGATGATGCAGAGAATGGGTTAGCTCTTGCTGGGGATACTATAGAAGGGATTTCTATGTTCGATAGGGGTCTGGGCCCATAGACCCTTCCAACTCTGAAATATTTTATGTTCTAGAGAAAAAAAAAAATATCTCAACACTGTACTGTCTTTGCTAAAGCTAGAAAATGAGCATCCACAAATCTGAGCCCAACCTTTACGTTGACTCTCTTGGTGGAACTGACGTCTCGTTGGGGAAGTTTTTTTGATCTGCTGTGATGACAGCAGAGCCTTTCTGCCCTTCATCCAGTCCTTCCTGGTTCCATTCTTAGACTCTCCATCCTCTTTTTCTTTTTTTTTAACTTCTCTTTCCCTTGCTTTTGGGGCCACTCATGTCAAAGACACTCCATAAAATATTTGCCTGGAAGAGAAGGCACCTTCCCATAAAAGTACGTACCTAGGGCTTCCCTGGTGGCGCAGTGGTTGAGAATCTGCCTGCCAATGCAGGGGACACGCGTTCGAGCCCTGGCCTGGGAAGATCCCACATGCCGCGGAGCAACTAGGCCCGTGAGCCACAACTACTGAGCCTGCGCGTCTGGAGCCTGTGCTCCGCAACGGGAGAGGCCCGCGCACCGCGATGAGGAGTGGCCCCCACTTGCCGCAACTAGAGAAAGCCCACGCACAGAAACGAAGACCCAACACAGCCAAAAATAAATAAATAAAATTAAAAAACAAAACAAAACAGTACGTACCTGTAACTTAGAGGACAAGAGGCAAAACGCCCAATTTACCAGCTCTGAGCTTTTGTTAAAACTGGTGTTATGACTGAGTGAAATGAGCTGGCCTCGGAGAGGAGGCCAGACAACACGAGGGAGTCCTTTTGATGACTGGGGGGCATTCTCTGCCATCTGCAAGTCTACAGAACCCATGTTGTCTCTGGCCGCCGACACCCTGTCAGATGTTTTGCCAGCTTCAGTTCTGAGTCTGATTTCTCATGCCAGGTTCATTTTGCTGCTGAATAAACGAGGTTCCCCCCATCAAGATACTCCTTCCCCCTCCTCTAGGAGAAATCTTCATCCGAGGGATCTGCAGCCATTATGGACGAGGTGAAGGAGGGGGGAAAGCAAAAAATGTCTATGCTGTGCACCCATCCAGCTCGTGCTCCCAGTTTCCTCCAAAACCTGCCCGTTAATCACCTGTTTACATTGCCAAGAATGCTTGACTGGGTAATGATAACAGGGGGAAAAGCAATGAAAGGAACATCACAGGTCTTGCTCAGATGGAGTAATCCCTTCCTGAGTTCCTGGCGTTTCGGTGACTTTCATGCAGACAGAGTGGCTGCTCTCATGCTTTTTGCACTGATGGCCAGCGGCCCCCAGAAGGCAGCTGGACTCTTTGACCCCTTAGGCTGCCCCCTCTGTGGTGCTTTCCACGTGGGGAGTGGTGCTACTGGGCTTGGTGCCGTCTTCTGCCTCACCCCTTCTCAGTTAGCCTTCCTGCCTGCTGTCCTGGTGACTGTCTGTAAAGTCAGACTGGTGGAGTTGCACCTCTGCCTGTGATGTGAGGGACTCACAAAGACTAGCTTGTCTCTAGTCTCTTCTCTCGATGGCCTGCCCCAATGCCACAGTCCTAAAATATTGCAGCTGAAAGGGAACTCAGAGGTCGTTAAGCCCAACCCATTCACTTTGGTAGTGAGGAAACTGAGAACCAGAGAGGTAAAGAAGTTGCTCAAAGATCACACAGCTAGTTGGTAATGGGACCTGAAACTTCTGCCTCTTGATTCACAATCCAGGGATTTTTTTTAGCATTAAATTTTTTTCTTTACATATATAATATATATAACATATATGTAATATATATAATTGAAACATTAAAAAAACAATATATCTGTTTCCCAGTTTTATTGAGTTATAATTGACATACATCACTATATAATTTTAAGGTATACAGCATAATGGTTTGCATAAATTGTGAACTAATAAACTTATTGTTTATTAGTTTCGTTAACACCCATCAGTAAGTTTAGTTAACACCCATCATCTCATATAGATACAATAAAAAAAGCAAAAGTAAAACAAAAAATTTTTTTCTCCTTGTGACGAGAACTCTTAGGGTTTAATTTCCTAACAACTTTCCTGTATACCGTACAACAGTGTTGACTATAGTCATCATGTTGTACATTACATTCCTAGTACTTATTTATCTTACAGCTGGAAGTTTGTACCTTTTGAGCACCTTCCTCCAGTTCCCCTTCCCCCCCAAGCTCCACTTCTGGCAACCACAAGTCTGATCTCTTTTCCTATGGATTTGGTTTGTTTTTTATCTTTGTGTTTATTTTAAGAGTCCACATGTAAGTGAGACCATATAGGATTTGTCTTTCTCTGTCTGACTTATTTCACTTAGTCGGATGCCCTCAGTGGGGTCCATCCATGTTATCATGAATGACAAGATCTCCTTCTTTCTAGTGGCTGAATAATATTCAGACATAGATAGATCACATTTTCTTTATCTATTCATCCGTCAATGCACACTTAGGTTGTTTCTGTGTCTTGGCTATTGTAAATAAGGCTGCTGTGAACGTGAGGGTTTTTATGTTTTTTAGTTAGTGTTTTCGTTACCTTCGGGTATACTCCCCAAAGTGGAATTGCTGGATCAGATGGTAGTTCTATTTGTAATTTTTTTGAGGATTCTCCATACTGTTTTCCACAGTGGCTGCACCAATTTACAGTCTCACCAACAGTGGCACAAGGGTTCACTTTTCTCCACATCCATGCCAGCACTTGCTATCTCTTCTCTTTTGATAATAACCATTCTAACAGGCATGAGGTGATATCTCATTGTGGTTTTGATTTGCATTTCCCTAATAACTAGTGATGTTGAGCATCTTTTTTCGTGTGACCATTTATATATCTTCTTTGGAAAAATGTTTATTCAGGGCTTTGCTCATTTTTAAATTGGATTATTTTTTGTTTTGTTTTATTTTGTTTTTTACTATTGAGCTGTATGAGTTCTCTATATTTTTTGATATTAACCCCTTATCAGATATATGGTTTGCAAATATTTGTCCCGTTCCATAGGTTGTCTTTTCACTTTATTAATGGTTTATTTTGATGGAGTCCCACGTATTTATTTTTTATTTTGTTGCTTGTGCTGTAGCTGTTATATCCAATCATTGCCAAGTCTGAAGCCAAGAAGCTTTTTTCCTGTGTTTTCTTCTAAGAGTCTCCTGGTTTCAGGCTAATTTTTGTAAGTGATGTAAGATAGGGGTCTAGTTTCATTCTTTTACTAGAATAAATATCTAGTAAATACATTTAGCTTATAAACTGGATATTCTAGTGAATATCCAATTTTCCCAGCAGTATTTTTTGAATAGACTCTCTTTTCTCCATTGAATATACTTGGCTCCTTTGTCAAATATTAGTTGACCATAAATGCTTGGGTTTATTGCTGATCCAAAGATCTTTATCCTCTCTCAGATTAAAGCATCGCCCCTTTTGAAATGGACATATTCATTCATTTATTTATTCAGAGATTCAGCAAATATTTACTGAACTGTGACAGAGATGAATAAAGTCTGTCTCCATAAGCTACTTGTAGTGGAGTGGAGAAGACAAGCGCTTACCCAGACAATTTTGATTCAGTGTGGAAAGTGCTGGCAGATAAGGGTAAGAACGAAATGCTCTGAGAACATAGATGGGGAAATGCCTGACTGAATTTGGGGGCGGGGGAGGGAAGGAAAAAGCACCAAGGTAATCTGGAGAGCTATATAGTATAGTGGTGACCAAGAGACTGGCTCTAGAACCAGACTACCTGCACTTGAATCCAGGCTCTGCCACTTACCCACTGAGTAACCTTGGCTAAGTTGCCTAATCGCTTTATGCCTCACCTTGCCACTCTGGAAAGTGGGAAAATTAATAGTACTTATCTCCTAGGGCTATTGCAGGAGTATTAATGCATTAATACTCGCAATGTGCTTTGAAAGTGTACTAGAAGAGAGTAAAACCCGTATGTTAGCTATTATTATTATTGACTAAAAGCTGTATTCAACTGATAGTATGCTAAGAAATGGGACAGACCCCGTGTTTCATTGGTGACCAGAGATCCAGAAATGTTAGCGCAGATGCCAAAGAGAGACGGTGGTTTCCATTGGGGCTGCTCAGAGGGGAACCAGGCACGTGGGTTGGAAATGCCAGGTATCATGTGGAGGCAGTGAACAAGAAGGGATTTAGAGGAGAAGGAATTCGGAAGGCTGGGATTTCCCTTCTTCATGGCTTTGTCTAAGTTGAGGCCACAGAGGGGTGAGCATCATTCAGTGGAACAAACAGGGGGTATTGGCAGTGTCTGAGGCTTTGGGGGACCAGCAATGGTTCTGGGCATGGCCCTTGATTTGAAGGAGCTTCCTTCCAGAGGTGGAGACGAATGAGCCCACAGGTGCTCTGCCCTGGAGAGGTGCTGCCCAGGGCAATGGGGGCGAGAGGAGGGAGAGCAGGAGCTTAGGATGTTGTCATCTGGTCCCAGTTTCTACTCCTGTCTAAACTATTTGTTTGCTGCCTGAAAGCTTTCCTTCCCAGGGATAGCTACACAGAGACACCCATGGATACAGAATCAATGCAACAGAGTGGACTTGATTCTTCTGGGTGTGAACCCTCCTATGTGTTATGGGCTACATCCTCTTTTGGAAGACAAGATGGTCAAGGTAGATGGTTTCTAAAGTTTCTTCTGGCTGTAACAATCTCGTCCTTGGGCCTTCGCATTATGGATTTTACACACATTGTTTTCACCACCACCAGGAATCTGGGAAAGCTTACAACACATGGTCATTGCAATTTTGCTGGGGCAAGTGTTTGACAAGAATGGGTCACATAGCTGGTGAGTAAACCTTGCTGACCACCCAGTCTCCACACTTCAGTTCATGGCACTCATAAACTGTGGGTGAAAAGGGCTCTGGGTCTTCTCCTGCACAGTGTTGAAGGCCAGCTGCTTCACCATTTTTCCTCGGATTTAGAGAAGGAAAATGTCTTCCTCCTAGGGCTCATATGTCTCTCTTCTCCAAAAGAGACTTTTATTTTTTAAATTAGAGAAAAGCCTCACATACTCAACCACTCACTTCTACCCTAGCACAGATCCTGCTGAAATGTGGAGCCCTGAGCTACCCAAGCCCTGCTGCCTCACCACCAGGCAGGTGGGCTGGAAGCCAGACTTGCAGTTTGAGCAACTTTGAATTATTACAGTTACCTGCTTATATGATGTTTTTCTACTGTGTATAAAGAAGGATGGAGGGATCCTGAGCTTCCACACTCCCTCCTTCTCCCAACTGAATTTCTTGTTTGTTTGAGGGGCTAGATAGACAGCCAGGGAAACTGAGGGCTTCTGTCTCCACCTGAGCAGGTCAGGCAGTGACCCAGGTGGGTGGCTCAGAGCATGTCTCTGGGGAATGGGCACAGACCACCTCTGAGGGAGAAAGGGGAGGTTGTCTGAGGGCCCATTGAGAGCCCTCACCTTCCTTTGCCCTATTGTTTCCTGTTTGGTTTGGGTTTTATTTTGTGGAGGAGAGTGCATGGCAGGCTAGACCCGTCCACTCCGAGGTCCTGGCCTTTCTTCTGTAAGTAATATACAAAAGGAAGAAGAGGAGAGTGGGCTTGAGCCCATGACAGGGGACCAAACCTTTATTTGGTTACGTAAGGTAATTTTTTGGGGTTTATTTTTATCATTTTTGTTGAAGTATAATTAACATAGATGAATTTTATGTGTTCAACTCCATTTGTTTTAACGAAGCAAGTGATAGAACATTTCATCATTCCAGAGAGTTCCCTTGTACCCCTTCCGGTCAATCCTGTTCCGTGTCTCTACTCCCACCCTCCCACCTAGAGGCAATCACTTTCTGACTTCTATCGTCAGAGATTACACACAGGACCATTTTTGAAAACATGTATTCACTGCAACCTGTATAAATCCAAGAAGGGTTACATTTTATTCAGGACTGTGCCTTAAAAAATCAGAAGGTGGAGTTAGGAGCCGATTTCCCCTTTCCGTGAGCAAATCCTTTGACATGCTGGGCCTTGATGACCTCATCTCTAAAGTGAGTACGATCACAGTAATCCCTACCACACAGCAGAAGGTGGAAATAGCACACATTTATCAACCACTGACTATGTGCCAGACTCTCTTCTAAACACTTCACTTCATTATCTTATTTAATCCTCAAAACAACACACTGAGATAAGTACTGACTTTCCTATTTTACACATGACAAACTGAAGCTTGAAGATGTGAAGTAACTTGCTTAGTGATGATTCTAAGTCAAGAGCCTCTGTGTCTGGGACTTTAACCCACAGCAGATCTATGAATAAAGGACTGTCCTTAACTAATGTAACAGCTAAGCAGAGGACACTATTAATTTAAAGGCAGTATCTATGGGTCAGGTAGTACAGTCTTCCTTTTTTCTTTTTCATTTAAATATTTGCATTAAAAAAATTTCATAGCTCCTCAAGGATGGTTAACATCAATGGGCATCTGTAACTTAGAACTGTAGGTGCTAAGATGAAACCTTGTGTCAACAACAGGAAATATGAAAAAAAAACAAACCAGCATTAGGATTGATGACCCTTCTACTAGTTTCTTTCCCACAGGAAAACATTGCAATGAATCTATAATAAAATATTTCTTGTTTTATTTTACACTTATAATTATTAACAATAAAATAATAATTATTAATTGATAGTAAAATTTATTAATATAATTTAAAATTTTATAGCTACCATTTGAGTGCCTAATATGTGCCAAGCGTATGCTCAGCATTTGCTATGTATTATTTCTGATCCTCACTGTAACTTTGCACAACAGGCATTGTATTAGTTATTTATTGCTGCATAACAAACAACCCCCTAATTTAGCAGTTTAAAACACCAAATGTTTATTATCCTACACAGTTTCTAAGGATCAGGAATCTGGGAGAGGATTAGCTTAGTGGTGCAATCCATGAGATCGCAGTCAAGCTGTTGGCTGGTTCTGCAGCCCCTGAAGGCTTGACTGGGGCTGGGAGTTCTGCTTCCAGGCTCACTCAGTGGCACATGGTCATCTGTACATGGCTGCTCACAACGTGGCTTCCCCCAGAGTGAGTGAGAGAGAAAGCCCAAGATGGAAGCCGTAGTCTTTTATAACCTAATCTCAGAAGTGACATAGCATCCCTTCTGCTGTATGCTATTGGTCATAGAGGTCCACCCTGGTAAAATGGTAAAAGGTGGGAGGGGGCTACACAGAGTGTGAAAACCAGGAGGTGGGAATCTTTGGGGCCATCTTGGAGGCTGGCTGCCGTAGTAGGCATCATTAACCCTATTTTACTGATGAGAAATGGATGTTCACAGAGGTTCAATGAACTCCCAAATTATGTATCTAGGAAGTGGGTAAGCTGGCATTTGAACACTGATCTGGTTGATGGCATTGTCTGTATGCTTTTCAGAATGCCCAATGCAAGGGACACTGAAGAGAAAACACAGCCCATGCAGACCTGGCTATGGGTATCCTAGCTCATCCCTGAGGGTGCCTCAGATTGCTGTTTGCTCATAGATACCTACCTTTATAGAGTTAGTATGTCCCTGAAGAGCTGGGCACAAACCAAAGACTGGCAAATTCAATTTTATTTAAAATGTGTTATGTGACTTCAATATTTAAAAGACATTTGCTTACATCATCTCTATCACTCTGCTGGTAATTTGTAATTGTTTTTTTTCTTTCTTTCTTGATTTTTCCTTTTCTTTAGTTTTGTCTTCCAGTTTTATTGAGATATAATTAACATACGGTACTATATAAATTTAAGGTGTACAGCATAATGATTTGACTTATATACATCATGAAATGATTACCACCATAAGTTTAGTGAACATTCATTATCTCATATAGATACAATATTAAGCAAATAGAAAATAATTTTTTCCTTGTGATTTGAACTCTTAGGATTTACTCTCAAAGGCTTTCATATATAACGTACAGTAATGTTAATTATACTTATGCTGTATATTACGTCCCCAGTACTTATTTATCTTGTAACTAGAAGTTTGTACCTTTTGTCTACCTTCATCCAATTCCCCATCCCCTCACCCCCCTGCCTCTGGTAATCACAAATCTGATCTCTTTTTCTATGAGTTTGTTTGTTTGTTTTTGGAGTATAATTTACCTACAACACTATGTTAGTTCCTGGTACACAACATAGTGATTTGATATTTCTATACATTTCAAAATGATCACCATAAGTATAGTTGTCATCTGTCACCACACAAAGTATTACATAATTATTGACTGTATTCCCCATACTATACATTTCATACCTGTGACTCATTTATTTTGTAACTGGAAGTTTGTACCTCATAATCTCCCTCAACTATTTCTCTCCTTCCCTCACCCACCTTCTTCCCACACCCACCTCCTTCCCCAACCCACCTCCCACCTTCCCCCACCCACCTTCCTGTTCCATGTATCTTTGACTCTGTTTCTCTTTAGTTACGTTTGTTCATTTGTTTTTTAGATTCCACATATAAGTGAAATCATATGGTATTTGTTCTTCTCTGTCTGATTTATTTCACTTAGCATAATACCCTCTAGGTTCATCCATGTTGTTGCAAATGGAGAGATTTCATTCTTTTTTATGGCTGAGTAATATTCCATTGTGCACACACACACACACACACACACACACACGTACACACATGCACGCATGCACACACTTAGGCACTTAAGGTTGTTTCCATATCTTGGCTATTGTAAATAATGCTATGGTGAACATAGGGGAGCATATATCTTTTCAAATTAGTGTTTTTGTTTTCTTTGGATAAATACCCAGGAGTGGAATTGCTGGATCATATGGTGGTTCTATTTTTAATTTTTTGAGGAATCTTTATACTGTTTTCCACAGTGGCTGCACCAATTTACATTCCCACCAACAGTGAATGAGGGTTACCTTTTCCCTACATCCTCACCAACGCTCATTATTTGTTGTCTTTTTGATAATAGCCATTCTGACAAGTGTGAGGTGGTAGCTCATTGTGGTTTTGGTTTACATTTCCCTGATGACTAGTGATGTTGAACATCTTTTCGTGTGCCTGTTGGCCATCTGTATGTCTTTTTGGGAAAATGTCTATTCAGGTCCTCTGCCCATTTTTCAATTAGGTTGTTTGTTTTTTTGATGTTGAGTTGTTATAAGTTCTTTGTCTATTTTGAATATTAACCCTTTATTGGATATATCATTTGCAACTCTTTTCCCATTCAGTAGGCGACCTTTTCATTCTGTTGATAGTTTCCTTTGCTGTGTAAGAGCTTTCTTGTTTGATGTAGTCCCATCTGTTTATTTTTGCTTTTGTTTTCCTTGCCTGTGGACACATCCAAAAAAATATTGCTAAGGCTGATGTTAAAGAGTGTACTGCCTATGTTTTCTTCTAGAAGTTTTATGGTTTCAAGTCTTACATTTAAGTCTGTAACCCATCTTGGTTTTTAAGTAAATGTTCAGATATTGGAGTACACCAGTAGTATTCTAATTACATATGAATGAAGCTACCATGAGGGGAAGATTTTGCTTTTCTCTTCTAGGGTAAATGTGGTACTAAGTCCCATTTTAAAATATTTTGAGATCTGTGGAGGACACTAGTAAACCACATGAAAGTCTAGTCCTGTTAAAATTCTAGAGGATTGGTGTGTAGATGGTGTTTTCCCAGACCATCCCAAGCCACCCTGGCTTACCACATCCAGAAAAGGACATTTTTATAGTTGCCCCCTCTGCAAGAGGACCTGACCACTGAGATAAATCTCCCTGTTATGACCTACTTAAGGAAATTTCATTTTAGGGAAAGAATTCAGGGAGATTATATGGTCTCTAGCTGGACCATTAAAAAATGCAAACATTTATTCACTTTTTAATGTCCATACCAAGCAAATAATAAAAGTTACACGTACTTCGCAAGCTCCTTTTCTTTGGAGAGCTCAGAATATTTTACAGAAATAGGAAGATGTCACCTTTCTTATCTTGTTCACCAGTTCCTTCTTTTTATTTGTGATTTGCCAAATTGTCCTACTATTTTAAGGGAACTCTTTATTCATTCTACTCATTCATTCATTTAATATTTATTTAATACCTACTCTGTGCTAGAAGTAATAGGTATAAAATTCCATAATAGATACTGGGAATAAAAAGGTGAAAAAGGTAAATTTCCTGCCTTCAGTGTGCTCACAGTCCAAAGGGAGATTCAAACAAAGAGAAAGATGGTTACAATGCAAGGCGATTTTTCATTTATTATAAATCATAGGTGAAAGGGTACTTTATTCTGGATAGGAAATGCTGGAAGATTTCCCAGAGGTGATGAGGAGTTTGCTAAAAAGAAACAATGTCGGGAAAGTGGAAGATTAGGATGGTGGTGGAAGAATTCCAGGTAGAGGGAATCATTCATAAAGACACAAAAGTGAGAGACAGAATGGCCCACTTGGGAATAACAAGTTGTCTGGACCCTAACTGATGACTCTATCTTCCATAGAGATATCAGAATGTTGTATTTCTTTAGAACTGTTCCAAATACAATTGTGTCATTTACCCCAAGGGATACAGTGTATAGTAAAGAACTCAAAAGATGACATCTTTTATTATTATCCTATCACCATGACTGATGATATTTAAAACTGCATTTTGTGCTTGGTGTTCATCATGGCCCTTGGGAACAGACATCTGGGCTTACCATGAGTCAAATACAGGAGCATCTCATAGCCCACTGCTTCCTGTTAATCAGACCCACCAAATGCTGATTCTCTCAATGTTCCTCAGAGTTGCAGCAGTCACAGGTTCCAGTTTGGGAAGAAATTCTGTGTTTGATTTATAACATTATTTCCATCTCTTTGCATCTTGAGGGCCCTGTTAAAAATAGCAACATAAAAAACTTTCTCTTTTTTGTGGTAAGTTAGAAATACCCCAGAGACTGTCAAAGAGTGATACATGTAAAAAATACTTTGGTATAATTATAACAAATCAAGTGACTGGAGGGTGGTGGTGTGGAGTCCTTTGTCTGAGGCATTCAGAGCTGATGGAGGTGTGTTACCTGTAAAAACACCTCAGAGGAAGACTTGCAGGTGTGAGTGGTTGCCTAGGACTTTCATTTCAGAATTTGCAAGTCAAAGAAAGTATGGTCACCTTTAGTTTGTTTCAAGTCACTTTGCCCATTAGTGATTTTTTCTTTTTATTATTTTTAAAATAATAAACAATTTCATTTTTTATGGGCCCAGAATTGTGCTAGGTGCTAAAGATGAAAAGATGATTAAGACATGGTCCATTTTCTTGAGACTCTCACAACCTAATGGGGAAAAAAGCACAAAGAATCGTTATAATATAGGGCAAAAATAGATGTGTGCAGGGCAAGCTTCGCCCCTCACTACATCTGGAAGGACAGAGGAGGCTCTGCAGAAGATGAGAGCAGGTTGAGTCTGAAAAGATGAGGAAAAATCCATCTGACCCAGAGGCCTAATGGATCTTTAAACACAAGAAGAAAACTTACTGTGGTTTATGAAGAATGATTTGTCAAGAGCAGTAACATTTTATATTCCTATAAGCACCTTCAAATATATTCTCAGAGATGAACATCTCCCTTGTGAGCTGTAGCTGTATTTATTGTTTATTTTACAGACGAGAAAGCCTGAGAAGGCATGGATGGGGAAATGTTATTTCCCCAATGTCACCAACCAGTGAGCAGTGACTCGAGGACTGAAACCCAGCATTCTTTTTCTTACTGTAAAACCCACGCTTGTGCAAATCTATATTGGACTCGAACCAGCAGTCCTGGGTTTGGCCCAGCTCTGCCACCACTAATGAGCACCATGAACTTGGACAAGTTGCCAAAGTTCTCTAAACTTTTGTTTTCTCATCTGCAAAATGGAGAGAGTAGGACTTGTAGTGTACCTCCCCTCACCTCCCCCAGCTGTGCAGCCTGAGATTCCTAGAAATAGAACCAGGAAGGGTACGATGGGTGGGTGGGTGGGAGGGTGACAGGAGAGACCAGCAGCTGCTGTCACAAAGACTAGCTTTGTGGCAAGCCTGGATTCCCAAAGGCACAGTCCCTCCCCGCTGCCCCTCTCTGCCAGGTGCTATGAAACCACTGTGTTTGGTTCATCACTTGCCTTTGCCAAGCACCAACTGGCAGAAGAAAGCAAAAAGCAGCACGGCATATTTCAAGATGGATGGGTTTCTATGGGGTCAGCCGCAGAGTGTACGATTTCCCTGCCCCAACAGTGGTGGACACAGTGTACAGCAGGGAGAGTGTTTCTTTGAGGGGCGATTGGCTGTGCGCTTAGGCAGTAAACATCTTCTGGGCACAGTGTCACTGGGAGGATTTTGTATTGAGAGGGCAGTGAGGCGTGAAACCTCAGACTTCTGTGGTACTTCCTGCTACCAAAGTGATGTCAGAGTCTTGCTGTTCAGAGTTTCCAGATCTGGTCCTGATTTCTCAAGTTCTGCTTCCACGGTATGGCGAGAGGAAGAGGAGGCACGGTAAACTCTAATTCCTAGGAGGAATATAAAGGTGGGGTTGAGAGAAGGAAAAAAGGATGCATTAAATTTGGCCTTAAAGATAATTATTCACTTGTTTGTGACGACTTGTATGACAAGTGAAAAGAGGCTGATTTTTGGCAATTTTATTTCAAATATATCTCCATGATGTCTAAATAAAAGAGTTTTGGTTTTTTCTTTCTTTCTTTCTGTGCGTGTAGGTTTCGTCTTTTTTTTTTTTTTTTTGCCGTACGTGAGCCTCTCACTGTTGTGGGCTCTCCCGTTGCGGAGCGCAGGCTCCGGACGCGCAGGCTCAGCGGCCATGGCTCACGGGCCCAGCCGCTCCGCGGCATGTGGGATCTTCCCGCACTGGGACACGAACCCGTGTCCCCTGCATCGGCAGGTGGACTCTCAACCACTGCGCCACCAGGGAAGCCCCCTCATCTTTGGATTTTTACTGACTGGGTAGGGACTTTCCTCTACCGCCCTCCATCCACACACACCCCCACCCCACCCCCCGCCTTCATCTTCTTCACTAGATTTATAGGCTTCAGTGTTTCTAGGAAATAAGGGAAACAGTGGTCTTTTCTTTCAATTAATGACATCAAAAGTATTGGTAATCTCTGGTAGTGCTATCCCATGTGGGTCAACATTTGTGTTCTAAAAGTTTATAAGAGAAAGCACTTTGATGGTGATGGTAAATGCCAGTGTGCTGCTCTCTGCAGTAACCATTCTCATTCATTCATTCATATACGTATAACCCCCCACCCCCTGAACACATTACACACATCTTACATTTGCATGATGAATTTTGTGAGCCTGGTGTTCATTCCTATCATGTTTAGGCTTGGGCTTCTTTAGCACAGGGGAGACTTCTGGGCTAGGTGAGTTAAAAAAAAAAAAAAAAAAGGGAAGGAGGAACAAAGAGGATCTGATTCTTCATTGTTCACACATAGAAACCACTGCCACTGCCCTGTGTATAATCCCTCCTTCAGGGCAATGGATTAGTGAGTCGGCAAAGTGGGGAAGACGGAAATGGTAGTTACAAATATTCTGCAAATTGTAGAATAAAAGCTGGTTTTCATTTGAGTTGGCCATTAGCTTGGAATGTGTTTGGCTAGAAGGTCAAAACCCTTTCTCTGGCAAGAGCATTACATCTTAAATGTATTTTCTTTATTTGCCAAGTAGACTAAAGTCCTTCAAATCCTTGAAGGGAGTGTGGGAAATCCTACAGTACTTGTTTTCCCTTGGTCCAAAAAACTCTTAGACATAAATTATGGGAGGTTTTAGGTCACATTATTTAAGCCGGCTTTGAACGCCTTTATTAAAACATATTTGAAGGACACATAACATGGATAGTCTTTTAGAATGATTGTATTTTATATGTAAGCATGTGATTTGACCAGAATTTGGGGAAAGTTATAAAGCATTTTAGATAAAATCTCATAATCCCTCAAGGTAGAGGTGACAACCAACAGCATGTTAGATGGCTGATGAAGATCCTTGGACAGAATGAACAGTGTTGCATTCTTATAATATATTCGTGTTCTTCGAACACAGGCCTATTACTCAGATTTAGAAATATAAATAATAGTTATCCACATTCTTCTTCATTGTCTCTGGTTAGGTAGTGGATATAATCTTGTCTTTAAGTTGACTGCATTTCTGGACTTGACACTTTGTGTAAAGGCTAACACCCACCACCCACAAATAAACCCTGTATCTTGGTCTCATTAAAAAGATGGTTAGACCTTAGAAAGAGGACCATCTAGGTTTACCAAGTTGGAGTTTAAAGTTGAGGCAGATGGAGTCAGGCTGAGATTCTGGCATGTGGTTCCCATATAGAAAATGTGACAACCAAGAATAGATATCTACTCGTTTCAGTTAGGCACCCAATGTACCATTAGCCTCTTTCTGAAGTCACTGAGTCACCGCCTCAGCTAATAGAGAATTTTGAGGTGCTCTGTCAGTCTCTTTCCCCTCTCATTTTACCATAAGGGATCCAAGACTCAGGAAGATGGAATCGTTGGTCCTGAACACTTAGCTATTAGACTTTTTCTTTTGAACATTGTTGGAAATTTTTAGACTTTTTTCTTTTCATCTTGATCCTAGATACATTATGATTTTCCTTCTATTTTATCATACCTTTCCTTATTTCCTTTGAGACTGGGTATGTTTTCTGCTCAGAAAGTGATACCCAGAGATGTCATGGAGATGGCATTTATGAGATTAGAGCTATGACTCCTCTGGGTCTGGGATGACCTCTGTTCAACACAGATGATCACAGGGTCTCTAGGTGGACTTTAGAGGTCATGACATCCAACCTCCTGCATGATGCATGCTTCCATCCACAGTATCCTAGATAGGTGAATCCTTGATCCTCCATTCACGGTATGCTTCCTCTTTAACCAAACCAGCCAATCCCATTTTTAAACAGGTTTCATATTATGTCATAATCATTCAATAACCTCTACCATACTGTTAAAGAAACATACAAGTAAATAACACGTGTACACTATCTAAAGTTGTTTTGATAGCAGATAGAATTTTAAAAGGACTTCTTTGGCACCTGGATCACCAGAGCTTTGCTTGAATTATGGTAGCATTTCTGGGAATATGAGCAGGAATCCTCCAGTGTTGTTTTATGTTCAATAACTTGAACTCTATGCTATCTGAAACCGTCTCCAATATATACTGGTTCCTCTTTTATGCTGAATGATTTCCTTAACACTTGGTAGGCACTAAAGAATGCTTCCTCCTCCTTCCCCTTCATTTTATTTTATTTTTTACACATTTATTTATTTATTTATTTGGCTGCGTTGGGTCTTTGTTGCTGCACACGGGCTTTCTCTAGTTGTGGCGAGCGGGGGCTACTCTTCGTTGCGGTGCACAGGCTTCTCATTGCGGTGGCTTCTCTTGTTGCGGAGCACAGGCTCTAAGTGCGCGGGCTTCAGTAGTTGTGGCTCGCTGGCTCTAGAGCGCAGACTCAGTAGTTGTGGCACACGGGCTTAGTTGCTGCGCGGCATGTGGGATCTTCCCGGACCAGGGCTCGAACCCGTGTCCCCTGCACTGGCAGGTGGATTCTTAACCACTGTGCCACCAGGGAAGTCCCTTCCCCTTCATTTTAAATTGACTTGTTGAACTTAAGTGTTCCTTCCTCATCTAATCAAGGAACTGGATCTTGTTGCCTAATGATGAAATCAGGGTAAGGTGGTGATGTTAGCGAAGCAGCCGAACTGATTGGCAGGATGCTGGGGAAAAACTGACGAGTCCCTGGTTCCTTTATGAGACAGCTTGAAATTTCTTATAAGCAGAGGTGAGCCAGTCACTGGAAATGTTGAGTGGTATGTAAGCACATTTAACCCTGTGCTCCAAGGGAGCTGCTGTCTGCAAAGCCCCTAAAATTTGCTTCACACATTCCCACCTCACCTTGGAGCCTTATTCCAAGATGCAGAATAAAAGGACAAGAGTTCGAATTCTGGCTCTCTATTAATGATTAGCCGTTGAGCTTGGGTAAATCCCTTAATCTCTTTGAGGTTAATAATAGCTACCCTAGAGAGCTATTAAATGTGCCAAATGAAGTAATAGATGTGGGAATGCTTCGTAAGCTCTACAAGGCCATAAAAAAGCAAGCTGTTATTGACGGTATTTTCTGTACAATTTTCCTGACTTACTTCAGCTCTCAGGCTTTTGCCTTTGTCTGCACTCACTATTGGTACTGCCCCTTGACCCTTTTATCTACCCATCCATGATGCTGGCTAACCCATCCCCTGGGTAGAACTACTCTCTCTGGCAAGTCTATAGTTCTAATATTTTAAAATTAATTTTGTAATATTTTTAGGAATATAAAATATCCTTTGATAAAATAAAAGGATATGCCATATGCCTAACATATATAAATTTTAGAGAATAAAACCGTGTTTTAGTCAACATTTATTGAGTGCTTATGAAATGCTTGACATTGTGCCAGGTCCTGGAGATATCCAGACAAATAAGACCATCCCTGTCAGGAAGTAACTCCCTATCTGGGGTCGGGGGGCAGAGGGCAGGGTTAGTATTGAACGAACAGACAAAGAGGGAGAGAGGCTCTTCTACCTGGCCAAATTCAGGCTACATTCTGAAAGTATTCTTATTCTAGATTGTTCAGTCATTTGCTATTTTAAATTATTTTGGGGCTTTGTTTACCTGTTTCTCAGTTCCCCCACTCTCTTCTAAAATGCAAACTCAGTGAGTCTTGGAGCTATACCTTCAACAAATATTTTTTGAGCACCTACTATTATGCTGGGTACTCAGTAGAATATCAACTCCAGAACGGCAGAGATTTTTGTCTCTCTTGTTCACTGATATATCCCTAGAATAATATCTGGCATATAACATATAAAAATAATATATATTATTATATTAATATTTTAGTATTAATAAATATTTGTCAAATGAACTGTCACACTATTAGTTAAGATAGTACTAGCTGTCATAACTGAATCCTTGAAAACTCAGGGGCTTAATACAATAAAAGTATATTTCTTGCTATCTGAAGACCAGTTTGCAGTGGATTGGGAGACTCTGCTCTGCATAGTAATTCAGGGACCCAGGCTGATGGAGGTTCTGCCACCCTCAACTTGCAGCTTCTACCGTTCGTTACCTTAACATACTGTCAATCTCCAGCCAGCAGATGGGAGAGGGAGAATGTGAAGGGTTACAAGGAGGGTATTTTTGGCCACAGCTCACTTTGTTACCTGACCACATTTAGACAACTGGGGTGGGGCTGGGACAAGACGTGTAGATCCTTGCTGGCCACTTCCCAGCAATAACTCTGCATCTTGAAAGGCACACACAATTCTCTGGACAGCCAGCCATCTCTGCCTTATAGACTAAATAACATGTCTCCTGTTCACATGTGGGTCTCCCGTAACCTGTGAGCTCCTTGGTGGCAAAGGCTATGTCTTATTCAATTCTCTATCCCTAGTTCCCAGCATACTATGATAGTTCAAAAATATTTTCTGAATTGAAATTAATTGTTTTTCTATTGGGTACCTGGCACCATAATAGATGCTTCAATTTTTTGGTTGAAAGAATTTATAAAAGGAAAGAATAAAGGACTAAGAAGCCATTTGCTACAATATTGGTGCGCCAAGTCTGGTACCTGGTGCTAATATGGTAGGTATTCAGTAAAGAATTATTGGAAAAAGAAAGGGAAAAGAGAAAAAGAGAAGGAGAAGGAAGGAGAGAGAGTAGGAAGGAGAGAGAAGAAAGGAGGGGTGAGAGGGGAGGGGAGGAGAGAGGAAGGGGCCTGGAGTGAGTGGGAGAAGGAGGGAGACAGAAAAAGTGAGAGAGGGAGAAAGAGAGGGAGAGAAAGAGGGAGAGGGACAGAAGAAGGAGGAGAGAAAGCAAGAGAACGCAACGTATGTGACTTTATGATCTGCCCACCGTAACCCAGGACAGAAATATCTCCCTGTCCTCTGATGGGGAAATGAAGTTCATAAATCTCCCGGCAAGTTTGTGCTTCTCTGTGGAAACGGTACATAAAGTACCCCCCGCCACCCACGGAGAAGCACCGGGAGGGGCAGAGCGCTCAGTCACACGTGACCTCACACGCGACCTCACACGCGACCGGCTCCCCCCAGCACACTCCCCTTCCCCCTTGGTCACAGGTCGGAAGGTGCAGATCTAGGGTGTAGGGCTGCTAGTCTCCGAGATCCCGGGAATACAGTGTTTATTTTGCCTCTTTAATCAGTCTCCCTCGCTTCTGGCTCATTGAGTTTTCCCTACAAGATCCACATTGAGAAGTTTTTCGGGATGTGATTGATGGCAGCTGCACACACAGGCGAGGGTGTACCGCGCTCAGATGCCTAGCAGAGTCCCCGACCCAGCGCTGTTAGTTGCAGCCTTGGCGGGTACACCCACTGCAAGCGTTTGCCTTTTGTTTCCTTTTGTGCTTTTAACATTTTTCCCTCTTTGTGCCTCTTGAATTTGCACATTTATGGAGTGCGATACATTTTATCAAGTGCTTTCACACCCGCTTTTGCAGAATTCTTCAAAAGTTATATTAATATGCCTGTTTTGTAGATGAGGGAATTGAGGCCCAGAAAGGTTGAGCATCTTGTCCATGGTGCCTGGCATCAGGCCACATTGTTCAGAGTCTTCATCCAATCCTCCTTTTAACAACGAACAATGCTGTGGTCCTGCTGTCACCGATGTAGTCCTGAGTTCTGAAGGGCGCTCATGGATATGGATTCCATTGGCACCAGGAAACCTAGCTGGGTTTGGATGACTGGAGTCTAAGAGTAAATTTAACTCCAAGAGGAGGAAAGGCAATGTTCTCTGTGCTCTGTACAGGTACCCTCTTCTGCTTACCTGAGTTTTACAAAATTCTAATTTCTCTGTAGGACTGGACAGAGCTTTTGATACCGCTGTAAAATTGCTAAAACCATAAATGGTTACTCTTGGTTTTAAATATCAAACCAGGTGAAGGGGTGGAGGAACTTCTCAATGTTAGAGAAGGGAAAATCACTTAAATAGCAGAATGGACACCATGTGGTAGGTTTTTTTTTTTTTTTTTTTTTGAGAGAGTGTTATTTCTTTCCTCTAGATTCCAGTAACTGTCTGTCACCACGTAATCCAGGGCTAGGAGAAGTATCGAGGGATTTAGGATTTAGTGAGACTGGCGTTGCTGAAATTAACTTTGTAAAACAAGTTTGTTTACTCTTTATACTAATTTCCATGCTTGCCATTGACTCTGATTTGGTTTGAAGAAAGATATTCTAAGAGGCATTCTTACCATTCTGGAAAGGAAATGTAACGGTGTGTGACTTCATTTTCTTTGGTTGAGCATCTGATAACCATGTATCAGAGGGCAAAGCTGTGGATTCTGAGAGCCGTGCTGCCTCCATCCCAGGGATCAGGAAACTGAGGGCTGTGTTATTAAAATGAATGAAATTGTTGCTTTTCTTATGGTAAAATTTATATAGAAAACGATAGAGAAAATAGATAAAAGCAAAACAACCTGTAATCCCACATCTAAGAGGAAATCACTATTAATATTTTTATCCTCAAATATTCTATCAGTTAGTTGGGCTTTATATTAATTTCCAGGATTGCTTTATGAATTAGGGGCCAGGTATGATTTAAATATATTAAAATTCATCCATTTTGAAAAAAAATTATCTTCTACCAGAGTATTTTCTATTCATACACGTTATATGTTAAGTTGACATCTTACTGTATACATCTGTTTTGAAATGTCATTTTAAAATTTGAATATATCATGAATATTTACTCATGTTATCATTTCTTCATTCTTCCTTCATTCGCTATTGATAATAACTAACACTTTGACGTGGCTCTCTGTGTGCCAGGCACTCTTCAATATACTTTACAAACAGAAACTCGTTTCATCCTTACAACAACCCTGTGAGGTAGTAGTACTATTATTACCCCCATTTTACAGATGAGGATGCTGAGGCACAGTGGGGTTATACAGCCTGCAGGGTCGTACAGGTAGGGAGGGGCAGAGTCAGAACAGGCACCCGTGGGGTGTGGCTTCTCTGTCCCCTGGGACCCAGTACGGCTCCTGGCCTGCAGGAAGCTAGCAACCCTGAGTGCTGAATAAGTGTTGGTGATTAGAAGACTGACTTGATGAATGAGAATAGGGAGTCTTGGTTTTGGGAATGGTGATGATAGATAATTGACATGTGAATTACTTTTGTATGGTTCTATGACAGCCGAGCTCAATGCCAGCAAGGATTCTGAACCAGCAGCTGATTACCTACAGGTTTGCAGAATTGTAACACAGCAGCTTTACATTTGGCCTTGGGTGTTGTTGGCTGGCTCATCTTGACCCCCAATTTACACTTCTTTACTAAGTCAGTCAGTAGCTGTAATAGAGGATGTAATGCCAGTAGGCTTAAGGGCCTGTGGCACTCCTTGATGTGTTTTGGGGTTTCTAGCTAGCCAAATGGACTCAGCAAAAATTAATCCCACTTTTCAGATTCTAATAATGCCTTTAAATATTTCAGTGAGAATATATTGTCTTAAGCAGTGAACAGAATCTGATTCCAAATGAATTTTCTAATTCCAAAAAAGCCTCCAAATACTCTTTCCTAATTTTAGAATAAACTCTTTTTAGTAATTTTTTTTTCTGAAGGACACACAATTAAGCTTATTAATTACAAGCATACCTTGGAGGTATTGTGGGTTTGATTTCAGACCACCACAGTAAAGCGAATATTGCAATAAAATGAGTCAAGTGAAGTTTTTGGTTTCCAAGTGCAGATTGCCAACAAACACATGAAAGGATGCTCAACATCACTAATCATTAGAGAAATGCAAATCAAAACTACAATGAGGTGTCATATCACACCAGTCAGAATGGCCATCATCAAAAAATCTACAAACAATAAATGCTGGAGAGGGTGTGGAGAAAAGGGATCCCTCTTGCACTGTTGGTGGGAATGTAAATTGATACAGCCACTGTGGAGAACAGTATGGAGGTTCCATAAAAAACTAAAAATAGAACTACCATATAACCCAGCAATCCCACTACTGGGCATACACCCTGAGAAAACCATAATTCAAAAAAGAGTCATGTACCGCAATGTTCATCACAGCACTATTTACAATAGCCAGGACATGGAAGCATCCTAAGTGTCCATCGACAGAAGAATGGATAAAGAAGATGTGGCACATATATACAATGGAATATTACTCAGCCATTAAAAGAAACAAAATTGAGTTATTTGTAGTGAGGTTGATGGGCCCAGAGTCTGTCATACAGAGTGAAGTAAGTCAGAAAGAGAAAAACAAATACCATATGCTAACACATATATACGGAATCTAAAAAAGAAAAAAAAATGGTTCTGAAGAACCTAGGGGCAGGGCAGGAATAAAGATGCAGACGTAGAGAATGGACTTGAGGACACAGGGAGAGGGAAGGGTAAGCTGAGACGAAGTGAGAGAGTGGCATGGACATATATACACTACCAAATGTAAAATAGATAGCTAGTGGGAAGCAGCTGCATAGCACAGGGAGATCAGCTAGGTGCTTTGTGACCACCTAGAGGGGTGGGATAAGGAGGGTGGGAGGGAGAAGCAAGAGGGAGGGGATATGGGGATATATGTATACATATAGCTGATTCACTTTGTTATACAGCAGCAACTGACACAACAATGTAAAGCAATTATACCTCAATAAAGATGTTTAAAAAAAAGTTATGTTTACATTATACTGTTGTCTATTTAGTGTGCAATAGCGTTATGTCTAAAAAACAGTGTATATACCTAATTAAATACTTTATTCCTAAATAATGGTATCATCTGAGCCTTCGGTGAGTTGTGGTAGTAACATCAAAGGTCACTGATCACAGATCACCATAATGAATATAATAATAATGAAAAAGTTTGAAATATGTTGAGAATTACCAAAATGTGACACAGAGACATGAAGTAAGAAAATGCTGTTGGAATAAATGATGCCAATAGGCTTTCTTGCCACAGGGTTCCTGCAGACATTCAATGTGTAAAAAAAATGCAATATCTATAAAGTACAATAAAGCAAAACACAATACAATGAGGTATGCCTATGTGTATTTTGCTTCTCTGAGGTCCAGAATAATTCATTCGTCTTTCCGTCCATTTGTTAATGAAGATAACTCCCACGACGTGGAGGTTGTGCTTGATAGTGGATGTACTAGACCTAATGCCCTGCCCTCAAGAAGCTAACAACCTAGTGAGGAAGGCAGATAAATAACGAAGAATCGCAACACAGTGTTCTAAACACTGGGGCAAATACAGAGGGGCAAGATGAGTGTGAAAGTGGTAAAATAAAAGACCACTTTATAGTGTGATGTTACCAAAACATCCAAACCATGTTATATTCAAGTGATACGTTCAAGGGTTAGACTTCAAGGCTTTCCTAAATATATTCAGTCTGAGTCAGTAAGTGTAAGAAAAGAGCTTATCCTTAGCTTAAAAAAAAAAAAATCCTTTGTCTATTACCTAGTTAAACGGAAAAGAAGAAAGCGTTGTCATATGCACCGTTTTAAAAGTAATTCAAAGAGTTTCATATGAATTAATGGAATCAATAGCAACCAGGGAAACTTTCCAATCCCAGCTTAGTTGGACTTGAGAATGCAATAATAGACTCCTATTTTCTTGGATAGATAGGAGGGATGAATCTGTGCAGTGCTGGAGATGTAACGGGAGCTTAGGGATTACTTGTAAGTGGCACATGTGGTTGAAAATACCCTGAACTGGGAGTTAAGAGGTGTGGATTCTAAATCTGGCTCTGTCACTAGTCTCAGCTGTGTCAGAATCTGTATTCAGCCGTGTGTTACAGGGACCTGAAAAATATTGGTTTAAAATGTTATGGAGAAACACATTGTTTAATTTTCTCATGTAATGAAAAGGCAAGATTTCATTAGAGATTTTAGAGAACTGACATTTCCATTCCACAGTGTCTTCTGGGACCCAGACACCTCTCCTCTCTCCCTCAGTCATCCTTAGTGTATGCTCATCATCTTGTGGTCATAAGGTAGCTGACCTACCCTCTGCCTCACGTTCATGTTCTTGATGGCTAGAAGGGGATGGGCAAAAGTGTCGGCACCAGCTGAGTCAGCCCCCTTTAAAAAGCTTCCTCAGGACACCACCACCCTCACCCTAGTTATGTCCAGGTTCATCTCACTGGCCAAACGAATGTCACATGACCACCCCCAGCTATCTGTAAGGGAGGCTAGGAAAAGCTCTCAGATGATCCCATTGGTGCCCCCAATAAAAACAGGGTTCTATTATAAGAGGGGAAAAGGGAGACTGGATAGTGGGAAGAAATCTAACAATCTCTGTTATATCAACTATGAAACAAATGAACTAAATTAGTGGTTAGCTAACTTTTTTTTTTTTTTTTTTTTAATGCACGCTCCTCTCCTTTTCTTCATTAAATCTTCACGGGTCCAGTTCCAAATCCAGGTAAAAGTTGGTTGAAGTTGGAGTTGGGATACCAAGGTTATTTTCCCCTCCTATTTCCCTCTTCGTGATATCATTCATTTGAATTTTAAGTGGGTTCATTTGTGTAGTTGCATTCCATTTTAGGTTTATTTTTACCCATCCTTATTGATTTTGCTTATTTATTTATATGTTTGCTTATGTGTGAAACATTAATATGGTTTTAGAAGTCAGAACTGTACAGAAAAGAATACTCAAAGACATGTCCCTTCTCACCATCCTTCTACCCCATTCCCACCCTCCCATCATGTCCACTCCTATCCCCTAGGCAATCAATCTCATTAGCTTCTGATTTAACCTTCCTGTATTCCCTTTTGCACCAGTGTGCAGGAAAATGTATATTTTATCCTTTCCCATTATGAAAAGTAAGATATTATAGTTGTCATTTGCACTTGAGAGTGTGTAGATAGTTATAAGAAATGAAATACTGTTGAGGCCAGGGAGAATGACACATGTACGGTAAGGGAGGTGAAACCAAACCATACAGGGAGAGGAAAGGTTTTGTGAAGGAGGCTGCATTCAAGCAGGGTCTTAAGAATGGGTGATGTAGCAGGGAAGGGAGGGATTTCTCTACACATCAATTAAGGAGAGGAGAAAAATAGCCAGTAGCCTAGTTGGATGGCAGAGAAGGGTACCAGGGCAAGGGACATCAGTTCAGCGGAGCCCTGCAGCGGAGTGCATGGATGTCCAGCTGAAGAATGTGAATCTTTGGGGGGGTAATGTGATAGGTTTGCGATTATGCAGGAAGCAAGACCCAAGTGTTGTGTGCCTTTTTCGTTTATAGGGTTCATAGAGGTTTTAGAGATCATCTAGCAATTCGTTTTAAACTGACATGGTGCCCACCTGTTATAAAGGAGGAAACTGAGGCCTAGGGAAATAAGGGGACTTACCTAAAGTCTCACAGCCAGGTGGTGGCAGAGTTGGAAATAGCAATGCTCGTGACTCACAGTCCCATAATCTCTTCCTCAGGATCTAAGATTTCAAAAAGAACACGAGGCAGCCCTGTGCCTCTCAGAGCTGGTGATTGTTTCCTTTGCCGGATTGGCTTGGACCTTTCAGTTCATTTAATCCCAAATCTCAGAATTCAACCAGACTAACAGCAAACTTAAACCAACCTGTTATGGGCTGAGTTGTGTCCCCTTTAAAAATTCATACATTGAAGTCCTAATCCCCAGTACCTCAGAATATGGCTGTATTTGGGAATAGGGCTTTTAAAGAGGAAATTAAGTTAAAATGAGGTTACTAGGGAAAGTCCTAATCCAGTATGACTGGTGTCCTGATAAGAAGAGGAGATTCAGACACAGACGTGCACAGAGAAGGGACCAAGTGAAGATAACGGGGAGAAGACAGCCATCTGCCAGACAAGGAGAGAGGCCTCAGCAGAAAGCAACCCTGCAGACACCTGATCAGGCCTGATCTAGGCCTTCTAAGCCTCCAGAAGTGTGAGAAAATACATTTCTGTTGTTTAAACCCCCCAGCCTGTGGTACTTTGCTAGGGCAGCCTGAGCAAACTAAGACACAGCCTTAACCTGTGCTTTGGGGCGGCTGGTGGGGTCTCATGGCCAGCCTGTGGCATCTTCACTCCTGGTGGTTGTAGCTCCTTCTTGTTGCTGAGAGCCCTCGTTGGGCCCTATCTTACGTTACCCACTCAGTTACCTTGCTTCAAAGGCAAAGGAATAGTGGAGGGGAGTCTGTTGTAATGCAGAGAAGAGCAAAGGGCAGGTCAGGAGCCTGACGGAACCGTTCATGGCCAGCAAATCCTTAACCTTCTGGGCTCCAGGGATGGGGGAATCTAGCCATTTCCAACTGCTAGATTCTATAAGCAATGTGGAAAGAAAAACTATTTGTTGGTTTTAAAGACATACTTAGGGATTTAAAGGTATTTTTTAAATTGTATGTTTTTAATTAAAACCTTTTTTTTCAAATGCTCTGCCTTACTACAGACTTTAATGCATAAGGATATTAAGATTTTTTAAAATAAGGTGGTAGGATTATGAGTTGTTTTAATATTCGTTTTCAAGCCTTTCTATATTTTCAGTTTTCTTTAATAAATGTATGTGACTTTATGGGGAAGTATGGGTCATAAAGGTGAAAAAAATTCTAATCCTGTGTTAGAGCCAAACAACAGTAAATGATGGGTGAATAAAAAAAAAATCTTAATTTCAAGGAGTTCCAAAAGAAATAGCATATTTCTAAATGAATGTATAATGAAAATAGTTGTAGGGCAGGGGTGTATACAACTCTTGACATCGTGAATATTTAATATTTTAAAAATTCCTCCGTTTGTGGAAAAACTGATCTTTCTAACACAAATGGTAAAGAAACAAGGCGTATACAATTTTATATTAATTGACATATAGAGTATAGAAGGGGATGTAGATCTAAAAATAATAAAATATGAAAATATTAGTCAAGTTGAAGATGGAAAAAGCTATCACGAGATGTCTATTCATGATTTGTTAATCGGGTCATGGCAAAGCATATGTGATAATAGACTCCCACCATCATGGAAAAACTCATTCTGTTGACATTTTGGCTTGGCCTCGATTGTACTTGGGAAGAAGATGGTGAAGATGAGAGTGTCATTTAAAATTAGAAAATAGAACGGGATTCAGAAACTATAGACATAGCCAACTAGTCTCATAATAAAAATGAGAAAATTTCACCGTAATTTATAGCCTAATTCCCCAAGTAATTAAGCTGCTTTTTATTTAAGTCACTAATGATCAAAATAAAATAATTCCCTTGAGAATACTGGGACTATGTAGATAAGAGAATATTATAGTAATTAATGATTACTAGCCTCTACTTCCCATTTAAAATGCCCTTCAATAATCTGGATTCTTGTCATTTCCTATAGACCTTTGCCAAACACAGGTCAAACATACAACATCTTTATAATATGGTGAAGAACAGATCTCAGCAAATGGGATTTCTTCGAGACCTTTTTCTAGGTCACTAAGTAAAACAAACTTGTGATGGAAATCCATCCACCTCTATGCACATTTCCGAGTAAACTGCCTGTTGGAACACGGGCCCGTCCTCATAGGTGCAGGTCCTGACAACCTGAGACCTCCTCTTTGGCAGTGATTACAGGAGTGATCACACCTCCGATGTCCTCTTTTGTAGAAAGCCAGGACCATTTTGGGAACATATGGTTTCATCTCAGGAGCACATGTGCTATCAAGATTTGTGTGTATATGTGTGTGTATTTGTAAAAGACATTTTATGTATGCCTTGAGTGACCTTTCCAAGAACTGCACAGCTTGTGGATATTCAGACCTGTTCCACGGATTTCTCTTGAATGCAAATCCAGCTGTGTCAGTTCCCTTAACCCGTCCTGTACCTGCTCAAGGTTAAGCGTTGCAGGCAGCTCCTTAGTGAGTGTCCAGAGCATAGTTACCCAGATGCACCTGGCTGGGGTTTAACCCCTTGTATCCCCACCCTCCTGCCAGAGTCACGGGGGAGATTCAGATGTTCAAGAGAGGCAGGGTTAGTGAAATCGCTTCCCTCTCTTGAGGTAACTTGATCTTGTCAAGCAATGCTTTTTATAGAGCATATGTGCTTTAGTTTGATTTTAAGGTTCTGAAATGACATTCTCCATTTTGCTCACCACCGAGGCATATGCACAAAGAAGAAAACCCTCTTTTGGTTACACATGAAACTCTTTTTATTTTTGTCAAAAGAAAAGCCATACATTTTCCCAAGTTAAAATAAAAGTGAATACTGCAATGTCACTTTATCCAGAGCCAAAGGCAGGAGAGAAAAGTTGTGAAAATTGAATTTAGGGAAGAGCAGGAGGAAACCGAAATGACTTCCCCAGAAATGGATATCTAGCTGTTTTTCCTTGGCAGTATTTTGGGAGAAGAGAAGAGTTATTTTTTTAAAAATAAAAGTTAAACTGCTCAGATATGAACAGCTCTCTCCAGATGCCCTGGGTCTCATTTATGCTGCACATGAGGTCTTGTCTCAGGCATGGGATGTTCTAGGTGGAGGGTAGTTGTGGGCTTGCCCAGGACCATGATGCAATAGCAGCACGTCGGACAGGGACTTGAGGAGGCCCCTGGATGTGGAGTCTCACAGGGGAAGAACTTAGACTTTGGTGGCCTACTGTTGGGTCTGTTGTACAACCTCTGGCAAATTGCTTAAGCTTCCTGAGTCTCAGTTTCTCTCTCTAAAAAGGGTCCATCGATGCTCCCTCATCGAGTTCTTTCAAAAATGAAACGAAACCAACTATGTCAAGTGTTTAGTGCATGCCAGGCACGTTACAAACATTCATGTGACCACTGTTTTATGATTACAAAAGGCAGTTCTGTCACAAAGATATGCGACCCTGGGTGAGTCATGCTGGGTAGATGACTGAGCTTTGCTTTTCTTATCTATACAATGTGAAATTTTAAGCTGCAATGCTTCTAGTTCTAAAATTTGGTGAGTCTTTGAATCCCCTCTTGAACCTTGGTAAATTCTAAGAGTATTTTCTGTGCCTAGCCATGGACAGAGTTGCCAAACTTCACAGTTAAGTTCTTGCCAGGTAACTAGAACTTGTCTTAAGTGTCAGGCAGTTTTCTTCATCCTGGCACCAAGGCAAGGGAAAGAAATCTGTTCTAATTGCTCCTTAGTCTTATTATGAACCTAAAAACCCTCTCATATCCAAAATCTATATTCTCCTACATCTCAGACTCTCCTGATCTTCCTTATTACTTTAAGATAACGCACAAGTAGTGCACTGTTGCTTCCAGACTGTTTTGATTTATGTTCTGACACTGACTCCTCAGAACCATTCCATGGGGGTAGATCTATTATCACCTCCAATTTACAGATAAGGAAACTGAGGTCTGGATTTGCCGAGATCACATAGCCAAGAATTTGCAGATATGTAGTACATACTCAGGTCTTTTTACTGCAGAAACACATGTTTCTCACACTGAGCTAGGCTCCCTTCTAAAGTGCTGGAGCCTTTTGTTTACAGATGAAGAAGAGGCAAAGAAAAGGATGAGGTCACAACTGGAAATAGTACATAGAAATGCTGATTCCTTCATGACTCATGAGTTTAGGCCTGTGACTCCCAGCATCTTTTTACATGAGGACCTATTTTTCTTTTGCAAATAGAAGTTTATTGTTTTATTATATAGGTAAAATACAGATGAGCAAAAGAGAGGATAATAAAAAGCATTCGTACACCAGTGATAACCACTGTTACCATTTTGATGTAATAACTTTCCAGAGATTCTTTTCATATTTATATATTGATGTGTTTATGAATGTGTATTCAAAAAAGTGTCCTTAATTTACACATACTGTTTAAGAACTGATCGTTAGTAACAAAAAATGATATAGGTTGCCCAGCGATAGTTGCATGGAACCCAGATTATGCATTTCCCCAGGATGGCTCATCCACCTGCCTCTTGGGCCCTAGGTTGCTTGCTCTGTGGAGAGCTGGTTGTCATTACTACCACTTCATTCCCTGGGGAAAGCCTGCAACTCAGCCTCTGTAGCTCCTGCTGCAATGGAGTCCGACAGCATTGGCACCCAGACCTGGCTCAACCTGTACCGCAGAAGCCCTGGCAACTCCCACCATGCCAGGACTCACCTGAAGCTCTGTGGGCACTGGCGTCTCTGGGAACTCTCCTTAGGGACTACTGGATACGACCAAGAAGTGCAGGGGGTTTAAGACCCACAGGTGAACCTTGGCCAAGGGGAGGCAGGAGATGGGGAGGCTGTTCTGGGCCGTGGTGGGTTCTACACAGCCTTGTCCTGGTGAGCCAGCAGCCAGCAGTTTCTTGTGAGGTTGTGACAGCGTGGTAACTACCTAATGAGTTGCCTTGTATCTGCTTTATCTCCTTTCCTACCTCACCTCTCTTATTCCCTCTTGCCTTCCACTCTGGGATTATACTGTCCTCTCCTCATAAAGCTTTAGCATGTATACTTTTCCTCAGGTCCTTTTTTTTTTTTAACCTAGAAAACTGAACAGATGATGGTCATTACATTTATAGTATCTCTCTGTTCAGTAAGTGCATATGAAAGAATACCCCCAAATCAAGCACTTTTCGTGGATGTGGATTTTATTAATGACAATAGTATCTTATGGACTTGAAGAAAAGTAGTATATTGAAGTTGTCTTCAGGTACCATATGGTGATAGGTGGATTAAAGGACCCCTTGAAGTCACTCCATGCCTCTCCCAACCCTCTTGTCCCCAAGAAGGTCTGAAAGCCATGGTTGGAATTTTAGGTGAGACAGAGGTCATCACAGCTATTTTGCCTTTCGCTTGACCTTCTGCAGTGGAAGACTCGCAGCCATAAACGTCAACCTTCCCCTGCTGCCTTTCAAGTGTGTGAAGTCTCGAGGCCTGCACACGTTTTCCCAGAGCGAGGCGCTGTACACATCTGGGTCAACTTTATTCCAGTTTTCTTTTCTCTCTTTTTTTAAAGTCAATCAGTGTGAGTAACTGCTACATGAAACCATGAAGAAAATGGAATAAATATGTTGGAAACACTAGAAAGTGATCTGCAGTTGTTTATTCTCCTCAGTTTTACTTCCTGGGCTTATTTTTAAGCATTCAAAGAGTTTCAGCAATCTTGAAGAGTGTTTGGCATGCTGCAAAAAAAATATGGTCTGTTCTCTAATAGGAAAGAACTCTTACACTGTGCTTCCTGGTTTGGAAATGTGTGGGAGAGTGAGGGGGAAACTAGTCTCAAGGGACGGGGCCTCTCGTGTGCTGACTCAAGTTCTCTTAATAAGACACTTACTCTATTACATAATTCAGTGCATTTAATCTATTAAGAAGTATTCACTGGGTTCCCCTTTGTTTCTTGAAGGCAGGGATTCTGTCTTATAAGTTTCCATGTTCCCCAACAATGCTGACACCTAATAGGCGCTGCCTAAACTCCTTGAGTCATGAGATGGGCAGCGAATGTCTCCATTGGATGAGTAAATAATAGTCATTTGCACAAGATGCCCATGTTTCAAAGAGCAAATGTTAAAAACATAATTTAATGTGAGCAATTAGTGAACAAGACAGTGTATTTGTTTGCACACTGCAGTATTTTCAGACAGAGCTCATTGGCTGTATTCACAGAAAGGGCTCTTTTGGCTGGTTTAGGCAGAAATGGAGAGACAGATCTGTGAAGTCAGGAATGGTGAAGGAAGGCTTGCGTGTCAGGATCTCGTGGGGATGGAAGGGGACGAGGTAGTGGACTTCCAGACTCAGAATTCTGAGTTCCAGTCTTGCCTCTTGAAATCTGGTCTAGCCTTTGGGGCCTGCCCCCTCCACGAAGCTTTTCCTGATCCTTGAATCTAACCTAACGTCCCGTGACGTCATAGGCCTCTGTTGGGACCTTTCTCTTGGCTCTGCTTCTGGATGGCCATTTGTGGTCTTACGTGATACCTTCCACTAGATTACTAAATAAGGGCTGGACTCTTTGTGACTCATCCATTTGACCCCCAGAGTGTTTAGCATAGTGCCTTCCACTCAGGCCACTGCACAAATGCTTGTAGAAGCAGACTTGCCGACCCCGAGTTTCAGAATGAAAAGGACCTGCATCCCATGCAGGGCTTTAGTTGTGTAGTGGGTTGAATAGTGGCTCCTAGAAAGATATGTCCACATCCTGGAGCCTATGAACGTGACCTTATTTAGAGAAAGGATCTTGCAAACGTGAGTTGAGGGTTTGTGCCTTTGGATTTTTTCTCTATGGCATTTATCCTTATAATGCATAATCATAGATTTAATGATGCTTATTTTGAATGGCTCACAGTGAAATAATTAATTACACTTAGTATCAGTGGAAGTTATGAGTGATGATGCTGAATACCTTGATACCACAACGGACGATGATTTGGGTCTGTTAGTTTATCATTATAGTGAGTTGAATGGTGGCTCCCATCCTAACCCCTGGAATCTGTGATTGTGATCTCATTTAGAAAAAGGGCCTTTGCAGATTTAACTGAGTTAAGACTCTCTCAAGATGAGATAGATCATCCTGAATTACCTGGGTAGGCCCTGAAATCAATGATGTGTCTTTATGAGAGACAGAAGAGGAGAAGACAGAAGAGAACGCCATGGGAAGCCAGGCAGAGATGGGAGTGTTGCAGCCACATGCCAAGGAGTGACTCGAGCTACCCAGTGCTGGGAGAGGCAGGGAAGGAATCTCCTCTGGAACCTCAGGAGGAAGTGTGGCCCAGCGGACACCTTGCTTTCAGGCTTCTCACACCCAGAACTGAGACAGAATAAACTTCTGTTGTTTTAAGCTACCACATTTATGATTATTTGTTATGGCAGCCCTAGGAAGCTAATACTATGTGGATTTGTCTAGAATTTCGATTCTACCCCTAACTAGCTGTAAACTCCTGAAGGGCAGGGACTCTGTCTGTCTTGTTCCCAGTGGGGCCCCCAGTGCCCAATGGAGCAACAGACACGTCATAGGCCTTCATGAAATGTTAATTCCCTTTCCCTTCCTTCCCACCCTGTTGTCCAGGGTTACCTCTTTGCTAGTAAGAGCAGAGGTGGTTCCAGAACACACTTCCACTCTTCCTTAATTTCCTATTTGTGACAGAGGTTGTTAGTTATCTCCCAATGTTTGTTCTCCTTTTCTTTGACTGGCCTCCTTTGGCAGCTGGGTGTGGCTGTGCACCTGTGCTCTGGCAAGCTGTAAGTGGCAATGTTATGAGGTAGCTTCTCGGAGCCTTCCCTATAAGACAGCTGGTAGTTGCCGTTTACTCCTTCTCCTGCCTGTTTCTCCCTCTGTCTGCCTGGAATGAGGAGCTACCATTTTGGACCATGAGAGCAGGAACACTCCCTGGGGATGGAGAGTAGTGATCTGGGCAAGGCCAGCATGCCTGTGTGGAGCAGAGACAGTATACCAGCCCTGGGCTGCAAGCTTCTGGATTTTTGTGTAAGAGGGAAATAAAGCTCTTGTGTAAGCCATTGTTCATGAATGTGTGTGTGTGTGTGTGTGTGTGTGTGTGTGTGTGTGTGTGTGTGAAATTTATCAGCATCTACAACTTTGGGACTCCAAGGGGATTATTTGCTCATTACATGAACTGTTACCTTCAGTTGTCTGAGGGGACAGAAATCGAACGAGAGATACTTCGAGCCTTTTCCTCACTGTGATGTTTCAAACTGTGGCCTCCATTTTTTAACTGAGGAAGCCCATGGCATAACTTCTGGAGTTAAACAGACTTGGGTTTAAACCTTGACTTGGTTGTACACTCCTGTGGAGTGGCCTAACCTCAGTTTTCTCATCTATGCAATGGAGGTAACAGGTACTACCTAGAGTCATTGTTCCATTGCAGCAGGAGCTACAGAGGCTGAGTTGCAGGCTTGCCCCAGGGAATGAGGTGGTAGTAATGACAACCAGCTCTCTACAGAGCAAGCAACCTAGGGCCCAAGAGGCAGGTGGATGAGCCATCCTGGGGAGATGCATAATCTGGGTTCCATGCAACTATCGCTGGGCAACCTATATCATTTTTTGTTACTAAAGATCAGTTCTTAAACAGTATGTGTAAATTAAGGACACTTTTTTGAATACACATTCATAAACACATCAATATATAAATATGAAAAAAACTCTGGGAAGTTATTACATCAAAATGTTAACAGTGGTTAGGCGTTAGAATGATATTGTGTCTATTATTAGATACTGTTAGTTGTAGTGTTGTATCTTTTTTTTGTTGAACTAGTGAAATCACTAAGGCTGAAAGGAGGAAACACAAAACTGAATGCATAAAAAGTTTAAGCCATAAAGCATTAAAGGAACACTTTGAAACAAGAAAAATCTTCAACAACCTAGCATTTCACCTCAAGGGACTAGAAAAAGAACAAATGAAGTCCAAACTTAGTAGAAAGAAGGAAGTAACAAAGATTGGAGTTGAAATAAATGAAATAGAGATGAAAAAGACCAATGTAACTAAAAGCTGGTTCTTTGAAAGAATAAACAAAATTGACAAACCTTTAGTTAGACTTGCTAAGAAAAGAAAGAGAGGGTGCTCAAATAAAATCAGAAATGAAAGAAGAGACATTACAACTGGTACCGCAGAAATACAAAGGATCACAACAGAGTACTATGAACAATTATATGCCAACAAGTTTGACAACCTAGAAGAAATGGAAAGTTCCTGGAAGCATACAACCTTCGAAGACTGAATCATGAAGAAATAGAAAATCTACTGATAAGGAGGTTGAATCAGTAATCCAAAACCTCCCCAAAAAAGTCCAGGACCAGTTGGCTTCATTGGTGAATTCTGACAAACATTCAAAGAATTAATACCAATCCTTCTCAAACTCCTCCGAAAACAGAAGAGGAAGGAACACTTCTAAATTCATTTTAGGAGGCTAGCATTACCCTGATACCAAAACCAGACAAGGACACCACAAGAAAAGAAAATTCCAGGCCAATATCCCTGATTAACACAGATGCAAAAATCTTCAACAAAATATTAGCAAACTGAATTCAACAATATATTAAAAGGGTCATACACCTCAATCAAGTGGGATTTATTCTAGGAATGCAGAGATGGTTCAACATCTGCAAATCAATCAACATGATACATCATGTTAAGAAAACAAAGGATAAAAATCATATAATCATCTCAATAGATGCAGAAAAAACACTTGACAAGATCCAACATCGATTTATGATAAAAACTCTCGACAAACTGGGTATAGAGGGAATGTACCTCAACATAATAGAAGGAACGTTTTGACCTATACAAGAGATGTGCTGAGGGAACTGGGTAAGGAATTCCTGGTCAAGCTGTCAATATCAGGTTTTGGCCATGAGGATGAGACTGGATTTTTAAATTCATTCAGCAAACATTTCTTGAACTCCTACCATGTATCATGTATGTGGGTGTTCCTTGGGGGTATCCAGAGGTAAGTTAAGACATGATCTTGATCTGTACCCTCAGGAGTTCACCGTCTAGTGGGAAAGATAAAGGTTATTATAATGCATGGAGAAAACTGTTCAAATGTAGTATTCACAAAGTGCTGAGGGACCACAGGGGTCTATCTGAGGGAAATGGAGAAAACCATACCTGGTCCCAATTAGGCTGGGTCTTGAAGAATGAACTGGAGTTCAGCAGAAGAGGAGAACATCCTAGAAAGGATAGCTCACATGTACAAAGGCAAAGAGACACAAAAGAACAAGGACATGACATTGGTTGTGCTGGCATATTACACGTTAGGGATGGGAGAGGAGGGTTAGTGGGACATGAGGCCGAAGATGTATCCTTGACATTGCTGTCTAAGAAGACGGATTGCTTCTTTTTAGTTTGGGGGAGACCAGGGACCTTTTTAAGGAAGGAAATGATGTGGGCAGTTCTCATCTGATGCTTCTCTTCTCCCTGTCTTTTGAGTTGGAATGCCCACTCAAGGGCAGAGGAGGAGAAATCTTCTGGTAGTCTTGGGGAGACACAGATATCCTCTACCTTGCTTGAGATTAACAAAACAAATTAACCTTGGTGTGAGGAGAAACCCTTCAGATAAGAAATGGGCAAACTCTGCTGGGGTCACTGATAGTGACACCAAATCTTCCTTGCTTTAACTTGGCTGGGCCATTTACTTTTAGTTTACTCCCCTCTCTTTAAAAACTGTTGTATTTCTAGTAAAAAATTAAAAAAAAAATAAAAGGCTCCATCTTAAGGAATGCAGTGTGGTTTTACTTCTGGTAAGAAGTGAAGGAAATTTAGGTTCTGAATTTTTCTATGCTTGATAGAGGGCATAGTGTGTAAATGTAGGTTACAAGACTATATCTCCAACTTGAGCTCAGATTTATAAAAGAAACTATATGCATATACAATATAAATTGCCCTTTGGGTTACAGAATTTTCTTCTGTATTTTCCACATCTTTTTTTTCAGAGAGCAAATAAATCTTAAATATTTTTAACAAAAGTTCTCAGTGTAATCCCTGTACTCAACCTCAGAAACAAGAAACAAATTTCTTGGGAGGAGGAAGGATAGAATTAGGGGTAGGCTGTGTGTTTTGGAAAGAGTTTGACTCCTCTCTTGCTCATACCTTTTACTGGGCTATTGGTGAAGATTTCAAAGCTTCTTTCCTTATTCAGTCAATGTGTGTTTACTGAGCAGCTACTCAGCAACCAGCTGTACCTTACTGGGCAGGCATTTTTGAGACCAAAGGCCAGTCCCTGCCTATCTCCCTGCCTCTCCCTGAGATTTTCTTAGCTGGGCTCCATGTGGCCACAATGCCCTGTGATTCTGTCATTGCCTCTTGGGCTGTAAGGGGCCACTCCAGAGCCCTTCATAAACAAGCTGTCCAGGCTGTTTCGAAAAGAGCAGAGAAAAGGTGATAATAAACTCAGGAGGATGGCACAGCCAAGGTGGTTCATACTGACCAGTTTTAATGCTTTTTCACACACGATGAGCTCTTTCTTGTCAGCACTTCACAGTGCTGTACTCACACAGCCACCCTGTAAATGCCAGCCTCTGCTGGGGAGCCTTCCATAACCTAGCAGCCTCACGTTCAAGGGAAGGCTCTGGTTCTTTCTTTTGAGAGCAGACATCAATATCAGAAGTCTCCCTGCCTGTGTCCGGGGCTGTAGGTTAGGTGTGCAGAAACGATGGCTAAGTTTTAGAAGCTGTGTTAGGTGTTCTAAAAACAGGATTTTGAGAAAATCTCTAAGATTAAAAAAAAAAGAGATTAGACGTTACTAGCTGCCAGTTTTTCTTTTCCAGCACCAGCTGAATAACCAGAACCCTGAAATGAACCAGAGTATTCAGGAAGGTCAAGCACAGAGGGAAATGTTTTATTAGAAACAGGCTTTCTGGTTGTGACGAATTATATGTGAAATTTCAGGTAGAGACCCACAAGGCTGTGATGGCTTCAAGCATGTTCAAGTGTGGTCAGAAGGAGAGACCTGCCCTGCTTGGTTTCTCGTGTGGTTTTGCTTCTTTCGGGAGAGGGTAGGCAGGGGGAGAGAGAAAGGGGCACACAGCATTCAGGCTGTGGCCATCCCCGGCATCCCAGTTCCTACCAGGGTCAGAAGACTTTTCAGGAGAAGGGAGAGAGAGAGAGAAAGAGATTTAGAGAGAGGTCTAGCTGTTAGGCAGAGCCGGGAATCTGTACGTTGAGTTAGAAGACAGTCCAAATCGCCTTGATGACTCTCAAGGCTTTTTAATAGTCTGATCCTTTCCAGATTGTTCTACTAACCTGTCCTAGTAGCAAATGTTTGTGCATAACCTGACCCTCAGACCCCTCTTCTCTGCTTGGCAAACTCCAAATCCTCCTTCAAGCATTGAGTTCAAGTGATCAGTGAAGTCTGAGCCATTTTAAAAAATGGGTTTCCATCTGCTCCCTTCTTTCTCTTCACTGCTCCATCATTCCCCAGGGCAGAATCAATTGCTCTTCTGTGTGGCTTCCGTGTGACCTGGCTCATGAACACTGTGCAAATTGACAGTCACAGCACCGGGTAGCAGATGGGTTCTGGGAGAGCCTCTCAGGGAACTGGCACCGGATCTCATGAGATAATGTGTCGCAGGTTGTTTGTTAATCGTAAAGCACTAACGTGCCAGTGTGGTCATCACTGCCCTTTACTGAGTAGGTCGTGCTTGGCATTTTCTCATTAAATCCTCACAATAATCACTGGAAGGATCACCTTCCTTTTAAAGATGAGGAAACTCAGAGAGATGTTAAGTGGCCTGTCCAAGTCCACGTAAATGAAAGCGGCAAAGTTGGAATGTAAACCCCGTTCTGACTCCATAGTCTTGACCCACGACACCATCTTGCTGGGCCCGTGGGGAACTCAGATGGGAAGGAGACGTGTGTACGCCATCAAAGCTTCCAAGTCTGGGTGGAGAAGTAAGACAGTCACTGCCAGCTGGGAGACAGTGTAGGGTGGGACAAGGGTTCTAGGAAGGTGAATGTGAAAAGGTGATCTGAGTTATTCTTCAGGGAGTAAAAGAGGCTGTGTGGAGAGGGCTCACTTCCCCTGCACCTTGACGACTGGGTAGGGTTTTTACAGTAGAGTTAGAGAATAGGGAATGGAAGAAATTGCATGAATAAAGGCTTGGGGGAGTGTGTGTATGGGATGGGGAGCATGAGAATGAGTCTCTCTTGGTCACGTGTTATTACAAGGACTTAGGGCTCATAACATTTCCCACCCGCCCCTTACCTCCCTTTGTCAAGATAGAAGATGGTTGCTAGCCAGCACGTAGGAAGAGCTGCTCTTCCAGTAGTCCTCACCCGAGGGGGTACCACTGCCCTACGCTTGGAAACGTTTTTTTTTTTTTTTTTTTGCCGTACGTGAGCCTCTCACTGTTGTGGGCTCTCCCGTTGCAGAGCACAGGCTCCGGACGTGCAGGCTCAGTGGCCATGGATCACAGGCCCAGCCTCTCCGCGGCAAGTGGGATCTTCCCGGACCGGGGCACGAACCTGCGTCCCCTGCATCGGCAGGCGGACTCTCAACCACTGCGCCACCAGGGAAGCCCAGGAAACGTTTTTTTGATTGTCACAATGATTGGCAGAGTGGGGTGTGTTGGTTATGTATGAAGCAATGTGCTTCTATCGCTACTCGGTGCCCTCTGAACCACATATGCTAAATATCTTGCAGTGGATGGATCAGTCCTGCCCAAGGAAGAATCCTCCCACCGCAAAGGCCAGTATGTCCTGCAGAGAAGCAGTGGGCAATCTCTCTCTAAGAGTACATGTGCTGACTCTCCCCCCACCCCTGGCCACTGCAGTGTCTCTGTGGGAAGCCTGATTCTGTTCCTGGCATCCCTCCCCTATCACATACACTAGCATGGTCTAATTTTATCCCCAGTCTATACCTAACCTCCAGGACCTGCTATTTATGCTGCTTCCACAGCTTATAACTGAAAATAAAAATTCCTACCCTGTTTTTCTTCCCCTGCAGTATCCTCTGCAGCTGAGACCATTTAAGGAAAAGGCTGCCTTGGTAGGTTTTCATAGCCTTCCTCTTAGCGTGAACAATTACTGCAAAATGATCCATCCGATCTGGCTACCATTGTGGTGGGGAAGAGGATGAAAAGAGTATTCGTTGGGTCAGGCATTTCTCAACAAGGGCTCATCAAAGTGGAAAGCCAAGTGGCACATACTTGTGGAGAAAGTATGAAAGGAGTAGGGGTGGGGGAGTGGTAGGGATTGAGGAAAACCCTAATAACATGGTAATAAGAGATAACAGACTACAAAACCCCAGTGAAGCTGGGAATAAAAGAGCCCAGTGCCTCACAAATACAGGATTGAATGAGTTTCATGTTTAATGTAAACACACCTGCCATTTGTTCTCTGAAGCGCTGGTTACAGGTTTTAAGGTAAAATAGAGTTCTGAACACCGTGCCAGTGTAATTTGATTTTGCCCCTGCACTGACTGTACACTTTGTTCCGAAACAGTCTCTAGAGACAAAATACTGCTCTGGCCACAGCTCGAAGGTCTCACCTCCTGCTGTTGTCCCTCAGTCACCTCTGCTTCTGCCTGGCCTTCGTCTTAGACTCCTGAGCTGCTGACAGAGCAGAGAGAAGGGAGAGAGTCGGCCAGGAGTCATACGTGCTCATTGCCAGAGCAGATCATTTTACTCCAAAGTTTCCCACTGCGTTAAGGATAAAGACCGAAACTCACAATCTTTCCTACAAAGCCCCTGCCTGCTTTTTGCCTCCAATCTCACCATACTCTCCTTAGTCTCTTGGCCCCAGTGATCAGACCTGCTTTTAGTTCCTGGACTTTTAAGTGCAGCATCCAGCCTCAGGGCCTTTGCTGGCTCTCCCCCTGCAGAGCCCTCCCTGTGCCCTCCCTTTCCCCTTTCCCCCTTCCCTTCTTCTTTCCATAAGTCAGCATTAGATAGCTCTTCCTTAGGGCTGCTTTCCCTGAGCCCACCCTCACAACAGAAGAGATCAGATCCCCTCTTACATTTGGTCGTGGTGCCCTATACTTTTCCTTTGTGGCTCTTGTCCCAGTTTATAATTATATATTTGTGCGATTACTTGATTAATATCTCCCTCTTGCACCGGACTGTGGGTTCCGTGATTGTAATTACTATGTTCTCCATAGTAATTCTGGCACCCAGCACCATCCTGATGTGTGGAATGTACTCAATCAGTATTTGTTTAATGAAGGAATTATTGACAGTATTATAAATAAATTAAAAAATGCAAATAAGCAAAATGGAAGAAAAAATATAAAAAGTGGTAATCAAAGAAAGGAAAAGCACTTTCAACTTTTTGACATATACCTTTTCTGATTTTTTTCTCATCTATAAAATAATATGATGATTTTTCAACTTAATAATATTGTAGACAGGATGAAATATCCATGAAGTTAGTTTACCATCATTTTATTTAATTAATCCTTTATTGTTAGACCCCAGTTTGACGGTATGATTTATGCTTCCTGGAAACTGATGGAAAATAATTTAATAATTATATCATGTTTACTCAACCAATCAACATTTTACTTTATCCAAAAGTAGTGTATAATGTGAAATTGGGACTGGCTGTCTGGGAAAATGGAGACATATGGCAGATGGAACTCTAGGCTGCATGGGGAGAGCCCTGGCCACTGGAAATGGCTGTGGTTGGTGGAGGGGAAAGTGGTGGGTCTGCTGGGGTCGCCACCTGCCCCTGGTGGAAGGCACATCGCTGTGGGGAAGCCACAGTGTGTTATGGCGGGATCTCTGCCGGCTCAGTGAGGCGGGCGAGCAAAATGGCTGCCTTGGGGTTATCTGGGAGCTTCTAGGGCTGAAGGGGTGGTGACTGAGGGTGAGTGGAGAATACCTTAGTGCTGCTTTCCTAGCTTACTGCTGGGTAAAAAGAGGATGAGAAACCTGGTCCTGGGGAAGGGACTGTTGTTCCAAAGCCGGGAATCGGCACCATCACCGCTCTCTCTGACTCTTGTTTAGCGCCCCTAGTGGCTGCCCCTGTTGTTAACCCTGACAAGGGTGCCTTGACGCCTGTGGTAAACCAAGCCAGACGCAGCTTGGATTTGGGTGACTGGAACGGGACGAGGTTTCAGAAATTTGTATTCAAGATCCACCATTTTGCACTTGCTGTGGAAGGGTCCCTCCAAGAGTCAGGGTAGTAGAAGGCTGACTGTATTTCAGCCACCACACATTGAATGCTTATCATCAGTAGACATACTACATAAATCTCACCACAATCTCGTGAGGTGCTTACCGCGGTTATCCCCCATTTGTAGACTAAGTACCTGAGATTGGAGAGAGTCAAAACAGAATTTGAACGCAGGTCCGTTTGACTCCAGACCCTGTGCTTTTCCAGCCCCTACTTCTGAAGAATCTCAGTAGATTCTGAAGCACTAGGCATGTTACTCTCTAGAGCATTTGTGACCCAACCGTATGAATTGAAACAAGGCAAGCTCTGTGCTCCCATTTGGGGAAAGTTAATATTTCACATGCTCTCGAGAATTTAGGAGCTTGGTAGAAACTTACTATTAAACAGGGATTTTCTTTAATTCCTTTTGTTTAAAGATTTTCATGTGAAACACTCTATGTACTGTGCCTCCCTCTGAGACGTCAGTGGTGCCAGAGACCGTTAGGGAGTTTATGTAAATAGAGAGCAGGCCAAGGGCTGCCCACACAAGTAGTGAGGCTCAAGGCTGTGTGTGCAGAACAGTTTCACGGTTATCCCGGGACTCCGTGGGTCTCCGTGCAGACTCATCCCGGTCTGCAGATCTGTGGGTACACAGTGCCATCAGGGGCCCCGTGGGCTTTGTTCTGTAGGTGCCTCAGACTCTAGCCGGCCAGGAGACCAAGACCAGCATGAGGAAATATCTTTCCCCATTGATGTTAAAACAATTAAGTTTGCCAAGGAGATAAAACCAGTTAGTCTCAAAAGATCAATATTATATGTATAACTGATTCACTTTGTTATAAATCAGAAACTAACATACCATTGTAAAGCAATTATACCCCAATAAAGATGTTAAAAGAAAAAGATCAGTATTAACTAATGCCAACACATATCTTGATTTAGAAAAAAAAAAACCTGACACTTCCTACAAAAGGCAGAAATAGAGTAAATAACAGGACAAAAATGCTTTGAAACATCTTTGAAATGATGGTTAATGCACAGGGTCAAAGGATAGAACTGGTTCTCGTCAGGTATTTTTTAAAATGCCTCATTTTTGTCCGTCTGCCGATGCAGGGGACACAGGTTCATGCCCCGGTCCGGGAAGATCCCACATGCCGCGGAGCGGCTGGGCCCGTGAGCCATGCCCGCTGGGCCTGCGCGTCCGGAGCCTGTGCTCCGCAACGGGAGAGGCCGCAACAGTGAGAGGCCCGCGTAGCGCAAAAAAAAAAAATAAATAAATAAAATAAATAAAATAAAATACCTCATTTTTATTTAACATTGTTTTGGGAAGGATTGCACTCTATCGACACATTGAGAAAAAAATTACTTTTTGTTTTTCTAAAACTAATAGGAGCTTAGGCATTATGATTAAGGACCAAAAGAGAGCCAACTCTGATGAATGCCCCCTTTCTTCAGTTACAAAATTTAATAGCTGCCACAGAGAGTTTTTTCTTTTAATCAGCAAAAATTTATTTTGTCCTTGACATTTTATGCCAAAAATCAGCCTAGAGAGTGTGTTTTATAGCCTGAGCTGAATTGCCTTACAGGTAGAGTTTTCCTGTGAGCAGCCTTTGTTGAATTGGCTTTTTTGCATTAGATAACAAGCCAATATCAATTTATTAGATAATCCTTTCAGTGTTTCTGAAAGACAAAGGAAACTTAAGCAGAGCATTATGGGTAAGCATTATAGGTTCTTATGGGAGACTGAGTTGTAGGTTCCATTGGCCCCACTAGTTCCTAGCTCTGTGACCTTGAGTAAATTACTATCCCAGAGCCTGTTTCTTCTTTCATTTGGGGATCATAATAGTGCTAGCATCATAACATTGTTGCAATGATTAATGCACCTAAACATTCAGCACAACCTTGACCCTTAATGATGTCCGCAAAATATTAGTGATGCACCGCTGTATATAACTTAAAACTTTGCCTCGGAGAAGGCCTTCTTATGATTTGACAACAATAGGAATGAGCAGAAAATATGATGGTTTGACTAGCTAGAAAAACTACCCAGTGTAAGTTTAGCACAGGCAAAATCAATGTAGCTTAAAATGCTGAAAGCTGATTTTGCTTCTTAAATGTTATAGAATTGCAGTTATGTTATTAAAAGTGATAGGAGATCTATCCAAAATCTCCTGTCCTTGTTGTATCTATAAAAACAGCTGGGGTGATCCAGAAACACTGAGTAGCTGTTCAGGGCAAGGGACAGTGTTAGGCATATAAGATAGGGCAGAGAAATGTAAGGTGCAATCCCTGCCTTGGTGGAGTTTTTAGTGTAACTTGGGAAGTTAAAAAATAATAAATAAAAAATCACCTAGCTCCCAAATAAGTAGGTAAGGAAAGACCCCCAGGCCGAAGCATTGGTAATGAAGCGGGGATGGATTTGAGCTGATTTTTACAGGATGGAAAGGAGAAGCAAGAAAGCCTCTTAGAGGTATTGGTTTATGGCAAGAGCAAAGGCAGTAAGGTGGGAAAGAACAAGGAATGAGGGAAGGGACTGGTTAGCAATTGAAGGCTCACAACATTTAAGGCTACCTTTGAACCTGAAGTGTCTGTCTGACTGGATTGAGTAGACCTGTCCGTCAAGCCGTTCTCCACCACCAGGATTCACTACCTCGGGGTATCTTATTTTCATATCAAAAGTAAGACAGATACAGATATGAGGAAGTACTTTGCTTTTCACTCCTGTGCCAAACATAGTTTACATAGCAACACCGATAATCTGTCAGCCCACCTCTCCTGGACAGTTAATCATTTCCCTGGAATCCACTGGAATAATTTTTCTACGCATTACAAAGTATGTTTCTGAGAGTCTGTTTCCTAAGATAAGTTTGTATTCCTTCAAGTGGTATTCCTATGCATTTCTTCTCAAAGCCCAAGTGGGCAAGTTATGAATGCAGCTACCTCCATGGCCTGTTAATAATAATGTCTGACACTTATTGAGCACTTACTATGTGCCAGGCACTGTTCTAAGTCCTTCATGTGTACTCATTCATTTAATTGTCTAGACTGGAGAGCAGTAGGAGAAAAGGAAGATGGGCAGATGTTACACATGCTCTGATTAAATAATTAATAATTCATTAGTTCTACAAATATTGATATAGTGTCTGTTATGTCCCAGGCGCCATGATTCAATGCTGGTGAAATGAATGAATAGACAATGAAGGTTGAAGTAAGTTAGTAATTGCATCCTAACTGCCCGTATGGTTATTTTATCAGCATTCTACATTCTGCATTGACTGTTTATTGAACACATATTGAGTTTTTGAGAGCAGTGCTTATTCACATTTTCATGTGCATATGAACCACCTGGGAATCATGTTCAAATACAGGTTCTGATTTGGAATCTCTGTGCTGGAACCTGAGAGTTTGCATTTCAAACAAGCTCCTGGGGGATAGTGATGCTGCCCATCTTGCTTGCTCTTTAAGTAGCAAGGTTTTAGGGACCTGAGTAAATGGCAGAAGGAAACACAAGAAAAGTAAAGACAGGAACAAACTGTCACTTTCACACGAGAAGAGGCAGCAAACCTGGGTTTGGCCACAGATCCCAGCAGAGGACTTAGCTTGATTGTTATTGTCATTGTCATTCCCATTAGATTCTTGTGCACCTGCAAAGAATCTAAGAGATTGGACCCTCAAGGCCCAATGGCTCGGTTTATAACTCCTAACACACATCAAAGTTAAAGGAGCAGTGTGAGCTCTTCTTCTTAGGGACACGATTTGTAAGGTGTGGCAGAGAAGGTGGTGGATTGGAAGCCAGGAAACCTGTGTTCTCTTCAGAGTTCATTTACAGACTCGCCGTGTGACCCTAGTTAAGTCACAGAGCCTTTATGTGCCTTGGTTTCCTCACCTGTAAAACAGACTAATAACATCTGTCTCGCCCACCCCCGGGCTGTGGACATTAGTAGATGAGGTAGGATGTGCAAAAGCTCGTGGAAAAGCCAAAGGAGTGCTCCAAATATGCATTTTCACAACTAAAAATTACAGAGTCCTCAGCAGTAGGCAGGAAAGAGGGGGTGTCTCATGGGCTCCTACTGTGGTTTATCTATCTCTCTCTTTTTTTTTTTTTTAATTTAATGACTCTCAGCTTATTCTGTATTCACAAGACATGTAGACCTTCTGGGAAGCTAGCTTTGATTTGAGAACAGGCATCTCAGCCTCTACTTGACCGATAGAAACCTCTGGACTATCATTGCTTGTCCTTCCCGACCCTGAGTGGTGGAGGGAAGGTGACATTTACTGGGCAATTTGTGCGAGTTATTTTACTTAATCCTCATAGCACTCCTCGGAGGAAGGTATTATTGCAGTGTCTCAGATGAAACACTGAGAGCTCAGCCCGGCTCATTTGCCTGTTTCATTTTGTCCCTCACAGTGAAAGAGTATCCTTCTCCACTTTGTAGCTCTCGAGATGTGATTACTTCACTTTCACAAGACTATAAAGTTAGCAAGCTCTGGGATCTGGTTAACAGTTCATCTTGGGCTTGTTATTCCAAGGGTCCATATGATGAGTTTAGGATGAAGCCAGGAATTTTGTGCTCAACACCCAACAGCCCTATGAAGTTGGCTGTTTTGTTACCCATGTTTTAGAGAAGAAGAAGCTGGAGACTTAGTGAGTTAAGAAACTTCTGCAAGGCCTAGTACCCCCAAGGCAGGTCAGCCGGGACCTCAGTCCTGGTCTTTCGGACTGCAGCACTCATACAACCATGTCCAATGGATTAACCGCTGTCGTTGACCATCCAGGTTTAGAAATTGGCAATGGCTCTCAGTGGAAAAGAGCTACTTGAAACTAATAATAATAATAACAATATTAATGACAGACTGCCAGCTTGCTCTGCTGCTGGTAGGGTCTCCTCTGTTGGCCCTGTCACATCTCATTATGTCACAGGGCATATGAGATCACAGGGCTGAAATAACCCTGGGTGACGGGTGTACGGCAGATGGCATGTGACACCTGCCCTTGGATTTCCCAGCATGGTGCTTCAGCCCCGCTTGGTTTACCAGCTGAGTGCTTGGATCCCTGAAAGAGCTGCAGTGTAACTCTGCAGCTTCCACTGGGACAGGATCCCAGACCCTGCGGAATCTTGAAAGGCACAAATCATTGGAGGAACAAAGTCCTGTTAGTTTGAACTAGTTACTTAATCTCTCCAAACCCTAGTTTTTTCATCTGGTAAATGGGAACAATGGTAGCACCTCCCTCAGGGTTGTGATGGTTGCGATTGGACCAGTGGTGCTAGATTGTTGGTAGCGCCAACAGAGAGGATCGTTGTAGCTTACCTTCTCCTGGATCACATCATCCTTGATTTTTCCCTTTCCCTCTCCTCTCATTTACAGTCCATCAGCACATTCTGTCACTTCATCTCTAAGTTATACCTTGAATCTGTTTTCCATGCCTAGCTACCACCATCGTCCAGATCAGCCTCAGCTCTGGCCTGGATTACTATAATAGCCTCCTATCTGGTCCCCTGCTTATATTCCTGCTGGACACAGCATCCAGAGTGATTTTATTAAAATATAAATAGTATCATTCATTCCTTTTCTTAAAACCTTCTGGTGGTTTCCCATTGCATGTTGGACCAATCTGTACCCTCTACCCTACAAGTTGTTACCTGATCTGGTCTCTGCCCACTGCCCCACCTTCACCTCATGCCCCTTGTCCCCAGGCTCACTGTGCTTCAGTCATGGTGACCTTCTTTCTGTTCCATGGATGGGCCAAGCCTAGTGGCCTTTGGACCTTTACACTTGCTGTTTGTTCCTCTGCCAGGAATGATGTTCCTCAAGGTCTTTGCATGGCTGGAAATGTCTTATCATTTAGAGAAGTGTCCCAATTTCTCAATAGAAAGTCACCAGGTCCCCTCCTCCAATTACTTTCTAACATGCTACTCATGCTACTCTGTTTTAATTTTCTTCATGTACTCATCACAGCCTGAAATTTTCTTGCTCGTTTGTTTAATAATTTGCAGTTTATCTCCTGCTAGAAGGTAAATTCCCTGACTCTATTCACGATTACATGTCTAACTCCTAGAAAAGGGCCTGGCATATGTGAGGCACTTAGCAAACATTTATTGACTGTGAATAAATGTGATCTTTATTGTAAATTAAAAATAAATACAAACAAGTTAAAAAAAATAAGAAGAAGCCTTTCAATATTTATCTTCAACCTGAGGCCTGGGATCCAGTGGTCATGGGTGGACCTAATGGGAAGTAGTGAGTGGTCGGATCAGCCCATCCTCAGAGCATTGCTATGGTAAGAGACCAGCTGCCTCAGCCCACTGCCTCCAAATGCTTTCATTTGTATCTTCAGTTATTCGGCAAGAGCTTGCTTCCTGCTGGACTCTGTGCTGAACTCTGGGCTTTAAGCAACTAACCATGAGAGGCCTAGGCTCCACCTTCATCAAGCTTAGAGTTTGCAGGGGAGACTGGCACTGACCGCAAGCATTTTCAGATGAAACAAGTATTTAGCAAGGAGAACAGTGCAGGGGGCCCAGGGAGCATTTTGTAGGACAGACTGTCCTGGAGAATTAGGGAGGCCTCCCTAAGGGAGTGATGTTCAAACCAAATCTAGAGGATGCTTCACTTTGCCCACATTTTCTCTTGAATTTCTTATCATCGGTCCTTGAGGAAGGACTGAGAATTGTGCAGGTTGTGCAGGTTGGCCAGCAAAGGGGATGCTTCTTTTGGAATTCCTTTACCCAGAGGACACCTGTTTCTCGCTTCTATTTATAAAGTAGCCCATATGTAAATACTAGCAGCCGCCTTGGAGGGATGTTGATATCTTCATTATAGATGAGGAAGCTGAGGCTTCCTCAGCAGAGTGGAGGGGAATTTGTGGAGGAGGGGAATTTGTCCAGTCCATGCCCCTTGTAAGTAGTACATTAAGCCCATGTTTTCATGACTTCCAAGCCCTACACTCCTTTAGACACCTTTAGGCTCATCCGCCCCTTTGTGATCATGAGCAATTTAAGGCTCAGGACATTCCATCTTATTGGCTTTGTTCCCCCAGCCACTTGGCCTGTTCTGGATTTTTAAGAGTTAAAAAGTTGGCTGATGCTCGTTTCAGTCCTAACAAAATGTCTCAATAGTCACAGCCCTTTGAGATCTCTTGGCAAGTGAGAGACCAAAATGCAAGTAGGTCACTTTTTTTGCCAGCCAGCCTAATGACTTGGCACGCCGGAGCTGGGTGGTTTTGAACCTTCGGGCTACCTCTGAGTACCTGCATCCCCACCCTTCTGCAAGTCACAAAAACTCTCTGTAAAGTGGCCAATGCAGTCTTATAGAGCTGGTCGTGGAAATGCTCATGAAATTGATCTTGAAGTGCTCGGCAATTGCAAGCTTCATAAGAATTCCTGGTAAGAATAATTAACTTATTTTGGAGGATGGATTTACTTAAGAAAACTCCATCTGCAGTAAGGGTGGGCCCCTCTTTCCTGTTGCTCCTGGCACGTGTCCTTCTCCAAGTAACATTTGTTGCAGTCTGGGTGGTTAGTCTGCATAGAGCCATCCAGAAAAGTCGGTGGGAAAAGCCAACAGGCCGTTGGCACTGAGAGACTGGGGTTGGCACCAATCACAGTGAGAACATTGCTTTTATTAGCAACTTAGTCATTTTACAGCAGGCGAGGCAGAAGTGCCTCATGTGCAGACTCAAGATGCAAATGTAGCTCTGAGGGTAAGAGGAGCAGATACAGCCAGCATCCCACAGGACTCCCAAATTATAATAGGCAGAGCACACCTTCCACTAATGTGGTGGGAAGACTTGACGCAGAGGCTTGCTTCTAGAAAGACTTGCTGTCAGTCTCTCCTAGGCTCCGTGGTGTGGTGTTTGCATCCCAGTTCTGCCACTTATCAGCTCTGTGATTTTATGATCGCATGACCAACCTCTCTGTTCTCACCTGTAAAATTGGGATGTTAATGGCATCTATCTAGTTGTTTTAAGGACTAAGCAGGTTAATACACGTAAAGTGCTTAGAACAGTGTCTGGCACTTAGTGGGTGCTCAGTGATGATTGGTTCTCATTGTTATTAAGCTGCAGCTAAATCTCCATATTGCACCTCTCAGCTTCTCCGGCCTTTAAGTGATTCCTTGGGACTCCTTGGGAATCTGAGCCATGTGGCCCTCTACTCTTTACCTCCCCCTAACAATTAAAGGACACAGTGTACCCTCGGATCAGCCCCGGTTATAGACTAAACCTCATAAAAGTCAGAGGGAAGGGTTTGGAAATTTAACACAGCTGGGCATCCCAGATGAAAAGGATACGTTTTAAAAGACCCATTACAATTTATACAGGCAAACGTACAAATAGGCGGATTGACACTTCCTGCATCTGGGATGCAGGGTTGTGACCTGACACTTTCCAGTCTCCTGACCCCTTGTATGTTTTCTCTTTCTTCCTCTTTCTTGTTTAATATAATTTTTGCTTCCTAGGCTGTCAGTGAGCACTAAATATTGGGCATCTGTCCTGTGGATTGCAGGTGTGATAAGAGAGTCGTGGTTGCTAACGTGGGGAAATCTTGCAATGTCAAAATATATGCTTTTATGTGTGAGCACATTTACCCTGTCCAGATCCCATTCATTCTTTAAAGCCCATCTCAAATATCACCTCCTCTAGGAAGCCTTCCCAGAATTCTCCTTGCACAGTTAAAATTTTTCTTTCTTTTCTTTTTTTCTTTTTTGGTTGCTTCCATAAAACTTTGACTTTAACCTTATTAAGATTGTGATTGTCTGCTTGTCTGACTCATATATTAGACTGGATGTCCCTTGAGAGGAGAGACCACAGAAGAAATCTAGAGGGATATTATGTAGTTCTTATATATCTTTGTATCCTCTAGTACTTAGGCACTCAGTATATGTTTGTCGAATGAAATGGTAAACAAATGTAAATGGTAAATAGTAAACTAATAACACTTACTGAGTGTGTTGAAAAGCAGTTCTTAGTCCCTCTGTACTGTAATGGTAGCTGACATTTACTGAGGGCTTCCTTTAGCTCTTTGCAATTTTCTTACAGGAGCTTATTTGATCATCTTAACTGCCTTACGAGAAAGTATAATTAGTTGCCATTTTATAGGTGAAGAGACAGAGGCACGTAGAAGTTTGGGAACTCATGCTGGAATTCATACCCAGCAATCTGACCCAGAACCTGGCCTCTTAACAGCTACACTAAACTGCCTTCAGAGACTTCAAAAAGAGTTTTAGAATTTTTTATGGGTCCTCCCCTCCCTCAGTTTGAAGGCAGGGATTCTGGCTTATTGGACTCTGTTGCCAAATGAGCTAAGTCAATTTATCCGTTCAGTAGAGGTCAGGTTCCTTTTTGGTTAGTTTGGGAACTATATCCCCTCCCCAATAACCTGTGTTACAATGAAAGCAAGTCATAGGCTAAATCTTCCACAAGTATTAGCATTTTTTAGCCAGCAGGCATAAAAATACTCAAATCTCTTTCCTTTAGGCTCTGTGAAATCCCTTCTCTCTGTCCTGGAGGTCAACCAACCATCATTGCCTAAAAAGTTCAGGCTGAGACCAGCATTATAACATTCTAATGTCAGAGTTGGCCAGTCTTCTAGCTGCATCGGGTGATAGACTCCCTGTGTCAGGCACATAGGGCTTTCAGGACCCAAGTGCTACTCCCAAGTCCTCTTCTTGCTAGAGTAGAGACGCCCTTAGAATGCTGCAAGCCAATCACATTTCTTGAATGTTGATCAATGAAAATTTTTTTCGAGTGCCCCTTATTAATTCATGTTCGTTAATGACTCCTCTAAGCAGATTTAGACAATATTTGATGTGCTTAGAGTTGCATCTTTTACATTCTAACTAACCACCTCTCAGTGTGAACTCCTAGTTAGGGTACTTGAAATGTTAATAACTGCTCCCCCGTGAATACAGACTTCTGTTTAGGCTATGTAAATAACCGTCCATCCCTCAGAGGTAGATTAAGTTTAATTTAGAAACATAGTGTCCATCTCATCATCAGTACTGCGGGGCTTTGAAGTAAATCACTGATAAAGTGACAGCCTTGCTCAAAGATTGTGTAGAATAGTGGAAAGAGGTGGGCTTAGAGGTCAGGCAGGATTTGAACCCTTGTCCAGCTGACTCTATGGCTGTTGCTGTGGAGGGGGGCTGTGCATGGGTGTTTCCCAGCCACCTTGGGGAAACCTGGCCATCTGCTGGGTTTTCAATCCACTGATTTTTACCTGAAGCTTGAAGACTGGACCTGGGTGATGGAAGAACAGGTTCTGGGGCCAGAAAGAACTGGCAGAGTGGGCAGGGCTGTTCAGAGCCTTCGTTGCCCACCTGCCCTGAAGCCCTTTCTCTCTGCATCTCAGCAGTAATCACCAGCAGTCCCCAAAGATGCCTTTCCCCTGCCCAGTGGCAAGACCAGGGATCGTGCCACACTTAATTGACTTGTGTTGAAAGTTACAAGAACTGCTCTTCCCTTTAATTTTCCCTAAATTAAACACTGTGAAAGGATGAGATGATGGGAAATGATCAAGAATCCTGAGAGAGAGTCATTGTAGTGGTTGACTTGCGCTGCCTCTCATAGCTGTTGGACCTTGGCCAAGTGAGTCTCATTTTTTTAATGTGTAAAACAGGGTTGATAACGTTGGCCTCAATGGTTGTGAGGGTCAATGAGATTCTGCATTTAAGTGCCTGCTATTAGGCAGGAACTTAATCAATATTCCTTTACATTCCCAGAAATGAGCCTTGATAGCCTAGTGTGGGTTTCAAACCTTCATTCAAATGTCTGGCACGTCATAGGTGCTCAGTATTGGATGACTGATGAATGTGGTTGCTTTGCTCTCTTTCCAGGCTTTTAGCTAGAGCACAGAAGGGTTAGGAGGCCATTAAAAGGTGCTACCTTTTAAGGGGCAAAGATAGTAACGACTGTTGGACACCAGCTACCACCAAGTGCTTTCCATGTTATTTAATTACAATAATCTTGAATAACTTTATTATGCTTATTTTTAAATGAAGAAATTATGGCTCTGAGAGGTTCAGTGAGAAAGCCAAAGTCACCAACCTAAGTGGTGGGGCTGGAATCTGTATCCAGAGTTGATTCCAAATCCTGTGTTCCCACCCACCGAGCCCATGAGAGTGTTTAGCCTGTGTATCTCAGGTGAGACAAGCCATCTGCTTGAATTGAACATACAAGACCCAGAACAAGTTCCACATTTCAATATCTGGACATGGGGTAGGTGTGGCTTCTGTACAATGAGCTGCCGTGAGTGACGAAGTGGAGAGAAGCAGGGTGAGGGCTGTTTGGAACCTCAGTGCTTGGGAGCCAGGCTTTATCTCAGCTCCGGCCTCCGTTCAGCTGTGGCTTTGCAGGCACAGGACTCAGTGTGGGCTCAGGCTGTTGGTGAGGAGCTATGTCACAGAGTAAGAGGCAGTGATGGCAAACATAAGGGATTCAATGATAAGAACAAGTTCAGGAGCCTGTGGGTGACCGATAGTGGTATGGACTGGGTGTCTGCCATGGAGCAAGGGGCCCTGGAGCTTTGCATTGAGGGTTCTTACTCTGAGCTATACCCTCCTGGTTTAAACCCAGGCCTGCCACTCACTGGTGACCTTGGTCAAGGCTCAGTCTGCTCATCTGCTAATGATATCAACCTCATCGCCTTGTCACGTCGAGTTGACAATTTTCAACACAGTATCTGGCTCTTGTATGCATATAAAGAAATGTTAGGTATTATCATTGACCAAAAGGCCACATTCTACCCTGAACTTTACTTATTTCCTGAATGGATCTTGTGGGATGATTTTGACAGATAAATCTATTTCCTGAATTCTTACCCTCTGACTTAGATTTAGAACTGCTGGGCAGAATCCAATTTAACACATATTTAAATTTCACAGAAAGAAAACATTTGGGTTGGCCTTGGTAGGGTTTCCTTTTTTAAAAAGTTCATTTAAAAATTTTTGTTTTTGCGGTGTCAGTGTCTTGAGTGACAGACAGACTGTGTCTAATGTCTGGGGCTGAGAAAATCTAGTAAGAGTCAGGCCCACGGGGTCAAATTGGCCTTTCAGACAGAGCCTGTCATAGACTTTCTGAGGATTTAGACGATGTAAAGGGGAGTTAACCCATCCCACATTGTAAATTATTTTTTCAAAGGAAAAACAAGGGAGCCAAGAAGCAATTTGTCATGATTCTTTTACATTTTGACTGGGTAAGAATTTAGCAATCTGCCATCCTTCTCCAGCTCTGTGTGATTTGGGAGAATTTCTATAAACCAAATGTTTAAGAGTAACCTGTTTGTTTTTTCATTGAAATGTAAAATATAATCCAATAATCCATGCAACCCCTGCCCCCACCGCTACCAAAACTATTGTCCATGTGTTAGCTAGACTGTCGTAGGGAAGGGATGGGGTTACAACGAAGTGTGCTTTGCTTGGCAGAAACTAACCATTCAATGGCAAAAAGTTCCAAACACTTGATGTTTTGAAAAGGTTACAGTGCATTCCAGTCAACAAGATACCACAGTGCAAACAAACAACCCAGCGCCCACTTCCTCGCAGTTTTTTGACTGCCTAGAGTAACCTTCACCTCGTTATAATGATCATGCCAACCCTGTCATGAATATGCATGCGTAAGACTTTCCCGGTCCAGCAGTTTGGGGAGACGGCTTTGAGAGCTATCTCCCTGTCTCCTTACTCGTCACAAGTAGTCAACGTTCCCTGTCTCTGTACTTGTCACAGGTAATAAATGCTTCTGCTTTGATTGAAAATACTCTGGTGTGTTCATTGGCTATGCACCCCGAGTGACGGACCCATGGAGTCCAGTAACTCATGTTCCTTGACAGCAAAAGGTAATTTTCAGCCTTTGGTTAGAGAAACAGAGTGGAGGAACTTCATGCTTATAACTTAGCTTTACCAGTCCAGGAGATCATTTACTAGCATCAGGTGGGCAAAGACGTAATTCTGCAACTTCTGAAGTCCAGGCTCTGCTGGCTACTAGTAAAATCATCTTTGTCTTCAAAATTCAGTACAGATAATTGAGTACCTATATTCTCACAGTTCTAGGGGATGAAAGTACAATGATGTGGTGACATGGTTCCTGACAGGGCGTTAGAACTTAATAATATTGATGATGATGTTAATGATGATGGAGGAGGAGAAGCAGCAGTCGCAGCAGCTGCCGTTCATGCAGCATCTGTGCCACTCACTTTCTGCACCTTTTCTCATTTAATCATCTCATAACAGCAAATGCCTGCTTGAAGGAGGTTATTTTTAACCTCATTTAATAGATATGGTAAAGAAATTTCCCTGATATTAAGCAACTTGGTCGTCTCCAAAGAGAACAAGTAGATCAGCTTGTCTTCAGACCTGGATCTGCCTTTTCAAAGACTGTGCTTGAAACCAGGATGCTACACTTGTGCAGGGATTAAAGCAGATGTGTAAGAAGATCACCAGAATATACTGTGGTGTGTGTTAAAGCAGGGGTATCCCAGGTGCTTTGGGAAAATGGATGAGAGACTCCCCTTTGCCTGGGATGCTGGGCATGGTCTCCTAGAGGAGGCTCCACTGGAGCTGGGTCTGGGGGTGATTGAGTAGGTGTTTCCACTGCTGAGGAAACGGAAAGAAGGCTTTGCCAGTAGGAGACACAGCTAATGGGAAGTTGTGGCACACTGGGCGGGGTGGGGAACGCAGGGAAATGGTCAGCTTCGTTGTACAGGAAGACACAATCAGGCCCACGTGTACTGGGACTAGAGAAAATCAAGTTTCTCTAACTAAAACCTCCAATGTGGTTAAAACATTCTAATCATTTACCACTTGTTTTTTTCATGCTATGGTTTGGTTACTGAGAAGGCCTCTTCTCTGGATTATATATAATGTTCACATACCTGATCACTGAGAAAGGAAGCCAAGACCATATTTAATCACAAACTGTACAGTGTCAGAAAAGGTCCTGGTACCCTGTCTTGTCACTGCCAAGAGTGGTAGTAATTTACAGCTTGAAACGGCAGCTGGAGCAGGAGGGAGCCTTGAAAACAGTCAGATTTGTTGGTTCACTTCGGTTAACACAGAGGTCAGAAGCAGTTTCTGTCTAGCACATGAGATAACTTTTGAAATGTTTGACAAGTTGCAGGTAGCATTACAGGAACATCCACACGTGATAAAAAGGAGTTATTTATGAGGTAGCTAAGGTTTCAAATGTAAAAGGAAAATAAAAGTCCTGTAAATTATGAAGACTTTGGTAACAAACCCCAGTTGAATGTTGCTGGCATTTCTGAGAGTGGGAAAGCAAGATTTGCCAGGAATAAAATGGGAATGTCCCTTTAAGTACTCGCTGGAATTCCAATGGCATTACCTGCTGATTGAAAATGAGAGTCCAAAGAAATGTAAGCGACCATCATGGAGAAAAGATTAATGCCTTGAGCCTTCCGATTGGATGTCTTTTGTGTTATGAGTTACTATGGAAAAGTCTACTGGTGTTTTCCAGCTGATCTAGTATTGTCTAGAAATAAGTGAGAAAAATCGATTGGTTCCAAAGACATCATCACAAAGCATATATAATCTGTTAGTTTCCTGTCTTGACTTATCAAAGCTAAGAAAGAAAGAGGGTGCTCTAAAGTAAAAAAAAGTAGACACCTCAGATTCAGCTGCTCTCTGAAGTCTTTTTTTTTTTTTTTTTATCCCCTACAGAGAGTTCATTGTTGTATTTAGCAATAGAGTACATGCTTAGGGGGGAAATAAGGATTGTATTTTAAATACCCTTACCTCAAATGCTGGAATTTTAGCCTTCTGGAGGATACATGACTAAGTCAAGAATTGTTTTTCTACACACGTATGGCTGCTGGAAAAGTAGAAATTAATTAGGAAGAAAAAAAATTGTAATTAGCTCTATTTAGTACAAAATATTTCTTCTTTCCTTCTTCGTCTGTTGGCGTACATGCATGCCACGTACAATGGGAGATAACGACCTGGGAACTGGCCTTGGAATAACACATCCTGCCGATGCCACTTCCAGCTAGAGATCTGGGGAAAGTGCTATAACCTTTCTGAGCCTCAGGGACTGATAAGCACCTACTTTAGGTCCTTACTAAGGTTCTTATCAGGAACAAATGTAGTTCTCTGCCCATTTGTAAAGTACCAAGCATGTATGGTGATGAAAGTAAACTCTCTGAGGGCAAGGATTGTAGCTGATTTAGGCGCCTTTATATCCCTGTTACCAAGCGCAGGGCCCTTTGTTGAATAAATGAGGCGATTAGACAGCTTTATCTCGTTGACGGCACAGTTTTTATTACACGCCCAACGTGTTTCGTGTCTGAACCTTTAGTTGATGGTTTTATCCAGAGCAAATGATGTGGTCTCTGAATTAGGAGATGCCTCTTAATTGGCCAAGGAAATGAGGGAGGATATTATTCATTTTCTGCTTCCTTCACTTGACTATAGGCTCCTGCAGAGTGAGGGTCAGGTGTCATTCATCTTTCTAGCTCTTAGCCACTGAGGCTTAGCACAATGTTGTGTGTTTGTCAGTGAGCAAGAAGTATTTCCTGGATGGAATTTTTGATGGCCCTGGGCAATCCATTCCTGCCATCTCGGCCCTGTTCCCACTTCCTGTTCTGGATTGGAATTTGGAGCTCGTGCAGAACCTTGGGGCAGGCTTGTGGGCATGCCCTTCTCCCACTCCAGAAATATCCTATCAGGTGCCAACACTGTTCTAGGTGGGCCCTTCCACATGCTGCACCCTGTTTGTTATATAATCACTAATTGCTCACTCAAGAGCCCATTCTTCGAACTTCCGCAGATGTTACCAAAGATTTTTTTTTAAAATCACTTCCGCGTGTGCGGTGATCACTTCTCACTTTCTAGTGCAAGCTGCCTCAGATGGCCATCTTGGGCATCTTACTCAGGGAAGGGAGTAATCCTAATCCTGACTAGGAAGAGGGAGAGGCCACATTGGCAGTACAGTTGTAAGTCAGAGTCCTAAGTTGTCCTTGGAAGGTGGGAGATACCTGAACTTAGAGGCAAGAAATATGACAGAGGAGGAAGCTAGTATTCTTTTAGCGTGTTTTTAATGTTCATGTGACACAGATTACAAAGGAACCTGTTAAGTCTGAATTTTGACTAGTTGCTTCTTCTAGTAATTAAGTCGTTCTGTTACCTTAGAGCCCATTTAGACAGGTAGAGTGTGGCTCAGACACCCGGAAGGCTCACAGTTGGTCTCCTGCAATGCTCTTCTGCTCAAATACTAACCACCAGCAGCGTCTATTCATCTCTCCTCCCAGGTCTTAACTCCTTCTTTTCTTCCCAGCCTCAGCTGGGATTTTACCTGCTCAAGGAAGCCTTCCATGATATCCCACAGGGCATATGCTTGGTCCTCCTAGAGCCCCCTGCACTCCCCTTAGTGACTTTCCCCAGTGACCCCCATTAATGGTACTTGAGGCCCCGAGTGTGTCCACCTGCTCTCCACTGTATTCCCAGAGCCCTGGCTGATGCCTTGCTCTGAGCTGCTCCACAAAAACTGTTTGGATTGTTTTTCCATGAAATCTCGATTTTGCCCATAATTTTTTTTTTTTTTTTTTTTTTTGCGGTACGCGGGCCTCTCACTGTTGTGGCCTCTCCCATTGCGGAGCGCAGGCTCCGGACGCGCAGGCTGAGCGGCCATGGCTCACGGGCCCAGCCCCTCCGCGGCATGTGGGATCTTCCCGGACCGGGGCATGAGCCCGTGTCCCCTGCATCGGCAGCCGGACTCTCAACCACTGCGCCACCAGGGAAGCCCTGCCCATAATTTTAATCACTTCTTTCACTAAACTAGGTTTTAAGTTTTTGTATGTTGTTAAGTTTCGTTTTATTTTTAAAGTTTATAATTTTATTAAGAAATAAATTTTGGACTTAATTTCATTTTCTAGAATATCCTGGATCATCATAGCCTGAGGGAGAAGGGTCAGGTTGATTTCCAGAATGCCTTAGAGAAGTTATTGCCTTTCCCATTTTATTTTCATTGTGTCTGGCAGTGGTTCTCTAACTTTGCTGCATATTAGAATAATCTGGGGGTCTTTTAAAAATCACGCTGCCCAGCTCAGCTTCAAGCCAATTAAATCAGACACCTGGGGACATGAGTGTCAGCATTTTTAAAGATCCTAGGAGACCCCAATGTGTCTCAAAGTTAGGGTATACTAGTGTATAGGTTTTTTTGTTGTTATTTTTATGAAGGTGGTCTATCAGGTAAATAACTAAGGAGTGAAAACTTTTCTTTTTTTCCTGAAATCCACAGAAACAGATCAAATAAACAATTGGGGGGGGGGAATACATTCTGCATTTTACTTTAATGAAAAAGAAAATGTCCAGATGTAAACTTATTATTCAGAATATCAGAAAATTATTATTTATAAAGAAAACAATGTAGGTTAAAAGTAAAGATACAAATGGGAGGAAAATCTACCAAATGAGCTTCTGTGTTGTATCTCGAAGCATATGCTTTGGAGTCAGGTGGTCCTGGATTTGAGTTCTGATTTTACAGCTCACCAGCTTTGTGATCTTGAATGTTACACCTCCCTGAGCTGCATATACGAAAACAGAGATGAAAATACCTTGCATTGGGGAGAGTTGTAAAAATTACAAATAATGTCCTTAGAAGGTCTGGTGCCAAATGTTGACTCCATTTCCCATTCACTTTCCTGTATGTTTTGAGTTGGTGGACTCGGCTCTCTTTCCTAAACCTTTTCACCTGTAACAGGTCTCTAAGAATCCCTGAGGTTTAGAGAGAGTCACTTACGTAAGTGCTTTCTGAATTACCAAGGATGATTCAGTGAGTTTCTGCACCCATTTTATTGTAAAGGGTGAAAGCATGAGTGGCAAAGGAAGAGGTTAATAGTTAGACTTGTGTGTCCTGCAGGCAGGAGTGGATTATAGGCTCCGTTCTGATATAACCATCTTTCAGGAAAAGTCAGATGACAATTTCCTGGCTCTGCAGTGATTCATGAACCCTGCAGGGCAGGCAGATTTTCATTCATTCAGTCATTCATTCAATGACTACGTACCAGACTAAAAATAGAAGTGTCAGCTTATATACTATTCCCCCCTACAAAGAATCCTTTTCTCAAGGGATCCTTGAGAAAAAAGGCTGATTCCCTTGCTGGGGCAAGGAAGGTACAAATTAAGCCTGGAACATTTTTTTTTTTTTTTTTTTTTTTTTGCGGTACACGGGCCTCTCACTGTTGTGGCCTCTCCCGTTGCGGAGCACAGGCTCCGGACGCGCAGGCTTAGCGGCCATGGCTCACGGGCCTAGCCGCTCCGCGGCATGTGGGATCTTCCCGGACTGGGGCACGAACCTGTGTCCCCTGCATCGGCAGGCAGACTCTCAACCACTGCGCCACCAGGGAAGCCCCAAGCCTGGAACATTTTTTTGTGCTAGAAAGTAAGCCAACTAATTGGTGATGTCAAGAAGATACATGAACCAGTTTGAAGGGGCTTCAGCTGGCCAAATCTAGGACAATTTGAGTGATAAAATAAATAAGGACAGTAATGGATTGTAAACCATTGATTGAAATAGGAATCCATGAGTCAGTTCTGTGATAGATAGGTAGATAGATAGATAGATAGATAGGTATGTGGGGAAAAGAGAAGGGCTCTTCCTTGCACTGTAATGCCAACTGATGTGGAAGAAGTGGTAGAATTGGAAAAGTCACCATTTTGCAACCCTAGAATCACTTGGGCAAGAATCATCAATGGATGTTAAATCTGGGGCAGGGGGAGGTTTGATAAGGAACAGATATTTGTATGGTCCTGAAGTGTCTCTCCACATATAGCTTATTGGTTATTAGTGGGCAAATGGTAACTGTACTATGGAAAAAAGGGACAACATCTTGGCCAGATGATTAGTCTAATATCACCAGTGAGGAGCAGACAGACATCATGAGGCTTCCAGATATACAGATCCAGGTATGTGACACACCAAGAAGGGCACAGCATCACTTAGGTGGTATTCTGGCCAACAGTGCATCACCTGAATCTAACCAAGAGGAAATAGACAAATGCAAGCAAGAGACATTCTATAAAAGAACTTGCCTGTTTTCTTCACAGGCCAGTGTTATGACAGACAAAGGACAAGGAACTGTCCAAGTTAAGGGTGACTGAAGAGACACAGCTATTAATTGCAATAAGTGATCCTAGACTGGGTCTTGTACTGGAGGGAAAAAATGCTATGAAGGACATTATTGAGACAGTTGACAAATTGGAATATAGCCTCTGGATTAGATGAACGTATATATCAATATGAAATTTTCTGAATTTGTTCACTTATTTTAGAATTTTTAAATATTGAGATATAATTGACATATAACATTGTGTAAGTTTAAGGCATACAAGGTGTTGATTGGACACATTTATATACTGTGATGTGATTTCCACCATAGCAGTAGCTATCACCTCTATCACATCACATATATTATTATTTCTCTTATGTGGTGAGAACATTTAAAATCTAGTCTCTTAGCAACTTTGAAGTATATAACACAGTACTGTTGACCGTAATCACTGTGCTGTGCATTAGATCTCCCGAACTTATTCATCTTCTAATCGCAGGAATATTCTTATTCTTAAAAAATACATACTGGGGCATGATGTGTGCACATCCTCTTCAATAGTTCAGAAATAGATAAGTATACACACGATAGAGCAGCTGTGGTGAAATGCTGAAAATTGACCCATTGGGTAAAAAAAGGGCACCAGGGAATTCTCTAGAAAAAGTATTTGCAATACAGTCAAGAAGTGGAGGCCAGCCATCTGCCTCTGCTTAGCTGTGTTAGTTTAGGCAAGTCATTTATCATCTCTGAACCTCAGTTTCCTTGCCTTTCAAATGGGAATAACATAATACCAGTCTTTTTTGCTTTAGGGTTTTATGTGTGAAAGGTCTGACTGCAAAGAGCTGTAGACAGATTTTGGGACGTTTTAATTTACACACGTCCTTGCCTCCAGGGCTCTGGATCAATCTCAAGTGTTTGGCTCCTTCTGCTTTATATACCAGCTACTCGTGTTTATAACATAGCCCCTCTGTCACTAAACTGTGAGATAATGGTACCGCTATCACCACTACCACTAATAATACTACTAATATCTAATGCCTGCAGAGCTCTCTATAGCTTGTATAGTGCTTTCTGTGTGCCTGGCATCTTTCCAATTACTTTGCATGTATTATCTCATGTAATCCTTACCAATAACCTGGTAGGTAGGTACCGTTATCTCCATTTTACAGAGGAGGAAACTGAGACAAGAAGAAGAGCAGAGCTAGGATTCAAACCCAGAGCTGCACCTGAGCAAAGGGAGTGCCTTTTTCTAAAAAGTGTGATAGGGGCTGGCAGTGGCCCTGGGATTCAAACCCAGGCAGACTACCCTCAGTTTATGTTCTCAGCTAGGATCCTCTACTGAATCAGCCTCTCCTGTGCCCAGCATCCTTCCTGGCATAGACCCAATACATGTCTGTGGAATGACTAGTGGGGAGCAGAGTGTTTTGGAAAGTACAAGGGTTTGGAAATGGAAGGACCTGACTTAGAGTCTTCACTCTGCCTTTACTAGCTACACTCAGCTTCTCTGCGCCTCAGGTCCTGTGTTTGGTAAGAACAGTCTTAGCACACGGGGAGCGTGCACTAAATGGTCACGATTCTCTTCCTCCTCCTTCTCCTTTGCCTTTTCTTCTTATCTCTCTTTCTGAACCTTTCACTGTGGACAGCATTAATATTGCTTTTAAACAGGCAGTCTTTCTCCCTTGCTTCTATTATGATTTTTTCATACCATGTTTATAGTAATTGTGATCTTATTGTAGTTATTCGTTTTCTGTCTTCACTTAGATTGATTTTCTTGAGGACAAAGACTCATGCTATTTTCTTCTTTATATCACCATTGCCCAGCACCGTGCATGGCCCTGGGAGCAGAGCCATTGCTATCTCCTATCACACTTTTGTGAAATTTAGAAAAGGCATGCCCTCTGGCCAGGTGCAGCTCTGCAGGCATAAGGCTTGGTCAGTCTCCACATGAAGAAAAGACCCCCGGCCATAGTCCTCTGCTGGAGGCACAGCTTGGCAAGTGGAGCTGTATTTCACTCCCCACAATTCCCTGCCCCTGAGCACTTTGTGCAGTCCACAAAGTAATGACTGTCTGCAGCAGCCATGCCTATGGGCTACTCAGAAAATGTTTGTTGAATGAATGAGCGAATGAACAGACAAACAGGTGACACATCCCTTCCTGGGTTCCTTTCCCCTCTCAGCCATGACTCAGCCAGAGAAGTGATTCCACGGCTGCTTTTTACACAACCCCAGAGCCCAACCATTATCTTCTTAGTCAGACTTTTCAGGTGTAATGATGCTGCCACAGGATTTCTCCCTTCCTTAAATTCTTAATCTGACTGTGAAGATGGTTGCTCCTCTGCCACAGCCTTTGAGCAGAAGCCCAGTGGAGGCCCAAACCCAGGTTGGAGCACAGTACCCAATCCCAAATTGCCCTTCCCAGGTCAGAACAGATGGTCTCTGCATGGATGCAGCTCAGGGCCGGCCCCTGGGCTTCACAGCTTTGGTCTTTAAGATGTGCACAGAGGAACAGGTTTCCCCTTCGCTTCCCCAGTGTGATCTCCAAGTGCAGGAAGGGAAAGAACTTCACTTGGGCCGTTGCCAGCACTGCCAGTGCGGATGCCAGGCGAGAGCTCTGCTCCGCAGGCTGGAGCCCTGTGGTTCATTGACCCGAGCTGGTAGGTCACATTTGCAGAGAGAACCTTGACCTTGTCATGTGATTACAGGTAGTCATTTCTCCTTTTTACTTGTGATTTATGATTATTCTTTCTCAGTTAAAATACTTTTCTTTTAAGATAGCAAAGTGCTAAAGCATTTGTTACAGAAAAGCTATGATAATACAGACCAAAAAAAGAAAAGAAATACTCGTAACCCCACTCAGCCATAACCACTGTAAATACCCGAGTTTACTCTATCTCCCGCTCTTTCTCTCCCCTCCAATACACACACACACACACACACACACACACACACACACAAACACACACACACACACACACACACACCATAGCCTCACCTCCATTCATTCATCATGTTTTGGAACAGGTTGGAAATTTAGAGATTATACTGATCTGTTAAAGCAACAAAGTGATCTACAAATGTAAAGTATTATTAATATGTTAGGAATGGAGGTGAGCTTATACCTTAAGTTCCATCATGCCTGAAATAAACTTACTGGAATGTGAGCCTTTCTTTTATGCCGAGCATACGCTAACCAAAGAACCTACTTCCCAGGAGATGGGCTAAACCAAGCATGTTGTGTTCCATTTTTATGATGAAATGCAGATTTCCCATTAAAAGGAAATCTCTTCCTTTCAGAAGGTTGAAAAAGATGATACTTACAAAAAAAAGGAGGGAGAAAAAAGAATCCCAGCTGGTTAAATTTAGGGCGCTGAAAGAAATCCAATTGGCAGATAATCCCTGGCCGTGGGCCCACAACATTTTCATTTGATTGTGCATTGGATACATTTTCATTCATTTTAAGCCCTTGCCTTTCAATGTTTTGTTCCTTGGAGACAGGCAAACTAGTATCAATAGCTCTCTAGGCCTCCATCAAATGGCTTGATTTACTTAAGTGGTCTATTTCGTTATTCCAGTAAGGAGGGACTTGTATTTGTTGACGCATTTCTGAGAATGATTGTGCAAAGAAATTCTGAGATTTGAATTGTTTTTGCCTCTCCTCTCATTGGTAGACTTGTTTTAAACTGAAAGAAGATGTTGGGTTAAGTGGTGAGTGTGGGATACAGGGAAGAGGGCACTCTGGAGCCAGGGTCAGGAGCCTTGACTTCTCAGCTCTGACACTGACATATAGATACGGCCTTGGCTAAATCTCCTAATGGCCTTGAATCTTAACTTCTTCATCTGTAAAGCAGGGATAATTGTCTCTTCTCTGCTTTTCCCTCAGGGATGTTGTAAGGGTGAAATGACCTAATCCAGTGGCTCTCGACCTCAGTTGCACGTTAGAATTACCTGGGGAGGTTGTGAGAAATAAACTTGGCTAGACCTCACCCAGACCAATTAGATCAGCCTCCATGGGTGTGGACCCTGGGCACTGGTAATTTTTTATATCCCAAGAGATTCTATTGTGGAATCAGGGTTGAAAGCCATTGAAATCAAGGAGATAATATATTGGAAGGCCTGAGAACACAAGGCATGAGATAATATTGAAACCATCCGCATTAGTATGGTGCTAGGCAGTTTTCAAGTGGTTGTCACCTGGAGACTTATTAAGGGACTGTAAGACAGTGGATTTCAAACTTTTTGGAGTGTAACCTAAAAAAAAAAAAAAATCACATCTCGGTAAACACAGTCAAGTAACACATAAATATACTCAGCCTCATGTAAACACAAGTTTCAGGGAACAGTGCTTTCCCTTCCTATGTACGAGTCAATCTAATATTGTTTTCTTCTTTTCTATTCCATTGCAGTGTACACTACTCTATTTCATTTTTTTCTTTTTATGCTGGTGGAAAGCCACAGAATTGATTCAATGATCTGCCAATGAGTGCTGACTTGTAGTTTGAAAAACAGCGATAAAGAGCGGAGTATTTCTGGGAAGCAGGCTCACCCACTCTTTGATGCTTCTTCCCTCTAGTTCACGTTGAGTCTCAGTGGTGCTCAGATCCACTTCCTTGCTCTCCCTCCCGCCTCCGCCTTTACTTGCTGCTTCAAACATACCCACCAGGGCTGTCCTGGTTCTAAACAAATTTGGCCCTGAATTGGGTGACTTGGAGACCTGTTTTCTCTTCCACATTTTAATCCCTGAAATGGTAGACCTTCTACGTTAAAAATTACACCTCACCCAGAATTTGTGAAACGAACTCAACCCACATTGTCAATTGAATTATATGTAGTTTGCTAAAGAGGTTCCTTAGCATAAATACAAGAAATTACAGTTAATGGGTAGCTCTAGCTACAACGTGGTGCTGATGATAATTCCCATCTCTCTAGGGAACCGGGGAGCCCCCTAGGTCACATGGGGTGAACAAAACCATCTCCCTCTTGTTCTGCCCACATCCTCTTTGTTCATGATGCCTGCCCCTCCTCTGTGTATCCTACTGTTCTAAGTAGCTTTGCTTCAGCTACACAGAATTCTCAGCTTCTGTCTCTGCGCTCATTAGCAGTTTGGCTGTCACAGCCCAGAGTCAGCCTCTATCACATGTCTTTAGCCCTGGTTTGTGATGACATCTCTTTGCTGGTGTGTGGTGTTGGGCAGGTACTTACAGCTCAAGAGTTCTCTCCCAGGACATACTCGCTAATAGACAATCTAATCAGATGTCTACTGGTTCCTTCTCTCTGCTTTACTCCTGGAAGGGAGATTTGGGCAGGAAGAGAACATTTCCAGGTATAACTATTTCTAAAAATGTTTCCCAGTGCCTGTTTAACTTTTGGGGGGGGAGGGGGTGGGGGAGCTCTGCTCAATTTGTGTTGTATTGCCTCTAACTTTGACAATGGCACAAAATCAAATGTACTCAAATTTCAACAGATAATAATTGAACATATTGACTTCTGTTGTTCTTACTTAATGTCTAAAGTAGTCTCTGACGAGAGGTGTTACAGTTTCTGCTGTGTAGAGGGGATAACAGACTCAGAGCGGTGAGGTGACTTACTAGGCTCTTAAGTGTCAGAGTGGGATTCGAACCCAGGTCTAGAGCCTAAGTCATGGCCCCTGTCTTCCACATCAGGGCTCCGTATATCTATGACAGGCAGTCCTTGCTTCCTCAAGGCATGTCTGACCCAAGACAGAAAGACTTGTAGAAAGGGTGCCCTAATGCCAGGCGTGAGCTTGGCAAGGGTTGTAGTGGTGAGCCCTGCAGTATGCCTGGTTCCCAGAGTCGATAGTTAGCCGTCACCAGAGCTGTCACCCTTCTGAAGACTTACTTTTGGGGGTCAGGCTTGCCTGGGGCAACCGTGACTGACCAACATACCAAATCTTTCCTGGCAGAGGGGGCTGAGTTAGGCTGGGAAAGGAATCTAGTGAAAAAAGAGACCCACCTCGCCTCACCCGTGCCCTGCAGGGGATGCAGGCAGCCTTCTCTCAGACGGCTGTCTCGGTTCCACGGTGATAGGCGTCCTGAGTAAATACTCTGATAGACTAAACACACGTTACCCGCATTGGCCCAGGGAGCAGCCATCCCGGGAGCGCTCCCAGTATAGTCCCCTGCGTGGCAGGCCAACCTGTTAATCATTGCACTGGCAGGCTGGCCAGGATGGAGATATTTAGCTTGGGCCCTGTGCGTTACCCTGTATGCTAATGTGAGCATTCTTAGAACTGTAATTTCCGTTCTGACCTCCATGGACAGTCTTTATAGGGAACACAGACATAAAACAATTTGTGAAATGTCAGGGAGAAATTGCATCCAATGTGGGGTAGCTCTGCCAAGGAAAACATAGGCTAGTTTTAAAGCGTTCCCATCCATGCAGGGATGTTTGAAAACGACTCATGCATCTGCACTGGGGCCTGAGCGCTTTTCCATGTCCTTTAATAAGTTGTAATGCATATACCAGCCAGCTCCACTGCAGGCTCCCCACGGACCAAGGCGGCCTGTGAAGGAGATGGGGTAGTAGGCTGGAGGTGACAGCTGAGACCTGTGTGAACTGGCATCAGCCGGAGATCCTTCCTGGAGGTCAAGACAAGAAGATTTACAATGGGAAAAAATACTATGTACCATAATGATTTACCTGCATCTGTTACAATGGAGAATATGATTCCCAGTTGGGTCTTGAACCCTTGGCCTTCCTGATACCTGATGCCAATGGCTGAGAAGCATGACCTCCACCATTTAGAGTCTTGTATTAGGAGACACACTGTCTGTCTTCTAAAATTGGGCTTATGTTTCCTTAGTAATCTCTAAAATATACAAACAGCTCATGCAGCTCAATATCCAAAAAACAAACAACCCAACCAAAAAATCGGCAGAAGACCTAAATAGACATCTCTCCAAAGAAGACAAACAGATGGCTAACAAACGCATGAAAAGATGCTCAACATCACTAATCATTAGAGAAATGCAAATCAAAACTACAATGAGGTATCACCTCACACCAGTCAGAATGGCCATCATCACAAAATCTACAAACAATAAATGCTGGAGAGGGTGTGGAGAAAAGGGAACCCTCTTGTACTGTTGGTGGGAATGTAAATTGATACAGCCACTATGGAGAAGAGTTTGGAGGTTCCTTAAAAAACTAAAAATAGAATGACCATATGACCCAGCAATCCCACTCCTGGGCATATACCATGAGAAAACCATAATTCAAAGACACATGTAACCCCAATGTTCATTGCAGCACTATTTACAATAGCCAGGACATGGAAACAACCTAAATGTCCACCAACAGAGGAATGGATAAAGAAGATGTGGCACATATATACAATGGAATATTACTGAGCCGTAAAAAGGAACGAAATTGGGTCATTTGTAGAGACGTGGATGGACTTAGAGACTGTCATACAGAGTGAAATAAGTCAGAAAGAGAAAAACAAATATCATATATTAACACATCTGAAAAAATTGGTATAGATGATCTTATTTACAAAGCAGAAATAGAGACACAGATGCAGAGAACAAATGTATGGATACCAAGGGGGAAGGAGGGGGTGGGATGAATTGGGAGATTGTGATTGACATATATACACTATTGATACTGTGTATAAAATAGATAACTAATGAGAACCTACTGTATAGCACAGGAAACTCTACTCAATGCTCTGTGTTGACCTAAATGGGAAGGAAATGCAAAAAAGATGGGATATATATATACATACATATAGCTGATTCACTTTGCTGTACAGTAGAAACTAACACAACATTGTAAAGCAGCTATACGCCAATAAAAATTTTTAAAAAATATATACAAAGAGCTCCTAAGAATCAGACAGATGAATATCCAATAGAAGGATTGGCAAGCAAAAGAGGAAAAAAATTAAAATAACAATAAAAATATTCATCCATGAATATATAAAAATTGTATAAAGCTCCACTAATCTCACTGAGTTGCATTTCCAATAAAATACTTTCTTATATTTAATAACTATCAAAAATAAAATAAAATTGTGCTTGTGAACAGAGACCACTTAGAAATAATAATAATAATATATTGATAATACTTGCTATTATTATGAGTGTTTATAATATGCCAGGAATATGTCCTCTTAACTAAATGATCTCACTTTAACCTTTTCAATAACACTGCAAGGTAGGTGTTGCTGTTACTCTCAATTTTACAGAGAAAACTGAAGCGCAGAAATTGTCCAAGATCACACAGGTAGTTAATGGCTGACCTGGAATTTGAAAATCATGCCCTAGACCTGTGCAAGATGGTCCACTGGGATAACATAAGGAAAAAACAAAAAAAAGAAATATTAGAACTTATATTTATACTTAGTTTTTATCTCCTCCTTTACTCATTTCTGTTTTGTATAAATGTTTTATAAAATATAGCATTATAGTACAGAACTACATGTATATAAGTTCTGAATAAATTAACATGCATATTAATGGAAAATCATGGTCAAATATTTTTATTTGTAGCTCAGACAAATTTGGAGATCACTGAATTTAACCACTAAGTCCAACTGAGAAAATTTCTTTTCCTGATAAGTAGATGATATTGATAATATCATGGGAAATCTGATATTTCCAGAGAATGTAAGCTTCTTTTTTTACATCTTTATTGGAGTATAATTGCTTTACAATGGTGTGTTAGTTTCTGGTTTATAACAAAGTGAATCAGTTATACATATACATATGTTCCCATATCTCTTCCCTCTTTCGTCTCTCTCCCTCCCACCCTCCCTATCTCACCCCTCTAGCTGGTCACAAAGCACTGAGCTGATCTCCCTGTGATATGTGGCTGCTTCCCACTAGCTATCTGTTTTACGTTTGGTAGTGTATATATGTCCATGCCACTCTAACTTTGTCACAGCTTACCTTTTCCCCTCCCCATATCCTCAAGTCCATTCTCTAGTAAGTCTGTGTTTTATTCCTGGCTTACCCCTAGGTTCTTCATGACATTTTTTTTCTTAAATTCCATATATGTGTTAGCATACGGTATTTGTCTTTCTCTTTCTGACTTACTTCACTCTGTATGACAGACTCGAGGTCCATCCACCTCATTACAAATAGCTCAATTTCATTTCGTTTTATGGTTGAGTAATATTCCATTGAATATATGTGCCACATCTTCTTTATGCATTCATCCGATGATGGACACTTAGGTTGTATCCATCTCCTGGCTATTGTAAATAGAGCTGCAATGAACATTTTGGTACATGACTCTTTTTGAATTATGGTTTTCTCAGGGTATATGCCCAGTAGTGGGATTGCTGGGTCATATGGTAGTTCTATTTGTAGTTTTTTAAGGAACCTCCATACTGTTCTCCATAGTGGCTGTACCAGTTCACATTCCCACCATCAGTGCAAGAGTGTTCCCTTTTCTCCACACCCTTTCCAGCATTTATTGTTTCTAGATTTTTTGATGATGGCCATTCTGACGGGTGTGAGATGATATCTCATTGTAGTTTGATTTGCATTTCTCTAATGATTAATGATGTTGAGCATTCTTTCATGTGTTTGTTGGCAGTCTGTATATCTTCTTTGGAGAAATGTCTATTTAGGTCTTCTGCCCATTTTTGGATTGGGTTGTTTGTTTTTTTGTTATTGAGCTGCATGAGCTGCTTGTAAATTTTGGAGATTAATCCTTTGTCAGTTGCTTAATTTGCAAATATTTTCTCCCTTTCTGAGGGTTGTCTTTTGGTCTTGTTTATGGTTTCCTTTGCTGTGCAAAAGCTTTTAAGTTTCATTAGGTCCCATTTGTTTATTTTTGTTTTTATGTCCATTTCTCTAGGAGGTGGGTCAAAAATGATCTTCCTGTGATTTATGTCATAGAGTGTTCTGCTTATATTTTCCTCTAAGAGTTTGATAGTTTCTGGACTTACATTTAGGTCTTTAATCCATTTTGAGCTTATTTTTGTGTATGGTGTTAGGGAGTGACCTAACCACATACTTTTATGTGTACCAGTCCAGTTTTCCCAGCACCAGTTATTGAAGAGGCTGTCCTTTCTCCACTGTACATTCCTGCCTCCTTCATCAAAGATAAGGTGACCATATGTGTATGGGTTTATCTCTGGGCTTTCTATCCTGTTCCTTTGATCTATATATCTGGTTTTGTGCCAGTACCATACTGTCTTGATTACTGTAGCTTTGTACTATAGTCTGAAGTCAGGGAGCCTGATTCCTCCAGCTCCATTTTTCGTTCTCAAGATTGCTTTGGCTATTCGGGGTCTTTTGTGTTTCCATACAAATTGTTCTAGTTCTGTGAAAAATGCCAGTGGTAGTTTGATGGGGATTGCATTGAATCTGTAGATTGCTTTGGGTAGTACAGTCATTTTCACAATGTTGATTCTACCAATCCAAGAACATGGTATATCTCTCCATCTATTTGTATCATATTTAATTTCCTTCATCAGTGTCTCATAATGTTCTGCACACAGGTCTTTTGTCTCCTTATGTAGGTTTATTCCTAGATATTTTATTCTTTTTGTTGCAGTGGTAAATGGAGTGTTTTCTTGATTTCACTTTCAGATTTTTCATTATTAGTGTATAGGAATGCCAGAGATTTCTGTGCATTAATTTTGTATCCTGCTACTTTACCAAATTCATTGATTAGCTCTAGTAGTTTTCTGGTAGCATCTTTGGGATTCTCTGTGTATAGTATCATGTCATCTGCAAACAGTGACAGCTTTACTTCTTCTTTTCTGATTTGGATTCCTTTTATTTCTTTTTCATCTCTGATTGCTGTGGCTAAAACTTCCAAAACTATGTTGAATAAGAGTGGTGAGAGTGGGCCACCTTGTCTTGTTCCTGATCTTAGTGGAAATGCTTTCAGTTTTTCACCATTGAGGATGATGTTGGCTGTGGGTTTGTCATATATGGCCTTTATCATGTTGAGGAAAGTTCGCTCTATGCCTACTTTCTGGAGGGTTTTTATCATAAATGGGTGTTGAATTTTGTCGGAAGCTTTTTCTGAATCTATTTAGATGACCATATGGTTTTTCTCCTTCAATTTGTTAATATGGTGTATCACATTGATTGATTTGCGTATATTGAAGAATCCTTGCATTCCTGAAATAAACCCCACTTGATCATGGTGTATGACCCTTTTAATGTGCTGTTGGATTCTCTTTGCTGGTATTTTGTTGAGGATTTTCGCATCTATGTTCATCAGTGATATTGGCCTGTAGTTTTCTTTCTTTGTGACATCCTTGTCTGGTTTTGGTATCAGGGTGATGGTGGCCTCGTAGAATGAGTTTGGGAGTGTTCCCCCCTCTGGTATATTTTGGAAGAGTTTGAGAAGGATAGGTATTAGCTCTTCTCTAAATGTTTGATAGAATTTGCCTGTGAAGCCATCTGGTCCTGGGTTTTTGTTTGTTGGAAGATTTTTAATCACAGTTTCAATTTCAGTGCTTGTGATTGGTCTGTTCATATTTTCTATTTCTTCCTGATTCAGTCTTGGCAGGTTGTGCCTTTCTAAGAATTTGTCGATTTCTTCCAGGTTGTCCATTTTATTGGCATAGAGTTGCTTGTAGTAATCTCTCATGAACTTTTGTATTTCTGCAGTGTCAGTTGTTACTTCTCCTTTTTCATTTCTAATTCTATTGATTTGAGCCTTCTCCCTTTTTTTCTTGATGAGTCTGGCTAATGGTTTATCAATTTTATCTTCTCAAAGAACCAGCTTTTAGTTTTATTGATCTTTACTATCGTTTCCTTCATTTCTTTTTCATTTATTTCTGATCTGATCTTTATGATTTCTTTCCTTCTGCTAACTTTGGGGTTTTTTTTGTTCTTCTTTCTCTAATGGCTTTAGGTGCAAGGTTAGATTGTTTATTCAAGATATTTCCTGTTTCTTAAGGTGGGCTTGTATTGCTATAAACTTCCCTCTTAGAACTGCTTTTGCTGCCTCCCATAGGTTTTAGGTCGTCGTGTCTCCATTGTCATTTGTTTCTAGGTATTTTTTGATTTCCTCTTTGATTTCTTCAGTGATCACTTCGTTATTAAGTAGTGTATTGTTTAGCCTCCGTGTGTTTTTATTTTTTACAGAACTTTTCCTGTAATTGATATCTAGTCTTATAGCGCTGTGGTCGGATAAGATACTTGATACAATTTCAGTTTTCTTAAATTTACCAAGGCTTGATTTCTGACCCAAGATAGGATCTATCCTGGAGAATGTTCCATGAGCACTTGAGAAAAATGTGTATTCTGTTGTTTTTGGATGGAATGTCCTATAAATATCAATTAAGTCCATCTTGTTTAATGTATCATTTAAAGCTTGTGTTTCCTTATTTATTTTCATTTTGTATGATCTGTCCATTGGTGAAAGTGGGGTGTTAAAGTCCCCTACTATGAATGTGTTACTGTCGATTTCCCCTTTTATGGCTGTCAGTATTTGCCTTATGTATTGAGGTGCTCCCATGTTGGGTGCATAAATATTTACAATTGTTATATCTTCTTCTTGGATCAATCCGTTGGTCATTATGTAGTGTCCTTCTTTGTCGCTTGTAATAGTCTTTATTTTAAAGTCTATTTTGTCTGATATGAGAATTGCTACTCCAGCTTTCTTTTGATTTTCATTTGCATGGAGTATCTTTTTCCATCCCCTCACTTTAAGTCTGTATGTGTCTCTTGTAGACAGCATATACATGTATCTTGTTTTTGTATCCATTTAGCCAGTCTGTGTCTTTTGGTGGGCGCATTTAATCCATTTACATTTAAGGTAATTATTGATATGTATGTTCCTATTCCCATTTTCTTAATTGTTTTGGGTTTGTTATTATAGGTCCTTTCCTTCTCTTGTGTTTCTTGCCTAGAGAAGATCCTTTAGCATTTGTTGTAAAGCTGGTTCGGTGGTGCTGAACTCTCTCAGCTTTTGCTTTTCTGTAAAGGTTTTAATTTCTCCATCAAATCTAAATGAGATCCTTGCTGGGTGGAGTAATCTTGGTTGTAGGTTTTTCTCCTTCATCACTTTAAATATGTCCTGCCAGTCCCTTCTGGCTTGCAGAGTTTCTGCTGAAAGATCAGCTGTTAACTTTATGGGGATTCCTTGTGTGTTATTTGTTGTTTTTCCCTCGCTGCTTTTAATATGCTTTCTTTGTATTTAATTTTTGACAGTTTGATTAATATGTGTCTTGGCGTGTTTCTCCTTGGATTTATCCTGTATGGGACTCTCTGTGCTTCCTGGACTTGATTAACTATTTCCTTTCCCATATTAGGGAAGTTTTCAACTATAATCTCTTCAAATATTTTCTCAGTCCCTTTCTTTTTCTCTTCTCCTTCTGGAACCCCTATAATTCGAATGTTGGTGCATTTAATGTTGTCCCAGAGGTCTCTGAGACTGTCCTCAGTTCTTTTCATTCTTTTTTCTGTGTTCTGCTCTGCAGTAGTTATTTCCACTATTTTATCTTCCAACTCACATCCCTTCTTCTGCCTCAGTTATTCTGCTATTGATTCCTTCTAGAGTATTTTTAATTTCATTTATTGTGTTGTTCATCATTGCTTGTTTCCTCTTTAGTTCTTCTAGGTCCTTGTTAAATGTTTCTTGCTTTTTGTGTATTCTATTTCCAAGATTTTGGATCATCTTTACTATCATTATTCTGAATTCTTTTTCAGGTAGACTGCCTATTTCCTCTTCATTTGTTTGGTCTGGTGGGTTTTTACCTTGCTTCTTCATCTGCTGTGTGTTTTTCTGTCTTTTCATTTTGCTTATCTTACTGTGTTTGGGGTCTCCTTTTTGCAGGCTGCAGGTTCGTGGTTCCCATTGTTTTTTGTGTCTGTCCTCAGTGGCTAAGGTTGGTTCAGTGGGTTGTGTAGGTTTACTGGTGGAGGGGACTAGTTCCTGTGTTCTGGTGGATGAGGCTGGATCTTGTCTTTCTGGTGGGCAGTTCCACGTCTGGTGGTGTGTTTTGGGGTGTATGTGGACTTATGATTTTAGGCAGCCTTTCTGCTACTGGGTGGTGTTGTGTCCCTGTCTTGTTAGTTGTTTGGCATAGGCTGTCCAGCACTCTAGCTTGCTGGTCGTTGAGTGAAGCTGGATGTTGGTGTTGAGATGGAGATCTCTGGGAGATTTTCGCCGTTTGATATTATGTGGCGCTGGGAGGTCTCTTGTGGACCAGTGTTCTGAAGTTGGCTCTCCCACCTCAGAGGCACAGCACTGACTCCTGGCTGCATCACCAAGATTTTTTCATCCACACGGCTCTGAATAAAAGGGAGAAAAAGTAGAAAGAAAGAGGATAAAGGAAAATAAAATAAAGTAAGGGAAAATAAAATAAAGTTATTAAAATAAAAAAATAATTATTAAGAAAAAATTTTTTTTAAAAAGTAAAAAAACAAAAACAGACGGATAGAACCCTAGGACAAATGGTGAAAGCGAAGCTATACAGACAAAATCTCACACAGAAGCATACACATACATACTCACAAAACGAGGAAAAGGGGAAAAAATAATAAATCTTGCTCTCAAAGTCCACCTCCTCAATTTGGGATGATTCGTTGTCTATTCAGGTATTCCACAGATGCAGGGTACATCAAGTTGATCGTGGAGATTGAATCCTCTGCTCCTGAGGCTGCTGGGAGAGATTTCCCTTTCTCTTCTTTGTTTGCACAGCTTTGGATTTTGCCCCGCCTCTGCGTGTAGGTCGCTGGAGGGCGTCTGTTCTTCGCTCAGACAGGACAGGGTTAAAGGAGCCGCTGGTTCGGGGGCTCTGGCTCACTCAGGCCTGGGGGAGGGAGGGGTACGGAGTGCTGGGCGAGCCTGCGGTGGCAGAGGCCGGCATGACGTTGCACGAGCCTGAGGCGCGCTGTGCGTTCTCCCGGGGAAGTTGTCCCTGGATCCCGGGACCCTGCCGGTGGCGGGCTGCACAGGCTCCCAGAAGGGAGGTGTGGATAGTGACCTGTGCTCGCACACAGGCTTCTTGGTGGCGGCAGCAGCAGCCTTAGTGTCTCATGCCCGTCTCTGGGGTCCGTGCTGTTAGCCGCGGCTCGCACCCGTCTCTGGAGCTCCTTTAAGCAGCGCTCTTAATCCCCTCTCCTCGCGCACCAGGAAACAAAGAGGGAAGAAAAAGTCTCTTGCCTCTTCGGCAGGTCCAGACTTTTCCCCGACTCCCTCCCGGCTAGCCGTGGTGCACTAACCCCCTGCAGGCTGTGTTCACGCCGCCAACCCCAGTCCTCTCCCTGCGCTCCGACCGAAGCCCGAGCCTCAGCTCCCAGCCCCGCCCGGCCCGGCGGGGGAACAGACAAGCCTCTCGGGCTGGTGAGTGTTGGTCGGCCCTGATCCTCTGTGCGGGAATCTCTCCGCTTTGCCCTCCGCACCCCTGTTGCTGTGCTCTCCTCCACGGCTCCGAAGCTTTCCGCCTCCGCCACCTGCAGTCTCCACCCGCGAAGGGGCTTCCTAGTGTATGGAAACCTTTCCTCCTTAACAGCTCCCTCCCACTGGTGCAGGTCCCGTCCCTATTCTATTGTCTCTGTTTTTTCTTTTTTCTTTTGCCCTACCCAGGTACGTGGGGACTTTCTTGCCTTTTGGGAGGCCTGAGGTCTTCTGCCAGCGTTCAGTAGGTGTTCTGTAGGAGTTGTTCCACGTGTAGATGTATTTCTGATGTATCTGTGGGGAGGCAGGTGATCTCTGCATCTTACTCTTCCACCATCTTGCCCCTCTCGGCAACTCGGATGCAAGCTTCTTGAAGGCAGACATTTTTGTCTGATTTGTTCACTGCCATATTCTCAGTACCAGACCTATTGCCTCATTGGCATTCAATATGAAAGGCGGCCATGAAGTCTGGAACCACAGGTGAACACACACAATGAATAGGTTATTGTTATCACATTATAACACATGGTATGTTCAGTGGTATCGCACGGCGTGTGAATGAATCATCCTTCACTAACGATGCAGAACCCAGTGTTCTGTGCAGAACTGCAGGGAATGTGGTGTGATTTCATCAATCCCTGCACAAGCATGAACCTTTCCACATAATGAAGGCAGGAGTGAGGGCTTTAGTAGAGAAGGGGCTTATGATGAGTCAGGAGCGTGGAGCATAGGAGAAGGGAAAGCCAAAATAAATGAAATCAGATCCAAATTCAGTTTCACGAAGTGATTTTCACGGATCGCCCGTTCCTCTCTACCTGCCGGCTGAGGAACTGCTTTCTTTTTGCCCACAACATCCCCACAGAGAAAAGAAGGCTTTTGGCTGAGCTGAGGTAATGGGGGAAGATTCCAGTGAGGAGGTAAGGTTTGAGCCTGGCTTTGGATCGTTGGGGAGGAGAATAGACATGTTTGAATAGCGTCTAGTGCAGCGGTCGCCAACCTTTTTGGCACCAGGGACCAGTTGCGTGGAAGACCATTTTTGCACAGACTGGAGGGCGGGGGTGATGGTTTCGGGATGATTCAAGTGCATTACATTTATTGTGCACTTTATTTCTACTATTACATTGTAATATATAACGATTATATAATATATAATGAAATAATTATACAACTCACCATAATGCTGACAGGAGGTGGAGCTCAGGCGGTAATGCCAGCGATGGGGAGCGGCTGTAAATACAGATGAAGCTTCGCTCACTCACCCGCCACTCACCTCCTGCTGTGTAGCCCAGTTCCTAACAGGCCACGGACTGATAGGGGTCTGTGGCCCGGGGGTTGGGGACCCCTGGTCTAGTGTACAAATCCAAACTTGTTTCCTTCTGTGAGGTAGCCTGGTTTTACACCCATTTTATAAATGAAGAAACTGAGGCTCAGAGTGGTGAAGCAGCTTGCCATGTTCACACAGCAGGTGTTCTGATTATGGCACTATTCTCTTCTTGCCACACTCCACCATGGGCTTAGACAACATTTCCAGGATCTGCTAGAATTTTTCTAGGTGCTAAGGGCTTAGTGGTTCACTCCTTCAGTGATCTGTTTATTTCTCTTAAAAATGGAAAGATTTCACATCACTTCTAGGAGTGCTTAAGTTTCTTAAAGGGAATAACCTGGGAATTTAAAGATCTTAGTAATTTTCTCCTTCTTCAGTACCCCAGTCCAGCCAGTGTCCTAACTTGTACAGATCAAGGAAAATTGGTTGTGTGTGTGTGTGTGTTTGTGTGTGTGTGTTTGTATGTGTTTGCAGTGGTGGTGGATGTTTTTGTTTTTCATTAGACAACATTTGTAAAAGTACTTATTTTTCCTGAGTTGGTCCAGTCGTTTTGACCTTTGACCTGTAGATATCTTGAAGATGCCTTCATTAGCTGAATCTCTGGGAATCTGCATAATGGTTTCCAAACTTGGCTGCCCATAAGAATCATCTGAGGTACTTGTTAAACACACAGAATGCCTTGCCATCTTCTGGAGATTCTGATTAAATAGATCTAGGTCAAGGACCTCAAATGTACAATAGTCACAAGCATTACAGGTGAATTTGAAGATAGCCAGATACGGGAACCAGTAGGCTATCCTACACTTTCAAAGGAAATAATAAGGGATGCCCCACAGGGGTTAAACTGTTTTGAAACCAGACTGAAGGAAGCAGAAAATGGCACTGAAATTTCATCAAAGCCTTAAACTGAGTTGGGGGAGATGACCACTCATCATGGGGAAGGATGATGAAAAGATAGCCAAGAGCCTTCACTGAACAAACAAACAAGCAAGAAACATCATTAAATTTACTAGGAAGTCCTAGCATCTCCAAAGACAGTATGTAAAATAAAGCCCCAAACTTTGCATCCTTTCTGAGCAAGAAGTTCTCTCTGGGTTATTCTGCCGAGCTTTTTTAGGTTAGAAATAGAAGGGACCCAGTGAGAGGCACGAAGCGATTTGCTGTCTGTCATTAGCCATAAAATGGTCATGGCCCATCTTCTCAGAGGTCACAAGTCATGGAAAAGAGGACAGTTAACCACCCAGTTTCCTTGCTCTGATCCCATTTATCATTTGGATTTTCAGAGAATGTAGGAGATGGCTGTTGGGCTCATTTTATCACGCAGCAGATCTTTTCAGAGCACAGCTATGTGGCAAACATCGTTCCAGGCCCCATGCGCTGTTGAACGAGACCAAGTCTCTCAAGTGCTGACATTCTTGTGGGAAAGACAGACAAGGAATAGGTAGAAGAAATATTAAAAGATCATTTAAAAATGAAAAAGATCATATCAGTGAATGTGAAGGGACATGAAAATATACCAGGGTGATGGAGGGAACTGAAGAGAACACTTCTCTGAGGAGAGGATAACTTTGAAGGGAGGCCTGGCTGGCAAGGCAAGCGCCATCTGAAGATTGCAGTGATCCAGGCGAAGGGAACGTGATTCAGGATCTCTCCGGAAGTGACTGAAGGTGATGCTCTGGGCTCTGTCCTAGGGCTTTATTTCACATACTGTCTTTGGAGATGCTAGGACTTTCTGGTAAATTTAATGATGTTTATTGTTTGCTTGTTTGATGAGGGCTCTTGGCTGTATTCTCATCATCCTCTCCATGATGAGTGGTGATCTCCCCCAACTAAATTCATAGCTTTGATGATATTTCTGCATGGGAGGGGGCCTTAGCTATTTTGCATGTGAAAGTTCTTTTAAAGACACAACCCACATACCTACCCACCCCTGTTATATAAGCTTCAAGCTCCACAAAACCTAGATCTGTCCCTGGCAACATGGAGTACAAAGGTGCTGAAGTAGGGAGGAACTCGGAAGGACCTAAAGGAAAAAAGAAAGTTAGTGTGGAGAGCTAGACTCAAGGTGGAGTGTGGTACTAGATTCATTCATTCAACATTAATTCACTGGGTAACGGACACTGACAACCAAAAAAAAACACAAAAGAAAAAGAAATTGAGTCCCTGTCTTAATGGAGTTTCCATTCTAGTGGAAAGGAACAGAAAATAAAGAAATATATATAAAATGTGCCAGTGGTGAAAAATAGGCAGCCAAGGGGGAAACAGAGTGTGTGTGCGGGGGTGAGGGGAGGTTGGAGGGTTTGCTGTTTCATCAGGGGTAAGGAAGGAAGGCCTCTCTCGCAGTTCCCATTTGAACTGAGATCTAGAGGAAGTAAGAGAGTGGGCCATATGGGGGAAGAATATTCTAGGTAGTGGAATGGCAAATACAAAGACCCCAAAGCAGGAACGTGCTGGGTCTTTTGGGGAAAGGTCCTAGAGGTAGAGGAGAGCAGGGCTAGGTAATGGAGGCCCTTGGTAAGGAATCTGGATTCCATTCTAAGAGCAGTGGGCAGCCTTTGGACGACCAGTGCTTTAGGAGTCTAGGGAAGGAGAGAACATTGGGTATCAGAGGTCTCAGAGCTCATTTCAAAGTGGACCTGTAAGGATCCAATAGGATAGGCAGAGCATAGCATAAAGAGAAGACCTAGCAGGAGCCCCAGCAGGAGCCCAGGCAAGGAGCTGGAAAAGGAGACCTTTCTGTGGGCCAGGTGACAGGTGAGCACTGACTGAGCTGGAGTTCTACTCTGGGAGAGTGCTGGGGATGAGGTAGGACAGGCAAGATTTGCCTGAATCATGGAGAGCCTTGCAGCCGGGCCAAGGAACTTGATATTCGTAATGTGGATTCCTGGATGCCACAAGTAGTACAGTGATGACTCCAAAGTTTCTGTCTAGGAATATTTTGGGGATGGCTCCCTGGTCAGAGACAGGAGTGATGGAGAGGGGCTGAGGGTGTGTCTTAGAGCTAGCAAGTAAAAGGTTTTACCTAGATTGCATGTTTACTTGAGGGTGGCTTTGGGGTAGGGGTGGTGGTAACGATTTGCGGTCTTGCCCTAAAGCGACATCATGTAGCAACCACACTGTTCTTACTTATTTGGGGCTATTAAGGGGTGGGGGACAATGAAAAGTAGGGGGCCTAACCCTTGGCCCTGTCTTAGGAGAATGAAAATTACATGATGGAAGCTGTGACTTAGGAAGTTTGACGAGAGTGAGTGTGGAGAGGCATTCATTCATCCATCCATTCGACAGTTATTTATTGGATGCTCTAATGGGCCAAGTGGCAGAATGGAACTTGGATATCCCTGAGTTCAAATCCTATTTCTACCACTTACTAGCTGTGTGACCTTGGACAGCTTTTATTGAATCTCCTAGAACCTCAGTTTCCTTATCATTAAAATAGCAATAACAATATCTACCTTAGCGGTTGTTGTGATTAGAGATAATGTGTATACACTGCCCACCCCAGAGCCTGGTACCCAGTATTATGTGTTCAACACATGGTAACTCCTACTGGTGTGCAGTAGATGGGGGACACTGGAGGCAGGAAGCAGTTACTATGGCGGCAGAGATTTGCCACAAGGGCCTCCATTAGGGTGAGGGTGGGGACTGTAGAGCAGGGGATAGTTTTGAGAGGCTTCGAAGACCACCTTAAATAGAACTTGGGACCGGAAGGACAGGGTGCATTCAAAGATAACGTGAAGGTTTTCAGCACCCCCAACAGACACACACACACACACACACACACACACACACACACACACAGCAGTAACTGGGAAGAAAGTGGACTGGATAACAAGTCACAGTTCAGGTTGAATCTGTGGTAGTAGCCAAGTAGAGATAGTCTCTAAACTTGGGGAGTTACAGTGGATTTCAAGAGTGAGACCTGAGCTAAGCAAATGCATTTAGTATAATCATCGCTGTGACAAAGTACTAGTCAGGATATAAATTGGGTTGCTATAACAAAGACCCCAAGGAACAGTGGCTTGTGTAAGAGAGAAGTCAGAGCAGAAGTCATTCGGGGCTTTCCAGTCTCTTATCTTGTTGCTCCATCTTTACTAATTTGTTGTCTTCATTCTTATGGTCCAAGATGGCTTATCTGCATGCCTGCATTCCATCCAGAAGCACAGAGAAATGGGGGTAAAAGTGGGCATACCCACTTCTCACATTTCATTGGCCAAACTTTGTCATAGAGTCACACCTAGCTGCAAAGGAGGCTGGGAGATGCAGCCTTCTTCTGGGAATCCAGATTCCTAGCTACAATTCTATTATTTTGGAAGAGGTGTTCAGGGTGGCTAGCAATCTCTGCCAAAGCAGTATTAAATAAAGACCTGAGGATGTGTGAGATCATGGAGAAAAGGAGTGAGATAGGAGTTAGGAGGTGGACTTTAGGAAGACCCTCTGTTATGGCAATGGGAGGGCTTAAGAAGTTAACAAAAAAACATAGAGGTTAGACCAGCAGGCAAAGGAGGCTGGTGTCAGTTGAGGGATGGGACAATGGACAGCTGTGTCAGATCCTGCAGGGTCCAAGGGAATTGGATTGGTGATTAGTAACTCACTAGGGAAGGTTCTCAGTGGTGAGGGGTGAGGGCAGGCAGAGGCCAGCCTGCAGAGGGGGTAAGGCTTGGACGAGCGGGAGCAGTGGGTGTGGGTCCCCCTGGAGAGGTTTGGCAGGCAGCTAGAAGGACCTCGGAAGAAGGCGGAACCCCAGGGGCCAGCCAGGTTAAGTGAAATGAAGTTCACATGTCTGAAAGAGTTTACAGATATACTTTTACTTTTTTTTTTTTTTGAATTGAGAAGTGGCCTTTTAAAGAAAGAAAAAATTCTCTTAACTGAAAAGGACTAATCCTTTTAGGGAGTTTGCTAATGTAGGCATACATTTTTTTCTTTGGCAGTTCTTTTTTTCTTCTTCCTCGCATCTCCCTCAGATAATCTTATCTCAATTTAGAGTCAGAAATCTTATTTATAGCATTTCTAAAGAGAATTATTTCAATGAGGGCAGATTCTTTACCCTTTGGACTTATTTTCTTTTTAAAAACAGATAAGTTATCCCTCCTTTTTCTCGAGAGAGACAGTTAAATTATTAATTGAGAAACAATGATTGTGAGCTAAAAGGGGGCGTAAATCAAAGGAGGAGGAAGAAATTCAGCTGACTTCTTGTTTTTGTGTTTCTTTTTCTTTTTTTTGGAGGGAAAGTAAAAATGCCAAAATTCCATCTTTCCCTCAGGACTAGAAGAGAGCTTCACACAGCTTACATCCTTAACAGACCTGGAATAAAGTGGGGAATGGTGTGGTCTTCTCATGCTCTTTCCTCCACCTCTACCTCCCTTCCCTCCGCCATATCTGATTTAGAGGCACAGCTTGGCGTTCAAGACTCTGAGATAAGCTGGTCATACATACTTTCAATAGCTATAATAATTGTAGTTCCTCTTGCCTGCATGCTACTATGTGCATTACAGTGTGTTGTGGGCTTACATACTTTCTCACAGCAGCCTCACTTCTTGCTGTTATCTCAAGTTCAACAATAAGGAAACTGTGGCTCAGATGCTCTCTCAGCTAGAAAGGCAGCTGAACCTGGTCTTGAAGCCCATCTGAGTCCTAGGCCTGTGTGCTTTGGTCATTGAGTACTTGTGCTGTAAGAGAAGGCATAGGGGCAGCTCCAGCTGTCCCAGTATTCTTGCGAAATGCTCTGCTGTCCTGGCCCCATGGGCACCGTGGCTCCTGATGACGGTTTTAGTACTGGTGATGCCAGCCATCCTAGGGCATGTGTGGTGTCGAGCTTGGATGAGATGATACCTGAAGCCTCTTCAAGCTCTAGCATACTCTGGACCTTAGGAAAAGGAACTGTCACCAATATTCTGAAGGCATGAGGAGGGCATCTAGACCAAGGCGCAGAATCAGTCCCCGTCTCTGGATAAGTTCTTTCTGCATCACTCTGGTGGGATGGCTGGTCCTCCAGTTTGATCACTGCCAGCATCAGAAAGGCAAAGCTCATTCCTAAAGAGGCCAGGGGATCACTGATCAACAGAGCATAGCTCTCAGAAAGCTGAAGAGGAAAGTGGATGTAAACAGGGGCCCCAAGAACAAAGAGTCCCAGATTTTTACCCAGAGTCCCTGAATCTAATTCATAGGGTTGTTGAAGAGTAGATGCATCAGTACAGGTGACATGCTTGACGTGGTGCTTAACACGTTAGTAAGGATTCAGTAACATTGGCTGCTATTTATTATTAGATGGGCCCAAGGCAATGGCCCAGATTCCACCCCAGTTCCCTTAACTCCCACTGATTCAGTGAATCTGAGGGGTCCTGTATCATTACCAAGTATGTACTGTAGGAATCACTCATCAACATCCTGATACTTTGTGGACAAAGCTTGTGGAACCCACTCCACTGAGAAATAGTTTTAAAACTAATTTCAAACATTTAAAAATTAATAGAAGGCTGTAGTGAAAGAATTCAAACCTGACTGAAAAGTATAAAGCTAAGAAGTAAGGCTTCCTCCCACTCTCCCCAGAATTCCCAGTCCCATTTCTTTTTTTTTTCTTTTTTCTTTTCACGGTACGCTGGCCTCTCACTGTTGTGGCCTCTCCCGTTGCGGAGCACAGGCTCCGGACGCGCAGGCTCAGCGGCCATGGCTCACGGGCCCAGCCCCTCCGCGGCATGTGGGATCTTCCCGGACCGGGGCACGAACCCGTGTCCCCTGCATCTGCAGGCGGACTCTCAACCACTGCGCCACCAGGGAAGCCCCCCCAGTCCCATTTCTTAAAGGTCAAAATGGTTACCATTTTCTTGGCTATCCTTCCAGAACTTTAAAAAATGCATATGCAAATGTAATGGAGTTGAAAGCACTACCTCTGCGATGTGCTAGAAAATGTAATGTCTTTTTTATTAATTAGCTAGTCTTGTTCCTCCTTGCCTCCTTCCTGGAGGGGGAGATAGACTTGGATTCAAGCCCTGGCTTCTTCACGTTCTCTGCTTTGGGTTTGGCTGGGCCAGTTGTGGGCTGGTGTTTATTGACGAAGTCTGTGGCTGGTGAACTTGTAGGCAGTTCTCTTGGTGGAAACGTGGTCCAGATTATAAATCACGACACCCGTCTACTGTCGCCTGTCTACTGTCACGACTGCTTCTTGCAACATCTTCCTGAGAGTCAAGGACAGCTTGGAGTGCCCTCCTGCAGCTCAGGTGTGCCAGTGTTACTGTGCTGTTGCAATTTCAGGTCACGACAGAGCCTCTGGGTGTAGATGTCCCCCTGCCCTCCAAGAGTTCCTGGCGGGAAGTGTAGTGAGCTTTTGCTTTCCCCCTAAAGTGAGCGGCTTTTGCTTTCCCCCTAAAGTGCAGAACTCTGTCGTCCTTCACCTTTGTGGAATTTCAGCCCAGTGTGGAGGATGAGGATCCAGGATGCCAACAAGCATCTTCCTTCTCCTTCTCGTACTTCCCCAAAGGCAGCAGGGTGGGTGGGGCTCCTCTTACATCCTCTTCTCCTCATGCCCTACCCTTCCCATCACCTGAGGTCAGAGTAGTGGAATGGCTGCCGGGAAGGAAATGGAAAGCATATTCTCAGAACATTGTATCCACGGCATAAGTCAGTTTGTCTGTCAGTCATTCTGGCCACTCATTCATTCATTTAACTTTACGAAGTGTTTTGCAACTTGCTTTTTCACTGATCAATGGCCCTTGATAATCTTTCTATTGTAGCACTTACAAGAGTATCTGCCTCATCCCTTCTAATTCTGTTGTATGGCTCTATCAAGATTTATTTACTCATTTTCTTATTGATTGAATAGATTTATGATTGTGTAACTATGTCTGAAAAACACTTCACGCTCTCTGCTCACATTTTCTTTCCTCTTCCTTTGCAAATGCCTTTACTTGTCACCTAGTACATAAGCAACATTCTGCCTGTCAAGAGATTCTCTTTCCTTGTGAGTCCTCCGGCTGCTAGCTGCTGTCCATTCTTCCCTTATAGAACTTGTTATCCTTTGGTTGACTATTTTGACAACAGAAACATGGGATTGTAGTTTCAGGGGAAGGAGCGGCAGCAATGTCATATGAGTGTTCAAATCCCCAGGTGCATATTTTTTCAGTAAGTGCATATTCGGTGTCCCAAGTAAGAGAAGCACATTTTCAGAAAGGATAAGCATTTCTTCTTCTTTGCCCAGAGACAAGGGAGGAGAGTAGAATTATATGGCTGATCAGTTAGGATAAACCTGAGTATAGTAGCTTTTACAATTTGAAGTTTTATTCTCTTATATAGAAAAGGTCTGAAAGTAGGTGGTGATCCAAGGCTCATATGGTGGCTCCATGAAGTTATCAGGACTTTCTGCTCCGTCTGTGTATGTTACACCCACAGCATGTAGTTTCTATCCTCAGGTTCTATCCTCAGGTCCTCAAGATGGCTGCTGGAGCTTCCTGCATCACATCATGTTCCAGGCAGGGAAAAGTAGAAGGTACAGGACAAATGAGGCATGTTTCAGTTGTCTACCTTTGTAGGAGCTTCCTTTACATCCCACATAACACTTATATTTATATCTCATTGGCCAAAATTTGTCATATGGCTATACCTAGCCACACTGGGGTTCTGTTAGTAAGGAACAAGGAAAGAGTTGATACTGGATAGGCAGCTCGCTGTCTCTGTCTCATGTGGTTTGATCCATGGCTTGGATTTCTCATTTCACCAAGTGCTGACACATGGAATAGTAGTTGCTGCTCACAGCAGAGATGTGAAGTAGCTTAAGTTTCTTTGCTCTTTGCCATCATCTGAGTTTCTGCCTTGTTCCTCCTAAGGATCTCATCACAAACTGTTCCTTCCTGAATGAGCAGGGAACTCTGGTGAAGCGTATCACACGTTCAAAATTTCTTTTCCCCAACCTTCCCTTCAAAACTTACATGTTCTGTGTCTCCTCTTTGCTGGGCACAATTAGGCAGCGGGTTTACTCACTGAAACAGTATGCGCTGAGGAGCTAGGAATCAGTAGTTTAACGTTCCAATTCCAGTTCCCAATGCCTTCCTTACATTTCCAAATTCTTAACCTCCAACTGTGCTGAATCCCCTTCCTTGTATCCTTTAATGAGTCCAGACATTTGCACAACAGCCTCTTCTGCCTCAAGTGTCCTCCTCATCCCTGTATCCCTTCTCTAGCCCCGTCCCTAGCAAATACTGCTCATTTTAAATGACCCAATTCAAACATCACTCCTGCAAGAAGCCTTTTCTAATTCCTTGGCATTGATATCCTCCTGTCTGAGCTCACAGAGTCCCTGAAGTGCCCTGCTGTCAGAGTTTATCACACTGAGTCATCAGTGTTGATGTATGGGGTGCCTTCCCCCACCAAATGCTGAGCTCCTTGAGGGCAGGGCAGTGAATTTACCACTCACCTCTTATGTCTAGAAGGATCCTTTTTACTGTTTGTCGAATGAATGAATGACAACGTTCAGTGCTTTGATCCAGAGAGAGTAAGTATGAATTTCCTCGATGGAGAGATCTTTTGTTGATGGGAGATCGTCACACAACCATATCATGATGATGGCATCTTCCTGCTTCATCAAAGCACAAAGCATGCCTGGAATTGCTGCGATATTAAACTTCTTAATGGTGTCTCTGTGGTCAAGATTGTCAAGGGAGAAGGTCTTAGTTTGTGCAGCTGAAAGGATTCGTGAAACTCCATCAGCCGCTTGAATAAAATGCTGGGCTTTCTATAATGGTTTATTTTTGAATAGGAACAGGTCTGTAGCACTAATCCTGTTTGAATCCTGGGGCTCTGTTTAGCAGAAAGATGAGCTGGAGACCTCAAGTTACATTTGTTGTTAAAGTTTGACCAGACACTTGGTGTAAGTGTTTGTCATGCTTGACTTTGCTTAAGTAATTAACATTCCTGTCAAGGCTTCTTAAAGGGGCTTGTGTTAGAGAGCCCCTCAAAAGACTGGTTTAAACCTTTGAACTTCTAGCCTTTCCGTTTATTGCCAATTACTGATATGCTTAAGTTTCATTTTTCTAAAAAATACAAAAAAGGATTAGATCTTCTAGGAGAAATGTTTATTATTAGGAGAAGCAAGCTTGGAAAGTGGGGCATTTCAAAATGAAGAGGTTAGCCTAAAAGTGGTATTAGAGAATGTGTTGGGGGAAAAAAGCCTAAAAACACTTTTTTAAGTTAGGAAAAGAGAAGAATTAATGTGAATGTGACAACAGCTTTCAAATATTTTAGTGACTGTCTGCAGGCAAAGCAATTTGATGCACCAGAGGGCCGAGTTAGCATTTAATTACCTCCCTCTTCTTTCTTCCCTTTCATCTTTCTTCCTCTCTCCTTTTCCTTTCTTCCTTTACTTTCCTTCCTCCCTCCCTCCTTCCTTCAATCCTTCCCTCCTTTTCTTCTTTCCTTTCTTTCCTTTTAAAACATTGACATTACAGTCTGAATTCAGTTCCTATTAGGTGCCTTTAAGATTCTAAGGTCTGTGAGAGTAGGAGATGGATCTCACTTGTTCATAGAGGTCCTCTTGAATGAAGGAAGGAAGGAATGGCTGCTCAAATGTGCCAAGCACTGGGAATACTCAAATGAAAGACATAAAGGAGAAGGGAAAGGTAACACAGTTCACTTCTACGTAGAGACATAAGCACATGGAGATGTACACACAGGGGCTGCTAAGGGAGCAGAAGGAGAGTGTGGCATCCACTCCTAGCTGTGGAAGGGGGAAGGAGATGGGGGCAGAAAAGCCTCCTAGAGTTGGTGATGACCTAACTGTGTCTTGAATAATGATCAAGTGACGTTCAGATAGGTGCGTGGAGAGAGTGCCTTAGGTAGGACCAAGCAGGAGGAAAGACGTGGAGGTGAGAGTATCGTGACATAGGCTGGGATCCCAAACTATCTCTGTGCTGTCTGTGGGCAGGTGCAGGGCAGGGGTGGTGGGTCATGGTGCTTGGAGAGGTCAGTGGGGCCACACGATGTATGGCAAGTGAAAGAATGCAGGTTCTGTCTGGATGTGATGGGACATGTGATGGATTTAAAGCAGGAAGCTCAAGGGTGTCTTTGAGGAGAAAAAGAAAATTCAGAAGTTGTTCATTAGACCAGAATAAGATGGTTCAATAAAACCAGGTGAAGGCCCAAACTTGGATATGGTAGAGGATGGAGGGAGGGGATGGATTTGAGAAATATTGGGACTTGTTGCCTAATCACATTGGCTGACTGGTTAGATAATAGTGCCTTGCATACTAGACAGTGAGTTTCTTAATAATAGGTGCCACGTATTATCTTTATACCCTTAATGCCTAGATCAGTATCTGGTTGCCTAGTAAAGTTTAAATTTCAATAATGTTTGTGTAATGAATGCTTTAATTAATTAATTATCTAATTATAGTAACCTACATACCATATGTGTCAAAGAGTGCTAGTTGCCTCCCAGTATCTTTTCCTCTTTTAGAAAAAGAACTCTGATTTGTAACTGCATACGTTGCCTCCCAGGTAGAAATATATACATTTCCCAGTTGCCTTTACAGCTAGGTGTGGTCGTGTGACTAATTCCTAGCCAATGAGATCCAAGTGTAAGTGCTACTTGGAACTTAAAGGAAGACTTCTAAGAGGAGGAAGCACCCTTGATTCCTTCCCTTCCACTATCTGCTTTTTCCATCCAGTTATCTAGAATGCAGATTCAGTGCCTGGAGTACCAGTATCCATCTTTCTAAGGATGGTAGAGCAGTAAGATGGATGGAATCTGGGTCCCTTCTGTAAAAACTGACATTACAGCCTGAATTCAGTTTTTCATTTCACCCATTCTTTATCACATATTTGAGTTTTATTAGATGTTAGTGCTATGCCAGGAGCAGGGGAATAAAATAATTAAATCACACTTCTTGTCCCATAAGGAACTTACAGTTGATCTTTGAGGATTCTGAAGGAAACATTTCCTTCCCTTCCTAATTTCTGAGGTGATGTAAATCGACTTGTGGATTTCATCAGTTTGTGTGAAATTAGTTGTGCTAATTCACAGAAAGCTTGGACCCTCAGCAGTGGGGCACTTTTGATTGTTCACCCGTGCAGTGTCAGTAACACATGGTGGTCTGATTTCGGTTGTGATTGATTCCTGGTTTCTGAATGTGTGGTCGTGCACTTCACCTCCTGAGTCTGAGCACCTCTATGTATGGGCTAGAGGCATGACCTGAAGCTCTTTTTAAAACAAGATGAGTTTCTCAGCTGGACATGAAGAGGCTTACAGTTGAAAACCTAGGGAACAGGTTTATTAAGGGTTCCCTTAGGGGTTAACTTTGTGTTCAAATTTCCCCATGGTCTTTCTGCCCCCATAGGTACCAGGAAATCGAAAGTTATCTAGTATTAATTGCTACCATTTATTGAGCACTTTTTAGTATGCCATGCGCTTTATGTACCATGAGTTATCTCATTCTAACAACTCCATGAAGAAGAATCATTCTCTATATTTTACAGATAAAGAAGCTGAGGTTTGGAGAAGTTAAGAAAGCCCAGGTCTAAATGCGTCCAGAGCTCCCCACTGCACTCTCCTGCCTCCCTTGGTGACTTTAGGTGTGTACACTTATACTCTTTCCCTGGTGAAGCTGGACAGGAAGGCTTAGACCACCTGGTTTCTCAGCACTTGCTCATGGAAAGAGTGGCTATACTGGCTGCTGATTAGCATAAATAGTGTTGTCATTGGAAACTTCAATAACAGTGTTTCTCCACATAACATTGTCCCAGACATTTCATTTGTTTAGGAAAACACCCAATGTGTTAAACCTATCTGAGCAAACTGACCACAGCTTGTAATATTTTCTTTAAAAGAAGAAAAACTGAACCCTGAGTTTCCAAAAGCCCATCAGGGCAATGCGAGGACCCTTTCCCCAGGGGCTTGCACAGTTGTAAGTCACAGCTGCTGAGAATCACAAGTGTTTCGAGAGATTATTTTATACTAATGTGCTGTTGTTGCCTCATTCAGTGTAATCCCAGTGTTAGTCTGTTAGGGTGGCTATAACAAAATACCATAACCTGGGTGTCTGGGGACTGAAAGTCCAAGATCAAGGCACTGGCAGGTTCGGGAGGGCCTCCTTCGGGAGGGATTCACAGGTGACCGTCTTTTCGCTGTAACGTTTCATTGCAGAGGGGGCTAGCTAGCTCTCTGGGGTCTCCTTTATAAGGGCACTGATTCCAATCATGAGGACTCCACCTTCATGACCTAATCACCCCCAAAGGCCCCCCCTCCTAATACCATCACATTGGACATTAGGTTTTACCGTAGGAATTTGGGGGGACACAAATATCCAGTCCACAGCACAGAGAGTTCTAAGCTTTTATTATATCATTTGCATATTAAGAGGATAGGTCCTTTTTGGAGACTTGGGTTTCAAATTAATTGACAAAATACTAAATTAAGCTTGAGGTGCTCCTAAACGAAGCATGGGAGGCAGTGGTCACCCCAGTGAATACCACAGACAGACCTGGACTCTAATTCCATCTTCCTTATTAACCAGCTCTGTGACCTTGGGCAAGTCGCTAAACTTCTCAGCCTCAGTTTATTCCTCTTTAAAGTGGGGACATGACCATTACTGACAGTAACCCCCCTCAGGATTGCTAGGGGGGACTAAATCCTATATTGTCAGTAAAGCTTGAGTGCAGTGCCTGACACAGGATAAACACTGGATACCTGCCACCCACAACCAGTTATCATTCTGATCCTCGTGCTATGTCATGTAATGTCTCAGATGTGGTAAAAGCCAGTTAGCTTCTTTGGAAGTTGCCAAACAAGTAGGTAGCCATAAAGCACACTGGAGACGCTGCGTAAAATAGATAGCTAGTGGGAAGCAGCCGCATAGCACAGGGAGATCAGCTCCGTGCTTTGTGACCACCTAGAGGGGTGGGATAGGGAGGGTGGGAGGGAGGGAGACGCAAGAGGGAAGAGATATGGGAACATATGTATAACTGATTCACTTTATTATAAAGCAGAAACTAACACACCATTGTAAAGCAATTATACTCCAATAAAGATGTAAAAAAACAAAAAACAAAAAAACTTACCTAGTCTGAGGTGAGCTAAGGAAAGGCTGAATGAGTCTCTGTTGGTGTCCTGCCCAAGCCGCATACCCTCACCTTGCACTCTTCCCTCTAAGTGACACTTCCTGCCCATCTCAACCAAGCAGTCCTGATTAAGAGCCTCTTTTTTTCTTTTTTGTAATTAGTTACATTTTCTAATTATTTTCCTGCCTCTGAAAACCTCTCAGTAATTGAGAACTAAGTATTGTTTCAGGTTAGTCAAATTTTAGTTTCCACTTTGACTGAGGGAACTGGCATTACGTATTGTGGGGCTAATCTCCTTAACTGGAGCATGAACAAGCATTGAACCAATTGGTCTAAAAGCTTCTTACTTCAGATCAATTCCTGGGCTAGCAGATAGCAGCTTTCCAGGAGGCCTTCACACCTTGTTTCTCAGTGACCTTGTTTTCCAACTTACCTGCTTACATTCCACTTTGATTCGGTGCTGCCTTATCAGAAGGGATTCTCTAAGCTCTATGGGATTTAATTTATTTGGCCTCATCAGGTTTGGGATTTTCTCAAATGAGTTCTTAAGGGGACTTGCTATGATTTAGTAGAGGCTCAGCCTAAACGAATTACAGCTGACCCTTGAACAAGGGTTTGAGCTGTGTGGGTCCACTTCGACGCTGATCTCTGTCAGTATTAAATAGTACAGTACTGGGCTTCCCCGGTGGTGCAGTGGTTGAGAGTCCACCTGCTGATGCAGGGGACACGGGTTCGTGCCCCGGTCCGGGAGGATCCCACGTGCCGCGGAGCGGCTGGGCCCGTGAGCCATGGCCGCTGAGCCTGCGCGTCCGGAGCCTGTGCTCCGCAACGGGAGAGGCCACAACAGTGAGAGGCCCGCGTACCGCAAAGAAAAAAAAAAAAATAGTACAGTACTCCATGATCCATGGTTGGTTGAATCTGAGGATGTGGAACCTTAGATACAGAGGAACTGTGAACATAGAGGGCTTGGCTGACTATAAATTATAAGTGGATTTTCGACTGTTTGGAATGTCGGTGCCCCTAACACCCACGTAGTTCAACAGTCAACTGTATTATAAGTGAAGGGCTTAGAATAGTGCTCGGCACATAGTAACTATTCAATTAACAAAGCAGTTGTAGAGGTGGTTGTTATTAGTCTAATATTTTATAAAAACCTGGCGGATATAATTATTTATGTCCTGTCTCCAATTTTTGGAATAAGTATAAGTTTCGATTCCTTCTTAAGAAATAACATCATTAGAACCCAAGTTGAGAAGAAACAATACCTGCATAAAATGGAAGATAACATAGTAAAGATACTATCCTACAGGGGAAAATAAACACAGTTCCCTTTCATAACTCCTCCTGTTAGTTCTCCTCTTTCTACCTTCTACCATCTTTATCGACCCTGCTGTAGTCACCTCTGTATTTCCACACTTAATACAGTACCTGGCATGTGCAAGAAGTTCAGTAAGCATTGAAGTGACCTAAAGCCACCTGCCCTCATGCTAATTCTGTCATTTACTATTTTATTTGTGTGACTTTGTCACTAAAGTGGATGATGAAATCATCCTTTCTGTCTGGTCCTCAGCTTCCTCATTCATACAATGGGAGTTTGGACTAGAGGATGTTCTGGTCCCTCCTGACCCTGACACCTCATGATACTCTGTGGCATTTGGGTTCCTGTGGCTGGTGGTGTGCTATGACAAGTTAGGAGTGAATATCCATGTGAAGGTGAGGTCGTTTTACACAAGTTTTTTTTTTTTTTTTTTGGTACACGGGCCTCTCACTGTTGTGGCCTCTCCCGTTGCGGAGCACAGGCTCCGGACGCACAGGCTCAGCGGCCATGGCTCACGGGCCCAGCCGCTCCGCGGCATGTGGGATCTTCCCGGACCGGGGCACGAACCCGCGTCCCCTGCATCTGCAGGCGGACTCTCAACCACTGCGCCACCAAGGAAGCCCTACACAAGTTTTTTAACACAAGTTTTTTTTTTTTTTAATGCTGGAAAATGAATTAGGCCAAAGTCTGTTTAGGAAGCTCCTCTTACAACTGACGCATAATTCCTTATTACATTTTGTACTCTTTAGGCCTTTAGAAATTGGTAAGGGTATATGTGTGTATGACGGCATGAGTGTATGTCTATGTATAATATACTTCTGCATCTGTTAATAATTTACAGGTAGATGGTAAGAAGTTTTTCTGTCAAAGAAGGTTATATGATAATTACATTGTATTTGACCTAGTAATTCATTTTTAGGAATCTGTTCTAGAGAAATGGCCTAGAATACAGATTATTATAGACAAAGTTATTAATAACAAACTTACAGTACTGAAAAGACAAATACAAAGTAAATGCTTAGCAATAAGAGAATAATTTTATAAATTTGGTATATACATAAAATAGAATATTATATTAAGAAGAAATGTACATAGTTATTTTATTCAATCTCGGCTATTTAAAGCAGTGTATAAAAAAGGAGTGGAGGTAACCCTAAATGACAATAATGATTATTTCTGGACAGTAGGATTATGAAATATTTTTATTCTCTCATTAACATTTCTCTTTCTGTTTTTTTTTAGCAATGCCTATTATTTTTCTTATGAGAAATCTAAAATATAGAAACCTATCCAAATGTCTAAATATCTAGATACTTATATATTTATTTAGGTATTTAAATATTTACATATTTAGATAAAACTAATTTAAATGTTTATATATTTAGATAAACTTCTAAATATAGAACCTTATCTAAAATATAGATATTTCTGTAATGAACGCTAAAAATAACAGTGCCAGTTTCTTTGCTGTGTGGGAAATACCATAACAGAAAAGAGTGAGATGAATCAAACTATCCCACCCTCAAGTTTATTGTACACATCCACTAGTTCTCTAAAAGGTCCTGACCGTAGCATCCAGTGAACTGCCTGGCTGGGATCCATGTCCGTTGCACAGGCAGAAAGAGAAGGTCCCCTGTCAACCGTTCTGCCAGTGACCATGATAGCATAGCCATCAAGTCTGCAGGAATTCACTCACAAAGTTAAGTGTTTACAGAAGGTTGTGCAGACCCAGGAAATAATAAAATGAATGAATAATTTCCCATTAAGTGTTTTGTGACAAGGAGCATTAGACAAGAGCATCCTTGGAATCCTAGAATTATAGAGCTATCGGGGAACCTTACATATCACTTTTCTCTTTACTCCAGATTCTGGACTTTCTCAGCACACAGTGGGAGAAATCCTGTTTGGAGTCATCCCAACTCCTGTGGCTTTCTGGTTGTGTGAACTTAGACAATTTACTCATTCATTCAAGAAATATTTACTGAGTTGTTGCTTTGCGCCAGGCTCCGTGCCTGGTGCCGGGAATAAAATACTGAACAAGGTGGAGAACCTGCCCTTATGAAGTTTAATGCCCTCGGGGGTGGAGGAAGATACAGACAAGCTATTTCACTTCTTTAGCAACTCCTGCCTTCTTTACGTTTCTATTAAATTCTGCTGCTTCTCATGGTTTGGTACCAGGTTTGGTCTTCTCTCACATTCCATGGTCTCATTTGAGAATTTCATCCTCTCCCATCATTCTAGACAATACCTGTTGAGTGATGGCTTCCCATCTGTATTTCCAGTCTGGGTTGCTCTTCTGAGCTACAGACTCAGAGCTGATTGTTAGTTCCCATTGGGAGTCTAAGAGCCACCTAAAACTCAGCTTGTCCAAGACCGAGTTTGGTGTCATCTTCTCCCCCGATCCCCACCCAAACCAGCTTCTCTCCTGTGTTTCCTCTCTCTCCATGAAGAGTCCTCTTGTCCACCCAGTGTCCGAGCCAGAAATCTCTCTTCCTCCATTTCCTTTCCTGCTGTTCAGTCCACATCTATTGAACCACCCAGGTCTGTTGATTACCCCTCCTATGGAGACATTGTTCATTTCAGTCCCCTTCTCTTTACCCTAATCCCTGCTACTTTTCCTCAGGTTTTCCAGCCCCCAGTCACTTCTTCACGTTCCAGACACTTAATCTTTCTTTGTGTAGCTCTGATTACATCATTCCCCTGCATAGCACCTCCTTCGTGGCTCCCCGCTGCCCTTAGAATACAGAATAAAATCTAGTCTCTTTGCCATGGCCCTGCTGACTTCTCCAGTCTCATTGCCTGCCCCCTTTTTCCTTAAATCTTAAAGCGCCAGCCACCCCTTCCCTCACTTGTTTGGACCATTCCATTTTATTCCTTAGATCTTGAGTCAGATATTACTTCCTCCAGGAAATCTTCCCCAAATTCCCAAGTGTGGGTTGGGCACTCCTGCTGCCTGTTCCCATAGCCCCCCATCCATTGCTCCCCTTCATTGCTGTTAGGACATTGCCTGGCTCCTCTCTTACCAGAAGACCATGGGCTCTGTGAGGGCAGGGACCATTACCTTTTGTGTTTCTAGAATCTAGTGCAATAATAGGTAATGGTAGGTACTTAATAAATTGATTTAAAAAAAGTCATTTTTTTATTTCTTCAGATCACATTAATATGGGCATAAAGAGAAGATCAAAATAATAATGATAACAGAACGATTGTTTTGTTCTCTTGGTCCTTCCTTGGCTCAAACCCTGGTTGTTAACTCTTTCTTCCCTTAAGAGGTGCTCCAATCTCTCTGGCAAACTGACCCCGGGTGGTCCACTCCATGAGCTCATAGGCCCTGCCTGGGGGTGACTAAACTCTAAGCTCAGCCACACTTAGAACTGGAATAAAACTAGCCCTACGTGGAGCCGCTTTGTTAGATTCTGATCAGAAAGAGGGAAATGCCGCAATAAGAACAATAGCTAACCTTGGTTGAGAGCTTCTTATATGCCGGACGCCATTCTAACTGCTTTTATGAATTAGTTTGATCTTCTCAACAGCTCTATGAGGTAAATATGATTATTTCCATTGAACAGATGAGAAAACTGAGGTCTTGAGAAATTAAGTAACCTGCCTCAGGGCACAGAGCAGAGAATGATGGAACCAACTCGGACAGTATGATTCCAGGGCCCTCACTCTTAGCCACTGCACTTACTGCTTCCCTAGCTGAGGTCTAAAGGACTTTAGCTCTGACCTTCTGTGTCTGTGGGCAATAAGGCATTCACTATTAAGGGGTCTTCTTCTCTCTCAAGCACTATCCGTTGTTGCCCTTGGGTGCAGACAATCCAGATGGAGTCAGTCCTTCTCTCAAAGCCCTCTGTGACTCCTTCCTTACTTCCTGCATAGATCTTCATATTCTTCATGAGAGGCAGAGTAGCATGTTGGTTAAGGAGTAGACTCTGGGCCCAAACCACAGCTCTGTCATCTATTAGGTACATGACCTTGGACAAATTATTTAACCCTTCTATGCCTTACTTTCCTCATCTATAAAATGAGGATAATTATAATCTTGCATAACCTGTAGGCTGTTGTAAAGATTAAGGGAGTTAATATATGTAATGCACTTAGAACAGGGCTTGGCACATAATAAGCAATACGTTTGCATTAGCATTTTCATAATTGAAATAATCTTGTTAATATTTACTCCAACTGGTAGTAGGATGCTTTGATTATTAAGTACCAGGGTAGTTCTACTACCGTTCAAGATGTAGAAACCTACCAGTTCTTTCGTCTCATTTTGGGTTTTAAAAACATATATCACCCAGCAAGATAAAAATAAATCATCTGCAAAACCTCACATGAAAGGTTTTCATAAATCTTGTAAAAGTTGGGCCAAGTTTAAAGTTCACCACTTAGATTGATTTAAAGCCCTTCATTGTGAACATTCTAATGGCAGTGCTTATAAAAGGAGGATCTGGAATGGCCTGACTAACGGAACATGTGTGCCTGTGTGTGTGTGTGTGTGTGTGTGTGTGCATGTGTGTGTGGGGGGGGTCACTGGAATCATGACCTTTTATCTACCTGATGGGTGTGAGTAAGAGGAGTTAGCTCAGGCGCAAGGAGAGTCTGCAGATGATAAAACTTTATTCTCAGTCACACTCACGCCCACAATGGGTGGGTAGTAGACTGTGTGAATCGGGTTCGCGGTCCTTTGCATGGCATTCATGGGCTACCCTCGATGTCCTGATCAAACCCATCTTTCTACTCTGTACCCTTCCACTCTTACCCTTTTTTCTGCCTAGAATTTTCTCACTCATCTCTCAGTAAGACCTGATCCTGTGTGTATCTCAAGGCCCAGATTACAACCCATTTCCTTCCTGGAGCTTTTTCTGAATCCCTCAACCTACTGTGTACGTTTCCTTCTTTGCCCTGTGCTTCCCTCTCTGCTGCATATTTTCACCTTCTTAACTTTGGTGTACTTACAGGGAATTTCCCTTTAGCCTGGGCTCTCAAATACATTCTTTCATTTAACCCTTCAAACAACCTTGTGAGGTCTAATATCCTTACTTTCCTGATGAGGAACCCAAGGCTCAGAGAGGTTAAGTGATTTTCCCAAAGACACCAGCCAAGTCAGACCCACTCTGGTGCCCTTTTTTCTGCCCCAGACTCCCTCTTTGAAGTCCTGTGCATGTCGTGCTCCCTTTTGTATCATCCCCTGAGATGCCTAGCACAGCTTTAGGCTCAATAAATTTCTTTATTCATCAACTCATGTTTATTGAACATATGAGGTATTAGTTAGGTCTTGGGCCCTGGCATTTTACAAATATAGAGGTTTGGGAAAGGAAAGAAGATAATGTGGTAGTGGCATCTGTATTTCACTCAGTAAAGTGGGATTCATGTGGTTTACCAGCTCCATTGCCAACAGGGCAGGTAGGTGTTTGGGTGAAGAAGGTTGGATATAATCCGTTGAAGAGGGATGTGGACATCACAACTGGATATCAGTACTTTGTCTAATGGAAATGGTCACTATGTAACTCTAGGCAATTGTTGACACATTGGATTATGGACCTAGTGTTATGAGATTGTCCATTTTTTCAGAAAAACCAGAAATCCAGACTTGTACAATTTGCTTTTATTCAATGTTGGCGGCTAATTAATTTTTTTTTAAAGACTGAAGATCTAAACAACACATAGCTGGTTGTTACCACTTTCTGCCTTGAAATGCTGAGTATTGAGCTAACCGTGCAGCCGACAGTGCCCACATTCGTGGTCAGGGAGCCCGTGCTGAGGATGGGCGGGGTCTCTCCTCTTCTCCTGGTCTCGCTCACCTGCTGGCCCACCTGGCTTTGCCACAAACACTCCACCTCCTTGCCCCCTGCCCTCTTGGCCTGTCCCACGGTGACGGCTGTCCTGTCTCCTCTGCAGAGATCCCCAACACTGGATCTTGCTCTCTAATTTAGCTCCTTGTCTTTATTGTGATGAATGAGGCTGAGCAGATGACAAGCAGAGATCACTGGGCAGAAGATCAAACGCTCCCCCTGGGCTGCCCGGGGCATATTTATGACTTCACTGCTTTGGGATATTCCACCCATGAAAATGCGAGGCCTGAAGAGAGTGAACTTCTATCCCCCAGATACCTCTACTCTGTCCCAGTGGGAAAAGAGAGATTCGCACAGGGGCTGCCAAAGGAGGACCTCTGAAAACAAAGCTGATGACAACCTGTTTGGGATTTTTTGTGGCTGGAGCACTTCATAGAAATAGGGTCCAAATTAAGGCACCTGTGGAGTCACTTCAGCTTTGTGATCTGGTGACTCCAAAATAATATCAAGGCTTGTTTAAAGTGTTGATGGAGGTCGTTATGCTAAGAGACTCCTGCTTCAGTCAATGGTATAGTCCCCAATATCGTGTCACGGGGTTTCTAGGAATATGACTTAAGCATCAGAAGCAGACATTCTGGATGTTTGTTTATAAAGTCAGTTCCTGGCCTTCATCCCAGATCCAGAAACAGGGTCTGAGAATATGCATTTTAAAAGGTATCTCTGGGGACTTCCCTGGTGGTGCAGTGATTAAGAATCCGCCTGCCAATGCAGGGGACATGGGTTCGATCCCTGGTCGGGGAAGATCCCACGTGCTGCAGAGCAACTAAGCCCATGTGCCACAACTACTGAGCCTGCGCTCTAGAGCCCGCGAGCCACAACTACTGAGCCCACGTGCCACAGCTACTGAAGCCCACGCGCCTAGAGCCCGTGCTCCGCAATAAGAGAAGCCACCGCGATGAGAAGCCCGCGCACCGCAGTGAAGGGTAGCCCCCGCTCGCCGCAACTAGAGAAAGCCTGCAAAGACCCAAAATCCAGTCAAAAATAAATGAAAATTTAAAAAATTAGAAACTTTAAACAAAAAGTATCTCAGGAGATTCTCATGGGAGCGAGGATTAGGAAGCTTTGACTAATGATGATAATATAACGATGGCCACAGTGCCCTAAGTGTTCTAAGTGCTATATATTTATCCCTTAACAACATGCCTATGAGGTCCCTGTTTCTCAAAGTGTGAAGTAGTTGGCAGTTTGCAGTTGAAATTTCAGATGTCATAAAGATGAATTTTTAAAAAAAATTTTTAAGTTTTATGTTTAACTTATGTGTATAACTCATGTATTTAATCCACTAAACTCATGATATCATGGGTACTACATCTTAAGTGAAGGCTAAATTTATTTGAGTAAAAACAGTGTATCAACTAAGGAAATATAAGTCAGCAATAGTTCTGGTAACAAAATACTGGGAAAGTGGAATATGAATATTTGAAGTTTGTGAAGTACTGAAATGAGTGAAAAAGCTCTGTACTGAGCCAGAAAACTTGGATTTAAATCTAGAATTAAATCCTTACTAGCCGCGTGCCCTTGAGCAAATCTCTTTGCCTCTCTGAGCCTTAGCTTCCTTCTCAGCAAAATGGAAATATTAAAATCAACTTTACTGGGCTGTGCTGAAGAGTAAATGAGAAAACGTAAAATAAAAGAGCACATAGTAGGCGGTCAAGCAATACTGAATATCAGTATTAGTTGAATTTTCCTAAAATACTAATTGAATATGTCTTTCATGTGGACATTACTTGAATCTTTCTAAGAATGTGTTAGATACGTAAACTCTCATTTTCTCACGTCTTTTTCTGAGCCTGTGTCTTTACCATACTTACTAAAACGTTTAAGGGGAAAGCACTGAACTGAGAGTCTAAAGACTTGGGTTCTTATTTCAGCTCTGCCTCTGGCTACCTATGTGAGCTCCAACAAGGCATTTTGCCTCATTGTACCTCAGTTTTATAATCTATAAAGCGTGTCTGCAGTAGAAGGCTTCCAAAGTTTCTCCCAGCACCAACATTCTATTTGCATCAGAGCTGTTTCTTTATTATCTGCAACAAAAGAAGAACAGTCAAAGCACAGATTAAATGTCATTTTAGCCCAGTAGCTGATTGGTCAGAACTGCTGTCCAGTGGCCTGACTTCCTGGTTTTTTTCTCACATTCCTTTGGAGGGGCTAATGAACATTAAAATCAAATGGTTGGCAGAGGAAGAGGAAAAAGACGATACTGGAGCAAGGACTTTGGATTCCCCACAAGCTAGAAATATCTCCCAAATGAATAAAAATTGATTATAAGTTTACAGTACTGTATTTTGACAATATGGTATAGCTTGTTAATAAATCATGCTAGCATTCGACTAGTGAGTGACCCATCATTACATTGTGTCTCTCTGTTTCTTCCTGCCTTAGAAATAGCGATAATATGGATTTTTAAAGTGGAAGATTAGTCTTTAAAAAGTGAATCAATAATTAGCTGTGATGGTATAATTAGCTGCCTAGGTGAGTTCTCTGAAATGAACTCTTTGGGGGTCAGCTATCTACCAGTTAAGCAGTTACACAGAATTCTTTCTATTTCATGCCCAGAAGTATGAAACAGAAAAATCATGGGATGCTGAAATTGCTGAACACACACGAAGCGGTGCCACAGTGCCCCCACTCTGTGCCAAAGCACATTTCTGAGCGTTTTATAATTTCTCCCTGGCTTTGAGATCCCACAGTCCCGTCTGAGGTTGATGCTGTGTAATCCGCTGAGACAGTATTCCATTAGGCACTTCCTTGGTGGTTGATACCTCCTCCACCTTAGGGACCTGTGAATGGGATTGGGAAAGAGGCTTCCATCGTTTCAGCCACAAGCAGCAGCTTGCCACCTTCCAGAATTCATGCTGAGGATTGCTAAAAAGGATAGCATTTAATTGGCTGAAGCATAAATCATGACTTGCCAGGGTGCATTCATTCATTTGGAAACTGTTTTTGATCATCCACTGGGCTAATAGTGCTGTGGAATTTGAAAAAAATGTATTTTATATGGTTTCAAGAACAAAGTATATGGTAGAGGTTTTGCCCTCAAGGAATTAACAGTCCTTTGGAGAACCAAGACATGCATTCATAAGTTAAACAGCAACAGCAGGAAAACTAGATACCCCTGCTATGCACTCCTGGTAGAGTTGACAAAAGGTAATGTCATGGAATGTGAATGCTGGTTGGGTGACCTTGTCTAATCCTTTTATGTTCCTGATAAGGAAACTGAAGTGCAGAGAAGTAAAAAATATAGCCCTTAGGAAACAGCTAGGAAAGGATTGAATTGGGGCTTGAATGCAGATCTTCTAACGCCCTCTGACTCTGTTTTCTGCTCTTCTAAGACTGTTTAAGCATGAAATTAGGGATTTCAGAAAGCTATAGATGCTCAGAGGGGGAAAAGTGGCCCACTTTAAAAATCAAACTTCCAGTATTACTTCAGGAAGTTACAGAGACATACAATTTGATTTAATACGATGCACATACTCTCTAGTCCAATGGCAACATCATGCCATTAACTAGATACACACTATTGTCAAACTGTGGTACTAACACCATCATTGACTTTTCACCATTTAGGAGAGAGTTCCAGCCTGAGGAGAATCTAGATCCCTGGTTTCTCAATGTCTTGTTTTTTTTCCCCCTCTTCCTTCCATCAGCTATTTGGCTTTATTCATTAGCACCTTCAAAGGTATATAAGAAAATGAACCTAGTAAGTTGGCTGTCATTCTGAAGCTCTGGAAGATTGCCCGTCATCACTGAATTTCCTCATCAGTAAAGGAGACGGTAACAGCATTGACCTCGTAGAATTGTTCTAAGAATCAAATGAGTTCATACGACTTAGAACAGTGTCCAGAACATGGCAGAGGCACTCTCCACTATATTATCATCTCCACCATCATCCCTATGTGTCTCTACCTTGCTTGTCCTTGTCTCTGACACATGCTCCCCACAAGCTATACCGCTGTGGTATGCACACTGTTCCAAAATGTTCACCTCTTTTGTAGAAGGAAAATATTCATATCCTCTCTTCCCCATCTAAGATCTTAGCAAGAGTGCTTAAATTCAACCTCCTAAGAAACTGCCATTTTTGTTGCTGATAATTTCCCTGAACAGATTTTCATACCAGTTTGTGTTGGAGTGCGTTAGCAATCGTCAACCATTGCCCTTTCATTTACAGATGTTGTAGAAGTTATGTCCATCTGTGGTGGATATACACTGGGGGTTGTGATCAGCCCAGTAAGATTAGAATTAGGGGATCTTGATTTTAATCCCAAACCACCGCTTTTATTTCTGCATTCAGGGAGGGGAAGAGGAAATACAAGACATGATTTATAGAGATAGTTGATGTTGGCTTCCTGAAAGAACCACCCTAATGACCTGTTGAAAGCCCAAAGCTGCAGTTATTATTGTGATAAGGGAGAACACTACCTTGAAAGAGGAGAAAGGGAAAAGCTGTGATATTTATTATGTTTGGGGATTTGGGTTAAGACAGTTCTTTGAATGCAGGGACTTGGGCGGATTGTGTAAGGATCAAGATATAATTGTTCAGAATTAGTGAACACAACTATCAGTGAGAATGTTGGAGAATGAACAGTCATTTTATGCTATCTATGGAAAAGTTGATCAATTTGATGTTTATTAAATGGGGTTTTCAGGAAGTTATTTGCAACCTTTATCTTCCTGGCCAAGAATTTCCTGGAATAGTAAAATCAAGTTGATGAAGATTAATGGAACAATAAAGTCATATGGACAAAAAGCTGTGGTGTAGATAATTTTGGCCTCAGTGATAATTACACATTTCTTAGGCACAAACAGTCTGCCAGATCATTTATATACTTTTTTGCTGAAAGTTCAGTATGGGCAAGGATGATTTTGTAGATTATTCTGTTGCTAGTTCCCACACATTGTGTCTGGCACATGGTAAACACTCTCTAAATAATTGTGAAATGTTTTAATTTTGTTATAGCATTATGGTTTATAACACCATACAGTTGATATCATTCCATGACCCCGAAATTTTACCTCTGGGTATATAAACCAAAGAAACTCTCATACACTTCTGTAAGGGAACATGTAAAGAGTCTTCATCACAGCACTGTTGGTGGTAGCTGGGAATTGGAGACAATTTGGGTGCACATCTTTATTAGTCAGGGTTCTCCAGAGAAACAGAACCAGTTGGACATATATCAATATATATATAAGGAGTTAAGAAATTGACTCATGGGATTCTGGAGGAGGACCAGTCTCAGATCTGCAGAGTGGGATGGCAGGCTGGAGACCAGGGAAGAGCTGGCGCTGCAATTCAAGGTAGAAGAGGTCAGCCTCAGGGGCACAGGGCTAGGGGAAAATGACCAAACAGCCCAGAAAGGACCAAGGACAAAAGACCAGCATAAATAGGTTGCAGCACTTAGAAGTAATGAAGTAGATACGCTGATAATGACATGGATGAATCTGAAAGTACAATGCTGGGTAAAAATGATAAGAAACAGATCTAAAACTCAATTCCAATTAAAAAATTAAAAATGCATACACACAAAATGACAATGCACATTTGCAAGAATGTTTGGGAACAAAAGCATATACATGAAGTCTGTGGGGTGTGTACCTATGGTAGGGGAGAGGAATGTGGATTAAAGGGAATAAACAGAAAAATAAATAAAAGAGGGATTTTTCCTGGACCAGTGTTGATAATGAACCATGAATGAGGAAAGGGATTAATTAACTCAACCCTTTGCATCAAAGGTCCAACTTTTTTACAAAAAGAAAAAATCTAGTTGGTATTGGTTTCTCTGATATAAGAATGTGGCAGCTAAGGCCTGAGGATTTTGGTGAAACAGCCAGAGGTTGTGAAGGTGGTGGGAGGTCCCTCCAGGAAACGAGAGGCCAGGAACATCCTTGATGCAGACCCTTCTCTTAAGTTACACTGCCAGGACCCTACCTTCGTGAGACATTTAATCCCTGTAATACAGTGATTGACCTGTGTGAACTCATACCTTTTTTGGGCTCCTGCCTGGCAACCAGCGAAGAATATTAATACTTCTGCAAATACTAAGGTCCCACTTTCAGAGTTTGAGAACTTACTTTAGAAAAGTACCACCATCGGCCTTATACCTATCATTAACCAAATCTTCTGTAAATGGCATCATTTTCGCGGCAAGGTAACTGTCAGGTTGGGCCTGGGCAGACACAGACCTCAGCTGTTATCTACAAAGTCGCTTTCAATCTCTTGCCCTTTTCCATCTGTCAACAGGCGTCTCACTTGGTTTATGTTAAGCTTAGAAAATGGGGTTTGGGTTTAGCCAGAAGGCATAGATGGCCTCAGCCACCTGGCTCTGGGACGGAAGGAGGTGGGGATGGTTTTAGCCACCCTGGGGCTCTGTGTAAGGGGGCCAACCAGCACTTGCCCCTCAAAGGATGCTTGTTGCAGGAGCCAGAGTGCTATCTGCCCACAAACAAAATCCTCTCCACTGGAGAGCTCCCCAGTCTGGGTTTTCAGGAAAGGGCAATCATGGGCATGGCCCCAGGAAGCTGTAGTGATCACATTAGCAGATTGTGAGAGGAAGACAGACAGCCTTTGGATTCTGCGAGTTATTAGAAGAACAAATACACACTTGTCTGGATCATTCACGTTGCCAGGTCAGAGAAACCTGCATCACTTCGGTGTAATTAATAACGATAACAGCGGAGACAGTAATTATAAAATCGACCACCATCATTTATTTTTTCATCTACTCTACAGGAGGCATGGTGCTCAGGGCTGACATCCATGGTCACATTTCATTCTCGTGACAATCGTTTTTTACTAACGGGGAGACCGAAGTCAAACAGGTTAAGTAGCCTCCTGAGCCCAGAATGGAGCCAGAAGAGGATTCAGTTCCCACAGGCTCCTCCATCTCTGCTCCTTCCTCACAGAGGTTCAGCTCCAACCCCAGTAGTCTAGTCTGTCCTGGGGTAGGCTGGGGTGGGCTAGGGCTGGAAGCCCAGAGAAGGTTAAAGCTTCCCATGTGGGGCTAAGGGAGACCTCCCAGAGGCTAGGATTGATGCTTGCCTTTAAGGCAGGGTCTGATTCTTGGGGTTGTTTTTCCTCTCCCCACCTAAAGAGTATTCCTTTTTACCTTCGGAAAGGACCACTCTGATAGGAAGGGAGTTCATCCAATGGCACAATCAGGATATAGAACCTGCCAGACTGGGCTGATGCATGGCTCCCTCGTGGTGTCTTGAGAACCTGGGGTCCTGGGATCCTCTGGCTGGGCTGGAAGGCTCAGCCTGGTCCCGGCCACTGGGAAAATGGGTGGAAGGCAGGGGAGGGTGGGCCTGGCCCAGGGCTTCAGGTTTGCTCTGAGCAAGCCAAGGTCCCTGGCACCAAAGTGAGGGCTCCTGGGCTGTTCCTGGGCTGTCAAAGTGAGCTAGTGTTCATTTCCCTTCCTCTGGTCCTCTTCATGGATCACATGACTGAAGTCACATGCTCCCTTCCTTGGCAACCAGTGCCCGAAAGGGGATAAAAGCCCACTTTGCCCAATTCGTTTTCAGGACTTTGTTCTCGCTGCCTCCTTTTTGGTTTTCTTTTTTTTAATGATGTTTTGTCTAGTAACAAATAATACTAAAACTAAAGAATTAAATAATTAATAATAATGATAATAAAATAATTGGTGACAGGCACTGTTCTAATTGTTTTACACTGATGACCTCATTTGATCCTCTGCATAACCTTGTAAATTCTTCTGCCCAATTGGCAGATGAAGAAACTGAAGCTTGGAAGGGTTAGGAAACTAGTTCAAGGTCACACAGCTAGAATATTGAGGAGCAAGGAACAGAACTCTATTCTGTTTTCCTTCAAAGCCCAGGATACTTTCTGCTTGAGCACATTGACTATAAAATGGGGCTGGTTATAATAGTAGCCCTGCTTGCTTTGCAAGCCTGCGGTGAGGATCAAATGAGACAGTAATTGGGAAAGCACTTCGAAAATTGCAAAGCACTGTGTAAATATATGGTATTATTCTAATGTATCACTGGCCTACAAAAACACTGCTCCAACATTTCATTTAGGAGAAGACACACCAGACCATTATTCAATAAGATAACACCACATGTGATCCTTTTATCATTCTAAGAATGTTTACGAAGTCTACAAAACCAAAGCCATTAAGAAGGTTTTGTTTTCTGGGTAGACTCAGTAAACTTGGAGCAAACTCAAGACATCTTTAAATAGCCAGGAAGTTAAACTGAAGAGACTGCATTAAGTGTCAGAGAATTGAATGCCCTTTCAGACTCTGGGAGTTTAAGATATATGCTATTGATAAATTAGAGTATTCCTAGGAACTGCTTTCAAGGAGTTAGATGAGAATTCCTTTGGGACTAAAGGGAGCTATGATAATTGTACAAAATAATAGCAAAAGTAGTTACAACACGTGGAGTAGCGGGACATCCAACCAGACTCCCTAGTTAACTTGATATATAACCTGGGCAAATTCATCTGTGCCTTAGTGTTCTTACTGGTAAAATGGGAATAAAAGTAGTACCTACCTTTTAACATTATTGCGATGATTAAATAAGTAATTGAAACAGTGCCTGGCACGTAGTAGGCACTCAGTAAATGTTGCCTCATGCCATTATTGTGATTTATTAAGCTCACAAAATATTTATGAACAGCACAAGAAGAGAAGGTTAAAGATACTAAATTCAGCTGACTGACGATTAAGAGCCTCCAGTGTGCCAGGCATTGTGCTCTATAATTTATATACATTATCTCTTTGATTGCTATAACAACCACCAGAAAGAAATTTTACCACCCTCCCCCATCTTACAGATATGGAAACTAAGGTCCAGGGGATACTGTGTGATAGTCTGAATTGCTCTCTAAAATTTCTTTATTCTTTGCTGCTTCCCAGACTACCAAAGCCTGGTCGCTGGTAGCAAGTCCTCTGCTTGATATTGATGATATTGGTTGATACTGAGATTGGGGAGAAAGACTGTCCAGTGTCCTAACCTCTCTGCCCACACTGCTGAGAAATGGGCAACAAGGGGAGGGAAGACCCCTCTAGAAGTGATGGCTAAGAAAGTTGAAGTTGGCCTTTCCACACCTTTCAGGGTTCTGGAGCTATGATTACATTCCCCAGTTAGGACTGTTCTTGAAGCTTCTTTGAACAAGGTTTTAAGGTTTTAGAAATATTCAGTAAGGCAGGCATATGGGGCTGGTACCTTGTAATCCCTCAGGATTTCCAAATGGGTTGATTTAGGATATTATCACATCAGATCACAGCTCTAAAACTTCCTTTAGCTCCCCATTGTTGAAAGGGCAAATGTCCTGATTCTTTAATAAAAATGGTAGAGTGGAGTAAGTTAGGCCTTCAAGGTCCAACAGACCCAAGTCTGAATCCAGGCTCTAGCTAGAGACATCAACCAGCTGCATGATTTTGAGCTGAGATTAATTTCTCAGAGCCACAGTTTCCTCATCTTCCTTGCCAGGTTATTGTAAAGATCAAATAAGAAACAAAGGGATACTAAGTACCCCACCCCGTGTGGCTTACTGTAGGTGATTACTAAATAATAGTTCCCGCTCTGTCTTTTAGCAAGGGACACGTAAGCCTTTCTAAACAGACCTCAGTCTATGAATTAATATACTCTCTCTCTATGTGCCCTATAGTTCATGAAGACGAAGTTGAAACATGTCGTTTTCAAATCTGTCACATAAATGAGTTCATTTATGTGGAATTGCCTAGCTTAATGCCTGGGCAAGGTGTGGGTTCTAAATAAGGTGGAATGAATGAGGGTGGCCGAATAGGAGGAAGTAGGGGTATCGGGAATGTTTTCTTTCAAGGGGTCCCCAGACTGAACCTCAAACTCAGGGAAGTCTCTAAGGGGGAGAGGGGAATGGGGGGAAGGGAAAATGGTCAATGAAAGACAGAGCTTTGGGACTTGTATACTGCTGCCCACTCCCCCATCCACCACAGTATTTGCCCCCCTCTCTCTCCGCGAAGCCAGACCACAGCCCATCACATTTAAAGTTTGCTATTTGTCCATCCTGGAAAGGGTGCTGCATGGCATAGGATTAAAGTCAGTGCATAGTGATTGCTTTGTGCAGAGAATTGTCCCCGGCTAAATCTGCATTCATGACTAGTCCTGTAAATGTCATTAGGGTGTTCAAGTTAGCTGCTCCTGTTGACTTCATGTTGACTTTCTTTGTATCAGACATAAGCTCCTGAAAGAGTTTCTGTGCAGAGGGCCATTTAAGGCCATGCAGTTGGTTTGGGATTGCCTGGGAATACAACCTCTCCTGGAATTGCATTTAGGACCCTAACTTAAAGTGTATTTTCATGCTGATGTTTCCCTTGGTCCATTTCCATGTGTCAGGTATCTGGAAATGGACAGATTACACGATATGAAGTCTCTTTGGTTTCTATAGGAGCACATTTTATATCTGGCATTGTCAGCTCATTAGCTGTTCTACCTAAGTGAATTTTCCAACTAATCAAAGCATTCCCCATTGAATGCCAAATGCTTTGCTGTTTAGTGGAAATCTTCCTTAATGGATTGCCCATACACCTCTGTCTTCGTAAAAAGGGATACCTTTTCACAATAATGCACGGTCACCATTGTGAGCTATTGGACGGTGCTGCCGTATAGTACAGGCCCAGGGTCTGTTGGAGTTTAGACTGATTGCCCCAAGCTGTCCTTGGGTCCCCTCTCTTTCTCCTCAGAGTGCTTTCTAGTTTATCTGCCTCCATCTCCTTTCCTGCTGTCCATTCGTTGTGTCTAGTCAACTCTGGACTGGGAAATCTGATAACTAAGCTTGTGAAAAGTGTGTATAAACAGCTTCTGAGGGAAGACCTTTAGAGCTTTCTAAGGAGGAAGAGCTTCAGTGCGTAAATCTAGGTTGGCTCTTGAAAACAGAAAGAGTCCTTACTTGGACCATATTTTGTCAGATGGTTGTTTACCCGGTCTGCCAAACTTGAATCACAGGGACCCGATCCAGATGTTGCCTGAGGGCTTCCCTGGTGGCGCAGTGGTTGAGAGTCCGTCTGCCGATGCAGGGGCACGGCTTCGTGCCCTGGTCCGGGAAGATCCCACATGCCGCGGAGTGACTGGGCCCGTGAGCCATGGCCGCTGAGCCTGCGCGTCCGGAGCCTGTGCTCCACAACGGGAGAGGCCACAACAGTGAGAGGCCCGCGTAGCGCAAAAAAAACAAAAACAAAGCAAACAAAAAAATGTTGCCTGAGACTTCCACGTTACTACCAGCTAAAGTAATTCCTTTAAGTGGGATTTATAAGAACTTCAAAAAGATTCATTCAGTCATTTCTTGTCTACTGCCGGGCACTGAGTTAAGCATTGGCTATCTAGAAAAACACAGTCCTTGCCTTTGGGTTGCTGAGAGTCTAGATGGGGAAAAAGCATAGCAATAGATAAGCTTGGAGAACAGTGTAAAGGGGTGTATGACTACGTTCTGTATAGCTTAGAGGAGGGAATGGCTTGGAAGGATGAAAGACAAGAGACAATTTGCTCCCTCTCTACCTCCCTCCTTTATTTATGTCTTTCTTTATCTCCCTCACTCTTACATTCAATAAACATTTACTTAGCACCAACTCTATTCCTTGCATGGAGATTACAGTAGTAAATAAGAAAGATATAATCCCTGTCCTGATTTGAATATCGAAGAATGAATTGGGGGAGGGCAGAGGGATGGAAATGAGCATCCCAGTAAGGAGAATCAGGGCATGAAAGGGTGAAGTGTCTTTGGAATGGTGAGCTATGGTTTAGCATGGCTGGAATAATGGCAGACTAGATTATAAAGGACTTTGCATGCTCTGCTGAGGGCTTTAGACTTCATCTCATGTGAAATAGATGCCCAGTGAAGGTTCTAACCAGGGGATTCTTAGAAAAGTATGGCCATATGGTGTGGCGATTATGGCATGGAAGACGGACAGTAGCAGAGGAGAACCAAACCCATACCATCTAATAAATTATATATACTTTTGAACTTCACCTTTAGGCCTTAAATTCCAGGTTTTCTGCCTCAATTACCTAGAATCCATCAATGGCTTTTCTGTTGTCCCTGCCTTGGCTCTTTTTACCCCTTGAATGCTGTTACATAGACCCAAGTAATCAGAACGTGTCAGAGGTCCGAGAGCCTGCCTGCCTGCCTCTGGAAATGAGCTAACAGATGAGTCCACCATGGGTCTGCTGTGGAATGATTTCAGCGGAATTTACTATATAAATAAATGTTATTCTGGTTTTTAACTTACATCATGAGGACTAAATGAGACAATGAGTGTGAAACTCTCATGTCTGACCCATAAACGGTAACTAAACAACAGTTGTTTTTAACCGTGCTTATTTCACTTTTCACGCTGGCTGCCTGTTTAACACACTTTCAGCTTTTCCCCACTATCCTATTAGCTCTTCAGCCGTGGGGACTGGGAATGTTAATCTTTGTGTCATACTGACTTTTAATTTATATTTAACCTGTCATACCCTGATTCAGTAATGCAGAGACATACGCCTGCTTTCAGAGAGCAGCAGAAATTCAGTTTTAATTTATCATGGCATTTAAACTGGAAGAAAACCTGAGGGTAGTATTCCTGGAGGTTTTAATGAGAACAACATTCTCTTTGCATTATCAATGTTCCTCAGACCCCACTTGGCTGGAGCCACTACCTCTGGCTTCAGTTAGCTCTTTACATTCCTCTATTTTTATATAAATTGTGCTATATTAGCATATATTTCACACTGTGACCTAGTGTTTCCCAGATCCTTTAAGCCAGGCTATTTGTACAGTACTCAATGGCAACGGAAGTAAAATTGAAAACTAAGTGCACACTATAGTCCTGCTACATCGCCCACTCTGTCATGCTGAAATGGATCCCTTCTTCTAAGAAGATTTGCAGTGAAATACAGACTATTTACATTAAGGAGACCCTTGTATATTTAAGGCGTAATTGTTTCAGGGCCTTCATTAATTCTTGAACTGCAAGACCTAGGTTTTCTTTTCTTGTATCTTTTCTATAACAATGGAAGTCAGGGGTTTCCAAAAAAATAACAAACTGGTCCTCATTAAAATGGAGCTGGAAATGGTTTGCTGGTAATATGCTTTACGAAAATGAGAGAATCTGATTGTAAACCAACTCTAGGACCCAGCTGTCTCAGGGTCCAGGCTGGGAAGCTCCAGGATAAAAAGTAGTCTGTCTTTTGGGGGAAAAATAAAACAGGTTTTTACTTCTGTCATTGATGAAGTGCTTATCTTGTCAGAGAATTTTAGAGTTGGAAGGAATCTCAGAGTTCTCTTAACCCAGCCCCTTCCTGGAATAATAATCCCTTCCTCAGTATCTCTGACATATGGACATCTTGTCTCCACTTGAACACTTCTAGCCATGAACATCTCACTCCTTTTAAAAAATATTGTGGTTAAATATACATAACACAAAATTAGCCATTTTAACCATCCTTATGTGTACAGTTCAGTGGCGTTAAATTCACTTGTTTGGTGACCATCACCACCCTTCAGCTGCAGAACTTTTTCATCTTTCCACACTGAAACTCTGTACCCATTAAACAAGAATGCTCCATCCCTTCCACCCCTCAGCCTGTGGCAACCACCATTCTACTTTCTGTCTCCATGAATTTGACTGCTCTAGGTACTTCATGTAATTGGAATCATACAGTATTTGTCCTTTGTGGTCTGGCTTGTTTTACTTAGCATAATGACTTCAGAGTTCACCCATGTTGTAGTATGTGTCAGAATTTCCTTCCTTTTTTTTTTTTTTTTTGCGGTACGCGGGCCTCTCACTGTTGTGGCCTCTCCCGTTGCGGACCATAGGTTCTGGACGCGCAGCCTCAGCGGCCATGGCTCACAGGCCCAGCCTTTCCGTGGCATGTGGGATCTTCCCAGACCGGGACACAAACCCGTGTCCCCTGCATCGGCAGGTGAACCACTGCGCCACCAGGGAAGCCCTCCTTCCTTTTTAAGGTTTAATAATATTCCATTGTATATATGTACCACATTTTATTTATCTGTTCATCTGAAGATGGGCACTTGGGTTGCATCCACCTTTTAGCTATTGTGAATAATGCTGCTATGAACATGTGTGTACAAATACATGTTTCAGTTCTTTTCTTTTTTCTTTTTTTTATTGTGGTAAAATACACATAACATAAAATTAATCATTAAGGGTACAATTCAGTGACATTAAGTACATTCATAATGTTGTGCAACCATTACCACAATCTATTTCCAGAATATATGTTTAAGTTCTTGCTTTCAATTCTTTTGGGTATATACCCAGAAATAGAATTTCTGGATCATATGGTAATTCTATGTTTAATTTTTTGAGGAACTGCCATACCATTTTCCACAACAACTGGACCATTTTACATTCCCACTAACAATGCACAAGGGTTCCAATTTCTCTACATTCTCACCAACACTTGTTATTTTCTGATTTTTTAACTCCTTTTTAAACAGTATAATATAATTGTAATCGCTTGGACTCTGGCCTTGAAACCTGCCTCAGCCACATACTTGTTGTGTGAGTTTGGACAAATTATTTAATCTCTCTTATTTATTTTTTTATTCTGTCTATTTTTTTGTGAAATATGAATAGTAAGGGAGATGATAATAATAACCTTATAAAATTACGAGGAGAAAATGAGACAATTCATTTAAAACTTTTTTCAGTGTCTGAAAATAGTAGACTATCAGTGAACATTTGCTTTTGGATTTTTGGTGGAAGTTGATTAGTTCATTCTATTTGGGGCCACTCTGATTGTTAGATTATCTTCTTTATTTTCAGTTAAAACCTGCTTTGGTGTAACTTCTGTGACTTTTATAATGGTTGCCTTCAATCCATTGGTCCTGATTCTGCTCTTTATAGCCTTACAGAATAGATCATATCTTCCTTTATGTATCCCTTCTCTGATATTTGAAAACAGCCATCAGTCATTCACTAGTCTGCTTTGGCCAAGCATTCTGGGTTTCTTCTACTGTTTCTTAAGTGATATGGTTTCTAGATCTCTCATCATGTGTCTCAACCAATTCTGGACCACAGTTTATCTGGTAGAATAGAGTGACTAGAAATTTCATCACCCCCCATTCTTTTGAGTTTACTCCCTAACAACAGTGATGTCCATATGGAAGAATGGGTCTGTGGATACTGGAATCAGTTCAATAGATTAAGCTACCCCTCATTCCTTCCCAGCGTTTCTTCTTCATTGCTTAGAATGCCTGAGGTCTGTAGCACTTACTTTTTTTTTTTTTTAATGTATTTATTTATTTATTTATGGCTGTGTTGGGTCTTCGTTTCTGTGCATGGGCTTTCTCTAGTTGTGGCAAGCGGGGGCCACTCTTCATTGCGGTGTGCAGGCCTCTCACTATCACAGCCTCTGTTGTTGCAGAGCACAGGCTCCAGACGCGCAAGCTCAGTAATTGTGGCTCATGGGCCCAGTTGCTCCGCAGCATGTGGGATCTTCCCAGACCAGGGCTCGAACCCGTGTCCCCTGCATTGGCAGGCAGACTCTCAACCACTGCGCTACCAGGGAAGCCCTGTAGCACTTACTTTTATTCAGTTTAGGATCAGTCTTGCATCGTTTCACATATTCCCTATTTGTTTTTCCTCTCCTGGCTGTCAGCTCCTTAAGAGGGAGCAGGTAGTCCCTGCTTCCATATACCTTCTTCATGGTCACACCAGCACCCAGAGGGTTCTCGGGCTGTACTTTTGAAATAAAATTTAATTGTACTCTTAGATATGGAGCTGTGTCTTCTGACACAGTCACAGGATCCATTGAGGGCATGGACTGAAGTATAGGCCTTTTCGTTATTAAGCTGAAAACCCAAAGACTTGCTCAGGAAGAGAAGTCTGGGGTGGGAGGATATTTTGGCTGAAACTCCAAGAAGCACTTTGAACTTGGGTCTTCAAATATGAAAGCCTAGAGAAGGCTTGCTTACCCCACCCCACCGTGTTCTGTAATGCACTGACTCTCCAATGCCCAGCTAAATTGTCAGTTTCCAAATTTGCCCTTGGGAGGATGAATGGAGTGCCTTGGAAATACTGGTGCTGTTTTTGAAAGTTCCCAAGGAGTCAGATATATCCTGCGTATTTCTGATTTACAGGCCTAACGCATCTAAATAGCTTTTCATTATGAGCTCTTTGCCATACAAGAAGACTTTTCAGTTTTATTTCGAACCTTTATACACTTACAGACAAAATTCTAAACCCCTTTTCAAGAGAAGGGAAATTGTATTTTTACAGAGGATAAAACAGTTGAATGGCATTCTCTCTCAGAAACTCAGCTGTGTGTTTGAAAACCTAATTCCTCATGTATCATCCTCCCAAGCACATGTCATATGTTTATATTTTAAAAAGGTAAAAGCCAGAGTCTCTTCCTTTCTATAAAAACAAAAACAGTGAAGGGGAAGGGAGAATGACTCACTTTCTTGGCATTTTAATAGAGTACCCAGAATATTCCCAACATAAGTCACTATCCTAGTTGAAAGGCATGTTAAAACTATGTGTAAACTAAAAACCCTGGCTTTGGTATAGGACTAGTAGATTCACTTACAATGGATATACATGAGCTTTATGGTATAGGTTTTATAAATTCTACTTTAACCACTCAAAACATTAAAAAAATATTTATCTATAGTTATGGCTATTTTTCAAATATTTGGGGTTGCCAGATTGCTGACATGCAGCTAAATAAGGTCTTATTTTGCAAAGTCACATCCATGTGGTCACTTCTTAGTTAGCCTGTTTGCCATATATGCATTTGGAATGATGTCATCCATGCCTGGTGGTGAGCATCCCAACACAGGCATTCCACACCTGGCAGTGTGTCTGCCAATCACCAGTGAACAGCAGGGAGAAACAGCTCTTCTTCACCCTTTTGGTCACCATTTTTTCCTACATCTAATTTGGGTTGTGTATCCGGTGCAGCAGATTTTACTTTCGTTGCTTTGTTTGTGATTTAGTTGCTATATCCATTGAAATCTGCTACCTGAAGATGTCAGCAGACATCACGAATTAATGCTTTTGAGTTTCTTTAAGGTAAAGAAAGGAAGACTTAGAAGTATCTTTGCACATAAAAGGAACACCCTATTGGTAGCTGTTAACATCTAAGCATATTAAGGAAGTCAGTCCACCATTATCAACACGGTTGTCATGAAATGTGATGACCCTTCTCTCCTCTGGATCGCTTGTCTCGCTTGACTAACTCTGCGTCTCACAGTTCCCATTCCAGTGTGGAGAACATGGTATGACAATAAGAAAGGAGAATGTAAAAGATGATGGCTGCTCAGTGTGATCCAATTTCCCTGACCTTGTATTTTAACATTGTAACTTTTATATATATTGCATATATCCACAAATATAAAAGCACAAGCATTTTTTTCTTTTTATACAAATGATATTTTTCTATATACACAATCAGTACCTTCCTTTTTAAATATAACTTAAAGATATATTTTGGTGATTTCTTTCCAAATCAGTACATACAGAGCTTCTTTATTCTTTTCAACAGGTGCATTGTGTTCCATTGCAAATTTTGGATAGGCATAATTTATTTTGCCAGTAACCCTGTAGCTGGACAAGTAGGTTGTTTCCAATCTTTTTCTGTTATAAACAATACTACATTGAGAATCTTGTGTAAGTAGCATTTCATACATGTTTGAGGACATCTGTAAGATAAATTCCTAAAAGTGGAATTGCTATTGACAGGGTATTTGTATTTAAACTTTTCATAGATGTTGCCAAGTTGTACCGGTTTACGTTCATACCTATCAATATAAGGGTCCCTGTTTCTTCATATCCTTCTTAATATAGAGAGATATCAAGCTCTTTTTAAATTCCTAATCTGATTGGAGGGAAATGACATCACATTGACATTTTAATTTGCATTTTTTATATTATCAGTGAGCTTAGTATGGTTTCATGTGTTTAAGAACCACGTTTCCTTATTTATAAGTTGTCTAGGGCTTCCCTGGTGGCGCAGTGGTTGCGAGTCCGTCTGCCGATGCAGGGGACACGGCTTCGTGCCCCGGTCCGGGAAGATCCCACATGCCGCGGAGCGGCTGGGCCCGTGAGCCATGGCCGCTGAGCCTGCGCGTCCGGAGCCTGTGCTCCGCAGCGGGAGAGGCCACAACAGTGAGAGGCCCGCGTACAGAAAAAAAAAAAAAAAAAAAAAAAATTGTCTATTTATTCCCTTTGCCCACTTATCTATTGCATTCTTGCTTTTCTTCCTTGCTTATTTGTAGGAGGTTTTGCTTACTATATTATGGCGGTTAGCCTTTGCCTTTTGAGTTGCAATAATTTTTTCTTCCCAGTTTCTGCTTTTTTTCCTTGTAGAATTTTTAATGCAATCAAATGTATCATCTTTTTATGGCTTTTAGGTTTTGTGTCGAACTTTGAAAAACCTTTTTTACTCAAGATTGCTAAATAAAATAGTCCTGTGTGCTGAGGCTACACTTGCTTGATGGGGACCTTGAGGCAGCAGGTGAGGAAAAACAAGGGCAGCAGGAAGGGCTTATGGGGAGGCCTACAGAAGAGGGAGGCCTTCTGGTGGCTGACGGCACAGCCATGGAACCTCAACTGTGACCTCGAGGGGGAGGCAGTGAAACAGGACCTGTCAGCTTACTTCCTTCTCTCAAGCTGCTCCACCAGCTGCAACAAATTCTCCCAAATACCTTGGTCATCCCTGACTGAAAGTGGATGCCCACATTCCATACAGGGGAAGTATACACCTTTTCTGAGCAAAGCAGCTGTTAAGAACGTTCTCTTATCAGCCGGAGATCAAGGAGCCCATCGTGGTAGGTGACACACATGAGCGAACAGGCCACCCCATCCATCATGTGCACAGTAGCACTGGTTGTTCCTGTTCATTGCTGGTGATTAGAAAGGCCTCCTGAAATGCTGCTGCTTGTCGGCTCTGGGAGAAGGAAGAACCCTCCCTTTTCACCTAAGAGAGGCTCTTTGGCAAATCCAAAGCACGCTCTTGCATTGTTGTGAAAAGTTCCCAAGCCTGCAGCCACAAATACCCAGGCTGTTTAAAGGCTGCAGGTAGAACTACATTTCAGATGCAGATGTTGACACCTGGGAACCAACTCAAACAGTTTCCATCAGATTTGAAAACCGAAACAGACATGGCAGATTGATGGTGGAAGAGAATAGTCACAAAATTAACTACGTGCAAATTATTTTCTTTCTGTTAAGAGGATGAAGAAAAAGTATATTGCAAGAGGGAATGACCAAATCACCAAGTTTGAGTAGCAATCGCTATAAGTTGAGTCTGTGTTTATGGATGCATGAATATCATTCCTTCCAGATCATTGTGTAAAAGGATCCTGTACTTTTGCATCTCTTTAATCTGATCAGATGAGCTGCGCACACGCACACGGGACCCTGTCTGACAGAGGTAGCTCACTCTGGTGGGGGGTTCTCCATCCTGCTTCACAGCAAGGAAAGGAAGCTCCTCCCCCATTTGTCTCTTGCCTTTAGTTTCTCAAACTTATTTCTGAATGCCCAAGAATATTTCAGATTTGGTCAGTTTATTTAGTGGAAAGACTGTGGGCTTTGGAAACGGAAAGACTGGATTCAAATCCTGGCTTTTTCATTCTATGGCATTAGGCTAGTTCCTAACCTCATTGAGCCTTAGTGTTCTCATCTGTAAATGGGTATCTGTTACCCACAAATAATGCACATAACACACCACCCCAAAATATGGTGACCAGAAACAATAAACATTTATTTAACTCGTGAGTCAGTGTGTTGGCTGTGTGGTTCTTTGGTCTGGACCAGGCCAAGCTGGTCTCAGCACATTCTGTTAGCCAAAGCAAGTCACAAAGGCCAGACCGGATTCAAGTTGGGGAAGTAGACTGTATCTCTTCATGGGAAAAGCTGCAAAAAGTTGTGGGTACGGGGAGGAATGAATTGTGGCATTTTGCAATCTACCCCACTACCTTATACAAATAAATGTGGTAAAACATGGAGAGTGTGCAGCTATTATATCACCTATACATTCAGAAAACATTTGTTGAGTGCCTACTACGTGTACAATTCAACAGCTGCTGCTGTGCGTAATGTAGAGATAAATAAGTCAGACCTCATCTCCAGCCTTGAGAAGTGTGCGATTTTAGTCAAGGACACTGAAGCAATTGTAGGTCACCTTACAATTGTAAAGTGTTGTAAGAGAGGAATTGATAAAACACTATGGGATCTCAGAAGAGGGAGAGATTAAACTAAGAGGCTCTGGGAAGGGATTCTGGCCCCAGCTTATGCTCTGCTTAATGTTTCCCTCTATTTAATTTTAATTATTGATCTCCCAGTCTATCAATAATGACATGGTGCAGGAAACCCAGTCCAGACGGGCAAAGCATTTTAAACTGGAGCAATTTGAGGCAAATTAAGTATTTGAAAATTGCCAGCCATCTGGATCCTACACGCGTAGGCTAAACATGGCTGGAGCAAAACCATCTTACTATCTTGCAGGATAATAGTAATCCTCCTAAATTTACCTCTCTGATTAAGATAATTTCCACTAACCCAGGCGTCCCTCAATCTCATTAACTTAAACACTTGGTTTCCAGGGACAGGCAGAAAATACAAATTATACTTTCAATAGATTTTTTTCTGAAAATAGTTTAAAAAAATGTTTGCTCCACAGTCTTTGGAACTTTGAAATGATTGAATTAACAGTGTGCTAGAGGGGCTTAGAAAAAAAACAAACCTTAATACTGGAAAAGAGATTTCACCAGCGGTGTAACAGAGAGCCTGTGTGGAGCCAGGTTTGGGTGAGGGAAGACGGTGCTTACGTTCTCCTGCCACTTCATGACATGCCAGGGGACTTTAGGCAAGTCCTCTGGCTGAATCTGGGTTTCTTCAATTCCAACCAGGGTATGATTATCTCAGGCCTTGATCCTTCACATGTGGAGTCATGAGCTAATGTCTGTTCTGTGTACAGGCTTTCTTGAAAGGAAAAGTGCTACCTAAATACAAGGTACTTGTATTACTGTGAGGTGCTTGGAATCTTAATAGCTTTTTCAACTGCATCCAAAGTGGCCTCCTCTTTGTAAATGCTTTAAGTGGCTGAGACTCAAAGCTGAAAAGGGTTTTGTTTCTTCCTCCTTGTAGGGAGTCCTGCCTAAAGTAGGAGGACTACATATTTTTAGAGTGTGCCCAATTTGCCCATTGGGTGGAGAGCTCCACAAACATAAAATTCCCAGCCACTGAGATCCTATGTAATGGAGATACTGGTGGAGACAAAACTGCCCTGCTCTTTACAGGATGATAATTTTCCTCCTAAGAGTCTGATTGACTAAATTGTTGGTCAACCAATTAAGAGGACCTTCTAGTTAAACATAAATACTTCGCTTTGAAAGATATTCAAGTGGTATCAATTTTGCCCTTGGTTAGTATTCACTGGGCTGTCTCAATATTGAGATTGCTGGCTGCTTTGGGATTTTATGACAAAAACAAGAGTTAAGTTTTAGTCTGCCAACTCCCTCTCCCCTAGATTCTTAAATTACATTAAACTTCTCAGTTCATTTAAACCTTTTTGTGTTGTTTGGGTTTTTTGGCAGGCATATCATTATATGAGTTTCCCTAAACTAGTGGGTTGTAGAGAACCAGTACTAGGCTAGTTATATAAGACCCACCTCGGGAGACTTGGTAGTTTAGAGATAGGGGCTCCAAGGATCTGTATTTGTCTAACATACTCCCCAGCTGGGTTTGGGAATCACTGCGTTAAATACCCCTGAAGTTGTATCTATAGTAAGTAAAAAAGTCTTTACCAATTAGTTATAGCGGCTACTTTGCTGGGCACTGTACTCATCTTCAAATATTTTTCTAGTAATCCTCATTGCAGTCCTGCAAGCTCATTACTATTGTTCCCATTTTACGAATGAGGAACTGAGGTTTAGAGGTATGAAGTAATTTGTCCGAGGTCATAAGCTAGTATGTGACAGACCCAGGATTTGAACATGTCTGATTCTAAATTCAGTTTGACCCTTTCATCCCTCTGCTATGCTGTTTCTCATCTGGCGTGTTCCAGGATCGTGTAGGAACCAGGTAGGACACAAAGGAAGCATGAGACATGATCCTTTCCCTCAAGAAGTTTACTATGCAAGCAGAGTGAAAGGAAGAACCCTTACTCACTGATGGCCAAAGAATATGTGGACCATAGCATTGAGTGCAAACTGTAAAGTAGAAAATTAGAGTAATTCTAGTCTTTCTGTCTTTTCAGTAGAAAACAGAATATCACTGAGTTAGCAGATTTATTATATTTTCCTATTGAACTGCAGTTGTTTTGCTGTGATTTAAACATAGCTTGAAGTAGGAAACAGAGGTATCCTATTTGAGGTTCGAACACGAGAAAAATTTTATTGATGTCAGTATTACGCTGTTTCAAGGAGATGAAATTTGTGCATCAAATATTTTGTTTGATATATTCCATTTTTTCACTGATCTGGCTAGTGCAGAAGTCATTCAGCTTATGCGTAGTATCGTGTTGAATGGACAGTTATTTTCTCTCATTCCACAGCCAAGTGTAAATTAGAAAGGTAAAAGGAACTTAGAAACTCTTAGACAGGTTACACTAACCCTCCATTCCCAGCAGATATATATGTTGCTAAGGAGACAAAGGCACAAAAGATCCAGTCCTGGTCGAAGAATCAATTTAGGAAGTATACAGGGCTGGAGCTAAATCACTCAAGCTGGGAGAGACATTCCCCGTTTCTAGTAGAAGACTCATTTTAGTAGCCAAGCTCTGCACGTAAGGGCAGTTATGTGATTACGGCGAGCGAAGACATACCCACTGTAGAGGTCTCAGTCTTTGTTCACTTTTTGCATAAATAAATTCTGTTCTATTCAAAGAAAAAAATTAGATTATGCGGGCTCCTCGTGTCTATCTAAGCATGTGGCTCTCCATAAACCACATGAATTTCATCACCAAAATCTTTGGCCAGGACAGGATCTTCCAAGACCGTGCTGAGTCCCTTTACTTCCCCACCTCCCCAGCCTCCACCCCATCACAGCATTTATCATACTGTACTTTAATTCTTTATTTACTTCTCTGTGTCCCTACCACACAGTGAGTTCCATGAAGTAAGGAATGGTCTTTTGTTCACTAGTATATCCCAGCACCTAGCTAGCACTTAGCTAGTCTGGAACAGAGTAAGTACTTCATAAATATTTGTTGAATGAATGGATGGATGGATGGATGGATGGATGAATTAATGAACAAACAAGTGAATATGATCACATTAAAATCCAGGTGAAAGTAAGGAGTTTTTAAAGAAATCCTTTTTGGCCATCTAGTTTTCCAAACTGTATACTAATACACTATGGCTTTAGGAAGCACCCAGCACACCTTAACTTCCTTCCCACTGTATATAGGACTTAACCAAGGCTTCATTTGTTTTGCAAGGCTCAAGAATAAACTCTCAGCTGTCATTGAACTGCAGCGAGGAAAGCATCTTTTTTGGATCTTGTGTTTCTTTTGAGAGGCAGGTGACTTTGAATTGACCAGGGGCAATTACAGAGTAATAGACCTTTATTGCAAAATGGATTATAGAATATGAAAGTGTGCGTGGGCCATACAAAGGGGGGAACTAAATGACAAACCCCAGAACACAAAGACAAACGACGCAGCAGGATGAGTAAGAAGGAAAAATTGTCAGGAGACACTTTTGAGGGGAAAATCATATAAGAAAGATCAGTCAAGTTGAAACCAGAAGAAAAGAGGGAAGTTTCTTGATGTCATTGGAAATCTGAAGTGTCTGCAACACCCGAAAGGAAATGAAATAAAACCCGTGTAGGGAGATAAGACCAATTTCTGGGCTAAGCATTTTTCAGCAGGCTTTCTCCTTTCTTTACTCTGTCTTTGCCAACTTATTCTGAAGCCAGAAATAAACTAGTTGTTTTGTTGCACTAAGCGTCCATGGATGAATGAGGGAGCTAACTTTGGGTCCATTCATTTGAACTTCTCCTTGGGGAAGATCAAGGTTAGAGTCATCTGGAAATTTCTCTTAGGACTTTGCACTGACCCTAAGAAGATCATTCCTCCCCAGTAATTAGCTGAGGTGTTTCCTTTTCTCTTTAAGGGGGGAAAAAAAACAAAAAAACTAGAAGTCCCTGGATTTTGAAATTACTATTAGTTTCCCTCTTGGAAAAAGCTGCTCCTGTATAGTTGAGTATGACTATTATTGATTTATGTGCACTTCCCTTAGTGTACCATAGTATTTCTAATACACAGGCCTCCTCTCAGATTGGAGCAGTCTTTCCCACTCTCTGATCCTTTAGGTTTCCCCTCTCCAAACTGGATGTTGTACTCTTCCTCGGTGCTGCCTTGGAACCTTCTGTTGTACCTCTTATCCAGATTTATGTTTAGAGTCAAGGCTTATTTAACATATTTTCTAACTTGTTTGATTATTGTTGCTTCCTTGCGTTATTGCCCCTTCCTTCTAGATCCAGCTTCCCTCTTACTGAAATAAAGAATTTATTTAGCACAAAAGGCTATGAGTTGGGCTTCCCTGGTGGCGCAGTGGTTGAGAGTCCGCCTGCCGATGCAGGGGACACGAGTTTGTGCCCCGCTCCGGGAAGATCCCACATGCCGCGCAGCGGCTGGGCCCGTGAGCCATGGCCGCTGGGCCTGCGCGTCTGGAGGCTGTGCTCCACAATGGGAGAGGCCACAGCAGTGAGAGGTCTGCGTACCGCAAAAAAAAAAAAAAAAAAAAAAGGCTATGAGTGCATTTAAAACAGTTTTATTTTTAATACACAGAAAATGGAAACAACCAAATGTCTGAGGTGAATGGTTTCAGTGTGATAGTACATCTATACTATGCAATACTACTCAGCAGTAAAAAAGAACACGCCATTGATACACACAACAAATTGGGTGGATCTCAAGGGCATTGTATGAGTTCATTTATATCACGTTCTTGAAACAACAAAATTATAGAGATGGAGAACAGATTAGTGGTTGCCAGGGGTTAGGAACGGTTTGGAGGAGAGGGATGGGTGTGACTCTAAAGGGGGTGGTATGAGGGATATCATTGTGGTGATGACATAGTTCTTCATCTTGATTGCAGTGATGGTTATACGAATCTACACCTGTGATGAAATGACAGAGAACTGTACACATACATTATAACAATGTTGAATTCCAGGTTTTAATACCGTAATTACATAACTTAATTGGAGAGAAACTGGGGGAAGGGCGCATGCGACGTCTCTGGTCTTTACGTACCCTTTTGATTTTTCATGTGGGGACGTTTCCCCCCACCCTACCCATGTCCTGGGTGGACTCAAGGGTTCTAGCAGCTTCTCTGGACTTTGGGGGAAGTATTTCCAGCCCCTTCCCACAGATGGGGGAGCTCTCCCAGGCTCTCATAAAGGCTTTAGGCAAGAACCCAGATCTCCCTCTGGCCACATGTTGGTTTTCCAGTGAGCGTTGCTATTTCAGCCCCCAGCCTGGAGGACCTGTATTTACAGGTATCTTCCGCATCAGCTTCTACTTACTGTTCTCTTCCTTTCTGACACCTGAGAATGTCCTTTTCTTTCAGTCTCAGCTATGCATTATATTCTTTTCTTGTGGTATTTTATTCAGTACTCTTGGTGTTTGTAGCCTGATTGGGGCGAGATGGGAGGAATGACTTGTGGGAAGGGGAGACCATTTCTGTCCATTTCTGTAGTTGCCCTGGGACACTGTTTATAATTGTGTTCCTGCACTCCTCTCCCACTAGACTGTAAGTTCTCAAAAAATGTTAGCGATCAGGTCAAGCTTCTTCATCCCAGTTTTTATGCATAGAAAGTGCTAATATACACGTGTATTGAATGAATGAATGGGTAAATGAGTGAGTGAATCTCCAGAGTTCCATGGTAAGGAGCCCAACTATGGTGGCTTTTAAGTAAGATAGTTTTCAAGAATATTTCTATTCATTTTAAAGAAGATATGTGTCATTATATGCTTAAAGAAGATATGTGTCATTAGGTGCCTTGTGTAACATAATTCCTTTAAATACAAGAACTGTGTGTGATCCATAATATTAATTCAACAGATTTAAAGAAGGAAATAATATTTCCAAAGGAAAAAAGACATTTAAGTGTGTTTCAAGAAGTATTTCCTCTCCTCCCTTTGTGTCTCTCACCATCTTTTGGGGGTTTTAGAATTAGGGAACCAAGCATTGATGGGAGAGGAGTGTGGCCTCTGGTACTGGTTCTCGAGCGATGTTTTGCTGAACTTAGGGTTCACTGGGGTCCTCTGGGGCTGAAGGGGGCTTAAGCTGGAGAGCAGTGGGTACGTCTTTTGGCATTGCCTCCCTTCCACTCCCATTTTGGCACAATTGGAGACGCTGGCTCTGCTGTCAGATCTCCTGGGTTTGACCATAATTCCCATCCCCCCCTAACAAGCTGAGTAGGCAAGTGCCTTAATATCTCTGCCTCAGGCTGTCCAATCTTAGAATGGAGTTAATAATGGTACCTACCTTATGGAATTGTTGAGAAGATCTCTGAGTGTTATCCTCTCAGACATTGGGAAAACCTGGACAGATTTTGTTTTTTGTTTTTGTTTTTTTTGCAATTCTCTATAAAAATATGAATAATACCACAAATTTTGGTATATTTTAAATTTCTCTTCAACAAATTAGTGGCTTTGTCACATGAACAGTAATGGTGCTACTTACAAAGTCATTATAGGTTTTATAAAAAGATATCATTTCATAGTGCGGTGTAGGTGGTGTGATTGGGTATTTGAACAGTTTAAGGTTGCAGGACTGTGCTGTCTTCTTTCTTGGTGATTGTACTGAAAACTTATTTTGAAGATTACATCAGACATCCAAATCTGAGGTCACTGAGGATTAGGTCGTTGTAGACACTGAGCATAGTAATTCTCCACTCCTGATTTTCCCACAGAGGGTAAGGGAGGCTCTCACTTCCCTCTCCTCAGTAAATAAACTGAGTCCCAGAGTGGAGGGGCCCCCTCATTCAGGACCCTAGATGTGGGGTGATTGTGAACCCAGGGCCAGAGCAATGCCCAGGCTGACTAACCCCTGGCGCTGTTGGGGAATGTGGCCTGCCTGCCCTTTTAAGGAGAGCAGGCTCTGACTTTCCCAAACAGGTGCTTTTGGTGAAGGTGTCGTACCTGGCTATGGGCTTCTCCTCCACCGAGGCGCTGGGGAGAGGAAGGAACCAAGTCTGAGATCCTTGTGTCTAAAGTAACGCTGCCTACCAGAGAACTTGAAGCCATTGCACCCTCGCCTCCTTCCCACCCTCTTTCCCCAGATGATCACGAGCAGAGACCTTCTTTTACCACAGAAGAAAGTGTGCCCCTTTTGTGTGACCGACGCCAGCTGTTTAGATATTCCCTGTGCGTCTCTCTGAACTCAGCTTCTAAGGAGACATATCATCTCTTACGGGCACAGACAGAGGAAGATTAAAGGCAATGAGAAGGCAGCATGCATTTATTTCTTTTCTTTTAAATTTATTTTATTGGAGCATGCATTTATTTCTAAGCCGTCTCTAAGGCCTGGCTCTGTCTTAGGACTGTGATTTTGGCCAAGTCACTTGACTGCTGTGGGCCTCACTTTCTTCATCTGTCAGATGAGGAGACTGTACCAGATAAGAGGCTTAAAATTTTTTTGTTTAAAGCGTCGGCGCATTTTTCCACGACACCTGAATATGTAACACAGAGGAATGTAGAGTTGTTCCTGTTGAAGGAGGAGCTATAGCCTGGGCCCCTTGTCCTCTGTACCCCCAGATCCTCCAAGGTCCCCTATAAGGACACCTCCAGAAATCCTTAGGCTTGAGTCATGAGCTACTTGAACTTGTAAGAAATTAAAATACTGCATATAACATCACATGACACTTCTACTTTATATCTAAGGAGAGAAGGATCCACATACGATTGCCACATTAAAACATGCACCCCTTTTTAAAAAGTTATAAATTTGTTAACTCTGTGGGGAAAACGCCCCACAGTGGTTATTAAAATTTGACTCACAAGCAGCAAAAAAAACCCACTAACAAACAACATAGTTTGCTAAATAAGTCCTGGGCCTCTACGGCCCACTCAGATATAACACTGCAGTACTCAGTGTCACTGGTCATGAAGGGCATTGGGGCAGCCACTTGTCCCTCACCCTTGGCCTTTGTGACCACTGGGCTGGCCACCAGTCTCGTGAGAATGCTGGTTTGTGCCTATGTAACCTCAGCTTGTTACTGGATGAGAATACGGGACGTGGCATGGCCAGGGGCTTCTTGGAAGAGCCTCTGCATCCTGTGAACATGGGGTTGTTCCCTGCCAACTGCTGAGACAAACCAGTGATCCTCGTGGAGAGCACAGGCTTTTATCAATGAGGAGGATTCAAGGCTTATTATTTTTTCCCCTCCCTCCAAGTGACACTCCCACTGTTCAGGCTTAAATACCAAAACCTTATATTTGCAGAATCAGTGCCAAAAAGTCACTCATCAGTGAAACTGCAAAGATAATAGCTCCTATTGATCAACTTGGGAGAAGAATGTCTTGCCCTCCTGCGGAGGTCAGGAAAGATAAGAGCTGGAGTTTTCTCAAACATGCTGGATTTGCTTAAATTGGATAAAACCACATAAAAACACTGATGTTCTGAGAGAACTGGTGACCGATTCAGGAAAACCTCACAAAATGAAAAGATTGGCTTGGATTAGTAAGGCATGCAAAATAGGGTCTTTCTAAAAGCACAGCAAATGCGTCATTTCAAACCTAGACAGTGACATAGCTGCTAACTGGAGTATGTCCACACGGCATATGCCCATTTGCCTTGCTAGACAGAAGGGGAGGCATGAAAGATCTTGAGTATCCACTCTATGCTGGGCACCCTTTTGGTGCAGGACCCTTTTGGTCCATAATGTGATTTAGTCCTTACCACATTCCTGTGAGATGGCTTTTATTGTCCCCATTTTACAGATGAGAAAATAGTGGTCAAAGGATGTTAAGTAACTTGGTCCTGATCACAAAATTAGTAAGTGGCAGAAATTAATATCTTAATGTAGGTGTGTATTTCCATTAAATATTCTACTGTCTCCCAGTTGGCACATACAAATTTGCCATTACCACAATAAATTTTACACACAGAGAGGCTGCTAGTCTGGTATTAAATATCTCATCCTTTTGCCACGGTGAAGAAAATAAGAGAGGAGCTGAATCCATTAGTGGAGATCCTGCAGGGTCAAGACTGGCAGTCGCATCTCTCTAAAGCTGCTGCTGACCCTGGAATCGAGGGCTCTCAAATTGAGATGTGCTCAATTTTTCTTGCTTAAAATTCAGCCTGCTTTTCGGGAGGTGAGGGGGGAACCTTATTAAACATCATTTTTGTGAGGGGCTACATTAAACTACTAACATTAAACTTTTCACATTAAATAATCAGCCTTTCTTTCAAAAAAAAGTGGCCTCAGAAGACAATATTTTTCAGGGAGATTATTCATATTTTAAGATATTTTATCTATTTTATCTGTTTTTATTATCATTTTATCTGAAAAGTTGAACATGTGGTTATCTCGAGGAATAGATCTGGAGTCTGAGAACAAAATTCCTCAGAAGCATCACAATCACTTAATGAGCTTGTGAATTGAAATTATCTTTGCTGTAGCCTAAGAACCCAGTGGTAATTAGTGTCCAGGGACACATGGGGAACAATTTCAACTGTTAACAGTGCCAAGAATCCATTCATTTGTCATCAGTCTCAAATTATATTCAATCAGCAATTCAAATTCAGGCTAGAAAAACCAAGTGACATGTAGCTAACTTTCTATAAAATTAACACTGTAAAGTGAAACCTATGTTTCTGGCAATTTAGCTGTGAGCAGCAGTAAGACGAAGCTATGAAAATATTGAATGTAAATGCTGTCAAAATCTGTCTTAATCCCACCACTTCCCCACTCTTTGCTTCCTTGCCTGAATTGCTGCCGTGGCTGCCATGCTTCTATTCCCAAGCTCCCCGAAGTTCTGAGTATTGGAGTGCTTGATGAGCCTTTTTATAAGGGGAACCACAGCAATCCAAAATACTGCCGACAAGGGGCCTTTATTCAAAGAGCCAAAGTGGGTGGCAGCAGGATGGGGGTCAGCGTGGAGCTGCAGTTGGAATCACACATGGAAGGCTCCAAAACGTAGACAATTAGCACTTCCTGGTGAAATCACCTGCATGAAATACCCGTTCCGAGGACAAGTGGTTGATGACAGAAGCACTGTCTTCCACTGTGGTTTTGCGCTAAGCATTTTTCTTACCTGGGCAGATTTTCCTTTTTGGCTTCATAGTTTGGAATTCTCTGTGCTGTAAGGTCCCTGCCATACTGCCCATCTGACTTCAGTTCCCCTTAAAAGAGTCTATGCTGTTGTCGGCTCAGGATGGAGCAGGTGACTGGGGCTGTTTGGGGTGGGAAGGGTACGTGTGGCTTGTGTACTTTCTTTCCCACCTGCTTTCTTTTCCCACCTGAACAGGGGAAGCGACAAGCCAAGGAGGCCTGCACAGACCAAACAACCTTTTGTCTCTGCTGTACGTGGCAGGTTGATTGGAGACCCAGTAGACAAGCTAGAAGTGGCCTCTGCAGGGTTTCAGTGGGTAAACATCCTGTCCTCGGCAAAGCTCACTGCTGATGGGTTGTGGCTTCTATGGCCACGTGGCAGACGGTCCCCATCAGTAAATAAGGAAATGTAGAGAGTGTGCTTATCTAGGTGAAAAGGTGAAGCCAGAGAGAGGTAAGGTGAAAAACAAGTCAGGTTTCACAGACTTGAGGACTGGGCAGCATGGGCTGCCAGGAGGTATGTGCCTGGTGGAGTCAAGCGGACCTGGATGTGAATCCAGTTCTTCCACTTACTAAAGTTTATCTTGCATTCTGACACAGATCCATTTTCAGTGGCTACCTAGAGTACTGTGTTGAAAAGGCTGTAAGGCAGACCCCAGGTTTAATAAGCAAAAAGGGCCATAATTGACTAATGATGTCTGAAGGAAGGGGAAGTGATGGCATGGGTGCCACAGATCTAACGACCCAGGCTCTGGGCTCTCTGAGATCCTGCCTAGCACTAAAGTTCTGTAATGCAGTGAGTGTGTGTGTGCGCGCGTGTGTGTGTGTGCGCGCGTGTGTGTATGTGTGTAACCTAACAATTGGTTAGTGCAGTCCTATTTGAATGTGCTAGTAGGATGGTGTCATGGGTTAAATTTTCAAAAACAAAGACATCATTTGTATATTACAGTATATCACTGAAGAGTTTTAAAATTTTAATAGTGTATCATGTCCCTTAGACTATTGATTTGCACGTTTGCTTTAATTTATAGTGGTTTTGAAAATTATCTTTGAATTTAGGTTACCATGAATGACTCTCCATATTCAAATACTTAGCTTTCATTTGTCTTGACTTAAGGTTTCAATATAGAGAAATCGATTTCTCTATTAATAGAAATGCTATCAATTCACAAACACAAATGAAGCCAGCAGCAGGAACAATGCTGTTCTCATGTTTCATGGGAAGACTATTGACTGTATTAATCTAAGACTTGTCTTCTAACAAGAAAAGGAAGAGTTTGTGTTGGATGGTATTTGGTCATTTCTGTAGGTTTGGTTTTTCATCAATGAAATATTTGTATTTTAATTTTCAAGCCTGTGCTTTAAAGAAAAACAACTTGGAATCTGGCCTCCAGTGTGTTTGTCTGGATGGCCTCTATGGTGCAGGCACCCCTGCCAGGCAAGTAGAGCAGACATTCAAGTTTACTAAGCTGTGGGACCGCGTGGTTTCTCTTGGAAGGCAGGGCCTTTGGAAATCTCCTGTGATGCTTCTAACAGCCCATACGTTACTATATTTAATATTGCCCTCGTCTTTTTCCCCTCCCTTCTTTGTCTTTTCAGAAACAGAGTTGTCAGTCACTGCTGACTTAGTGCCTACCTCATCGTGGAACATTTCAAGTGAGCTCGACAGAGGTACACAGTGGGGACACGTAGGGGTGGAGGTGGAAGAGGGGAGGCATGAAATGCCAGGTTTACTCCTGGCATGGCTGTCTTTGAAATCAACTGCTTTTTAGATCACTAGAAGGAGGCGGGGGCCAAAATAAATTCCCTGCTTACTGTGATCATTTAACATTTAATTACTTGGAATTCTATTATTTCTGGAAAGGTTTGTTGTTGTTGTTTTTTCCTCTCTCTCTCTCTCTCTCTCTCTCTGTCTCTCTCTCTCTCTTTCCTTTCCCTTCTTCCCCTAAAATGTTCCACATGCTAAAAATGCTTCAAGATGTGGAAAAGGGTAGTTTCTGACCTTCCTGACACTGCATCTAGTGGATCTTATTTAGAGGATTTGATTCTGCCTGAGCCAGGACTGATCAGAGCTGTTTGCTGGGTGACCTTTTACAGTGAGTATTTGATGTGCTTGCAGGGTTCAGGGCAGAGTATTTGGAATGTTTGTAATTGCCTGTGTGTACAGATGGCAGCTTCCTGTGTGCACGTGGAGGACAGGTTCCTGCTATGAGTCTGTTGTAGTATTAATTAAGTCCTGCCGTATGCTAAGCACTGGCTACTCTGTAGAGATCCTATGTCCTGGAAGATAAATCAGGACACATTCAGAATCCCTGAAATTGGCTCATCCTACCCTTCAGGCTTATTTCTCTTTAGTCCCTTTATGCCCTTTTATGCATCTCCAGCCCGATTTCTAGTTCATCTTATATGTCCTGTGCTTTTTTGCTTCTCTACTTTTGTCTTAGCTGTTCTTTCCATCTGAACTGCCCTTCCTTCCTTGCCAGTCTCCATTCTCTCCCCTCTACAGGGCAACAAATTACTTCTCCTTTAAGTCTGAGCATATAGTCTATATTAGCCACAGTCTTATCTAATCCCTCAGCAGGAAGTGGCCTTTCTGTATTTGGAACCCCCATAGTCTTTTTCTCTGTTCTTCCCTTAGCATTTTCTATGTTATATAATGGTGATTTACATACTTGTCTATCTCGCCCTTAAACCTGGAAGTTCCTTGTAGGTAGGATATCTATTTTGTTCTTTTTTTTTTTTTTTTTTTCCTGTCTCTATTAAAAAATCTAGTAGAGACTCTCATTCATAGGAAATCCTCAATAAATATGTATGGAATGACAGGTGAGTCACACTGTAGTCATATAGATGGATGGGCCACATCCATATATATATATATATATATATATATATATATACAGATACCTTCAACAATCTTACTGAGTTTCTACTTTAGTTCAGGCATGATTTTAGGTTCTGGGATTATAGTGATAAAAGGAGCTCAAAAATCATTGTCAAAAATTGCCTTTTATGATCCGCTGTCTTTTGTCTGCTCATGTATTCACTGGGAGTTAGATTTCCTCTCAGAGGAATGAGAATGTTACTTTATAAAACAGGAATGGGAAGATTTACTTTGTTGGTTATGCTCTTCAGGCATTTTAGGGTGGCGGGATGAGGTGAGATGTCTTTTCACCTTAAATCAAAGGACATTTAGGATCATTTGTTATCGTCAAATTTGATCTGGACATTCTTTTTCTAATTAAGGATTAAAACAGGGACTGCACGTTATGCCTCTGCATCTCCAGCACCAAGCACAATGCTGCGGAGGCAGTAGTTTCTCAACAAATATTCGTGGATTTTTTTTTTAACGGAAAAGAAGAAATAAAGCATACTAAATGTTAAAGCAGTGCCTACTCTGTGCCATGCAGTGTGCCAGGGGCTTTCAAGTATGTGAACTTACTTGGCAAGCTCCTTATAGCACCAACAGAAAAAAATATATCATTGCACACTACCTGTTACTGATCAAGTTCCAGTTACGGCTCTAGAAGGACATCAGTATGTGCTGAAAAGGCAGCAGAGCCACCAGTCAACTACCTCGCCTGCCAGACTTTGAATTTCTAGCAGACCAGCACTGTAATTAGCAGCTGTTGCCCTTCAAGAAAGTAGTGTCAAGTAGTAGAACCTACTGGCCAAAGGGTAGAACCTACTGGCCAAAGGGTGGAACTAAGGCAGTCCCCAAACTCCTTTGATTGTTTAGCATGGCCTTCCAGAGAGCATGGATGGCTTTCCAGGGGTTCTTGGTGTCTTCTTTCTCTAGAAGGTAATTAGTATGTGGTCTTTACTTACCAATTAGAATGAAAGCGAAAGCTGATTGATTCATTTATTCACTCATTTTGATCAATTCTTTATTGCTTCCGACTCTGATCTGGGCACAGTCTGAAGACTCAGAATCAAAAGATGAATCAGGGACTTCCCTGGTGGCGCAGTGGTAATCCACCTGTCAATGCAGGGGACACGGGTTCAAGCCCTGGTCCGGGAAGATCCCACATGCCGCAGAGCAACTAAGCCCATAAGCTACAACTACTGAGCCCACATGCCACAACTATTGAAGCCCACACGCCTAGAGCCCATGCTCCGCAACAAGAAAAGCCACCACAACGAGAAGCCCACGCACCGCAACCAAGCGTAACCGCTGCTCGCCGCAACTAGAGAGAAAGCCCGCGTGCAGTAATGAAGACCCAACGCAGCCAAGAAAACAAAACAAAAAAAGATGAGTCAGACCAGGGTCTCTGTCCTCCTTGAACTCAGAGCCAAGAGAGAAGGACTGATATCTAAAGGCATAAGAAAAACTTTCTGGTCAGATTGAGTTGTCAAGGGACATTCCTCCCAATCACAGAGAGATGCTAGTGTAAATACACAAGGGAAAAAAAAATCCATCACCAGTCTGGTATGCAGAAAGGAGAAATCTCCAGGTGCCCGAATTGAAGAACAAGCAGTGTTCAGTGGGAAGGAATGAAACAAAAGGTCCTATGAAAACATGGGAAGTATGTATGGTTCTTAGGGGCTGGAGTTTCAGAATCCTATAGGGATGAGAGCTGAGGCCATAGGAAACAAACTCCTTTCCAAGGCTGTCAATGAGGAATGACAGACCTGAGCATGAAATAAGGAAAATTCTGCCAAGGATCTGGTATGGAAGTCTATCAACCACCCTGGGCCACTGGGATCACCCACAAGAAATCAAAACCCCAACCTGTGTTCTCCATGGGTATGGGGTTGGTATACTTCTCTTATAGTGCACAAGCCACAAACCAAGAAGATAATGTAAAAACTTGGTCTGGAATTGATTAAACTATGAGATCCTGACAGGGGACAGCCTAAAGCCAAAAATCATCGTCAAAAAACGTCTCAACAGCCCAGCACGTATGGGTCTCCCACCAAAAACAAAATTTAAAAACTCAAAACCACAAAACAACAGAACTCCTGATGTTAAGTAATTTTAAATATTATAGGGTGTTCAAGAGAGGGAAAAAAAGCCACCATTAGTGAGAGTCAGACAAAACACATGGAGAAGTTCATATCTTAGGAACTAAAAGCAATAGACCAATTTGAGAGAGTAGATATGTTTAAAATGTTTCCTGGTGAAAGAGGAAATAGAAACCATAGGCCAAGTACAGGATAATATGACCAAAAAGTAGACATTTTACAAGAACTAAATAGAAATTCTATAATTGAAAAATAGAATTATAGAAATTAAAAATTCATCAAGTGGGTTAAACGGTGGCTGCACTCAGCTGAAGAGAGAAATGGCAAACTAGAAGACAGATTGAAGATAATATGGTAGTTCAGAGAATGGACCCTGGAGCCAAGGTGATTAAGTTTGAATCCTGACTCTGCTACCTGCATGCTGTGTGACTTTGGGCAAGCCACTCCACCTCTCAGTGCTTTGGTCTTCTCATTTGTAAGATGAGATAATAACAGTACCTACCTCACATGGTGGTTGTGAACATTGATCTGGCTAACAAATCTGATAAACTCATTAGTTAAGAAGTAACAGCTGTTTTTGGTTAATACAGTTATTACTTTGGGCTTGGTAGTTAAAAAAAAAAAATCATTGGTATTTTGGCAGGCTTGTAAGGAAAGCGTATATTAGGGTTGGAGTGAATGTTTCAGATCCTGTTAAATCAGCCCATGTCAGCAGCCACCCACTCTGGCCTCCCCCACATGGCTGTTCACCCACACCAGCACCATATTTAGTTTGGTAAACAAGGTTCTCTATGGTCTTACCCTTGCCAGGTCCTCTCACCTCACCCCTACACTTCATACTTTGTACTCTTTGTTTCAACAACCTGCCTCTCTAATTCCCTAAGTATATCCTTCTATACTTCCAGTCTCTCTGCCTTTGTTCCTACAGTTCCTTTTGATTGTATTGTCCTTAACCTTATTCTTCACTTGGCTGACTCCTTTATTTAAGCATCACCTTAACCATTGCCTCACCCCCTTCTCCCCGCAGTGCTTCTAATGAGCATAGTGCTGAATAAGACCACCAGGGTTCCCGTTTTGGTGGACCTTGCATTCTGGAGGGAGAGGCAGATAATTACGAATCCTTTCATCAACCCCATTGACCATGCCATCCACAGTGCCCCGAAACATTTAATATGTGGGGTACCATATGACCCCATGTCTGTCTTGCTCAGAATCCTTACCAGACTGTATTGACATCATCGATTCTGTGCCCGTCTCTTTAAAGTCAGGTCTCTCTTATCCATTGGCAGCTCTTATTGCCCAACCGAGTGCCTGGTGTGTAGTGGAAAACGTGTTAAATGGTAGGGGTTCCAATGCCATCTGTGCCAACTAGTGTGAATTCCTGCTAGGTGTGAGGCACCTGCTGAGCATGTGAAGGCATCATTTGAATTCGCACCACCGTGGGCAGCAGAACAGATAGGCAGCTGAGGCTCATGAGGGTTAAAGGAAGGGCATAGCTGGTGAGTGGCGGTGCCAGGATTCCCACCAAGGCCTCCACACCAAGTCCAGGGATCCATGTCCAACATGGCAGTTGACTGCACTGTCTCCCCTGCATTCACATCCCTCCTCCGGTGGGACCATTCCCCTCACATGGAGAAACAGTAAAATAAAAGTCCGTCACTTGGTATTCTTTAATGCCTTTCTCTTCACCGACCTGCTCTGTTCCACCCATCAATCCCATTCTGGCTCCCCAGCCTCACGCTGGTGCTGGTTTTCTGTTAAATGAGTCCAGTCAGTGGCATTAAACAGTTACCTGTTTATCCTTTCCAACAGGAAATGAAATTTAAAAGAGACAAGGCCACCCGGGAAGAGCCGTTGAAAGCTACTATTGACAGGGCATGGGGGTAATTTCTGAAACAAATGCTTCAGAAGCAAGAGCCTCCTAAAATAAATCGATCTACAGGGGCCCAACCTCAGCTTCCCTGTGGAGGTTTCGGGGTGGGGCATGATGAGGGCCTCTTTCCCCCTCTTCCATTTTCAGTCACATGAGGTCTCAGAGGTTCTCTATAGAAAGCCAAATGTTTCTTTTGGAGAAAGCACTGGAAATTGCACCCGTAGGTAGCAGAAAGGGAGGGAGCCTACAACTTAAAAAAATACTGAGGCCTCATTCCAACTGCAAACAGTTCTCTGTGCTGACAGGCTAGATTTGGGGGTATTTTCGTCCTGCTCTGCTTTTCTAAGAGCTGGCTTTCTCTACCAGCTCAGAGCTTTACACATGGTAGGGAAGCGTGTAGCAAGGTTCTTATGAGCATAAACTCTGGAGTTACTATAACTCTGAGCTTCCTTTCGCTCACCTGTGGAGCAGAGGCCTTCATCTCTATCACTAAGATTGTTTCCCTGGCCAACAAACACATCTGTGGGTTCCATTTGTGCTGTGCCCTAGGACAGCTGCTTGCGTGGTCGCAATAGACAGATACGTGCTGGCCTCTACCCCTTAGCTCACCATCAAGGGTTGTGACCAGGTTTTCTAGTTCAGGAGTGGTTGCTTCCTCTTGTCCCCCCTCTCTGTTACTTGATTTGTCTTTGGTACATAAAGAGGCTATTTAAATAGCATTGACTGGTCTATACCTTGGAGCTTGGGTCACAGCTAGTCCTCATGGGACAGCTGAGTCCTTTCTTTGTACTCCTAATAGTATGTATCAGGAGCAGGGACAGTGGGTGTAGGGGTAAGAGGGGGATGGACTAGATCAGGAGACTTGGTACTTGGCAAGCTAAAGAGTAGTCCTCCTGGGACTGGTAGCTGGTTGGAGGAATTTCTGGGGGGAATTGCTGGGGGTAGTTTTGTGGTGTTTGAAACAGCCCAAGTTCAGCAGCCTTTGGCCTTTTGCAATGTCTTCTTAATATTGATAGCATCATTTTCTTTAAAGGACTGATATCATACTGCCACTATTAATTGCAAAAGCACTTGGAGCCTCTGTAACCTTATATGGAAAATGGGAGAAGTGGTATCACTCCAAAGCATAAAATAGAGTCTAAAGTCCCACCACAGTCTCTAGAACAGATAGTTGCTCATTTCAGGTAATTCTCTTACCCCCACCCCTTCTTATTCCCAAGGGGAGGGTAGTATGGTCCAGTGAATGAGCACTTGACAAAGAACCTAGATTCTAGTCCCAGCTCAAGTGCACAACCAGGTCAGTGACCTGTCATTTAAGCTCTGGGCCTCAGTGTTCTCATCTGTAAAAAGGGAGTTATCGATTCTTGTTCTGTGAGGCTTCAGTGCTGCAGGTCCGTTATGGTAGCCACCTGTAGCTGTTGAGTACTTAAAATGTGGCCAGTCCAAAATGAGATTAGTGTGACTGTAAAACCCAAACCAGATTTCAATGGCTTATTCCATTGAAAAAGGACTTAAAATATCTTATTAGTAATTTTTATATGGATTATATGTTAAAAGATAATTTTTCATATATTGAATTAAGTGAAATATATTATTAAAATTAATTTTACTTGATCCTTTTAATGTGGCTACTAAACAATTAAAAATTACACATGTCACTTGCATTATAATTCTATTCAAAGGTACTTCTCTAATGAAATAACAGCTAGAACTTCAGGTAAACCTAACCTGTGTTTCCTACTTGCAACATGAGGCCATGTTCTCATATCTATGCGAGGTTTAACATTCTAGGAACTGCTTTTTATTGAAAGAAATTTTTTGAAAACTGATTTTTTGTGTGTGTGTGATGCTCAAAAATATATCAATACTTGATGTGTAAGGGATAAACATTATTGATTCTAAGCTGATCATTAACTCTCAGAGAAAGGCAATATCTCAAGTAATCTCCCTCCTTTGGAGAAAAACTTTGTAGGTTAGAAGTCCAAAGCACAGAAGGTTTATACTTCGATAATGGTTACATAAATGACAGCAATGGGACCCCAGAACAAGTCAGGAAACCCCAGCTTCGGGGCCGTAGTTGGGTATATTCAAACAGGGCCCTGATGATCCAGTGTTGCCTCTGTCTCTCAGACTTCACCTTGCACTATTCTTTCCTGCTGGCTATGCGCCACCAGCCACACTGGCTTCCTTTATGTTCCTCTAGCAAGCCAAGTGCTTTCCTGACCAAGGGCACTACCCAGAATCCCCTTCTCTTGCTTTTCCCCTCCTTCAGATCTTGATGTAATGGTCATCTCCTCAGAGAAGCTTTTCCTGATCATCCAAAGTTAGTTTCCTTTTCCTTTCTAGTGATTTTAAAAAGAAAGAAAAAAATCTGGTCTAGGCCTGGAAGCAGTGAGAAAAATCCCTTCTTGATAAGAAAGCGGGGAAGCTTCTTGCCAGCTCTGCTGTGTCCACTTTATCCCTCACTAACTCACAAGTTTTCAGTCCCTTTGCCTGGAACCCAGCGTGGAAGCACGTGACATGGAAATCATTTTCTCTTCAACCAAGCTGCTCTCTCCAGGACTCCTGTTAATCCTCTTTACCTGACAAGTCCATTCACTTTAGGGAAGGGAACCGCCAAGATGAGAACTACGCAATTTTGTCATAAAATGGAGGGGAAACGAACCTTTATGGTCAATCTTGATCCTTCAAAGCCTGCTCCAAGGGGAGGAGTTGGCCATTGCGCACCACCACTGGGGCAGAGAGGGTCAGCCTCCCCACTCAGTACTCCATCCAGCCCATCATTCCAGCTCTAGCTCCAGCTCTTGGTACCACCAGTCCCTCCCAGCAGCCCTCCCTCCCCTCCCCTGTGTGCTGCTGTCAGTGGGGCCTTCAGCGTAGAGGCCTGGGGCCCAAGGGTGTTCTGCAAATGGCCAAGCTTAGCTGAGTGGGGAGCACAGAGCTCCCCCTTCCCGACAAGCACCACCCAGTTGAGACAGAGGGGCAATTGAACAAGCTTGGAAATGTTTACGCTCCTGTTTTTACCATTTAGAATCAGGATAGAGATTTATCTACCTCCCATCATGGGTCTCAGATTCCTTACTCCCTTGGTACCATCTTCACTAATTCCTGGCAAGACAAGGCACAATCTTGGACTCATAAATAATCAGGAAGCAGCAGAAAGGGCATTTCTTGATGCTCCCAGGCAAGCTTTGTCCTTGCCTGGTATCTTAGTTTCGATTTAAACCTGCCTGCCGAGAGAACCTCCCTGAGTACCCACTTCAGAAATAGCTTTGGAGTTTGGCCTCAAGGTGCTTCTAGAAACTTGTGGAGTGAAGTCCTGCTCACAGGGATTATAGGAGGTCTTTGTAGTCCTGGGCCTATGGCTCTGGTCAACCCTTGCTCAAAGACTCACAGGGACTTTTGGACATAGAGGCCTCTTGACAAGGGAGGGAGAAGAGATTATACCAAGTGCCCTCTGGCTCCTGCCTTACGTCCACCACTCTGCCCCCTCCACTCTTGCTTGCCGTGCACGAGAACCAGCTGCTCATTGTTCCCCATCCTATTTCAGGCCGCTCTGCAAACTCTGCTGTTTGCTATGATGAGAGTACCCTCCCCACCCTTTTGTCATCCTTAAAGGCCCTGTACAGATTGATCACTTGGAGGAAACCTTTCCTGACCCCACCTGCCCCTATAGGAAATCACATCTTACTCTGTGGAGGAAGTGGTTCTGCCCACCACACTGCTAGGGGATGCTGATTTCTGTGTATATTTTCTTTCTCTCTCCCCTTCTTCTTCTCTCTTGCAAGAAATATGCATTAAGCATCTTCTTCATGTCAAGCAAAGCCCTCACGGCTCACCCACTCTAGCAGGAGCGTCAACCTGGAAGGGCACTGTGGAGAGTGCTTTGAGAGCCACGAGAACAGCTTGCCAGGCTGTGAACGTCTTGAGATCAGGAATTAGGTCTTTTTTCTGCATCCCTGTAGCTCTAGTAACAGGTATTTGAATAAATAAATAAATGAGTGAGTGGTAAAAATCAGAACATCAGAGTTGAAAGGTACTTTAGAGTCACAGTCCTCTAACACTGCTGGTCTCAGAATCACCTGAAGAGACCCAGGCTCGTTGAAGCAGACTAGACTCTAAGCCTCTGTATTTTTACTGACTTCCCAGATGATTCCGATTCTCACCAAAGTTTGAGACCCACTGATAGAGCAGTAGGTCTTAACCTCAGCTGTGATTGGAATCACCTGTGGAGTTTTAAAAATTACTAATGCCTGGGTCTATTCCCCATTCCGCGCCCCCCCCAACCCCCCGCCCATTCTCATGTCACTGTTCTTCTATACAATCTGGGATTTGAGGGCTTTAAAAGCTCTCCAGGTGATTCTAATGTGCAGCAAAGTTTGAGAGCCACTATTACAGAGTTCTAGGCTAATCTACCCTGTAGTCTTACCATGGTGTTCTAACAAGTGATTTATCCAGGTACAGATGGTTGGAACTTTCTCCATTTCTGTCCTTAATTTTCTGAGGTAATATAGAAAAAAGAATGGGGGTTGGAGTCCTTGGTTTATATTTGAGCGCTGTGGCTAACTCCGGTTCTTAAAAATTGAGCTTTACTTTTTTGGGGTTTTTTTTTGTTTTTTTTTCATCTGCCCGGGTTGTCATGAATATGAATGTAATGACATAGGTAAGAGGGCTGAGCTAGGTCCCATTCTGAAAATGTCTGAATGAGTTGGTGTAACTCCATCATTTTTTTTATGCGGCCATGAGGAGTAATACTTTCCTGCCTTATGAAGTGATATCAGCTATTACCAGTTGCCAACTATTGAGAGTTTTTTAATGTGCCATGAACACATAAAGTGATTTACATGCGTTGTCGTATTTAATCCTCATAACAATTCTAAGAGGTAGTACATCTATTTTATGGATGAAAAGACCAAGCCTTAGACAAATGTAATGGGCTGTCCGTGTCCTAATCCCCAGATGCTGTGAACTTTATCTTATTTAGAAAAAGGTTGTTTGCACGTGTAATTAAATGACGGTAAGGATCTTGAGATGAGATCACCCTACATATCCGGGTGGACCCTAACTGTCTACAGGTATCCTTAGAAGATAGTGGCAGAGGGAGATTTCATACAGACCCACAGAGGAGCCAGTGATGTGAAGATGGAGACAGAGATGGGAGTGATGGAGCCACAAGCCCAGCAATGCCAGGGCAGCCCCCAGAAAGTGGAAGAGGCAGGGAATGGATTCTTGCCTAGAGTCCCCAGAGGGAGCAGGGTTCTGCCTGCTCTTGGACTGTAGCCTCCAGAATTGGGTCAAAATAAATTTCTGTTGTTTTAAGCCACCAAGTTTGTAGTAATTTGCTACAGCAACACCAGGAAACTAATAAAAGCAGTTTCAACAATTTGCCCAAAGTCACGAAGCTGTGAAACCAGAATTCAAACACATGTCCTTACCCAACATGGTCTATGGCCTCCAAACGGAATTGAAATTCGTAATAAAATATCTCAGATTCATTTACTCAACAAATGTATATTGCATCCTACCATGGACAAGGCCTCTTCTAGGATCTGAAGATGTAATAGTGAACAAAACAGAAACAGTCCTGCCTTCAGATACCCTAAATTCAGTGGAAGAGAGAGACTTTAACAATTAATTTTACACAGGCACATATACTAAAAATCATTTAATTGCAGCAGTGATAGGTGCTTTAAAGGAGAAGTATGACAACATAGCTGTATAAAAACAGACAGTTACCCTAGAACAACAGGTTCTCACACCCTCCCTCACTAGGCCCAGCTAATAGCCACCTGAAGTAGGGGTCAGCACTGCAGTTTTTTCTGGCCAGTTTCTTGGGAGGTTACATGTCTACAACTCCATTTGAGCCCTCCTGCACTTTAGGAGAAGTCAGTCTAGAAACAGGGCAAATCCCTTGCTTGGGATAAGGACCCACAATAGGAGGAGGGCAATAAGGCCTTCAGCAGGCAGTGAGCTCTGCAACCTATTACGAACATCATTCTGAGGCAGTGGCGTGTGGGGAAACTGCTCTTAGACAAGGTTGGAAATTTGTGCATTCCTGTGCCAGACAAGATTTCCTGTAGGGCCCTGAGAAGCTCACTAATCATCTCCTTAGTTCCAAGCGATATTACTTCAGGGCAGTTCCTGTCAGGGCCCCATGCTTAAATATCTCTTTGCTTGGGTTTATTCCATCAAATGCTTCATTTGCTTTGAAAAACTGCTCTGACCCTTAGCTGGGTCCAGCCGCTTAGGAAGTTCAACTCACCACACGCCTCAGAGGGCTCCTAGCTTTGACCCCAGTTGCTGCAACTAAGACTAACTTATTTTCTGCAAATGATTTCATTTTGGGGGCCCTAAGTCAGTCCTGATCCACTCCAGTCATTGGAATATGGTTGTGTAGAATTCCAGCTGAGTCGCAAGAATTCTCTCTATCCATGGCCTTTACTTGTCTTCTGAACTCAGAAAGCTGTGTTTTCCTGGAGATCCTTCCCAGGTCTCTAATCCTTTTCCCATCACCTATATACACTGATTCATTCAACAGGTTCTTATAGAGTACCAACTGTGCACCAGGCACTGTGCTAAAGACGGAGTGGTGAAAACACGAAGCTCCTCTCTCACGAGCCTCGCTTCCTGGTGGTATTAGCAGATCCCTGTGTGGGAAGTACTATTCCGGCCAATCCTTCCTGATGCCTGTTCTGTTCTAGGCATTGTAGGAGACATTTTGCTCACAATGCCATCCCATTTAATGTACCATCAAAACCCTGTGAGGTAGGTACTATTATGCCCATTTTCCAGCCATGAAAACAAGCTGAGAGACGTAAAGTGACTCAGCTAGTAAATGGCAGAACTAGGATTCAGATCCAGATTTTTCTGACTACAAAGTCCATATTCTCAAAGTCCATATTCACTGCCTGCTGAAGGCCTTATTGCCTAGCTCTAAACTAATAATCCATGTTTATCGGGAGGAAAGAAAAAATTGGGTTATAAGTTTATAGAATATCCTTTCTGGAGGAGGAGATTTTTAATTACCCTTAGGCGATTTTTCTTATTTGTGTTTTTCCTTTAATTTCCACATTTTCTTCAATAAATATCCTGTACTCTTGTAGTTAGATATAAGTAAAATATGTAAGAAAATAAGGAAATTCATGTATACCCCCAAAGAATTGAAAACAGGTACTCAAACAAATATTTATATGTACTTGCATGTTCTTTATTTTTTTATTTTTTTTTTATTTTTGGCTGTGTTGGGTCTTCGTTTCTGTGCGAGGGCTTTCTCTAGTTGCGGCAAGCGGGGGCCACTCTTCATCGCGGTGCGCGGGCCTCTCACTGTCGCGGCCTCTCTTGTTGCGGAGCACAAGCTCCAGACGCGCAGGCTCCGTAGTTGTGGCTCACGGGCCCAGTTGCTCTGTGGCATGTGGGATCTTCCCGGACCAGGGCTCCGTGTCCCCTGCATTGGCAGGCGGATTCTCAACCACTGCGCCACCAGGGAAGCCCTACTTGCATGTTCTTAGTAGCAGTATTTATGATAGCCAGAAGGTGGAAACAGCCCAAATGTCCATTAGTGGATGACTACACTGACATATTGTGGTGTACACATACAGTGGAATATTATTCAGCCGTAAGAAGGAATGGAATACGGATACATGCGACAACGTGGATGAACCTCGAAAATGTTATACTAAGTGAAAGAAGTTAGATACAAAAAGTCCCATGTTGCATTCATGTAAAAAAATCCAGCATAGTTCAGTGCCTAGAGATAGAAAGCGAATAGGTGATTGCCAGGGGCTGGCATGAGGGGGAATAAGGAGCAACTGCTTAGCGAGTCTGGGGTTCTCTTTGGGATGGGGTGCATATTTTGAAACTAGATAGAAGTGGTGGTTGTGTAACATTGTGAATGTACTAAATGACACTGAATTTTGTAATTCACTTTAAAATGGTTCATTTCACATTATGTGAATTTCACCTAAATAAAAGTAAGAAGACTCAAAATAAATAAAATAGGCACATTGATAAGCTTTTATCCTGCTACTCTTCTTTACTGCTAGTGATGTGAGGACTATAAAAATGGATTTGACATCTCCACGCCAGGACTATTTTTACTTAGTGCCTCAGCCCCTAACCCAAGTAAGAGCCCTGGCCTGGCCACTAACTAAAATAACCTTGGGCCGGTCACTTAATGTCTTAGAACTTCAGTGCTCTCAGCTGTCACACAGAATTAATAATGTCCACTGAGGTCATTATCAGATCCTAATATGATAATGTGGTGCTCTGTAAACTATAAAGTGACTTGCATATATTTTTCCAGTCTTTATTTTTATATCAAGAACCACTAAGTAATCAGAAGTCATCTCCAGCTGCTTACCAAGTGTGTGTGTTAAAAGAACCATTAAAAGTAAGTGGTGAAATCTTGATAATGTGTGTATTCAAAGACCATGCTTTTTGTTGTTGCTGACGTTGTTTTTTTTATTTGCGGGTGTTTTGTTTTTGCCTTTATGACAAAGTCTATTCCGATAACAAAGGATGTTTGGGCTGGGGATGGGGAGGAGAATAGGTTGGGATAATGAGATACATGGACCCCAGTGTTCATAGCAGCACTATTTACAATAACCAAGACATGGAAGCAACCTAAACGTCCACCAACAGAGGATGTGGTACATATATACCATGGAATATTACTCAGCCATAAAAAAGAATGAAATAATGCCATTTACAGCAACAAGGATGGACCTAGAAATTATCATACTAAGTGAAGTAAGTCAGAGAAAGGCAAATATATGATATCACTTATATGTGGAATCTAAAAAACTGATACAAATGAACTTACGTACAAAACAGAAACAGACTCACAGACATAGAAAACAAATTTATGGTTACCAAAGGGGAAAGGGGTGGGGGAGATATAAATTAGGAGTTTGGGATTAACATATACATACTGCTATGTATAAAATAGATAATGAACAAGGACCTACTGTATATCACAAGGCACTATACTCAATACTTTGTAATAGCCTATAAGGGAAAAGAATCTGAAAAAGAATGTGTGTGTGTGTGTGTGTGTGTGTGTGTGTGTGTGTGTAGCTGAATCACTTTGCTCTACACCTGAAACTAACTCAACATTGTAAATCAACTATACTTCAATTTAAAGAAATCCATCTGCATGTTTACGGTCCCTAGCAACAGTGTAGGAGAAGGCGCCATTCTACTTATTTTCACTAGTACTAAGTATTATCATTTTCTTAGTCATTGTCAATTTTAAAAGCAAAAATGGTATGTCATTTTTATTTTAACTTTCATTTCTTTGATAACTAAGTAAGGCTGAATTTTTTTCTATGTTCAGTGGCCATTTTTTTCTCTGATGAATATTCATTCTTTATTCTCATTCAATTAGTGTATATATCTTTTTTTACTGCTTTGAAATCCGCATTTTTAAAACTAGCTTAGCTTTTAACTTTGCTTATGGAATGTGTATGTTTTCATATAGATAACTTTTAATTTTACGAAATCAAATCTATCAATCATTTTCTTTTATGATTTTGTACTTTGGTGTCATGGTTAGGAAAGCCTTCCCTTCCCCAGGATGATAGAAGCACTTATATTTTCTTGAAGATATTATTAAGTAAAGACTTCCTTTTCAAAATCTGGATCAAGTTGAGCAGTATTTCCAGCCCTAGAGAGGGCAGCAAATTAATCTGATGCCAGAGTCAGCTATATCTCCACAACCTATACGCAGAGTATCTCCCAGATGAATGACCCTTAGAAGGTAATATAATCCAACCTTCTAGCTGATTCGTGACTCTCTCCTTCTAAAAGCCTCATATGTCATTCTACACTAACCTTTTATATGAACGGTTTCTCTCTGATTAGAAAGCTTTTACATGAACACTTTCTTTAGTGACATTATAGAAGTCTACCCTACTCTTCCTTTTGAGAATCCTAAGGTTAGGATGGTCTTTCTTATGCTGAGCCAATTGGTCTTTGTTTTCACTCTTTCTGCCATGTCTACTCCTTCTCAGAAAGTGGATGAAAGCTGTTCTTGGGACTTCGTAGTCATATTGGCCTGGTTCCTGACCTGGTGTTCAGGAGCTGTATGGTCTTCAGTAAATTACTTAACCTCTTTGAGCCCCAGTTTCATCATCTATAAAATGAGGATTCAAAAATTCGTATTATTACACATTCTAACTTTGAGACAGAGTTAAATGCTGGAGCACTTAACAAGCTTAGCAGCTGTGTACCGTCATTTCAGACTTGATTATGACTCAAGGTTTTCTTTAGTTCTAAGCTTCTAAGATGTGTATGCAGTGTTTGAAGCAGTGTTTTATAGCCTATGATTAATAAAGAAAGCCAAAATACATCTCCAGGTAAATTTGTAAGTACATTGAAAAGAGGCAAGAGTCAGAATCAATGTCATAATATATTAATGCCAGTAATCTGTTATGAAACTTATTGTTACATAGATGTCTTCATTACTTTCAGTATTGCTTTGAACTTTGGAATAAAATGACAGATAGCCTCTGGGAGTCTTTTCTGTTCTTAGATAGAGGACCTGGCATATGGACACCTGGACCTCATGAGATGATCTTAAGGATTAGGGGAGTTCATACATGACTGTGGTAGTACATTATCATTATCATATTATTGACCACAGAATCTTCCCTTTCTTGGGATAAACAGTTACCATTCTTTTCATTATTTTTCCTCCTAACTTGTTTTCTAGATCCTTCCCCCATAAGAGGTAGCCTTCTGGAGTGAGCACACAATACTCCAGGTAGACCTGGACCACATAAGATGCAGCAGGACCATCTCCTGCTTCTTTTGCATTTTTATTCTTGCAACCAAAATTCTAAGTCTCTGGGTAGCATCATCTTGTTGTTAACTTTTGAAAAACTTGCAGTTAGCTAAATCTCCTATGAGTTTCTCATAATTTTTGCCATTTACCTGCATCTCTCCTTTCTCGTACTTGTATGGTCAGTATTTTACATCCCAGTACTTGCTATAAGCTATTCCTATTATATTTCAACATGTTTAATTTATCATATTATTTGATGCTATCACTTAGCATACTTAAAACCTTCCAACTTTGTATCTTATTAATTTGGTCCTCATCTAAGACATTGATATGACTGTTGGCTGGGAAAGGATATAGACAGAGTCCCCATTATGATTATATCTTGTCTTGTTGCCAGTATAGAGAACCGTCTCTCTTACAAGTGTATATAATTCAGGTCTTGTTTTTGAGAGTCTACAGACTTATTTTAGCATCTTTCTGTTTCTCTGAACTTTTTAAAGTCAGCATTCCTATTTTGTCCCATTAATGCCTTTCAAAAGCATTTGTTGAACTATGTACCAGACACTGTGGCAAGTAGTATGTGCCTGTCTTCAAGATGCTCACAGTCTCATGGGGGAAACAGACTGAAAGGAGAGGGTGTATAATAGAAGAAATGGGGGAGTTGTAGATAAAGATTTATGGAGGCAGTGACATTTGAGCTGGGTATTACACAATATATAGAAGTTTGCATAGCAGAAAGTAGATCAAGGACACATCTGGCCGTGCCCCAAATCCCCTTTCCTTAGACCACATGAATGCCAAAATTGCATGTTCATTTTCTCTCATGGTTCCTGCTGTTCTTCTGCAAACAGTATTTCCTTGTTCAGAATTAGATTTCTATTACTGGCATTCTAGGAGATGCAACTGCTCTCCAGGATTGCTAAGAATAGAGAATATGTACCATCTTTTAGCTGGTGGATACTTTTAAGAAGTATTCAGATCATTGAACATCCTATATCTCTCTAATGTCTTACCTCAGTACCAGTGTTGTGATCAGCAATTATTACAATAATGTAATGATAATTGCTAACATTTATAAAGTACCTGCCATATGCCAGGCATGTTCAGTGGTACTTACATATATTATCTCTTTCTGCCTTTAACAAAGAAGAGTTTTAAGCTCAGAGAGGTTGAGTAACTAGCCTAAGGTCACACAACTAATAAAGCAGCAAAACTGAGACTTGAACATTGGTCTCTCTGTCTCCAAAGCCTGACCATTTACATTTCCTCATTCTGGTCATTTGGCCAATATACCCATCCACTCTCCCCTTAGGTCTTTACTCATTGATTTTTCTTCTCTCCTGCCCTTTGTTTAAGTCTACTATAGGGCTGCTATAACAAATTCCATAGACTGTGTGCTTGAACAAAAGAAAGTTATTTCCTCACAGTTCTAGAGGCTGGAAAGTCTAAGAGCAAGGTCCGAGAGGGATCAGCTCCCGGTGACAGTGCTCCTCTTGGTTTGCAGATGGTAGCCTTCTCACCCTGCCATCAAATGTCAGAGAGAGGGAAAGAGAATGAGAGAGAGGGAGAGGGAGAAGGAGGGAGACAGAGGACAGAGGTTCCTCTTCTTATAAGTTCGCCAGTCCTTTTTGATGAAGGCCCCATCCTTAAGACTTCATTTAACCTTAATTACTTCCTAAAAGCCCTATCTCTAAATACAGTCACACTGGGAGTTAAAGCTTCAACATATGAATTTTAGGAGGACCCAAGTCATTCCATAGCACCCTTCTTTAAACATTTTATACATTTTTAATTCTCCATGCTTTTGTTTATGCTATTCCCCAGCATAAGCTTTCTGCCTTTCAAAATCCTTCTAGTTTTTGAGTATCCAACTCAAATATCACTTCCCATGAAGGCTTCTCTGGTTTCCCCATTAAATTTAGTTGCTTCTTCTTCTACACAATAATAGTAATACATTGATTTAGCCCCTGTTTTACCCAGATTATGTTATATATTCAGGCTCCTTAAAAGCAGTGACCCTGCCTTAATATGCTCCCAATTGACCTGACATGCTCCCAATTGACCTGCCCCTAATTCTATTGGTACTCCCTAAAGGTATGACTTACGTTATTCATCAGTTCTACGGAATGGCAGAGACCATCAGGTAGGTTTAGGCTGGAGAAGAGAAGACTGCAGGAAGCCTCATGACTGTCTTCAGATGTTGGAGTGATGTCTTACAGTGGAGAGAGGAAATGGTTTTATGTTCCCTGAGAGGTTTGAATTGAGGCTACCAGGTGAAAGTTACAAAGAAACAGATTTCAGCCTAATACATGGAAGACCTTTTTAGTAATAAATGGAAAGGGGAAGAAAGCTAACATTAACTGATAACCAAGAGCTAAACTGTTGCTCTACACACATTATTCCTCCTCCCCCACAGCCTTATAAAATAGTTCCCTTCTTTTATACATGATAAAACCAAAGTTCCAATAGGCTAAAGTCCTAGTGTAATTTCATGTAATTAGTCTATCTCCTTTACCGATTCTTCATGAAGAATCGGTCTCCCTCCACCTAAAGGTATTGAAGCAGACTGTGACCATTTTTTTCAGGAATGTTGTATCAGAAATGCTCTGGGGGAATTGATATAATTAATATTTCAGTTTTCTTCCATCCCTGAAATCCTATGACTCAGGAATTCTCAGTCTCTGACATTGGTTTAATGGGAATAGACCCATAAAACCTATCTTGTTTCATACTTTTTTGGAAAAGGTACATTATAAAACTCTCATTAAGATTATTACAAATTATCATTTCAGTATTGCATGTGTCTTTGGTCCCATTAGTTCATATTTATGAAGCTGTTTGGAGGACACAGATTTGGAAATATCCATGCTAATAAAATTGACTTGATCCAAGCCATTAGTGGCTACAGTTTCAAACAAGGTCTGTTCCATCGAGGAAAGAATGATACTATACATAAGTTGTCACCTGACTCTAGAAGTCAGATGCATGAGGTACTTAGTTTTGCTCTCGTGATTACATTCCATGCTGAAGGTGGGTTCCTGTAGGCTGAACCCCTCCATAGTCAGCTTCTGGGGCAGGCAGCCAATGTTCTGAAGCAGCTGCCACTTTTGCAGGGTGATTCATGTGTGAAAGTGTCTCCTCCATAAGTATTTGGGTCATCTTGTTCTTCCCAGAACCAGGCTCTTATCAGACCAGAAGTGTCTCCTCATACAAACACATCCAAGTTGGGAAGTTTACAAATGATAAGGATAGTCGTTCACTCCAAATATGTAGCTCTTTTGGTCTATGACATCTTATATTTGGCTACACTGTTTCTGTAGTCAACAATATTAGGTCTTAGAATCCTGGTGATGGTGTACATTTTGTTGTGACGTTAGAGATAATTTTTAAATGATCATATATCTCTACCTTCTCAATTCAGATGGTTTAACTCAGTGTTTCTCTTTCCTGTATGAAGTCATCGTCTTGAATTTGAGCAAAGGCTTTGCTCCTGTGTGTGTATGTGTATGTATGCATGTTTTAAATAATATTTTGGCATGTGCTATGAAAATCCTCTCTACTCTGTTTTTTTTCCCCAACCCCTCCATCTCACCCTGGTCAGAGGAGGAATGACAACACTGAATGAACTGCCAGGAACATCTAAAAGCAGTTCAATTTTTTGTTGTTGTTTATTTAGTTTTTCTTTGCCCCTGCTTTATTTTCCCAGGAAAAATATCACAGGTATCCTCCTCTTCTTCCACTTTATTATACAAAATATGGTGTTCCTTGATGGAGGTGGAGAGAGAGAATGATATTTTGTAGTAACTGGCAAGGCAAGAATGTCATCAAAACATTTAAATATGAGGTTTACACTACTTTGGAATCATTTAACCCAGTCAGCCTCAAGTTAAACAGATATGACTCAGAGAGGAGTATGATTCAATCAATATCAAACAGTACTTTTGTGGTGGAAGTGGGACCAGACCCCATTCCCTGGTCCTCATTGCGTAGCCTTAAAATATCATAGCTTCCAAGAAGTCTCCCAAAATTGCAGTTGAGACCAGACTGAGTCATCAGCCCCATCAGGCTTGAAGGATGCTATCTGGGCAGTGTGTCTTTGTTCCTAAATCACAGTTGGGTTGCAAATCTCAAGGATTTGGAACCCACAAAATGAAATCCTCAATTAACTGCCATTGTTCTCTGCATGCAACGTTTAAAGACAAAGATGGAAAAGGTAAGAAAATAGATAAGGGATTTATTGAAAAGGCAATATCCTGTTATGTCTCCACTTATATGAGGGACCTTGAGTAGTCAAATTGATAGCAACAGAAAGTAGAATGGGGGTTGCCAGAGACTGGGAGGAAGGGAGAATGGGGAACTGTTGTATAATGGGTACTAACTCTTAGTTGGGGAATATGAAAAAAGTTCTGTGGGTGGATGGGAGTGATGGCTGCACATACTATGAATGTACTTAATGTCACTGAAATGTACACTTAAAATGGTCAATTTTATGTTACATATATTTTACCACAATTAAAACAACAGCAACATCCTTGGTACAATCTAGAATCTTTTTTTTTTAATTTATTTTTATTTATTTTTGGCCGTGTTGGGCCTATGTTTCTGTGCGAGGGCTTTCTCTAGTTGCAGCAAGAGGGGGCCACTCTTCATCGCGGTGTGCGGCCCTTTCACTATCGCGGCCTCTCTTGTTGCGGAGCACAGGCTCCAGACGGGCAGGCTCAGTAGTTGTGGCTCATGGGCCTAGTTGCTCCACGGCATGTGGGATCTTCCCGGACCAGGGCTCGAACCCGTGTCCCCTGCATTGGCAGGCAGATTCTCAACCACTGCGCCACCAGGGAAGCCCCAATCTAGAATCTTTATACGCTGTGTGTATGCATCCCCAGAAACAGGCTATGGTGTCCTAAAGAACAGTAATAACAAATTTATACTATCTTTATTGGCCTTGCATTTTTTGTTTTCAAAGTAATTTTACTTAATTAAATTTTATAGTCACCAAAACTATCATGGGAAAAGCATGACAGGTATCCTCATCCTTATTTACAGATGAGTAAACTGAGGCCCAAAGTTACACAGCTGACAGACATAAGAGTTGGTATTAGAATCCAGGGCTTCTGATGTGTGTTCCTGGAGTCATGCAAGGTCCAGTGTAAAAAGTTTTAAATTGATACTTTACCTATTATACTCACTAACCCTGGAAAGTAGCTTAATATATTTTAAAAGGATTTTCAACAACTTGGAACACTGAAGAGGTTTGGAGGAGGGTTTTAAGATGAGAATAAATTAACTTCGTCACCCCATTGTCTAAACATTCTGATTAACTGAAGTTTTACTGTATACTAATAATATTGACACTTACATAGATTTTACTATGTACCAGGTACTATTCTAAGTGCTTTAACTATACAAATGCATGGAACAAAGTGTATTATTTATAATTTATAACAGAATTTATTGAGACTAACTTGTGCTGAACACCCTTCCAAGTGCTTTATATACTTTATATCATTTAATCCACAGAGCAATCTGAGGCAGCAGGTATTACTAGAGCCTGGAGGTGTTAAATAATTTGCCCGAGGGCACCTGATAGCAATTGACACAGGCAGGACTCAAACCCAGGTCTGCCTACCTCTTTACTGCCACTCAAACCCATGGTGTGGTGTGCATCTTTCCAATCACTGTCATCTCCAAATATTAATTATGTCACTCAGGCATGCTGGGGCAATGTCTGAGTGGGGATGCTGGCTGGCTCATCATTTGCTTCTTGAGGGACTTCTAAGTTTAACCCTGAAATTCTGGCTGGAAATTTGATTCCGTTCCTGAAAGTGTAAGAAATACAGCTTTCATGTTCATGCACAATTTGCTTTTTCATTTTCCATTATTATCCTGAGACTTACTGTAAATCACACTTTCCCATCAGTCCTGGAGGTTCTGATTATATTCATGGGGTCCAGCTAAGAGCAAGGGCAGTAAATTACTGCCACTTTGTTTGAAAATTTTTTTAGCCACAGTACATTAGCTGCTTTTGTTTGCTTTTCCACTGGTGGTGTGTACGTTTTTATTTCAGAATTGGTGTCTCTTGAATGTCTCATTTGTGAATAATGTAGCTTGCAAAGTGGAAGGATTGGAGAAAAACTATGCAAGAGGGCGTCCTGTTGGCATCTGTAAGATTTTAAAGCATTTATAGCTAAAATGTGTTATCGAGTTCTCTTTTTCTCTCTTTCACACACACACACACACGTGCGCGCGTGTGCGCGCGCACACATACATACACTCATAGACACTCATTCTCTGCCTTCTCCTGTTCTCTCCACTCTACATTTCACCCAAAGCAATTGTGAGGTTATGACCAATATAGTGACTAATATCAGGTAACTACCAAGAAATGCCTTCTTCCAGGCTTCTCTAAATATTTTTGTTTATATAAAAGATCGATAGATCAGAGGGCCAGTAGACATGTTTTATTGTCAGTTTCTGTTCTAAATTTCCTGATATTTTCAGTAAGGAAAAAAAAAAAGAAAGAAAAAAGAGAAGAAAACCTTTTAAAGGCAAAAATGGGGCTAATAAGAACCAGACCTGAAAGTGATTGTCAAAAATAACTGCTTTTCCTTTTTGCAATAGCATTAATCTTCAGGTACCTACCTTTCCGTAGACTCTCGCTAATGGTTTGACTTAATTCTCTTGCTGGGCCATCCACAAATAGAGTGGTTTCTAAAGTGATACTCTAGGTATTTTTAAATTTCTTCTTTGATTTCTTGGTTATTTAGCAGCACACTGTTTAGCCTCCATGTATTTGTGTTTTTTGTGGGTTTTTTCCTGTAACTGATTTCTAATCTCATAGCATTGTGGTCGGAAAAGATGCTTGATACGATTTCAATTTTCTTAAATTTTCCAAGGCTTGATTTGTGACACAAGATGTTATCTATTCTGGAGAATGTTCCATGTGCACTTGAGAAGAAAGTGTATTCTTCACTTTTGGGTGGAATGTCCTAAAAATATCAATTAAGTCTATCTGGTCTATTGTGTCATTTAAAGCTTGTGTTTCCTTATTTATTTTCTGTCTAGATGATCTGTCTATTGGTATAAGTGGGGTGTTACAGTCCCCCACTATTATTGTATTACTGTCGATTTCTCCTTTCATGGCTGTTAGCATTTGCCTATGTATTGAGGTGCTCCTATGTTGGGTGCATAAATATTTATAATTGCTATGTTTTCTTCTTTGACTGATCCCTTGATCATTATGTAGTGTCCTTCCTTATCTCTTGTAACATTCTTTATTTTAAAGTGTATTTTATCTGATACGAGTACTGCTACTCCAGCATTTTTGTGATTTCCATTTGCATGGAATATCTTTTTCCATCCCCTCACTTTCAGTCTGTATGTGTCCCTAGGTCTGAAGTGGGTTTCTTGTAGATGGCATATATATGGGTCTTCTTTTTGTATCCATTCAGCCAGTCTGTGTCTTTTGGTTGGAGCATTTAATCCATTTACATTCAAGGTGATTATCAATATGTATATTCCTATTACCATTTTCTTAATTGATTTGGGTTTGTTTTTGTGGGTCTTTTTCTTCTCTTGTGTTTCCTGCTTAGAGAAGTTCCTTTAGCATTTGTTGTAAAGCTGGTTTGGTGGTGCTGAATTCTCTTAGCTTTTGCTTGTCTGTAAAGCTTTTGATTTCTCTGGGAATCTGAATGAGATCCTTGTTGGGTAGAGTAATCTTGGTTGTAGGTTTTTCCCTTTCATCACTTTAAATATATCCTGCCACTCCCTTCTGACCTGTAGAGTTTCTGCTGAGAAATCAGCTGATAACCTTATGGGGATTCCCTTGCTTGTTATTTTTTGCTTTTCCCTTGCTGCTTTTAATATTTTTTCTTTGAATTTAATTTTTGATAGTTTGATTAATGTGTGTCTTGGAGTGTTTCTCCTAGGGTTTATCCTGTATGGGACTCTCTGTGCTTCCTGGACTTGAGTGGCTATTTCCTTTCCCATGTTAGGGAAGCTTTCAACTATAATCTCTTCAAATATTTTCTCAGAACTTTTCTCTTTCTCTTCTTCTTCTGGGGCCCCTATAAGTTGAATGTTGGTGCATTTAATGTTGTTCCAGAGGTCTCTGAGACTGTCCTGTCCTCAATTCTTTTCATTCTTTTTTCTTTATTCTGCTCTGTGGTAGTTATTTCCACTATTTTATCTTCCAGGTCAATTATCCATTCTTCTGCCTCAGTTATTCTGATATTGATTCCTTCTAGAGAATTCTTAATTTCATTTATTGTGTTGTTCATCATTGTTTGTTTGCTCTTTAGTTCTTCTAGGTCCTTGTTAAATGTTTTTTGTATTTTCTCCATTCTATTTCCAAGATTTTGGTTCATCTTTACTAACATTACTCTGAATTCTTTTTCAGGTAGGTTGCCTAGTTCATCTTCATTTATTTGGTCTTATAGGTTTTTACCTTGCTCCTTCATCTGTAACATATTTTTTTGTCGTTTCTTTTTTTTTTTGATGGTTGGGGCGGTATTTGTATTCCTGTCTTACTGGTTGTTTGGACTGAGACTACTGGAATTTGCATGTGGTTGGGTTGATCTGGGTCTTGGTGCTGAGATGAGGACCTCCAGGGGGCCTCACCAGGGGTCTGAGGTTCTCTGTTAGTCCAGCAGTTTGGACTCGGCGCTCCCACTACAGGAGCTTAGTCCTGACCTCCAGCCTGGGAATCAAAATCTTGCAAGCTGTGCAGTGTGGTAAAAACAAGAAAAAAAGGATCAGTACAATAACAAAGAATAAAAAATAAAATAAAGTAAAATTAGAAAGATAAAAAATATATTAGGAAAAATAAAAATATAATTGAAACAATTGCAACAAGGTAAAACAAAACCACAACAGAAAAAAGAAAAAAAAGGGGGGGGGGAACAAGTCAAAAGGAGCAGAACAATAACAAAGTATAAAGAATAAAATGAAATTAGAAAAATAAAAGATTTATTAGAAAAATATATATAAATGAATCAACAAGGTAAAACAGAGCCCCAACCTAAAAGAAGAAAAAAAAGAAAAAGAAAAAAAAGGCCAGAAAAGGCCTTGGCTATGGGGCGCAGAGCTTGGGGGGCGTGAGACTTAGGCAGGGGCGGGGTTTAGTGTGGGGCAGGGTCTAGGGGTGACATTTAAGCATGGGGCGGGGCCTAGGCACAGGACCCAGGCAACCAGAAGAGTCCTTGGGGGTGGGATCTAGGCGGGGTGAGGTTCAAGTGTGGGGCATAGCCTGGGCTTAGGACCTGCAAGGGGAGAGGCAGTACGTCCAGAGGGGGGCCTCTGAGGGTGTGGAGTTCCAGGAGTTTGGAGGTAGGGCCCTGGGTGAGGGTGTGTGGGTGGGGTTTAGGCCCATCGCGGTTGCAGGGGGTCTCAGAGGGGGTCTCCGAGTGTAGAGGTGGGGCCCTGGGTTGGGGTTTAGGGGTGGGGCTTGAGCTCTGCACAGCAGGAGGGAGGCTCTGAGGGCAGAGGATTAGGCCTGGGAGCCCAACAGGCTCCCTGGTGCCCAAGTGGGCAGGGAAAGCGCTGGCTGCGTTCCCTTCTGTTCCTCCGCAACCCCCCCGGGGGTCTCCCCCCCTTGCCACTGGACCCTTAACCGTGGGTGGGTCCTGCTGGGTGTAGGAACTCCTCCCCTCCCCCAACCGCCCCTCAGGGGTGCTAGTTCCATAAGTCCGGCCTTTACTTTTGCTCCCCCATCCCACCCTCCCACTCCCTGAGGCCCCACGCAGCTAGAGGGGCCTCAGTGGGCAGAGGATCAGGCCCAGGATGTCAGCAGGTTCCTGGGGGCCCAAGTGGGCACGGGAAACCTGGCCACACTCCCTTTTGATCCTCTGCCCTCCCAGTGGTCCCCCCCTTTCCGCCTCGGGGCGCAGGATCCCTTCCCCTCCCCCAGCCGCCCCTCAGGGGCGCCGGTCCTTTCCTGCCTCCACTTCTCCTCCCCCCTCACTCCCCCCACACCCCATGTCCTACCAGTCACTGGGGGTTACTCCCATCCCCTTAGGTGTCCGTGGTACCCCACTGGTGCCTGGTAGGTGCACTAGTTGTGCGGAGGTGCGAATTCCGTGTCCTCCTAGTCCGCCATCTTGACTCCACCCCTAAAGTGATACTCAGATCCTCAGTAGCTTGCAGTAATTGGCGTGGAAGTTCAGAGGAGATATTTGTTTATGTTGTTCAAATCACATCTTTTGATAAAATGGTGAGAAAGGAGGCCCTGGCAACCCCGAGTCTGAAGGTCTCATGAGCTGGCATTGCCATAATGTTCACAGGATCATCCTAAAGGCGCTAGAAAATAATGATAATTATGCAGGGCCTAGGTGAGGGTGAAAAGTAACTGTTTATTCATGAAATTTGTCAGAGTTTCTGAAGTGGCTTTGGAAAGGATTTCAGTGCATATGATGAGGGAGCTTAAGTTAGAGAATTTTCATCCTTATTGATAATCTATACAATGGTTCTTTCATTTTTTTGGACTTTGTAATAGACACCTCTGAAGGAGGCTGCCTGCTTTACAATAACTCCCCCATTGTGTGAAAACTGCCCCCTGGACCCACTGTGATGGGCCTTTGGCAGCCATGTTTATATTATGTAACCCACCTCTCTGGGGAGAGTTGATTGGATCAGGGAGAAGACACTTGACCCAGGTTAGGCCAACAGAGTCTCTTTCCAGAGAGTTTGGAATTGGGATTCAGAGACAACCAGTCAACGTTTATGAGTTGCTGGTAGTAGGGCCATGAGATTAACTTGGGGGCCGTGAAATGACCTTCTGCTCTGTGTGTAGAGAAGCCAAGAAAGCCAGTTTGCAAAAGAGAGGAGATTTAAGCAGGTTCATAGAGAAAACCAGAGACTGGTGGTGGGAGGGAGAGTGTTCACCTGGTTCCCAGCAGCTTTCCAGTCCTGGTTCCTGTTCCTCTGGACTCCTTGTCATAATTCCACAAAAAACCCTTGCATCCTATGTTAAATTCCCTGTCCACCTCACCAGTCCCTCCTCACCCTCTTAAACTAGCTTGAGCTAGCTTCTGCTACATGCAGAGTCTTAACAAAGATGGTTTGACTCTCTCAAGCATGTGTTTGTTTGATTACAGAGATGGCCAAGTGAACAACTAGGTGAATGTTCATACTTTCTCTTTCATGACCTTGAAGGTTTGAATTGGAAATGAATCTCAGAGATCTCTCAGTCCTATCCTCTCATTAGACAGATGGGGAAGCTGAAGACTATAGATGGGAAGTGATTTACCCAGGATCACACAGCCAAGACTGGAGCCTGGACCTCCAGTTCTCAGATAGGCCAGTGCTCTTTCTAGGCTGGTCCCCCGGTGCCATCCGTCTATCCATCCAACAAATACATAATGCACAAGCTCCTACTATATGGCAGGTCATGGGATCATGCTTTCTGTGTTCAACGAACTGACTGTGTGGTAGGATCAAAATTCTATACACTTATTTTCACTTCATTCCATGGGGTTTCCCATCTGAAGGGCACCTGGCTACCTTTGCTAGCCTATCATCAGAGCAAATTCATCCAGGACTCTCTCAGAGTATACTCCTGCCATGTATTCTCTGCCTCTCTTTTTAAATATCTGTAATAATCTGTGTTCATCTCCTGTCTCCCTTGGAAGCCCCTTGAAAGCAGGAGCTGTGTATGAATCATTACCTTCACTTCCTAGCACAGACTCTGTCACAAGGCATGTCTACAACAGACATCTGCTATCCTGGAGAATTTATTTCACTCCTTAGAATCTCAAGTGGGGACTGTGTATCAGTTATCTATTGCTGGGTAAAAAAACGATCTAAAATTGATGCCTTCCACAGCCATCACTTATTTTTAATATCTCTCATGGTTCTGGGAGTTGACTGGGCTCCGTAGCTGGTTCTTGTTCAGGGTCTCTCTAGTGGTCACAGTCAGATGGTACCTGGGGCTGGGGTTACCTTGAAGGCTTTGTCATTCTCATATCTGGTGTCTGGACTGAGAGGATTTAAACAGCTGGTGGTTGGAACAGCTGGGGCTCCAAGGGGCTCTTTCTCTCTCTCCACGGACTCTCCACATGGTGGCCTCAGAGTAACTGGACTTCTTAAATGGCAGCTGAAGGCTCCCAGAGGAACTACCCCAAGAGAGACTAGCAGAAACTAAGTAGCCTTTTCTAACCTGGCCTCAGAAGTCACTCACACGTGTCACGTCTACAACATTCTATTCATCAAAACAGCCACAGAGGCCCCACCAGGGACAAGGAATGGAGACACAGACTCTACCTTTTGATGAGAGGAGTGTCAGTGGATTTGCAGACGTTTCTGCATCTCTGCTTCTACTTCTTCACATATTGGAGATGTGAAAGGATGCTTTATCCCTGGCCTCAAGGAGCTTGCATTTGAGTCTGGAGCCATGGTTTTCTGGCAACTGCTAGTTTCTGACCCCACTGACAGCTACATCCTTTCCAACTATTTTCCCACTCCTAGCCACAGTCACTCACAAGGTTTGCTAATCATGGACTGGTGGCCTAGGAGTTAGTCTAAGTCGGCAGGGAGGGTCAGGGTGTCATTTTGTCATGACATTTTTATGTGCTGGGAAATATGTTAGGCACTCTGGAAGAATAGACAAAAGGCTCACATTTGGGCCCTGCCAAGAAAGAGTGTACATTTATAGAAGTGTAACTTATGGAAATCGTACAAAGGGGGAAAAGATTTAAACATAAAGGTGTACACTGAAGCATTATTTTTTAAAAGCAAAGAAATAGAAGGGGGAGCTAAATACTCATCTTTTGGGGTAATCCTTTCATTGTGATTTCTACAGCTGGATGTGCTCACCTCCCTCCGGAGCAGATCACAGCATTTTTTCTGGCATCTTCCCTTGTTCCACTTATTTTTATCAGTCTCTTTGCCATCAATACTCTGTGAAGTCCAGGAGAGGTGGGACGGGTACCTCCCTAGTACCTACACAGGTGTTTCATAAGTATTTGCTTATTTTTCTTCTGTTTTCCCCTTCTCTGGACTCCTTCCCTCCCCCAAATGCTTGCAGATTCCCAGCAAGAGGACAGGAAATCTGGGGTTTCTCTCCCCATCCACTGTGCTCTGGCTCTTGCCCATTCTGCCTGACAAAACACAGGGGACCATCGTGCCCCTCTGCCACAGTCACACAGTTCCCACAGCCAGCCCATTTTAAACTCACCTCCCTTCTCCCGAACGCCTTCAACGCCACTGTCTTGACCACACACTTAGCTTTTTTTTTTTTTTTTTTGCGGTACGCGGGCCCCCGACTGCTGTGGGCTCTCCCGCTGCGGAGCACAGGCTCCGGACGCGCAGGCTCAGCGGCCATGGCTCACGGGCCCAGCCGCTCCGCGGCACGCGGGATCCTCCCAGACCGGGGCACGAACCCGCGTCCCCTGCACCGGCAGGCGGACTCCCAACCACTGCGCCACCAGGGAAGCCCCACACACTTAGCTTTTACGCTCACTCTGACTTGTACTTTCAAATTAGATCCCTCTTCCTTCCTTCAGGATCTTAGGGGCTCCTGAAGGACAGGGACCATATCTCTTCCTTTTAAAAAATCTTACCTATTACTAAGCATCACCTCCTTTGGAAACTCTTCTCTGACACCTCTGTCCCAGAAAGCAGGTTAAGTTTCCCTCTCTTGTGGTCCTCTGTCACGCTAAATGTACTCGGATCACACTGGATCATGATTGTTACTTTCACTGTTTGATTCTATAGCCGGGCGGAGACATATTTGAGCATAGGCGCTTAAATCCATTGGTTCATTTAGTCATCAAACATTTTCTACATCTCTCCAGAGCAAACCTGTGCTTGATTTAAGGTGCTTATAACAATGAAAAAAGCCTGATCTGATCCCCAGTGTTCAGTCTTGTGTGTTTGATTGTTGCCACTTGCTACTAAGAAAATATTACCCACTTCAGTTTTCATTCCAGATGGCTTAGTACTTTTCTGGTTTCTGGAAAAAGCCAGAGAGCCAATAATCTCTAATGTTTGAGGAATTTGGTTCCAAATTTGAGGGCGAAACCACTCCATTCAGAATAGAGGACATTCGGGTGACAAGAACTTCTCTGAGGCACTGCCCTACTAACAGGAGATCTGAGATGTGGTTAGGTCAGCAGATGCTTTCAAAATTTGAAACATAAATCCTGGACAGTGAATGGAGATGAGAGGAAAGAGTGGTTTGTGTGCCCTTTCATGTTCCCCGAAGTTTATTTTCTGGGGAAACCTGAGACTGGGATATTGGCCTTTGTGGAATGGAGTTGGAAGGCTGACTGGCACACAAAGGGACTCGGGTCCTGTTCCGTCAAGATGTGACTTTAGGAACCTGAGAGGGTATAGCTGTGTGGTCCCCATAGGAAGAGAAATTCCTTGGCCAGAATGGCAACCTTTTTTTTGGAAAACCACTCAGGCTCTACTTAGAGCCATTGAATGCTTGAGCATTTGTTCTGACTGGCCAAGCTGCTCTTCACAGCACGACAGTGGACATACACAGTGACTCGGTCTCGGAAGGCCCTGAATGTGGCTTGGTTCTTCCTCACACAGGGCTCCCTAGCAGGGCTGAAAGTGCATCTGTTGCCTTTGCAACGGGCCCGAGCCCAAGAGTCAAAAGTTTTTCTTTTTGTTGTTTTTAAGTTAGAGCCTTACTAAGTTATAGTGAAATGAGGTAATAGCTGGTGGTTTTGCTGGTATTATTTGGTTTGGTTTTGGAGGGCTGGGAGAAGCTGCTAGGGATGCCTTGGGATGTAGATCTATCCTGTACCTGAAGAATTCTTAGGCCTGTGAATTACTTACCGTTGTAGCATTCAGCTGAAAATGGGTGGTGGGGGAGGAAGGACAGGAGAGGCGGGTGAGTTAAAAAAAAATGGCCATGTTACAGTTGAAATGGATGAAGACCTAGGGAGTCAGAAACAAGATTGGGACTATTTCTCTAAGATGCAGGGACCAGTTCTCAAGCCAGAAACCTTGTATCCTTGTGAATTTCAGTTAGAAGAGGATAATCATATCAAAATCAAGTCATTGTTCTTATGGTTAAGTGTGTTTCTGCTCATCATTTCTAAGTATTCGTATTATTTCCAAATTTAAATGAAATATGCACACAGGATCAACATGAAGTAATAAAGTGATACCCCCAAATAATAAAAATGGTTCAAACATCACGGTCAAGAAGAATGGATACTCAAATGAACCACCAAAGTCCACAAAAGTTTATAACCAAAAAAAAAAGTCACTAGAGTAACTTCGTTGGCAGTTGCCAATGATCCCATCAGATAACCTGCTCCAGGAGTAAAAATGAGGGAAGGTAATGATCACAGCATCTTTGCATGACAAGGAGGTATCATCCAGATGGATTCTGGTGAGTTGATGGTGGAAGAAGTTCTTACTGATACTAGGGTATAAAACAGTAAATTGAGATGGGACAAGTTGGGAGTGGGAACAGAAGGAGGATGTTGGGGAGAACGGGGTCCAATCCCAGCCCTGACCTAGTTATGTTAAAACCTCTATAAGCCTTGGTATCTTCCTTAGGCGAGGCTAGAAAAACCTACAGACATGACAGGGTTTTGGAAAGGATAAAATACAGTAATATATGTAAAGTGCCTGATAGAATCAGTGTTCAGCACATGTTTATTCCCCTCTCCTCCTACCTTTATTAATTATAGCTGAGACACAAAGTAATCTAAAGCCTGGAGGCCAGCCACTCTCATTCTTTGTAAATCTTAACTACTTAAGAGGAAAATGTAGTTTCCCTGAGCTTTTAAGGATCTATTTACATACAATTGACCTACTTGTAAAAATGACCTATTCTTTAAAACAAGCCTCTAAATAGTAGGTGTAGTTTCTGTGCTTCCTAAGGAAGAACCTATAAAGGTGGCTCTCTTTTCCGTTAGTCCAGATTTACAGGTTTGCTCTAAGTGCACATTTGCAGAACCATTTCTGATGTATGTGAGTTTCCTCCCCCAGAAGGAGCTGCTTCATTGACCATTTGTTGTCTTTGGTGCTATGGACATGCTTTTTGTTTGTCATAAGCTTAATTTATTCCCCTTAGAGTCCTCTTCTTTATTCTGAGATAATGCCCCCACCTACTGCTTTTGCTTTTTAAAGGTACCTGGTTCACTGTAGCTGTGGACACTCTTTAAACCTGCCCTTGTTACTCAGAGGTCACAAGGCTGAGCTCAGCTTGATGCTTTAGTACTTGAACTTTTAAGAAAATGTGAGTGTTGGCTTTGCTGGGTTTTATTTTATTTTATTTTTTTTGACTTTTAACCATCATGCCCCCTGGTCTACAGCAGCTTTGTTCAGCCAGAAAATGTTTATCTTCATCGAGCCATCTCTTTCCCTGACTGAAGACGTAGGCTTGAAGACTGGCCAGTTCAAGGCAAAAGTCTCGGTTGGAGATGTGGTTTCACTCTTGATCAGTCATGTGACCTTAGGCAACGTGCTTAATGTCTCAGCGCTGGTTTCTTCTTCTGGACAATGAGGAATGTAGTAGAGAATCTTCCTGGAGGTTTTGAGCAGTAAAAACAGGGCTTAGCAGGAAGCCAGGTAAGAATCAGTGGTCAGAAAGTGGTAGCTATAATTGCTCTAGCCAAGTGTTCTACATTGACATTGCCTGCTGAGGAGAATCATTTGGGGAGCATCTAAGAAAATGCTAATACCTGAACTCCACCCAGGATCAATTAAATGTGAATTTCTAGGGGTCAGACCCAGGTGTCAGTGGAGTTTTTTTTATTATTATTCCTTAGGTGATAGCGATGTTCCATGAGGGTTGAGAATCTCTGGCTCTAGCTCCCTGTAGTGAATGTTTTTGATGTTTCGGAGAAGGATGATCTCATTTAACCTCCACAGCAACACTTTAGGGTAACTAGAGAGTTATTAGCCCCATTTTACAGTTGAGGAAACTGAGGCTAAGGGAGGTTAAAAAAACAGCAAGTGAGAGGTGGTACTCAGATGTGGGGCCAAGCAGTCCAACTCCAGAGCCATGTTCTTAATTACCATGCCGCATTTCATTGTCACGAATAGCGCCTCGAGTGAAGCTCATCAGTGGAAATTAAGATCCACCAAGTGGGGTCATCCGGTGGTCTCTGGCTCTCTCCATACCTTCAGCTTACCGACCTCCTGCTCTCCGTGTGTTCAGAACTTCCCGGCAGCCTCATGTCAGATAACGAACTGCGGTTATTCAGAAGTCCCCTGCTATTTCCACTGATTTTTATTAAATGCAGCTTGTGGCTGTGAGTCAAGAATGTGCAAGCCGATTTAGATTATGTTTTGCATTGAGTTTATTAAGATAAAAAATATTTCCTGAGATAGTGAGTCAGAAATATTTATGGTGAAGTGTGCTGAAAGTGAATGCAGGTTGATAGCATGAACAGAATGTTCTCTCAAAGTCAAATGCGATGACCTAACCATGTTTGGCAGCCTTCCTTTATGTTTAGCTAAGCATTTTATTTCATGTCGGGAACCCCCTCCCTCTTCTGAATAGGATCGGTCCTGAAGGGGACTAGAATTTGGCATGTGCCTCTTTGATACTGAGATGCAGGCCCTGAGCCTAATTGTGACTGGCTCCCTGGCTGACTGGCTGGGTTGCCATGGCAAAGGACTGTTAAACTTTTTATATCTGGGTCTCTCTCACCTGTCAGAATGGCAATATAACTCTTGGCCCCGCCTCCCTCCCGGGGAGTGGGGGGGAAGGGGAGGGCACTTTGAAAATTAAGTAATAAATGGTGGGAGGGATTTGTGAATGTGACGTCTTGTCAGATGGGTGAGTAATAAATGGGGTGTCTCCAAAGCTCATTTGCCTGAAATACACTTGAGCCTTCCATTTACTTAATCAACCAGCATTTATTAAATGCCTACGAAGTTCACCATCTAACACGTGGAGTGCTGGGGGGACTACGAAAAGGAGGAAATAGAGTCTCAATTCCCAGAGAGCTCATAAACTAACTTCTTTTTTCTCGCAGTTCACTTCTTAAGTTGATTAAGCGTCAGGATGAACAATGCCTGTGGTGTATGTAAAAAGCTCCTTCTCCGTGATGGCTTCCACTTACAACATAAGAAACTGGTAGTGATTAGTTGTTCTCAGTACCAGTGGGTATTGTCTCCTGCTGGATGGACTCATTAAAAAGGGCAAGACTATTCCATAGTCCTGGTCAGGGGTAATAGGAAACAATGAAAGACTAAAGTGTGGGTTTACTGGGAAACGGTGCATTGGCTAATATTACGGTCTCTTGTGTCCAAAGGTCTGGGTTTGGGTCCTGGCTCTGCCACTTTCTAACTGCATGACTTTGGGCAATTACTTAACCTCTCTGTGTCTCATTTCCTTATCTCTGAAAAAAGGGTAAGAATAGTGTCTACCTCAGGATTGTTTTCAAGATTAAATAAGTTAATGTGTACAAGGTGCTTAAAATGGTGCCTGGAACCTTGTAAGTGCTCAGAAAAATGTTAGCTATGATCATCACTTTCTGTGGGTAATGGAGGAAATGGTGGTACTGAAAGAATCCTGGCATTTTCTTTTGATACATTTTAAAAAGCATAAATATCTTTTTTTTTAATTCAGAGTCCCAAACTTTTGCCCAGACCTACAAAAATCACTTAGGATTGCCCCCAAATCCCAAGTTGCTTATTCAGAAATAGAAAACAGACCATGCAAGCCTAGCTTATGGTATTCAGGACTTGAGCTAAATCATTTTGTTCTGAGAACCTCACACTGGTCCAGTACCCATAGGGGTGGCAGAGGGCAGCTGTGGAGTGTGAAGGAAAGAGCACTGAGCTTGGAGTCCAAATCCTGGATTTAGCTTTGATTAGTTGGGACAGGTCTAGGATAGGTCTTTAAGTTCTCTGAACTGCAGTTTACCCATCCTGATTGTGTAAAAGCAATGATAGGTAAAAATTCTGGGGCCTAAGCATGAGTCAAAACAGTGGTAACAAACTGTACTAAACTGTACTAGAAATTACTGTATTCTCCACCACCACACACTTATAGTTTAGAAAAAAAAAGCCAAAATTGTGAATCACTGTATTGTACATCTGTAACCTATATAATGTTGTACATCAACTATACTTCAATTTAAAAAAAAGAAAAGCCAATTGCACTTAAGAATATCTTTGATGAAGCAGCAAAAATTATTAACTAAATCTTGACCCATGAGGTACCTGTCTTTTTTAATATTTTGTATGGCAAAATGGGAAGTATACATAAGCAGTCGTGCTGATTGGTGAAACACTATGGTTGTCACAAAGAAAAGCATTTTATTACTTGAAAGAATGATTGACAATCAAACTATGGTTAATTATTCTTGAAAATAAACAAAACGAGCCTGACACTTGAAGGAAACAGGAGATAGTATTAGTTGCCAATAATAAAATTTGAGCTTTCCAGCAAAAATTTAAAATTTGGAAAACTTTCAGCCACCACCAAGAGCTTGACAGTTTCCCAATCTTTACTAATGAGATAGATGGTGATACTAATGAATGTGATTTTTCTATATTACATGATTAAATGTGTTCATATCTGGAAGATCTATGTAACTCTGAACCAATGTTTTCTAAATGAACAGGGCATGGTGTTAAAAAATCATACATGGATAAAAGATCTGTTCAATGTGCAAGATAAATCAATCCATTTTAATATAACAGATTATGAAAAATTCACTAGTATGGTTTCAGATTTCACATCACAACTATTCTTTAAGAAACTACCATTTGTCTGCTGGAGAGGGTGTGGAGAAAAGGGAACCCTCCTGCACTGTTGTTGGGAATGTATTGGTTGGTGCAGCCGCTATGGAAAACAGTGTGGAAGTTCCTTAAAAAACAAAAAATAGAGTTACCATATGATCCAGCAATCCCACTCCTGGGCCTATATCCGGAAAAGATACATGCACCTCAGTGTTCATAGCAGCACTGTTTACAATAACCAAGACATGGAAGCAACCTAAATATACACTGACAGATGATGGATAAAGATGTGGAATATATGTACAATGGAATATTACTCAGCCATTAAAAAAGAAAGAAATAATGCCATCTGCAACAACATGGATGAATCTAGAGATTATCATACTAAGTGACGTAAACCAAACAGAGAAAGATAAATATCATATGATGTCACTTATATGTGGAATCTAAAAAAATGATACAAATGAACTTATTTACAAAACAGAAATAGACTCACAAACATAGAAAACAAACTTATGGTTACCAAAAGGGAAGGGGGGGAGGGATAAATTAGGAGTTTGGGATTAACATATACACACTACTGTATATAAAATAAACAACAAGGACTTACTGTATAACACAGCATACTATATTCAATATTTTGTAATAACCTATAATGGAAAAAACTGAAAAAGAATATATATATATAACTGAATCACTTTGCTGTACACCTGAAACATTGTAAATCAACTATACTTCAATTTAAAAATGTCAAAAAAAAAAAAAGAAACTACCATTTGTCAAATTTTGGTTTAGTATCAAAGAATACTATCCTAAATTATCTGAGAAGGCTATAAAAATACCCCTCTCTTTTCCAACTGTATGAAGCCAGATTTTCTTCGTATACTTCAACCAAAACAACATATCTCAAAAGATTGAATGCAGAAAGAGGAGAGTCCAGCTGTCTAGTCTTAAGCCAAATGATAGATCAATGACAATAGAAAACAGTGCCACTCTTCTCACTATTTGCATGTGTATCAGGAGGTGCAGGGGGGAATATAGTTATTTTTCATGACAATATTTGTTAACAAGTAATGAGATTATTTTCAAATAAATTAGTAAACAAATATTTTAAAATTTTCTCTTGGGGGTCCTCAATATTTTAAAGAGTGTATAGGGGGTTCTGAAACCAAGGGGTTTGAGAACTTCTGTCCTGGAACAAGGACTCTGGAGCCAAAATAATTTTTTAAAGATTTTTTTTTTTAAAGAATTACTGTTTTTTAAATTAATTAAGTAATTAAAATTTATTTTGGGCTGCATTAGGTTTTCATTACTGCACGTGGGCTTTCTTTTAGCTGCATTGAGCGGGGGCTGCTCTTCGTTGCGGTGCACGGGCTTCTCATTGCGGTGGCTTCTCTTGTTGCGGAGCACGGGCTCTAGGCGTGTGGGCTTCAGTATTTGTGGCATGTGGACTCCGTAGTTGTGGCACACGGGATCTAGAGCGCAGGCTCAGTAGTTGTGGAAACCGTGTCCCCTGCGTTGGCAGATGGATTCTTAACCACTGCGCCACCAGGGAAGCCCTAAAGATTTTCTTTTAGAGAAGTTTTAGGTTCACAGCAAAATTGAAGGGAAGATACAGAGATTTTTTTGTATACACCCTGCCCCTTTACATGCATAATCTCTCCCGTTATCAACATTCCCCACCAGAGTCGTACATCGTTAAAACTGGTGAAATTACATTGACACATCATAATCACCCAAAGTTCATAGTTTACATTATAGCTCACTCTTGTGTTGTACGTTCCATGGATTTATACAAATGTATAATGACATGTATCCACCATTATAGAATCAGAGAGAGTATTTTCACTGCCCTAAAAATCCTCTGTGCTCTGCCCATTCATTCCCCCCACCCCAGTCTCTGGTAACCACTGATATTTCTACTGTCTAAAGTTTTACCTTTTCCAGAATGTCCTATAATTGGAATCATGCCATATGTAGCCTTTTAAGATTGGCTTCTTTCACTTAGTAATATGTATTTATGCTTCCTTTATGTGTTTTCATGGCTTGATAGCTCATTTCCTTTTAGCACTGAATAATATTCCATAGTCTAGATGTACTACAGTTTATCCATTTACCTACTGAAGGACAGCTTGTTTGCTTCCAGCTTTTGGCAGTTGTGAATAAAGCTACAAACATCCATGTGCAGGGTTTTGTGTGGACATGTTTTCAACTACTTTGGGTAAATACCAAGGAGTGAGATTGCTGGATCATACGGTAAGAGTATTTTTATTTTTGTAAGAAACTGCCAAACTATCTTCCAAAGTAGCTGTAACATTTTGCATTCCCACCAGCAATGAGAGAGAGTTCCTGTTGCTCCATGTCTTCATCAGCATTTGGTAATGTCAATGTTCTGGATTTTGATCATTCTAATGGGTGTTTAGTGTAACTCATTGTTTTAATTTGCGTTTCCCTGATGACATGTGATGTGGAACATCTTTTCATATGTCTCTTTGCCATTTTTCTTCTTTGGTGAGGTATCTGTTAAAGTATTGGCCCATTTTTTATTGGGGTTGCTTTCTTATGGTTGAGTTTTAAGAGTTCTTTGTATATTTTGGTACTTTATCAGATGTGTCTTTTGCAAATGTTTTCTCCCAGTCTGTGGCTTGTCTTCTCATTCTGTTGATATTGTCTTTTGCAGAACAGACATTTTAAATTTTAATAAAGTCCAGTTTATCATTTATTTATTTCATAGATCATGTCTTTGTTGTCATATCTAAAAAGTCATTTCCATACTCAAGATCATCTGGGTTTTCTCCTATGTTGTCTTCCAGGAATTTTGTAATTTTGCATCTTATGTTTAGGTCCGTGATCCATTTTGAGTTAATTTTTGTGAAGGGTGTAAGGGCTGTGTCTAGATTCGTTTTTGCATGTGGATGTACAGTTGTTTCAGCACTATTTGTTGAAAAGACTGTCTTTGCTCCTTTGTGGTGACTTTGCTTCTTTGTCAAAGATCAGTTGATTATATATAGGTAGTCCACTGGACTCTATTTCTGGGCTGTCTATTCTCTTTCATCGGTCTATTTGTCTATTCTTTCACCAGTATCACACTGTCTTGATTACTGTAGCTTTATAGCAAGTCTTGAAGTTGGGTAGTGTCAGTCCTCCAGCTTTGTTCTTCTCCTTCAGTATTATGTTGGCTATTCTGGGTCTTTTGCCTCTCATATAAACTTTAGAATCGGTTTGTCAATATTCACAAAATAATTTGCTGGGATTTAGACTGAAATCTAAATCAATCTAAATCTGAATCAATAATTGTTTTGTCTCACTTCTACTTACTATGTGATCTTGGATGGCTTTTTTACCATCTCATGTATTTTTTTATCTCATGTATAAAATGAGGACAATAATAATGGTTTGTAACAACAACCTGCCGTGGTAATAAGTACCCTTTAGATGTTAACTATAATCATCATTATATTGTATCATCATCATTGTCATTGTCACCATCATCATTATTACTAGTACCCCCACTGGGAGACATAGTTCATTCAGAGACACAGAGCTAGAGGTGGAGTCAGCAGAATTGGAATTTTTTCTCTCTCCAGCCAGATTATATCCCACCTCCCACTCACCAGTCTGCCATCTCAACATTTGTGGTCCACAAAAGCAGGGAAAGAAGGATGAGAAAGCTTCCACAGCTCAAGCACACATTGTCAGAGGTATTGAATAAAGCCACTGAAAAAAATATTGTTAAAAAACAAAATTCAAGGGAACAAATTTTTTAAATCTTATTGGTTTTATTCAACAATTCATGAATCAGGCAGCATCCCATCTAGCAGATAGAAAGGAGTTCTGAAGAGCTGTACAAAATGAAAGACTTGTATAGGCAGAAAGGGGCAGAACAGGGTTGTTCCTAGCAAAGAGTAGATTGTTTGTGGCAAGGTCACTTTTAGGGCACAGCAGGGGTCTGTCAGGCAGATCACCTCACTAGTGCTGACTAGGTAATTCCAGATTGATTGGTTTAAGAGTCCATTCCTGGGAGAGGTTGAAAGTGTAATTAAGTTAGGTATTAAGTCCCGGTTTGGTGATGTGGACTTAGCACAAGTGACTCCACTTTGGGCCTTTTTTTTTTTTTTTTTTTCCTTGCTGTACGCGGGCCTCTCACTGTTGTGGCCTCTCCCGTTGCAGAGCACAGGCTGTGGATGCGCAGGCTCAGCGGCATGTGGGATCTTCCCAGACCGGGGCATGAACCCGTGTCCCCTGCATCGGCAGGCGGACTCTCAACCACTGCACCACCAGGGGAGCCCTGGGCCTTTTTTAACAGTATGAATAGCCAGGCTTAAACGTACAGGCCAAAATGCTTTTTCTGGCATTCAGACTCAGTCAGTACCTGCTGTCTGCTGTCGACTGAAAAAACTGCACAACCTAAAAGCTGACAATTGTTTTATTTGGCAGACTTACTGAAGACTTAAGCCCGGGATACAGCCTCTTAGGTAGCTCTCAGGGACAGTTTCAGAGGTATGGGAGGAGCCAGGACATATAGGAACTTTCCCAAAAAAAAAAAAAAAAAAAAAAAAGCCCCCCAAAGCCAAATGAACAACAACAACAAAACCAGGTAGTCAGAACATCGAAAGATTACTGCTAATTAAAGAAAAACCAGATATCTCAAGTTAATGAATGAATTTAGTGCTTTTCTATAGGGGAAGATGCAAGAGCCTGGACTTAATGAAATTATTCCTTTGCTATGCAGCTTAACTATCTAGGGCCAGTAATCTCTTTTTTTCTCCATCCTGAGTCCTTTCAGGATGTACCATTGGGGTTGCGGGGGTGGTAGAGGAATTCAGCTGTAGTGGCTGATGGCTCAATGGCCGCCACATCTTGTTTACTGATATGGCAGGCGGCATTCTTAGTCCACACTGCCATCCAGTGCTTCTGTAGCTGAGGCCCATATGGAAATTTACACTATTTCAGGAGGTGCAGACCGCACAGGCCCATGTAATAGATCATGACTCCAAAGCCCAGTTGCAGCTAGGTGGTGGCAAACTGGTATCAGGTCCAGTTTACAGATTTCCTCTGCCCTGGGCTGCTTCGCTGGAATGCCCAGGTGTTCTCTGAAAGAAATGACTAGTCCATAACCTGCAATGGTCACGCCAATGCTGGGTGTAGAACAGAGAGTGGGTCCCCTAGTGTGGCCCATGAGGCTGCTCCAGGAGGATCCAGATAGTTCTGGGAAGAGAATGGATCACGGCCAGAGGCTTGTTAACAGCAAGGCTGATAGCAATGATTCAGACATGCGTTTTTATTTTATTTTATTCCAGTCACAAAATGCTTTCGTGTTGTTTAGGCCAAATGTGTTTCTGATGCTTCCAGTCTTTGCCAAACTGAGGACCAGATCATTTGCTTGTTTTACTTATTAAGTGAGCAGCTACAGATGGCAAATAAATTGAACATTATTCTTTATCACTAAAAAGTTAGAACCAAATTCCCTGTGTTTATGGCAAGGCTCCTTTGTTCAGTAGACACAAAGATTTGTTTACATTTCCTTTGTTCTCCCTGGAAACATACTGCCTGAGCCAGCTATTACACTGATTTCAAGATGCCCTGTAACCCTTGTTTTTTTTTTGTTTTTTTTTTTTGCGGTATGCGGGCCTCTCACTGTTGTGGCCTCTCCCGTTGCAGAGCACAGGCTCCGGATGTGCAGGTTCAGTGGCCATGGCTCACGGGCCTAGCCGCTCTGCAGCATGTGGGATCTTCCCGGACCGGGGCATGAAGCCATGTCCCCTGCATCGGCAGACGGACTCGCAACCACTGCGCCACCAGGGAAGCCTCCTTGTTTTTGTTTTAGGTAGATATGATATAGAACTTCACGGACAAATTAACCACTCTGTCCTGCAGTGTGTTAGTTATGTGATCTTGGGCAGGTGGCCTCATCCCTCGGATCTGTTCTGTAAAGTCAGGACTGGACATGGCCAGGAAACCAATCAGTTCGATGGATAATCATTCCCTATTTTTAGGCATAAGTTATTTGTGAGGAAAAAGAAAAGAAAAAAATAGCTAATATAATAGCAGAAACTTTCACATGCTGTTTGCTCCGTGCCAGACCCTATTCAAAGTACTTTCCATGTATTAATTAATATAATCCTCACAGTAGCCCTATGAGGGAGATATAATTATTGTACTAATTTCACAGGTAACAAAATTTGAGACACAGAGAGGTTGAATAACTTGCCCAAGGTCACACAGCTGATAAGTAGCAGAACCAGGATGCGAATTCAGACATTCTAGCTTCAGAGTTTGTGAGGGTTGATTTCATCTGGTGGATCAACCCGTACTAATTTGTTTTCAAGAAATTTGAGTACACCTTCAGAGAATACTTGAAATACTCCACCCAGTTATAGAGCTCTCTGTCTCTGGGCTAATTTATGTTCCTAGAAGAAAAAATTTGAAGAACTGTGTGTCTGTGATTGTAGTATCATGCAAAGTAACTGGGGTTTGGAGGCAAAAGAAACAGTTTAAAGTTCCAGCTCATCCTTTTATATTTTACGCTATGAGGGCTTGGCCAAAAAGCTTGCTGGGATTTCAGTAGCAACTTCCTATGGGGGAAGAACCAAAGAAATAAAGTAGAATTGACTTTTGTTTTCTTGACGAAAACTCAACAGTCATGTCAACCCCTGAGATGCACAGGTAGACACTGTCATCCTGGCCTCTGGGGAGTGTGGTTGATGTTGGCTGGCTTTGATATTTAAAGGAGGTAGAAATCTGGGAGAGGGAGCCAGGCTGTGGGAGTACCTGAGTGACGGCACCTCTTGCCACTGTGGAGACCTCTCTGAAACCGTGCAACTCAAATTGGGACTCGAACCCACACACCAGGACTCGAACCCTGCCAAACCCAGGTTAGGACTTGAAACACAGTCTTTTAATTGAGATCACACACCTGGTCCCAGGACTTAATGACGCTCAGGTTCTTGATGTCTTGTCGCAGAAAGACTTCAGTGAGAGACAAAGTGATAGGTGAGAAGTGGATTTATTTAGAGAGAAACAGACTTCACAGACAGAGTGTGGGCCATCTCAGAAGGTGAGAGGACCCGATACATGGGGTGGTTAGTTTTTATGGGCTGGGTAATTTTATATGCTAATGAGCGGGAGGATTAGTCCAACTATTTTCGGAGAAGGGGCAGGGATTTCCAGGAATTGGGCCACCGCCCATTTTTTGGCCTTTTACGGTTAGCCTCAGAACTGTCATGGCACTGGTGGGTGTGTCATTTAGATGGTAATATATTACAACGAGCGTATAATGAGGCTCTAGGTCCACTGGAAGTCGAATCTTCTGCCATCTTGGACCTAGTTGTTTCTAACCAGTTTTTGTCATGTCCTATGGCTATGTCATTCTTTTAAAGGCTGTGCCCTGCCCCCTTCCCTCCTGTTTCACCTCCAACTCAAAGCTGGACCCATGCTACAGAAAGGACAGGAAACAGGAGGTAGCCTCAAGGAGAAGGGCCTATCAGAGGATATCAGGTCAGTGAGGTACCTGGCTTCTGGAGGGAAACCATAACACCAGCCAGAACACATAGCTAAAGGTTAGACCCATGAACCAGACAATCCTGGCTGGAGTTAGGGGAAGATCACAGCCCTGTGGGTGTGTGGATATGTGTAAACCCCAGCTCTTCTTTAAGGAAGAAGTTTGAATTCTGTCTCCCCTCCTCAGTGTGACTCAGGCTACCAAAGCAATCGGATGGGGTGGAAAGAGCTAGGTTTTTGAGCCAGAGAGAGCTGAACCAGCCCTTGGCTCAGCTGTGTGGCCTTGGGCAAGTCACTTAACCTCTCTGATCCTAGGTCTCCTCATTGTTGAGCAGCGATGACAATTCCTCTTCCCTTGTGGGGTTATAGGGCAGGTAAATACTAAAGTAAAGCCCCTGGCATATGGCAGGACTTAGAGTCTATCTGTTCTTACTACTGTACTAACCAGCTTGGCTCAGTTGAACTTTGTTTAGGTGCTAGGCTGAGCCTGAGGACACAAAGTCGTTAGTGCTAGAAGCTTTGGGCACAATGTACATCTTACTGTGTGACCACAGGGCAAGTCAGCTAATCTCTGAGACATCTCCCCTGCAGCTGGGCATCATGATACTTCCTGTGCCTTTCCTACCTCACGGGGTTATTAGAGGATAACAGGAGACAGAGTAAAAGGCATTGCACAGAAGTTGTTATTATTATAAAAATAATAGAACACTGATTAATATATATGAGTGCTTACTTTTCGCCATATACTAGTTTAAATGCTTCCCATGCCTTGCCTGATTTAATTTTAATTTTTTTTTTTTTTTTTGCTTTTCATCTGATTTAATTTTAATCCTCTCACAGTTTTGCCAGGTAGAGGGGGTGGAGCAGGGATTCACTACTAAGGATCTTGGGGGTACTTTCTGGGATACTGATGATGTTCTGTTGTTCTATATCTTGATAGGGGCATCGGTTACATGGGTACATGCATTTGTCAAGGCTCGTGCGGCTGTGCAATTAAGACTGATACATTTCATAGAATATAAATTATATCTCAATTAAAAATTGAATGCATAGAATAATATATTGTAATGTGTTGCGGTTGACATGAGTAACATTATGGAAATAATTTCATTGCCTCTCACCACTTTGTCTGCCAGCAGCCTGGCCTTCATAACCCTTATTATATCATCACTGACAGGAAGATTTTCAGCATCCTTCCCAGTCTTGGGCCATGTGGATATAAATATATTGCTCCTACCTTTCCAGTTTTTCATACTTTCTCTCTTATCAAAAGTGGACAAACTGGTAGGATCTTTGCCAGAATGTTAAGAGGGATGTCATTTCGGGATGATGTAAATTTTACTTCTTTTTCTTTTTCACTGTATTGTTTGAGTTTGTAACAAGAAGCATGTATTTTTTTTTTTTATACTCCGAAACACAAAAGTTCATCTTGTCTTGGCCGAGAAATTTATCCATGGGACCACATTGTCATTTGAAAACTTTGGGTTTTATACCATGGTTAGTAACAAATTTCCTTCCAAGCAGCAGACTCTGTGGGTGATTGTTTAGTAGTCACAGGGTCTCGGTAAAGGGATGATTTCAACCATCCCTTGTCTGTCTCCACCATGCCGCTCCTGTTCAGTCTCTCTGTGGTCTGGGGCACACAGAGTGAGTTTGGGTTGCTTGGAGGTACTCTCCAGCAGTCTGCCCCTCTCACCTGCCTGCTTCTCCCTGTGCACAGAGTCTTACCTGGCCCTCGATGAACCGATGAATAACATCACCACGTCCCTGGGGCAGACGGCAGAACTGCACTGCAAAGTCTCTGGGAATCCGCCTCCCACTATCCGCTGGTTCAAAAATGATGCACCTGTGGTCCAGGAGCCCCGGAGGATCTCCTTTCGGGCAACCAACTACGGCTCTCGGCTACGGATTAGAAACCTCGACACCACAGACACGGGCTACTTCCAGTGCGTGGCGACGAATGGCAAGAAGGTGGTTTCTACCACTGGAGTCTTGTTTGTCAAGTTCGGTAAGCGGCTTCCTACTGGGGATGGCCTTTGGCCCTCAGCCTCCGCGGGGGTGAGGAGGTCCTGGGTGTGCCCAGCAACACAGAAGCTGGTCCTCTTGTACCCATTTTAGAAATAAGTAAACCAAGGCCCAGCAGTTAAGTACTATGATCACGGTCACCCAGCCAGTAAACTGCAGAGCAGCAGGGTCCAGATAGGTCTGACCTCAGCCCCAATTCTAAGTCACCGCATCAGTGAATTCTTCTCAACGAGAATGTTCCCTGTCCAGAGAAGTTGGGAAGATTTCCAGCACGCAGGCCCCTTTTCTGTCCAGCTGCCATCACAGACCCCCGCCTGCTGTTGCAATGAACGTCCGCATGCTCATTCAGCCTCCCACTGAAACTCACTGCATCTCGTGAGGATGCCTACTCTGACTCATTTTTTAGCCCTTGTCTTAGCATTTTTCAGGCTCTGAACTGTGGGATATAGACACAGTCTCACTGGTATGTTTTTTCATAGAGGTGGTTGGGGGAGCTGGAGCAAAATAATAAATTCCAGAAAAATAAATATCACCTCGGGGTGGCTGAGAACTTTAGTCCGTAATGGTTTGACTGTCCTGATGTTCACCCTCCTATAACCCAGACTGACTGTTTCTTTTGTTTTTCTTTCATTTCTTCAGGCCCCCCTCCCACTGCAAGTCCAGGGTCCTCGTAAGTACTTAGATCTTCTTTCTTGTCTTTTTTAAGCGCTTCTCCAGAGTTGCTAGGGCAAAGGCAATGTTGTCCTCTGCTTGGGTCAAAACACTGTGTTTCCAGATTTCATTCCATTTTGCCCTGCCCTCATTCCATTTTGCTTTTTCTTTGATATGAAGATTCATAGGAGACCAGCACTGGCAGTAATCTCAAGCATGGTAATGTTGATTCTGAGCAATCAAAGCAAAAAGTCTACTTACATGTACTATTTTAAAATTAAGCTAACATTTAGTTACAATGGGTTTGGTAAAATCAAACAAAAAAAATGAAACACTGCTGGCTTAGGAACCTATACTCTAGTCTTTGCTTAAAAGGCTCTGTTCTCCGTTTCTGCAAATATTTCTGATGCTTTAGTTATTGAACAGGTCATCTGTTGGGTGATCACTTTATTTTTATTCCCTTTAAAAAACTCAGGCAGAAGTTCTGACTCACCTAGGAGAAGAAAGCCCTGTGTCTGGATGAGAGTTACATGGAAGTTTGATTCATTTTGAGTCCCTTATTAATAGAGTCTCAAGATTCAGTTTCTTTAACTGACACTATTGTTGATACATTTTTCCTTTTCTGGCTAAGGGAATCTCTTCTTTCATTGTAGGAGCATTCACTTGGGATATTTTTATTTATGTATAATTTTTATTTGGGGGGGAGACCCATTTATTAAAACCCTTGCTCTGCAAGAAAATATATTCCATATTTTGTAGATTTCTGAAGTAAAACTTGCCGGGTTCTGCCATGAGAGCATCAAAATGCCTGGCCTTGACTAAACCAATGGCAAGTACAACAGCCGCTTAATTTGCTCTAATCCTCTCTGCACCTCTTAATTACAGTGTGGGATATTTAAATATATTTGTGTGTTCCTGGAGGCCCAGTGGCCCACAATCCCATTAATAAAACAGGTAACGGGTAAAAATAAACATTGGCTTTCAGCCACACTGTTCTGCTATTTCATCAGCCAATTAAAGGCAACTGTTAAAGAGTCTTTAAAATCACCCAAGTGCTAACTGCATTCTACTTGCTCAGGTAGAAAATGCTGAGTCATCTTAAAACAGATCAGAAGTGTGGTCACTGTGCCTTGCATTTCTTTCTCCTTTTTTTAAAATAAATTTATTTATTTATTTTTGGCTGCGTTGGGTCTTCGTTGCTGTGCGCGGGCTTTCTTTTTAGTCGCGGCGAGCGGGGGCTACTCTTCGTTGCGGTGCACAGTCCTCTCATTACGGTGGCTTCTCTTGTTGCGGAGCACAGGCTCTAGTTTCGCGGGCTTCAGTAGTTGTGGCACGTGGGCTCAGTAGTTGTGGCTCGTGGGCTCTAGAGCGCAAGCTCAGTAGTCGTGGCACAAGGGCCCAGTTGCTCCGCGGCATGTGGGATCTTCCCGGACCAGGGCTCGAAACCGTGTCCCCTGCCTTGGCAGGCAGACTCCTAACCACTGTTCCACCAGGGAAGCCCTGCCTTGCATTTCTTAAAGTTAATCTTTTTTTTTTTTTTTTTTGGTGAACTCACTTATTGGTTGATATGTGGAATCCTTTTGAAGTCTTATTTAAGCAAAGATGAAAACTTTTGTTACTGGCTGTAAAAATGCTTCCCACTCCGGTACCTTATTTGTTCCTGTTAATCTGAGTTTCAAATGTTGTTGATAATCTGTGTCCTAGGTTGATTAATGTGGTTCACTAGTCTGCCTTTGCTATTAAGCACTGGGCTGTTGACTTTCCACCTGTTGTATTTGTATCAGAGTTCCTTTTTTTAGTATCAGAATTATTTTTAAACCCTTTTATGTCCTTACTTGAAGTTTTCATTCTTTCTTTGCTGCTACCTTTCTGATGAACCCAGTCTATCTTCCATGGTTTTTAATTTCATACAAAGATAGCATTCTGCTTTTCTGAGCTGCTATCTATGGAAAGGGTATTGAAGTTCCTTAAGGATGCTCAACCGTAGCTAAAAGTATCCTTTGATGTCAGGAACTCTGTTTTATGTTAGCTGTCCATTTATCCATCATGTTAATCGGCAATAGCATGAAATGTACAGTTGCCATGTTTTCTTGGAGGGAGCTGCAAAAAAAATACAATCAAAGTTGGAAATCCTGCAGGGCCTTCTGCAGCTCAATCTTTATCCTCAGTTTGGCATTTTGATACCCTTTTCTCTCATTCCCTTAGAAACTGGCGATGTATCCTGCTTTTTTCTCCTTTCTCAGCTGCCACCACTTACCCTATCTCTAAGAGTTCCTTTCTTCCTAAGGCTTACTCCCAGATGGAATGCTAGTTCCCTTCTGTATCCTCATAGCCCTCAACCAGCAGCCAAACCTCCCTACAAGGGGACAGGCAGGACGTAACAACATAATAGCCATGGGGAGTATCACCGCATTGAGGAGTGCTCTGAAAGCCTTTCGTCAAACTGCACAGTCCTTTCCCAATGCAGGAGTGAAGTGCAGTTATAAGATTGCTCTGTTTACTTAAAGGCGGCACCGCAAGAGTTACTGCAAGGAAACCAAATGCAAGTTCATGACGCACCCTGACATTTGGAACAGTGAACTATATTAGGTGTATGAAACCTGGTGAGAGCTGAGTGCCCACTGAGGCCACAGGGCTATATACCCCTGGACTGGGATGGGCTTGTAGGGCCCTGGGGACTATGGCCCAGGAAGGCAAAGTATGTGAGGCACTCACCACTCCCTCTAGGGACTGCATCAGGTCCTCACATGAAGCTTCCAGGATGGCATTTTAGTTTGTAGTAGGAGCAAGTTAGAGCTGTTGGTTTGGCTTCTGTTCATAGCTGCAGGCTAACTTTCTTCTGTCATTGCTGGGTCCTGCCCACCTCTAACAATGATCGGACCTGGGGCATGAGCACAAGTGGAGGCCCACATACCACACATGTACATATTTAAATGTTGTAAATCAAGCTAGCAAACTGCTCAGTGAAATATGTTCTGTCCTCCCACATTGACACATATGCCTTCATAATGACAAAAGTTAAAAATACATGCAAAATTATGGTTTGTATATGACTGGAAGCCAGGTGCTATCAAAAATGACTACGTAAATCATTCTTCTTCATGCCTGGATATTCTGTAAAGGGGGCCAGAGATATTATATGTAATTCATAGATTGTTATATATTCGTTCCATTAAAACATTTTTATTGCCTTCATTTCAGCAGAATGAATACCTAATGTTGTTCTAAACGAGATTTTCACACAGTGTGTATTCTTTTGACATTCTGTGGCTTGTAGGTGCATCACCGCATTTTCTGCTTTGATACTCGCGTGGCATTCTCCCTGTGTGTGTCTCCAAATTTCCTCTTTCCATAAGGACACCAGTCATATTGTATTCGGACCCATCCCAATGACCCCTTTTAAGCATGATTACGGGGGTAACAGATTACCTCTGTAATCAAGTTACCCTGTTTCCAAATAAGATCACATTCTGAGCTGTTGGGGATTATGACTTCAACATGTGAATTTAAGGGCACACAATTTGACTCATAACATGTAATATTACAAAATTTTTCTTAGCCATGTGAAACTGTTGCAAATATACTCTCATGTGTGAGAACTTTCAGAAGCGCTGATTGGAGTACAAAGCAAAACAGGCAAATGGATGCTCGGTTATACTGGGAATGATAGTTTGTTGTACAAGAATCTATTGCATTCAGACTGGGAAGAAGAATTTGACAAGTTGATTAATTTATCTTTTTTCTTACTGAAGTGCTTTTTTTTTTCGTTTAAGCTACTATTTTTTTTAACATCTTTATTGGAGTATAATTGCTTTACAATGGTGTGTTAGTTTCTGCTTTATAACAAAGTGTATCAGTTATACATATACATATGTCCCCATATCCCCCCCCTCTTGCATGCCCCTCCCTCCCACCCTCCCTATCCCACCCCTCTAGGTGGTCACAAAGCACCGAGCTGATCTCCCTGTGCTATGCGGCTGCTTCCCACTAGCTATCTATTTTATGTTTGGTAGTGTATACATGTCCATGCCACTCTCTCACTTTGTCCCAGCTTACCCTTCCCCCTTCCCCCTCCCCATATCCTCAAGTCCATTCTCTAGTAGATCTGTGTCTTTATTCCCGTCTTGCCCCTAGTTTCTTCATGACCTTTTTTTTTTCTTAGATTCCATATATATGTGTTAGCATATGGTATTTGTTTTTCTCTTTCTGACTTACTTCACTCTGTATGACAGATTCTAGGTCCATCCACCTCACTACAAATAACTCAATTTCGTTTCTTTTAATGGTTGAATAATATTCCATTGTATATATGTGCCACATCGTCTTTATCCATTCATCCGATGATGGACACTTAGGTTGCTTCCATGTCCTGGCTATTGTAAATAGTGCTGCAATGAACATTGTGATACATGACTCTTTTTGAATTATGGTTTTCTCAGGGTATATGCCCAGTAGTGGGATTGCTGGATCATATGGTAGTTCTATTTGTAGTTTGTTAAGGAACCTCCATACTGTTCTCCACAGTGGCTGTATCAATTTACATTCCCACCAACAGTGCAAGAGGGTTCCCTTTTCTCCACACCCTCTCCAGAATTTATTGTTTCTAGATTTTTTGATGATGGCCATTCTGACCGGTGTGAGATGATATCTCATTGTAGTTTTGATTTGCATTTCTCTAATGAGTAGTGATGTTGAGCATCCTTTCATGTGTTTGTTGGCAATCTGCATATCTGCTGTGGAGAAATGTCTATTTAGGTCTTCAGCCCATTTTTGGATTGGGTTGTTTGTTTTTTTGTTATTGAGCTGCATGAGCTGCTTGTAAATTTTGGATATTAATCCTTTGTCAGTTGCTTCATTTGCAAATATTTTCTCCCATTCTGAGGGTTGTCTTTTGGTCTTGTTTATGGTTTCCTTTGCTGTGCAAAAGCTTTTAAGTTTCATTAGGTCCCATTTGTTTATTTTTGGGTTTATTTCCATTTCTCTAGGAGGTGGGTCAAAAAGGATCTTGCTGTGATTTATGTCATAGAGCATTCTGCCTATGTTTTCCTCTAAGAGTTTGATAGTGTCTGGCCTTACATTTAGGTCTTTAATCCATTTTGAGTTCATTTTTGTGTATGGTGTTAGGGAGTGTTCTAATTTCATACTTTTATATGTACCTGTCCAGTTTTCCCAGCACCACTTATTGAAGAGGCTGTCTTTTCTCCACTGTATATTCTTGCCTCCTTTATCAAAGATAAGGTGACCTGAAGTGCTTTTGCCACCGCAACCCTTCCTGCTCTCCAAGCAGTGTCCATCACTTCCACTGGCAGTGGCACAACTCACAAACCTTCACAGTATACAATCATGGTTGTCTTCTGTTTCGAGGACATAGGGTAAGAGATGTTAGAGAAGGGATCCCTAGGACCAGAACAGTGTTAGTCGGTCACGGGAGTGGATGTTTAAGGCTTGGATCACTGTGCCAGCACTTAGTGCCAGATCCCAGAGAGTCCCATGTGTACTCTACACTTATTCAGTTTATTTTCTATGTACTTCTGGTATGTGGGCCCGGGACAGGGGCCTTCTTCTTCTTTTTCTGTTTTTTTTAATAACAATTTTACTGAGATATAGTTCACATGCTATAAAATTCACAATTTTAAACTATAAAATTCAGTGTTTCTAATATATTCACAGTGTGGTGTAACCTTCACTACTATCTTATTTTAGGATATTTTCACCATCTCATAAAGAATCTCCTCCCAGTCCCTGGTAACCTCTAGTCTGCTTTCTGTCTCTATGAATTTACCTGGTCTAGAAAGTTCATATAAGTAGAATCATACAATATTTGTCCCTTTGTGTCTGGCTTCTTTTATCTAGCATACTGGTTCCAGAGTTCATCCACATTATAGCATGTGTCGGTACTCCATCCTTTTTTATGGCTGAATAATGTTCCATTGTATTCCACGTTTTGTTTATCCATTCATCTCTTGCTGGACTTTGGGGTTACTGCCACTTTTTGCCTATTCTGAGTAATGCTGCAATGTTTATGTACAAGTTTTTGTGGGGTGTGTGTTTTCTGTTCTCTTGAATGTATATCTAGGAATGGAATTCCAGGGGCATATGGTATTTCTATGTTTAACTTTCTGAAGAACTACAAAACTCTTTTTTAAAGGGCTGTACCATTTTATGTACCCTTTTATACTCCTACAAAGAATGTATGAAGGTTCCAATTTCTCCTATGTTCCTTCTATTTATTTTAATTATTATAACCATCCTAGTGGATGTGCAGCTGTTATTTTTTTCATTGTGATTTTGATTTGCATTTTTGTAATGCCTAATGATGTTGATCATCTTTTTATATGCTCATTAGCCATTTGTATGACTTCTTTCGAGAAATGGCTGTTCAGAGTCTTTGCCCATTTTTAAATTGGGTTTTTTGCCTTTTTATTCTTGAGTTGTAAGAGTTCTTCACATATTGTGGATACTGTACCCTTATCAGATATATGACTTGCCAGTATTTTCTCCCACTCTGTGGGTGTCTTTTCATTTTCTTAATAGTGTTCTTTGAAACAGAAAAGTTTTAAATTTTGATGAAGTTCAATTTATTATTATTTTTATTTGGTTGCTTGTGCTTTTGAGAAACCATTGCCTGATACAAGAGCACAAAGATTTATTCCTATCTTTTCTTCTTACTTTTATAGTTTTATTCTTATATTTAGGCTTTTGGTTCACTTTGAGTTAAATTTTGTCTATGGTATGAGGTAGGAATCCAGATTCATTCTTTTGCACATGGAAATCCAGTCTTCTCAACACCATTTGTGGAAAAGACAATTCTTTACCTATTGAGTTGTCTTGGCACCCTGTTAAGAACCAACTGACCATAAATGTATGTGTTTACTTCTGGACTCTCAATTCTACTCCATTGATCAATGTCAATATTCTTTATGCCAGTTCCACACAGTCTTGATTACTGCAGTTTTGTAGTAGGTTTTGAAATCAGGAAATGTGAGTCCTCTCTTTCAGTCAGTGTTCTACTGGAAAAACAGAGCCAGAGATTTATTGCAAGGAGTTGGCTTGTGATTGTGTGGGCTTGCTAGCCAGGTCTGAAATCCATAGGGTAGGGTAGGGTGTCAGGAGGAGCAGGCTAGACTCTCCTCGCCAGGTACTCATGCTGCAATCTATAGATATAATTTCCTCTTCATCAAGGAAGCCTTACTTCTGTGCTAAAGGCCTTTCAACTGATTGGCTCGAGCTCACTCATTTATGGAGGATGATTTCCTACAGTTAGTCAGCTGTCTGTAGATGTTAATCACATCTACCAAGTACCTTCACAGCAACACCTAGACTAGTGTTTGAATAACTGGGAACTGTACCTTGCCAAGTTGACACATAAAACTGACCATCACATCCTCCAAAATTGTTCTTCTTTTTGAAGATTTTTTTCCCCTATTCTGAGTTCCTTTGCATTTCCATATGAATTTTAGGGACAGCTTGTTAATTTCTGCCAAGAGGCCAGCTGGGTTTTTGATACAGATAGCATTGACTCTATAGATCAATTCGGAGAGTATTGTCATCTAAAGAATATTGAATCTTCCAGTGCATGAACATGAGGTGTCTTTCTACTTAATTTCTTTCAATAATGTTTTGTAGATTTCAGTGTACAAGTTTTACTCTTTTATGTTAAATTTATTCCTAAATATTTTATTATTTTTCTTGCTATTGTATATGGAATTGTTTTCTTAATTTAGTTTTCAGATTATTCATTGCTACTCTGTAAAGATACAACTGATTTTTGTAAGTCGATTTTATATCTTATACCCTTACTAAACTCATTTATTAGCTCTCTGTGTATATGTGTGTGTGTGTGTGTGTGTGTGTGTGTGTGTGTGTAGCTTCCTTAGTATTTTCTATCATACGATCATGTCATCTGCAAATAGAAACTGTTTTAGTTCTTTCTTTTCAATCTAGATGCCTTTTATTTCTTTTTCTTGTCTAATTGCTGTGACTAGAGCCTCCTGTACGATGTTAAATAGAATTCGTGAGAACAGATATTGTCTTTTCCCTGATCTTAAGGGAAAATCTTTCATGATGCTAGCAGTGGGTTTTTTGTAGATACCTTTTATGAGGCTGAGGAAGTTCTGTCCTTTTCCTATTTTGTTGACTATTTTTTATTATGAAAGGGTGTTGGATTTTGTCAAATGCTTTTTCTGTGTCTATTGAGATGATCACAATTTTTTTGTCCTTTATTATATATTAGTGTGGTGTACTACATCGATTAATTTTTAATGTTAAACCAAGCTTACATTCCTGGAATAATTTCCAGTTAGTCATGATGTATAATTCCTTTTTATATGTTGCTGGATTGAGTTTGCTAGTAATGTTTTTGAGAATATTTGCATCTATGTTTATAAAAGGTATTGGTCTGTAGTTTTCTTTTTGTATGATGTCTTTGTCTAATTCTGATGTCAGGATAATACTGACCTCTTAGAATGAGAAGTATTCTCTTCTATTTTTGAGGAAGAGTTTGTGAAAATTCTTCCTTAAGTGTTTGGTTAAAATTTACCAGTAAAACCATTTGGGCCTGAACTTTTCTTTGTGGGAAGTTTCAAAATTACTGATTCGACTTCTTTACTTGTTATAGGTCTATTCAGGTTTTCTATTTCTTTATGAGTCAGTTTTAGTGGTTTGTGTCTTTCTAGGAATTTGTCCATTTCATCTAGATTATCTAAGTTGTTGGCATATAGTTGTTTATAGTTTCTCTTATGTTTTTTAAAATTTCTGTTGTGATTTTTGCTCCTTTCATACCTAATTTTAGTAACTTGTATTTTCTTTTTCTTTATTTTCTTGGTGAAACTAGCTAGTCTAGCTAAAGGTTTGTCAATGTTATCAATCTTTTCAAAGAACTGCCTTTTGTTGAAAGCTGGGCATTTAAATAATGTAATGTGGCAACTCTAGAAATCAGATCACCTCCCTTCTGATGTTGCTGTGTGTTGTTGTTGTTCCTGTTTGTTTAGTGACTTTCCTGGAATAATTCTGAATAGTCTATATTACCCCATCATGTGTGGCTACTGAAGTCTCTGCTCAGTTAGCTCAGTGATCAGCTAACAATTGGACAGAGATTTCTTTAAACCCATGTCTCCCATCCTTTGCCGAGGGGTCCCATATGTGTTTGGGGGGATTACCCTTAGCACTCCAGCAGTTTATAATTCTGCCTTTGCTTTCATTTCCTTCTTGAGCATGGCCTCAAAGTTAGCCAGGGCTTTCTCAGGTCTTTCCTGGGCATGCACACAACCCCTCACATGAGTGCATCCTTCTACATCCCCAGGAGTATGTCAGAGGTTTTCAAAGCCTGCCTATAAACATCTCATTCCTTAGATCCTCCCTTTGAGCTTTTGAGCTTTTTGGCCAGGCTCTTCTTTTCCCCAACTGGTATTGTTACCCCAGACAACTATGAGTTTTTTTCAGCAAATGTCCTGGAGCTAGGGCTTTTCCACCGAGAAGCTCTGAGTCCAGTCAAAAGAAATAATCAAGCCCTGTGAATGGGGCTTTTCCACAATGCTGCTGGACAAGGCAAGTCATGCCGGTTCTCTGGAGATGTGGCTTTTGAGGCGCTCCAACCCGTCTGCCTCCTCCAGTGATCGCTAGGCTGCTGGCATTCACAGCTGCTGTTGGGGGGAAGCTGCTGCTTTTCAAGGCTACTGCAGAACTCAGAAGAGGGAGATGAGAATAGGGCAAGTTAAAATTCCATAGGGCTCTGATCTTACCAAATTTAAGTGTTTTTTCTTGAATAAATGCTCCTCAGAGTATTACAAGCCTTTGGCTAATTTCCAGAGTTATGAAAATGTTGATTTTCACAATTTTTTTTGCCACTATTGATGCTTTTATGGAGGAACAGAGTTTTGGAGGTCCTTACTCTGTCATTCCATATTTCTGCCTTCACCTGGGCATCTTATTGATGTCACAGACAGTACAGGGTGGGTGCTGTCTCAGGAGGCCAGTGAGGCCCCAGGGTATGTTCCATTTGATGACAGCTTCCCTTTGTTGAATTTCTTCCCCCAGTAAGGCAACGGATGGGATTTTTTTACATGCATCACCTCTCTGCCCCAAAACAGCTCTCCAGGGAACATGTTTTGAGCCCCGTATTATTGAAAAGACTCAAAAAAGTAAAATGACTTTATTTCGACTTAGTTCATATTCGACTTCTTCAGTTTTAATCTTTTGGGATCATTATATTTATTAGTTGACCCCAGTGAGGCCTGGGGAGCACCAATCCTGTATCACTCATGTTTGCCTGAGGTCTCCTGGTATATATCTTGAGCCTTCTAACAGGCAAACAGATCCAATACAGCAAACACTAAGCATCAGTTCAGTCCAACAAATAGTTATCAGTCACCCACAAAATGCCAGGCTCTTGTCCAAGCTCTGTGGAAACTACAAAGACCAAGCTTTTCCCTGCAACTGCTTAGCCAGTGTGCTGGGGCCTTCCGCTGCCTCAGCAAGTGCTTCTGACCCCTCCAACCCCTCTTCCCCATCTCCCCTGCCACCCTCCTCTCCGCCACTCTCATATCCCATTTGAATTTCGTACTAAGGCCGCTTAACCTTCTTCCGCCCTTGTCTCCTACAGGCGATTTCTCATCACAGAAACCAGAGTAGCTTTTAAAAATAACTTCTGCCCTGTTAGGCCCCTCACCCCCCAGGACTCCCCATTTGGATTGATTCCCAACTTCTTGCCCTGATGTGTAAGGCTCCCTGCCTCCCTCTGTGGCCTCCCACCTCTGACATTCAACTCCAGCCACGCTGGCTGTGGTTCTGTTCCTTGGACTCTCCAGGTGTGTTCTGCAGGCCTTAGGATTTCTGTGTTACCCCTTCTCTCTACCTGGAAGGCTTTGTTCCAAGATCTTGGCGTGACTCGCTCCTTCTCGTCATTCAGTGCTCATCTAAAATGTCACCTCCTCAGAAATGACCCCTGAATCTGAAGTAGCCCCCGGCATTTTCTATCATATAACCCTGCTTCATTTATATCAGAGTTTTTATCACTACCTAACATTTTCCTTTTTTATTTATTTGTTTGTCTACAGACTAAGCTTCATGAGGTCAGGGCACTGGCTGCTTCATGTACCAGTCTATCCCAGTCCTAGAACATAGCCAGCATTCAGTAAATAGTCACTAAAAAAAAAAAGGGGGGGGTGGGGAGAAAAACAGGATGTAAGCATCCTTTTCTACAAGGTGGCGATAACAGTACCTATCCTATAGGATTATCATTGGCAGTAATGAGACTATGACTATGGAGTACTTAACACCTAGTAGAACTCAGTAAGTATTCCTCCAATGAGTGAGATAATATTTGTTGACTGACTGACTATACTGTTCCACTATCTTCTGACACATGAAAAATCCCAGCATGGGGCCTGGTAGATAATTAAAGTGCAATGAATTTAAGTTGTATTTCTTTTCTTTAATCCTGTCAGGTCTCCTGCAGAATAAGTCTGTAGAAAGATCATGATTTTAAAAAAAGTATCTCATAGAGTTGTTGTAAAGGTTAAATAATAAGATGATGTGTGTAACGTAGGTAGCACTGTACCTGGCGCATATTAGAAGCTTCATAATATTGACTGATGTCACCATCATCATCACTGCTGTTTTAGCAAAGAGGCTATGCCTTCTTTCCAGCTAGAGTCCCTCTGGACGGTATATCTTGCTGTGAACACCAGCCAGGTACCTTGAAACCTTTATCCCCTTTCCTCTCGCTGGCCTTTGGCTTAAGTCCCTTTCTGCAGAAAGACAAAGTGACCAGCTTTTGATGAATTTTTTCCTTCTCTTATCTCAGCCACAGTGAAGAAGTGTAGCTGGGTGCCGGCCCAGCCCAGGAAGTGTTAATGTAATTTTCAATTCAAGATAAACTTAAGGCTAACTTTCAACACAGTTACTCAGGCAGTTCAAAGGTGGAGGTGCCCTGCAGAGGGGAGACAGGGAAGTCCCTCAGCAGCTGGCCCAGGACACAGGGGGCCATGGCTCCAAGTGAAGTAGCTAACCTCCATCTCTTCATCAAACCGCTTGAGACACAGTGCTCTGCAGAGAAGGGCCAGAGGGAGGGAATGTGGAGAGATTAGATAAGAAGGATTTACCGATCCCACTGGGGGATGGATCCAAAAGTACAGGAGGTTGAGAAGCCAAGCTCTTACATCCCAATCCACCCCCATCACTCAACAATTCCACTGTATGACTAAGGTGTGGAAAGCTTCCAATTAGAACGATACTTGTGAACATTGGCAAAGTGTATCTGTGTGTGCAGGGCACATTTAAAGGGAGAAGAGGGAAGATAAGTCCTTGCTTTCTAGGAGCACATGCTCTGAAATGAGCTTCTCAGTCTATGTGTTAGTCATAAGTGTATCCCCACACCTAACACAGCACCTAGCACATAGTAGGTGCTCAACAAATGTGTATTAAATTGAATATCTAAGAGTCTCTGTTCTGAAATACTTTCTCCACATATGGCAAGGTTTTATTAATTTGCTTGACACATTTTTATCTAGTTCCTTCTATGTTCCAGTCTTCTGATTCTTAGAAGCTGTTTTTAAGTCATACAAGTGGATGCCAGGCAACAAAACCAATCTAAAAGTCCTCATTCAACATGATTTATACTTTCCTTTCCTGTATTTATGAGCTCTAATATCAGCTTCTGCTATAAGTTACAGAGCAAGTACTTTTCTCAAGAAATAGTAAACATTTCTACCCCAATTCTGGCTGTGGGTGAACAGGAAGCCCCAGAGGAATCAGAGTGTGGTTTCGAGCACTACTTCTTAAATTAATGTACTTTAATTTAATGTAAATTCTTAAATTAATTTACTTCTTAAATTAATGTAATGTAGATGTAAGTCACCTGGGGTCTTGTTAAAATGTAGATTCAAAAGGTGTAGGTCCAGGGGCTTCCCTGGTGGCGCAGTGGTTGAGAGTCCGCCTGCTGATGCAGGGGACAAGGGTTCGTGCCCCGGTCTGGGAAGATCCCACATGCCGTGGAGCGGCTGGGCCTGTGAGCCATGGCTGCTGAGCCTGCGCGTCCGGAGCCTGTGCTCCGCAACGGTAGAGGCCACAACAGTGAGAGGCCCGCGTACTGCAAAAAATAAAAAAGGTGTAGGTCTGGGGTGGGGCCTGAGGTTCTGCATTGCTAGCAGGCTCCTAGCAGGTACAGGTTCTGGTGCTGCTGGTCCACAAACTTTGAGAAGCAAGGGTCTAGAGAAAAGGCCGCTGTCTGGATTCTAGTCCTTTCTGTGTCATTCACTAACCAGTGACCCTAGAAAGAATGCTTACCTCCTTTGGGCCTCAGTTTCTTTATTTGCAAACTGAAGAACCTGAGTTCAATGTGATCCAAGAGTTCTTCTAACTCTTAATTTTATGGCTCATTGGCTCTATTTGCTGTTTCCTTTATTATAGTAAGATCTCTTCGAGTTCTGAATGTCATGCAGTTTGCTCTTGCGTTCTCTTTCTCTGCTCTGAGGTGTTAATTGTCCTCTTTTTATCTGACATGTACATCCATCCTGCCCATTCCAAGCATGATGGTGTATAGTTAGATCAATCGGTGAGAATGATTTTGCAGAGAACTTCCACACAGGAACCCTCACCATCACCACCACCAGATTCTGCAGTGGTGTGATATTGTGCCCTTCTGGGTGAAGAGGAAATAACTATTCGTTCTGCTGGTCAGTAGCAGGCTCTGCTCGCCTCGGTTAAATAGAGCAGCATTTTCCTGCCATATTTCTTCACTAGGCTCCTGCCTTGAGGGCTGAGTTCCTCTGCTTAAAGTTAAGCAAGGGGATCACAGCAGGAAACAGTGTGATGTAGTATTGGAGACAGCCCTCTGGTGTCTTCACTTGGGCATTTTTTTTTTTTTTTTTTTTTTGCGGTACGCGGGCCTCTCACTGTTGAGACCTCTCCCGTTGCGGAGCACAGGCTCCGGACGCGCAGGCTCAGCGGCCATGGCTCACGGGCCCAGCCGCTCCGTGGCATGTGGGATCTTCCCGGACCGGGGCACGAATCCGTGTCCTCTGCATCGGCAGGCGGATTCTCAACCACTGCGTCACCAGGGAAGCCCCACGTGGGCATTTTTAAAGCACTGATCAGATGACCTTGTTGCCTGACTGGCAGGCCCTGAAGGCTCATAGGAAAATAAGGACACTGGTTTGCATGTGTGACTTGTGAATACAGGGTCATTACTGATTCATATACTCATAGAGCTTTACAAGAGAAACAACCAAATCTTACAACAAACACAATAAATGAAATGTGATGAATAATCTTGACTCTGCTAAAGGTTGATGATGCTACTCAAAGATCAGCAACAGATAGAAGCTGCAGCCGTGCCTAGACTGGCAGGACAAAGGGTAGAGGCAGTTTTACCGGAGCCCGGGAATAGCGTCATCTGTGAAGGTCGGGATATTGGCAAGCCTGTCCCGTGGGCACTGGGGCTCCCCCTGATCTCCCAGGGCAGAAAGAAGGGGGAAGGCAACTTGGCTTCTCCCTTCCTCCCCACTTCCAAATGCCAGCCAGTGCCTCCCATTAGGGGAACTCTACAAGAAGCCAGCTGACACAGAAAGCCTGAGAATTGCAGCCTGCAGAGGTTGCCTCCCTTGTGCATGCTGAGCTGAGCAGGGGAAGGGCGAGGAATGAATCTGAGGGCACATAGCACCAACATTAATACCCCAGATTGATTTCTATGCCACTGGAAAGCTGGGGTGGAGGCAGGCTAGGAGGCAACTCTGAGTCAAAGATAGCATATTCAAAGTTGCTGTCCCTGCCTGATCTTTGGGTGGAACCATCCAGTGGACAGTTTGGGTTGTGGAACTGGGACCTGGGATAGAAATCAGTACTGAAGGGGTAGGCATGGTAGTCATTTTGCCTATGCTGATGGGCAAAGCTTTGCAGGAGGTGAAATTCCCAAGAGAGATTGTAAAAACGAGCAAGAATAAGAAGACACCTTACATTTGTATGACTGTAATTTTCAGAACCTTTTTTCCTATGTCTTTTGACCTTACAGCCATCCAATAGCTTTGACAGCATAGCCTGGTGCTCTACTTTCCTGCCTAGAAATATAGACAAATTGAAAAATGATCATGTCTGTGCTTTTTCTTATCATAGTAAGTTCTTTTAAATTGTGTAGAGAGGTGCTCAGAGTCTAGACCTCAATGTTTATGAACTCTTGGAGGCTAAAAACAGAGAAAGAAAACTTCTAGAAATTTGCTTCTTGGGACTCTACAGACAGAATTTGCTAATAACTGGGGTAAACATGTAGTGAGTGCTATTCTGTTGAAGAAAATATTGCTCTGACTGAACTTTCTCTGAACTTACAACATCCTTCTCATGATTTACTGACTTCTGAACATTGACACTTAGGTCTCTGAAGAGGGTATAAAGAATTGTTTTCAGTTAAACAAAAACAAAACAAAACTAACCACAGCAAAAAAAAAAAGAGTGCTATTCTGTGCCAGGCATCTTTCTAAAACCTTGCATGAGGATGCGCTCATCAAATCCTTTGGTGTAGGCATTATTAGTTCCCCATTATACAGATTAAGTAATTCACTGTGTCTTAGTCAGTCCAGGCTGATGTAACAAAGTACCATAGACTGGGTGGTCTTTAAGCAACAGAAGTCTATTTCTTACAGCTCTGGAGGCTGGAAGTCCGAGATCTATTGATAGTTGCTAACATGGTCGGGTTCCGGTGAGAGCTCTTTTGCAGGTTGAAGACTGCTGTCTTCTGTTGTATCCTCCTATGGTGGAAAGAGAGCAAGAGAGCTCTCTGGAGTCCCTTTTGTAAGGGCACTAATTCTATTCATGAGGGCTTCACTCTCATGGCTTAATTACCTCCCCAAAGCCTTACCTTCTAATAACATCCCTTTGGAGGTTAGATTCCAACACATGAATTTTGCCAGGACGCAAACATTTAGGCAATGCACTCACTCAAGGAGACACAGCTAGCACAGGATGAAGCCTCACTCTGAGCCCAGGCAAGTGGACCCCAGGGCTCAGGCTTTAGCCAGTCAACTATATGCCTCCTCTGTGGGGAGACAATCCGTTGATGAACTCTTACATGAATCACACATTAGCTACCTGACGTGTCTGACTGCTAAAAGGACTCCCGGCACTCAGTTTACCCTCATGAAACAGTCTTATTACAGGCAAGGGATACAGCACAACAACAGCAGGACGTGGATGTGCAATGCAGGGGGTCCAGAGATCTCAGGCGTAAGTTTTGTCTTACAACTGGTTGCACAGGACACCCTTTGTCTCAAGGTCTCAAACCTCTACTGGCCTGCATGTGAAGCACCTGGGTACCAAGAAGCCCAAAGTCAGCTCATCGTAGAGGTCCTTTCTTAGTGAGCTGGCCACATAGGCACATTCCAGCCACGTGACACAACTCAACCGATGAAACCCCAAGACTCCACTGAAACCAGGTGCAAATCATAAATCCAATTATTTATACTAAATGATGCTGACAGGGCAATATACCCTGCCCTAAGTTGAACTCATGGTTACAGACCATCATTTATCTTTAGTAAATACATTCCATAGTGATTGCCAGTGGTTGGTAGCTTTAGAAGATTAGCCGAGATCAATTCAGACCAGCTGAGATTAACCCATGCTCTTCAACCCTCTTGGCTTTGCTTAGTGCATAAGTCAGGAACCTACTGCTACAACTTGGACAATGGTGAAGTAACCTAAATGTGAATGCTTGCCATTGGGATGGGAATTATTCTATAGAGAATGGAAAAGCCATCATTGGTCAGTTCTTACAAACATCTGTTACTTCAGCAGATGGCCTAGTATTTCTGTAGCCAACTTCTAATGTCCCTACCCTTTGCTGAGTATTCCAAGACTGTACCAGGTAGCCGTTCTGTGTGCTTGCATGAAACCCTAGCTTTGTCTCAAGGCCATTAGAATATAATATGATGAGTGCTGTGATACTTATCTGTGTCTCTAGAGCAATGCTGCCCATCAGAAACGTAATGCAAGTTATATATGTAATTTTAAACTTACTAGTAGCCACATTTTAAAAAATGTTTAAAAGAAACAAATGAAATTAAATTGAATAAGTAAGTTATTCATCCAACATGTCCAAAATATTGTAATTTCAACATGAAATCAGTATAAAAATCATTAATGAAACATTTTGCATTCTTTTTTCTAAATTTTCAAAATCTAGTGTGTAACTTATATTTGCAACCCATCTTAATTTGGATACTAAATTTTCATCAGAAATACTTGATCTGGGGAATTCCCTGCCGTCCAGTGGTTAGGACTCCACGCTTTCACTGCCAGGGGCACGGGTTCAATCCCTGGTTGAGGAACTAAGATCCTGCAAGTTTATGCTTTATAAAATTAACAATTAAAACCATAGATTCACATTCCGAAGTTGTTCCAAATATGCTTAGTTTTCCAATAACCAATAACCAAATCAAATCCAATAACCAAAAAAATCATTTTTCCTTAATATTCACATCCACATTAAAAAACTGGTTTATCATTTTTAGAAGAAATGATTTGACTTTGAACCATAAGGATATCAGTTTCTAAACTATGTCTATCCACATTAAGTAAATTCACTAAATCTTATATCAGCTCAGTATTAATAATATTGAATTCAAAGGTGTAGTTATGCAACTCTAAATTTATCAATACCAACAAAGCATTCTTCAAATTTTTCTTGTAGTCTTTGCAGTAAATTTATAAAACTCTCTCAATTACAATTAAAATCTTCTGCATATCAATTCATGTTAAATATATAAAAATCATGACTGTTGACTTGTATTATGAAAAGTCTCGTTTATAACATGCATTCTCATACTTGACTACTTAGGTTGCAATAAGCTTTTCCTTTCCTTGGAGATGCAAGTTTAGCTTGTTCACATCCAATGGGGCATCGGCAAAAAATGTAAATCATTCTGCCATTTTCTTGTCTTTGATTATTGAGTATTTGGCAAGCATCCCTTAAATTTCAAGAAAGTCTTGAATTGGAGTTAACAGCAAAGTAAATCTTTGTAAAACTCTTCCAAAATTCAATCAACAAGCACTGGCAATGAACACAAGATCATTACATTGATTGCCTTTAACTTCTTTCACCATTTCTGTAAACTGGCAATGATTCCATTTGCATGTATATATGAAACAATTTTAACAATTGTATGATTATGCTTTTCATAGAGTCTGCTTAACAAAACTGAGCACAGATATTTTCAGTATGTTTCAAACAGAACTAAGCAATAAGGAAACCATCAGTCATTTTAAGATTCCACTAAGTCTAAATTTTTGACCTAACAGCTGGAATACCATCCATCGTGGGAGAAACTAATTTCTTCATACATAGCTAAAATTCTTTGACAAATGTAAAGGATTAAAAACTACCTGCTCCAGGAGTTCCATTTTATGGGCTACAAATTGACATTTCTTTGTGAATATGGAAGTCATTTAAAGTAAAATGCACCCGAAGTATTAATTGGCCAGTTTTATAACTTTCGACTCATCTAAAGCAAAAGAAAAGTTCCTACCATTTTCCAAGTTATGAGTCAATTTGTCTTTGACTTTGTTAGAAAAGTTTTACATTCTACAGCCTACCCATAACTAAAGCAAAGTGGTTTTATACTCTCGCCACCTCAAAGTGGTTTCATAATTTGGCCAAAGTCACAACTCAGATTCTGTTAAAACTGTGTAAAAGGGCTTCCCTGGTGGCGTAGTGGTTGAGAGTCTGCCTGCCGATGCAGGGGACACGGGTTCGTGCCCCGGTCCGCGAAGATCCACATGCCGCGGAGCGGCTGGGCCCGTGAGCCCTGGCTGCTGAGCCTGCGCGTCCGGAGCCTGTGCTCCGCAACGGGAGAGGCCACAACAGTGAGAGGCCCGCGTACCGCAAAAAAAAAAAAAAAAAAAAAAAAGTGTAAAAAAAACTTTTGTACAACATTTAATTCTGACTTCAGGTGACCAGTTTCATTGATTCTTTTTTGACGGTTGAGAGGGACCTATTTTAAAATCAAAATCACTGTGTAATTGCTGAAAATGCCTCATAATATTGTCTACTTTATTATCTTTAATTTTTTAACACAATAAACAACTTTTTTTATTTGGCTTTGCACAGTTGGCATGCATCATGAAATTTGCAACATACTTTATTCCAGTCTCTTTTCCCCATTACTGTTCTGGTCTTAGTCCTATCTTCCAAATCACTACTCAATTCTGCATCAGTAGTATGCCTTCATTTTAAACTTCAAAATTTGTCTGTAGTTATTTTTTAACTAGAAAAAGAAATTAACTATATTATAATGAAAATAATAGTATTTGAAATTAGTCACCAACTATGATTTACATAGGTTTCACCATAATTCATGCTCTCTGCATAAAATACTCAAAACAAGCAAATTACATTGTTACATAGTGTACAGAAAAAAATCATCTGAAATTACTCTGTTTTTAGCTTATAGATTGGTGATGTGTTAATATGGAATGTTGGAAGCAATGTACTTGCTTGACACATGAAACATAGTAAAAGAATAAAATCTTAGGGGATACAGCAGTTAAAGTAAAATGTAGTCCTACCAGAACAAATAAAGTTGTGTTTAACAGAAAAATATTTTACACTGCTTCAGTTTTTAATTAAAATTAATTAAAATTGAATGCAATTAAAATTCCATTTTCTCAACTGCATTAGCCATATTTTAACTGTTCAATGGCCACATGTGTTTTGTGGCCACCATCTTGGACAGGGCAGCTCTAGAGTCTACACAGATCATCACCTCTGGCAGCAGCGAACTTGTTTACCTTGTTCACTCTTTATTCCCAGTGCACAGTAGGAGTTGAGTAATAACTTGTTCCATTAAAATGAAATAATGGGTTTAGCACAGTGACTGGCACTTAGTAGGCATTTGTTGAAGTGCTGATTGAATAAATGATGTGCCCTTTACTCATTCATTTACCAGTGACCTGGACCCAGGCAGTCTCTCTAAGCCTACTCTGCCCAGGTGACCCAAAAAGGCAGTGAACAGTCACACCGTGGCCTCATTCCAAACAGAAAACACCATCTTACTAGTGTTGTCCAGCCTATTTATTTCATTGAATTCAGGGGGAAAACCAAGAAGTTAGCATTTCTAACCCTGATAAACCACTCTGATGGTTAGAGCATGGGGAGATTTGATATTTGGGAGCAAAATGAGAAGCGTTCAGTTAAACTTGGGGACTGGATAATGTTCCAGCCTTGGGGTTAGAAAGATGTTTCAGGCATCTTCCAGCACGGAGCACCACCCCAGTCCCCACTGCATCCCCTCTCATTTCTGTTTGAGAGAGACTTTCCTTGGTAAAAACACTACAGAACTCACCACTTCTCCAGAATAATATTTGTTTGAGTCAGTTTTCTGTTTAGGGCTAAAAATAGAAACTCAAATATTGAGAGCGGCAGTCGGACAGGATTTCAGATCAGCATTCGGCAGGCTACATTGTCTCTTGGATTAAAAACAAATTATATGTATATATGATTGTTTGGGTGATCATCCTGATTAAAGAGAAAGGGTAAATTACAAAGAGAAGCACTACGAAGTCGCAGAGTAAAATGTTATTCTTTTAGATTAGGGTTAATTGTGAAACAGTCCACCTCGCTGTCAGGCAGATCCTGCAGAAGGTCAGGACAATGACATCTGCAGCCAGCACCACGTGGGGGTCGAGGGGACCACGGCTTGGAGTGGGTTCCTGGCTCAACTTCCAAATGGCTGTGGGTACCTGGCTCTCCTGGGGAATCTTCCTTGTTTTTGTTTTTGTTTTTTTGCGGTACTCGGACATCTCACTGTTGTGGCCTCTCCCGTTGCGGAGCACGGGCTCTGGACACGCAGGCTCAGCGGCCATGGCTCACAGGCCCAGCCACTCCGCGGCATGTGGGATCTTCTCAGACCGGGGCACGAACCCGCGTTCCCTGCATCGGCAGGCGGACTCTCAACCACTGCGCCACCAGAGAAGCCCATTCCTTGCTTTTATTATTATTACCATTACAAAATATACGTAACACTAAATTTACCATTTTAACCATTTTTAAGTGTACAGTTCAGTGGCACTTAGTATATTCACAGTGTTGCGCAATCATCGCTGCTATCTAATTGCAGAACATTTTCATCACCCCAAAGGGAAACTCTGTACCCATTAAGCACTCACTCTCCGTCTCCCCCTGCCCTCAGCCTCTGACAACCACTGGTCCGCTTTCTGTCTCCCTGGGTTTGCCTCTTCTGGACATTTTATATAAATGGAATCATGCAGGATGAAGCCTTTTCTGTCTGTCTTCTTTCATTTAAGCATGTTTTCAAGGTTCATCCATGGTGTAGCCTGCCTCTTGTATTTTAATGGCCTTGGGAGACTACCTGGCATAGTTACGAGAGGCCTGGCATAGGAGCTGTGCAGACCTGGGTTTGAATCCCAGGCCTGCCCTAAGCTTCGGTTTCTTGAGCTACAGAATAAGAATGTCCTGAGATGTCCGCCTTGGGAGTCCTTGGGAGGGTTCGTTTGTTAATATTGCTAATTCAGCAAATATTAATGGGGCAACTACGGTGTGCCAGGCCAAGGCTTTGGGAACACATTGGCAAGCAGTACCAGGCAAGTTCTTTGTCCAAATGAAGCTTGGTTCTAGTAGAAGACTGACAACAAACACAGAAACAAATAAGTTAAATAGGAAGAATATTGAGTGATGTGCAATTTTCTGGGGGTAGGAAAGGGGCTGCTTTCACAGCTTGGTGAGCAAAAGTTTTCCCCCAAGGAGTTGGCATTTGAGCTGACATCTAATGAATGGGACGAGCCAGCCTTGAGAAGAGCTGGGGAAAGAGAGACTATCCTAAGCAAAAGCACAGCAAGAGGAAAGGCCCTGGAGCGGGAAAGGATTTGGCACAATCATGGAACGGAAAGAAGGTCAATGTGGCTGAAATTGGGTGAGTAGGGGTGGAAGGAGTGACGTGAGGTTGGAAAGGTAAGTAGGAGCTGAGTCTTGCGGTGCGACGTGGACATCTAAATCCAAGAGTGACTGAAGCCGTGGGAGGCTTTAGCTGAAGGAGTGGCATGTTCTAACTTATAACCAGAGGAGTACCCTGGCAGCTGTGTGGAGGCTGAGGCAGTACGAGCAGGAGCTGGAAGGCTAGTAAGGAGGCTGCTGTATTAGTCCCTATGGGAAAAATCGGTGGTTTGGTGACTTGGTCTAGGATGGCAGTAGATAGGTTGTAAAGAACTAAAAAGATCTGAGATGGCCTAGAGAAGAGGGAAGTGTAAAAGATTAAGTTCAATAAATAAAAGTAAACTGAATGAAATCAAATGAGAAAATGCATGCAAAATGCCAAACAGTGCCTAGGACAGAGCTGGTATTTAACTCATGCCCCCTTCCCCACCCCACCCCACCCCACCCCACCTTCACACCCCCCATGCACATACTCATAAACTTTGGTGGCTTTTTAAAATTTATTTATTTATTTTTGGCTGCATTGAGTCTTCGATGCTGCATGCGGGCTTTCTCTACTTGTGGCAAGCCGGGGCTACTCTTCGTTGAGGTGTACAGGCTTCTCATTGCGGTGGCTTCTCTTGTTGCGGAGCACGGGCTCTAAGTGCGCGGGCTTCAGTAGTTGTGACAAGCAGGCTCTAGAGCACAGGCTCAGTAGTTGTGGCACACGGCCTTAGTTGTTCCACAGCACGTGGGATCTTCCCGCACCAGGGCTCGAACCCATATCCCCTGCATTGGCAGGCGGATTCTTAACAACTGCGCCACCAGGGAAACCCAACCTTGGTGGCTCTTTGATGAAGTATACTATGGGCCTCATCCTCACCTGGATTTTTCCGTCATCAGTGATGAGTGGTGACTGCAGGGAGAGTGGCATGGATGTGTCTCTGGCTTTCATGGGAAAATCATCTTCGTGTCCTCTACCACTGGCACAGAGAGGGCATTTGATGAATATCTAAACAATCAACTGGGGAGTCACGGACACTCCGACACTGCCTGGCTCAGAGCAGAGAAACTTCTGGGGATGCAGACTAACCTGTGAGGTTTTCTCTTCCGTAAAAATGGGGATCGTCATAGCATCTACTCAAGGGATTTTGCAGATTAAGTGTGATAATGTGTGTGAATCATTGCACACAGTGCTTGGCCCGTAACAAACCCTCAATGGAAGTTTGCTATTATCCCAGTTATTAAGGGTTTGCTTCCTGTGGATTCTTCATTAGGGTTGTTGAATGTAAATGGCCCATGGAGACTCTCTTTGGGGCCCTGGATTAAGTGGGGAATATGAGCCAGTCTCTAGGAAAGCAGGGCTCTGGTGCAGGAGTCTGACCGTGCTCTCCTATGCTCACTGGCCCCGGGAGGCGTGAAAGTGGAATTAATAAAGTGCCGTAGGTTTACTGCCGGTTCCTTTACAGCCTGACTTCCTGCGTGTTGTCTACCAGATGAGACATAAGGGATTGCAAATGCAAATGGAAAGTGGGATATTTTTAGCTGGGGCCAATATAAATATATTTGTGGGGGAGGGCAGAACAAAGGCCTGAGGGCCTGATGTTGACAGAGACCATTGTTGTTAATTGTTATTGTTAATATGTTGTTAATTGTTATTGTTAATATGACTTCATCCTAGTAAAAATGATAGCTCCCCCAGGCCTGCCAGGGAATGGGAGAGCTGGGTTATCTGTACCTACACATGCCAGGAACCTTGGAGGGGGGGGTGCGGCAACCTGCATGTGACCCTGACCCATCCCCCCAGCAACCCTCTTGGCATGTCTGGGGCAGGGGCTCAGCAAATGGTACTCACCTTGGAATCAGAAGTCTGGATCCCAGCTCTGCAGGGCACCAGCTACAGCCAAGGCTTCAGCTGGGAGCCTCGGTTCACCCTGATAGAAATTCAGAGAACGGTTGAACCCTCACAGAGTAGTTGTGATGAATAAACAAGATAAATAAGGTCCACAAAGTTTAAGAGAAATGCTAAATTAAAGAGAGCCTCTGGTATTTGCGTTAACCTCACCGGCCCTGTCTGCCTGTCTCCCGCCACCACAGGAAGCATCGCAATTCCAGGCTCTGTCTCCAGCCTTCCCTCCCCACCCTTCCCCCACTCTGCTTAGCTTATCTCCTCTCCATAAATCTGTTTTATTTCATTAGACCCGTTGCAAGATGTATAAATGTTGCCGGGCTAAGAAAGCAGAAGGCCTGGGAAACCTCTAAGAAAAGATTGGCCACTTGGGGTCCTTATTCTTGCCCAGCCGGTGGGAAGATGCCAGCTACTGCTCTGCCTGCCCCTTTATTCCTGCCCCGTTTCCTCCATCATAAATGGAAGCGTGAGGCTTTGACGCCACAAGGGGAACCTCCGTGAGTGGAAATTCTTAGGCTGTCAGTTGAGGAATCTCTTCAATTTTAGGAACACTAGGGCCCAAGAAGTGGACTTGAAGCTCCCCACTTGGCCACTCTGTACCTTCCATTTTCTTCCCCTGAAAGTTTCCACCGGACATTCCCCAGCTTTGGTTTGAGTACTTGGCTCTGTAATCTTGGAGACATTCAGCATACACCCCGCAATTAAGACTTTGCAACTCCGTGCAGCGTTTCTTAAGAGAAAGTTAGAGTCAATTAGATCATCTGAAGATGGATTAGCCTGCCGTCTGCACAATATTAAGAAAAATCACGTTGGCAAATGACGGAGCCTCTTTGAAGAGCTCTGAAGGAAAGCCACTAATGAGCTCTACACAGGGTTTCCCCCCTGTTCCCGAAGGGTTAACACAATTTGTGGGAAAGGAAAAAAATCCCCTGTGGTATTAAAATGCTGTGTCAGAGATTTGTAAGCTCTCCTTTGTAGCTCTGCCCCTAGGCCTGGCTCACTTCAGTTGAGATCAGGTTAATAAGACCTCTGTCGCTGCCTAGCAGTTCCAAATGGGGTTCCAGTCTGGTGCCTGACCAGAGAAGAACAGTTATTATTATTGGTATTAAAGTGCCGAGGAATTTGATTCAATAAGGTAAGGGACATCTGCTGTTCTTGCCTGCCCAGTATGCATTCATCCTTTTTGACAAGAGCAGCTTGCTTTTCCTTTGGGGAAGACTGTCTCATGTCCACTATCCGTCTGGATGGGGCTGGCCCAGTCTCCAAGTGGGGTAGCCACGTGCCCAAGCCAGATCAATTGGTATATTGGAGAACCCAGCCGTGCACCAAGCCGTGGGACTTGTCAGTTACATGAACCTAGAAACACCTCTTCCCTCTACCCTCACTTTTTTTGTTTTTAGCTTCTGCCAAGTGGAGTTAAGTTTTCTGTTATTTGCAACTGAGAGTCCTGAGTAATACAAATACTAAAGGAACTTGTACTATACTAGGCACTCTGAAGGGACAGAAAAAGAAACATATATAAAACTGTCTTACTCTTAGGAACCACCAACTTCAAAGAGTCAAGTCTTAGATACATTAACTATTTAAAGGATTGAACTGCGTGGAATATAATTAAATGACCAAAAAATATGTTCTGTGGGAAGTCAAGAGAGGGAGAAATTGATGTGGGCATGTGGGCTTCCTGGCAGAGGCTGAATTTGAACTGGGTCCTAAAGGATGGAGAGGATTAGGTGAGACCATGAGAATGCAGTGCTCTGCAGGAGGTGCTGGGAGAACTCAGAAGGAAGTTCCTTTGCGGATAAGAAATGGAAATGGATTTTGACACAGCATCAGGGCAGATACCAGAGGACTTGGAATCCCTGGATATTTCTCCGTTGTGGACTTATGTACAAGTAGGGGGATCCACATGGGTTTGGGCTTCCGGTTTAGGCAAGTGTATGGCACCATATGTTTCACCTGTGCTGGAGAGAAGCTGGTACAGGGGAGGGGAAGCACCACTGGGCTTGGCTCTACCACTTAGTAACTGAGGAACAATGGGTGAGTTCCTTAACCTTTCTGAATCTCAGTTTCCTCATCTGCAAAATGGAGATAATAATAACTAAACACTCAGGGTGTTTGTGAGGGGCACTTAGGACAGTACCTGGCACATGATAATAACAGCAGGTAATATCTGTTGAGTGTTTACTATTGTCCCCCCGACACTATGCTAAGCACCTGCTTTATTTCACATACTCCTCTCTATAGCCAGGGCTCAAAGAATGTCTGCTGAATCTGATTCGGGGTAACATTTTCATTTCTGTGCTTCATCAAACAATAAGCCTTATCAGAGTTCAAATTCACTGTCCAATGGGAAATGAGTATATTATCTAAACATTCTCGGAAGTTATGGGTTCTAATTTAATACACATTTTTAAATGTTTTAAATTTAATATAATCACACTACAGAACATTTGGAAAATAGGTTAAAAGAAAAAAATGTATACATAGCTCCCGTACCTACAATAAAACCGTAATTTCCTAATAGAGAGAGGTTGAGTATCTGCTTCCAACAATTAACCGCAGTGAGATCTTAGGCGAGTTACTTTAACTTCTCTCAGCCTGTTTTCTCATCCTATCAAGAAGCATCTTGATAGAAGCTTCCTCATAGAATTTTTTGGTAAGGATGAAATGAGATTATTCATGCTTTATTGGACACCTGGCACATAATACACACTCAATCAATGTTATCAGTACCTTTGGGTCATTTTCCCCATATGTCTTTCATATGATTGCAATAGCCACGTATGTACAATTGCTTCCATCTTTTTTTTCCCACTTAACATTGTACCTTAGATACTTTCCACGTAGTGACTTGATCTCCCTATCTCTCATCACTAATGTGTATGTTCTTCTAACTAAAATCACTGCCATTTGTCAACTTGTTCCCCTTTTTAAACATTTATTTATAAATAATGCTGCACCTCACATCTTTACACAAGTGGCGATTGTAAAGGTTTAAGTCTCAATCCACTGTTTCTTTGAGCTCAGACCATGAGTCCATACCTTTTCAGAAAGTGGTGAGTAAGTGTCACACCCATGTTAGCAACGACCTTTGACAAATTGTGGATTATGCTGGTTTGATGGACTGCCACCAGAAGATAGGATTGTCATTATTTTTCCAGCAGTGAATTCCCTGCAGTGTGATATTCTGTGCCTCATCTTTAAGGAGGTTTTATTATGGGTCTGAGTGTCAGCTCAGTCTCTGCCTTTCTTGCTGACAGAGCAAAAGGAATCCCAGCATCTTTTAGCTGGAAGTTATTACCCTGGTCTCTCTGAATCTTGTTTCTTGGAGTAGAATGGACTCTGCAAAACAATTCAAAGCTGTCTTTCTGTTGCAAATCAAAGCCTCAACCCCTTATTTGGGTCCTGGAGTAAGAATTTCCTAAGGACTTTGAAATCGGACCCTCCTGCTTACACCTGGAGTCACCAGTAAGCCTGGCCCCCAGATCCCCTGGCTGATGGACACACAAAGTTAAGGGCAAAGGTGAGCTTTTCATTTCTTCCCCAGGTCCTAAAATTCCTTTGAAATCTTTATGATCTGTACCTCCAGGGATCATGCAAACAGCTTGAGGAAATCCTAAAATTGTGTTTTCTCCAGATAAGCATTGAGGTCAAAGGAAAGACCTTTGCATGCCTTCCCGTTGGACAGAATCTTGCCTAAGTTTAGAAAAGGCCACCAAGAACAAAAATGGCATTCAGCATTTATGCAGTACATTGAGAAATCGTTTTCAAAGGGCAAGCAGCAGAGAATAATACCCTAGAGCAGTGACACCTAGAAGTGACATCCTAGAAGTCTCAGACCCCACAGACAATTGGAGTGAGTAGTAAAACTCCAAGAACTATTTGTGAAATTTCAAAAGTCCTACTGTTGTGTATTATTATTATTACTTTTTTAAACAGCACAGGATAACTAGAGCCAGAAGTTTATTCGTCTCAAATTAGATCAATTAAATGAAAAAACATCTGCATTCTCATGCTAATTAGAGGCTTTAATTGGAAGTAGTATTTTTATATACTTACTGTATTTATATGTTGTATTTTAATACATTTTGGTTAATTATTTTTGTATTTTACAAAGATAATTATTTTAGTAACAGTAAGGGGAACAGTTACTTTTTTACTTAATTGAGATCCTTTAAAAAACTGTGTGTCCTTAGACAAACTGACTACAAATAAGATCTTTTATAAGGTGTGTGGCCCTGAACAAGTTACTTAAACTACCTGAGCCTCAGTTTCCTCATTTATAAAATAGAAATAATAGACTCTCCCCATAGGGTTATTATAAGGAATAAAAGACAATATGCACATAGTACAGAGGCAAAGTACCTGGCACACACTAAGGGTTCAATATATAAATATTTTCCCCATAAAAACTTCAAATTTTTATATTCGACAAAAATATGTAAAGCATAGGTCTTTGGGGGCAGGCGGATGTAAGACTCCTTTTTATGATGGTGAAAAAGTTAGAGGGCAGCTCCTTCGCTCTGACTGGTGTATACTTAAAACAACTAGCCACACCATGACCAGAATGAAACGTCCAGAAAAATTCATCTCCACTTGGTAGCTACCAAGCAACATTCCTTCAAGCGCTTTCACACCTGGCATAAACACCTTTTCTCCCTGTACTTGGTGGCTGCCATTACCCCAGTTCTTGAAGGCAGAGGTGGAACCGAGTGCTGTGTCTGGAAGAGAGAAGCTGACAAACAAGTCCTCTGATCGTTGCCCGAGAGCCCGCTTTGAGCAGTGGCGACAATGCCACTTTTTTTTTTTTTAACATCTTTATTGGAGTATAATTGCTTTACAATGTTGTGTTAGTTTCTGCTTTATAACAAAGTGAATCAGTTATACATATACATATATCCCCATATATCCGCCCTCTTGCGCCTCCCTCCCACCCTCCCTATCCCACCCGTCTAGGCGGTCACAAAGCACCGAGCTGATCTCCCTGTGCTATGCGGCTGCTTCCCACTAGCTATCTATTTTACGTTTGGTAGTGTATATATGTCCATGCCACTCTCTCACTTTGTCCCAGCAATGCCACTTTTGTTCCGCCTTCAGTGTTTTGCCCACAGCTGAACCTGGAGAGGCTGGCTGTTAGGGCAACCATGACTCTCCAAGGGCAGACAGCGCCAGCCAGGACCAAGAATTCATTCGGCCCCCAAGATCCAGCACGGTGGTTCCCCCCACTAGGGAATCAGTCTCAGGGAACGCTGACCTGCTCTTTGGCATTCAAATCCATTCCAAGCTTCATGGACGTAAATTGGAGTTTTGAAATGTGATATCACTGCTGAAAAGGCCAGAACCATTAGCCCAGAACCGGTATACCCTTGTTAATCATAAGACATGATAATTGCCTTGTACTCATGCAAGTGAATTGTCATTCACTCATTCATCAGATATGAGTTCCTACCAGGTACTAAGCATTATGCTCAGTGTTAGGTACATATAGATGAAAAAATGGTGTCCCTGCCCTTAGATTTGCAGACTGGTGGAGAATTTGTCACCTGCTTAGACAAATACAACATAATGTCCTGGAGAAGATAAGGGATACCTAGAGAAAAAGAAACGGAACCTGCCTAAGAGGCTAATAATAATAGCTGCAATTTATCAAGCATGTATCCTGTGCCAATCACTGCACCAAGCACTTGGTATATATTATTTTAATTCTTTTTTTTAAATTTATTTATTTTTGGCTGCATTGGGTCTTCGTTGCTGTGCACGGGCTTTCTCTAGTTGTGGTGAGTGGGGGCTACTCTTCATTGTGGTACGTGGGCTTCTCATTACAGTGGCTTCTCTTGTTGCTGAACACGGGCTCTAGGCACACGGGCTTCAGTAGTTGTGGCTCGTGGGCTCTAGAGCACAGGCTTAGTAGTTGTGGCACACAGGCTTAGTTTCTCCGCGGCGTGTGGGATCTTCCCAGACCAGGGATCGAACCCATGTCCCCTGCATTGGCAGGCGTATTCTTAACCACTGCACCACCAGGGAAGCTCTATTTTATTTAATTCTTAAAACACACCTATAAAACTGACTATGTGGTGGTCTGATTATCTTTCTACCTCTCTAGGGAAGGCCATGCAAAGGAGATGGCATCTGAGGGTCTTAAAAAAAAAATGAGTTTGCTAACTGGACAAGGGAGATATCATTCCAGGCACAGAAAACAAAATGGTTTTCAGATCCCTTGGTATGTGTGGAGCAAAGGGAGTATTCTGATATGAGGATGCTAATTGTAGTGAAGTAAGAAATAAATGAGATAAGGCTTCAGATATGGATGACCCTTAGCAGAGCCAAGATGTAGAGGGAGGTGGCTCTGTACTGTGGTGCTCTAGTTACAGGGAGGAATGGCCATGTTTGTTGGTTGGTTTTGAAAGGGAAAGCCTCCACATATAGGTAGGCTGTGAGAAGGGGAGAATGAGAGGGAAAAACTAAAAACACAGAATAGGAAGAATGATGGGTGGAGACAGATCTTTATCCTCAGATTGGAGGAGAAATAAGAAGAGACCTAAAGACATAGGTAAGTTGGTAAGAATAAGTCTGGGGGGGAGGACCCAGGTAGGAGGCAGAAGGAAAGGATATATGATCTTGAGACTTGTATCCATACGATGCCTGTTCTGTCTGTGAGACCAAAGACAAGTCTTCTGAGGGGAATGAGAGGTAAAGGAGTATGTTAGGGCCTTGATGACGGGAGTGAGAGTTTAGCATCATTGTTGACTGCAATTATGAGGTGCTGGTGAGACCCCTTTGGATCCTGAGGAAGGAATCAGTGGTCAGAGGAGGAAGAAGAGAGTGACTGGTGGTGAGACAGGTGATGATGGCATGTGAAAAACAGTTGAACGTCCTGGGAATGGTTGACTGCAGTGGAGAAGAGACTTTGAAGAAAAGACCTAATAGGTGACTTCAGGGTCTACTTTCAAACATCTAAATGAGGGAGTGGACTTATTGCAACAAATGGTCATTTCTCAGAGGCAGATTGTAACCCCCAACATGAAAAGTGGTAAGTAAGTAGTGCTGTCCAATGATGGAATAACCTACCTTGTGAAAGGTTTCCATCATCTGTCAAGGATCTTGTGCAGGAAATTTGGTAAGCTTAATTAAATTGCTTCTTAGATACTTTCAATACTACGATTTTATGGTTACGTAGCAAGTAAAGTATTAAAATAGAGGGAAGCCAGTCTAGCATCCTTGCAGGTTGTCTCACTTTCTGAGCATGAGAATCTTGATTGTGATGTTCAATAGGGTTTATGCAGTTCAATAATTATAGAAACAATCTTGGAACTTTGGTTAATTCCAGGAGGATTTTTGTTAAGATTGGCAGAAGCCATGCTCTGGAGAAGACCCTTAGCTGGGGTGACTAAAGGAGGACCTTCTGTTCTTATCTGATTTGAAGTCCTCTGCTCAAAAGATGTTTTGTATATCTTCCATGTCAAATAACTTTCTTTTTATTTGCCCCCCACATTGGGATTGGCTGCTTTCTTTTTTGGAAACTATTAGTTTATTTCAGTGATTCTCAGCAGGGGTGATTTTGACCCTCAGAAGACATTGACATTATCCGGAGACAGTTTTGATTGTGATGACTGGAGAGGGGTGCTAGTGGCATCTGGTGGGTAGAGTGCAGGAATGCTGCTAAACCACTACAATGCACAGGACAGCCCCACAATAAAGAATTGTCCAGCTCAAAATGTCAGTAGTGCGGAGGCTGAGAAACCCTGGTCTATTTTTAAATTTTCTTCTAAATCACTTGCTATCATCACCTTCTGTAAAACCCTAGATGCCTCCTTTTATCTTCTAATTTAAGAATTGTTGCATGGCTGAATGTTCTGTCTCTGTGAACTGCACACCCCACCCATTCCTTTCTTCATGTTGTAGCAAAAAGAGGGGCATTTTTAACTCTCTTTGGCCGGAAAAGTCACTTCTTGGTTAGGGTCCAAACAAGAAACAGATCTCACCCTGGATAAAGGCAGGGATGCCATGACTTTTGGGGTAAGAGCATCAGGTATCTCCTAACTGCAGCAGCTCTGGGCCAAGGGTACGGATGGAGGACAAGCTACAGATACAGCTGCATGGCACCATTTGTTTGACTTTAAGTAAGAGCTCATATCCTTTTTAGAAGACTGGGTATTAGAGCTCAGTCATGAAGGACCCCTGCAGCCTTTCCAAGCCCGGACAAGACCAAGACAGCAATACTGATACAAATGTAACTACAGCACAAATACACCCTGAGAAAATAGTAGATTACTCCTAATCTTCTGATTCTCATGCTACCTGTACCTACACATCTGAATCCCAGATCACGCTGAAGCTTTAAGGGAATTAGATTGTAAGTTATCCCTTTGTAGCTCCCAGACCTTCTACCCCCTAAAGAATCCTAGGACAGTATCCCTTCATGACCCTGCAGGGGTAGCCTGACCCAATACAAATAACTTAGGGCTGAGATTTCCCTTTTCATCCCTTACCTTTTACAGGCTGGATGGCCTTGGGGAAATTATTCAAATTCCTAGAACCTAGGTTTTCTCATCATTGAAATGAAGATATATATACTTTCCCATTTCTGGAAATCCATTCTGAGGAAATACTCTTTAATTTGGATGAAACTTTATGTACAGAGTGATTTATTGCTTTATTATTTAACATTAGACATCATTATAAAATAGATTAATTGTGACACATCTACAGAATGAAATGTGCCAATGAAAAAATAATGTGCATGAAGAGTTTTATTGACTAAGAAAATGCTTGTGCTCTAATGTCAAGAATCAGAAACAAGACACAATATACACATAGGCACATATAATATGATCTCAGCCATGTAAAATATGTGTAGAAAAAAGTCTGGAAGGAAACCAAACTATTACCAAAAGTTTATACTTAGTTTTATGTTAGCACATATATCACATGTTTAATAAAATTTAATGCTAGGGTATACAATAATTTTTTTTTCCTTTTGAATGCGAGCGTATAACACTCGAGTCTGAGAAACATTGATTTAGAGTTCTGGACAGAACTGGGCCTGGAGATAAAAAATTTTGGCGTCATGGGTATTTCAGTAGAGGTTGATAAGTCATCGAGGATGAGCCTGTTGTGTGATAGGAGACAAGAGTTAAGGACTGAATCCTGGGAAACCACAACATTTAGGGAGTGAGTGAGAAAGATGAGCCAGGGAGAGCAATAAGCAAGTTTAATCAATATGCAATGTGCAGTCTTTACGGAATAGTGGCACTGAGAAGAAAGATGGAATGGTAATGCTGAGAACTGCAGAGTTCCAAATTGGATATAAGCAATAAGGGTATTGGAGAACCCAAAGATCACTTGAAGTTATCTGGTTTGGAAGATGGAAGAACGCTGATACCAAAGGCAGAGATGGGATCATTTGAAAGCGTATAAGGTGGGAGAGGAGGAAGGAAAAGCTTAGTTTTGCATGGATTGTGTTTGAGATCTCCTTTTGAGAGAGATCCTGCTGTAAGAAATGCAGAACCTGCTGTAAGAACTGCAGTTAGCTGACAGCCTCCGGCTCTAGCGCCTTGGGCATCTGCTATAGCACGCAAGCAAGGTCACACTCTCCCCAGGCAGCTCACAGTCAACCAGTGACTAAGCTCCGAAGGGGTGATAGAGCTGAGCCTTTCTGTCCCACGTTGGCCTCCTCCCATAGGCAGTCAGTGCTCTGGGGCTCTCCACTGGGCTGGCCCAGACTCTGAGCTGCACCTTCCTAAATCCTCCTTCCCTCCCCCTCTCTTTACTAAGATGTCAGGACTGCATCACAGTCTGAAGCCTCTCTCTGTGTGTTTTACTCTTTTCCCCTTTTTCATCCACAAACAACACCCCCAATAAATCTCTTGTACTTTTAACTCCATCTTAGCATCTGCTTCCTGAGGACTGGAACTGAACCACGTGATGGTTTGTACATCCAAATGCAATTATGCTGGAGGGAGAATAGGATGGGTCTTGAAGACAATCAGATTGGAGAGATAAGTGAATTCCAAGGGCCTTCCCAACAGCATGACCAGAAGGAGGAACGGAAAAGCAAGGTTTGAGCGTTAAGTGACACTCACCTTTGGGAGGGGGTATAGGAGATCATTATGGGAGGGGAAAAGTTATTAGAGATTTAGAAGAAAAACCAGGAAGTACAAGATCATAGAAACCATGGAGGAGAGAGAGAGCTTTTGGGGAGTAGGGGATAAACAGAGTGTTTCAAAGGAAAATGAGTGGGGCCTAAGATTGTGCATTTAGAAGCCAAAATTATGGTTGGCCATCGAGAGATCACTTCAGAGAAAGAATGGTGCCTTATGTACAGTGATCAGGAAGAAACACCGGGAGTACCTTGGTGGTCTAGTGGTTAGGACTCAGCGCTTTCACTGCCGTAGCCCGGGTTCAATCCCTGATGGGAGCTGAGATCCTGCAAACTGTGTGATGTGGCCAAAATTAAAATAAAAGAAAAAGAAAGAAAGAAACACAGCGAGAAGTTACTAGAGGTAATGACAGTAGACCTCACATTTAAGATGTTTGTGAGTGAAAGGAGGAGCTCAGGAGAAGTAAGACTGTGTGTGTCTTTAGGAAGATCTGACCATTTCGGGAAGAGGTCTTTGAAGACACTAAGGGGGAAAAACAACCATTGTGGGGTTAAAAATCCTGGAGGTAATGGGAAGAGAAAAGCTACCCAGGACAGGTAGAGGGGTTAGATGTCAATAGGGAGAGAGAAGCTTCTTCTCTGGAACTTAGAGGGAAGAAAGAGAACATGGCTGGAATGACAGAGAGACGGATGAGAATAATGGGTGAGAATGAGGAACGTCATACTCACTATGTCTTCCAATAACTGAAATGACCAGGAAAGCCTCTGAAATTAAGGGAATCGGTTGGGGAAACTATTTAAAGGTGGGAAAAGTCAGGAACAGCTAATGTGCACACTCACTAAGTTATCCCTCGAGAAATGTGATGGGGTGAAGAAAATTCTTGTTTTTTGGCCGCCCCACACGGCTTGTAGAATCTTAGCTCCCTGACCAGGGATCGAACCTGTGCCCTTGGCAGTGAAAGCACAGAGTCCTAACCCCTGGACCGCCAGGGAATTCCCAAGGAAAATTCTTGCCTTAGATGCATGAAGCTTGGTCTCTGTAAAAGTACTGGACCAAAGGACTGTGACTCTAATTGGCAAGAAAGGACAAAGAAGTACTGACATTTCTCTTAGAGTTTGAGTGTTCCCAGCTCAGATGGAACTTGAGTGTTCAGGGAAAGGGACTCACACTGTGAGATCTACTATTGTCATTATCGACATGCGTAGAAAAAGAACTGGTCCGTAGATACCCATTTGCTTTGTTTGGGTGGCATTGTACTTTATGCTTCATAACAATGGATGATAGAGATGATGAGAGTGACTGAGAATCACTGTGCTCTATGTGAGACCTAGTATGATCAGAGAAGAAATGTTGGTGTCCTGAGCAAAAGCTGTATATCATCAGTCTGGATTTGCATGGTGTTTAGGCTTTATAGCTTTATCCTGGTCCCTCAACTCCTTGGGCTATAAAGGAAACCTTTATTATTGACGTTCCTACAAGGAAAAAAGTCACTGTTGTTAAGTGTGAAAGTGCCTAACTCCCAAGTATTTTTTCTATTGAAATAATTGTTTCAATAACATAATATCTGCGAACTTGTGATATCTTAGGAACATGACTGTACATTTAGAGCAGAGCAGAGCCCAGAACAGTAGCCTGAAATCATCTGAGTGGCAGCATCCACAGCAACTGTCATTCGTATGAGCCAGATGTGGCTCTAAGAGCCAGTTCATGGGGAGGCCTTTACGCTGTTCTTACGAAGAGAAAAGCAATGCAAAACAAAGAAACGAGCCAGGCATGTCAGTTTCTCCAAAGCTGCCAACTGGTATGTCTGCAAGGATGACTTATGCTCGCTAATTACCCCCAAAGCCCCGCACCAAGACAAAGCTCTTTATTCGTCTGACTTTGAAGCCAAAGTTGGAGACACCTTGAGAAGGTCAAATGATAGGCCAGCGTTTGCCTTGTAGTGGGCTGTGCAGGTGCTGCCTGTTGGCTTCCAAGCCTATTTTAGTCCCAGCCTGGCAAAGTTTACAGGAATGTCATGTGAAGAGATTTATAATACTTTCTGATTCCACCCAGCTCCAAATCACTATATGAATAATCTTTCTCAGAGCATATGAGTAATTCTTTGAACAGTCTTAGCCAAAATCAGCGGAATGAGCAAGCTTAAGGAAATACTTTCTTTTTCCTTTTAAAGGAATTGTTTTGCTGAAGTTTTACAAACCTCATAAAAATTAAGGGTTCGTTTGAATTTGGGGAAGACTCACTTTATCTAGGTTCATTTGCCAAAAATATTTAAATGAGCACATGCTGGATATAAAATCGCCAAAGAAATAGTATCAGTTATGCATTCTCAACCTTCCAGACTCTCCAGAGCCCTTAAAGCGCAGCGTTTTCCTACAGGTGTTAATGGGATCCTGCAAAAAGGAAGGCGATTTCCGGTAGGGTTGTGACACAGACGCTCATGCGGTGGGTGCTCTGGAACCCGCTGAGGGCTCCTGACCGCCATCCCATTCAAAGCTGACAATAGCACCCGTTGTTACAAGCAAGTGTCAGTCACAAAAGAGCCGCCATTACGGAGTGGAGCCCAGGTTTCCATATTCCCAACATGGCCAGAGGTTTCATTCCTCGAGAATGTGTTTATTCAGCCTAGTAAAAACATTAAAAAAGAGAATAAATCTCTGCTGACCCCAGAATGCTTTTCACCACAGCTGTAAACCATAAAACATTTAGAAAGGTAAGCAGGACCAAAGATAATATAGCTCCCCCAAGCAGCATGGACGTGGAGGTGGCCCTTGCAAAGACAGCTGCAGTGCACAAGCTTCCCTGCAAAATCATTAAGAGAGGGACAGGTTCTATAAGGTGTTAAATTATTAGTAGTCATTTTGTTTCTTTTTAAGGTGGGGAGGGCAATAATAAAAACCACGTGCTCAGCAGCCTGCTTAGCCATATAAAATAGAGAGGCCTGTGACTTTAAGTGTTGTTGTAAAAGTGGTTAATTGTCGATTTCTGAATGTGCCAAGTTTATTGATCTTGTTAACAGCAATGAAGCATGTGCTGTTGGTTACCATGGAGGGAAAGAAAAACAGTCTTCCATCCTGTTATTCTGTGGACACCCTTACTGGTTTTGGAGCCCAAGTTAAGGGACATAGGGGTAAATGCAGCATTAAAATTGCTTTCTTTCTACCTATCCGAATTTGTGCCCCATCTTTATAGTTCCAGTTCCTCCTTACAACTACATTTGTACTGCCATTTGTCAAGTGCTCTCTGTGGATCAGTGCCTTTCACAGAAAATGTGTTATTTATCTGTATGACAAACGCACATAGTGGATGGGGATTAGATAGCCATTTTACAGATAAGGCAACTGAGGTTCAGAGAGGTTAAGGAAGTTCTCCAGTAATACAGAGCTATTGAGCAGGGATCCCAATCAAGTCTTCGTATTCCAAGTCCAGAGCGTTCCCACTAATTATTTAAACAATTCATTCATCTATTCACTAGATAGGTATTTATTGACCACCCACTAAGAGCCAGGCACTGATCTAGGTACTATGGATAGAACAATGGACAAGACTGACAGCATCTGTGCCATTGCAGTGTCTATATTTTCGAAGCCATTAATCCCAGCTTTCAAGACCCACCCTCTGTTCTAAACTACTTTCATATGCACAGTCAGCATCTGTAATTTTATATTTTTTGCCGTTGAGTATTGTTCTGTTGTTATTTCATGTGTGTGTATTCCCTTTGGCTCCCCTCCAGCTAGACAATAAACCGTCTGAGGGCAGGGCTATTATCTAATGCTTCTCTTTTTCACACTCCATCCTGTACAGCCCATTAGATAAAGGGCATGTGGCTTGTTCTCTGCTGCAGAAAATCCTTATTACTCTGATCTTAATATCATTTAGGGCTTTATTTAGGGCTTAACTATTGCCACTTCGGTGATTGAGCACTTTGCTAAATGTGATACTTACATTGTCATATTAATGCTGGAACAATCCAACTATAAGTACCATTTTCAACTGAGGAAATTGTGGCTTATGAAGGCTAAGAAACTTACTCAAGATTTCACTATCAATAAGAAGCAGACCTGGGATCTCCGGTGGCTCCAGCTGGGTTCTGTTTCATAGCAGTTGGCTCATGCCCTGGCTTTGTCCCATCATCTTTTCTCCGAATGGATGTCGACTGCTGATGTACTATGGTGGTTCAGACCCCATTCGTTGTGCTAATGCTACTGGGATCCTGGACACTACGTGAAGGCTGACCCTTGCTTTTCAGTTTTGATGGCATAGTTTCCACCTTAAGTAATGTGGGCTTAATGTTCATTTACATTCTCTGATCTGCACAGAAATGTATTCGTTATTGTTTTGTGATAAGCAGTAATGATGTAAAGCAGGGCTCCCTGAAACTGCCTGCAGTTTCCAGGATCTGGACATAAAGACACAAAAATGTAGTGAGGAGAGAGCCCTGCTGCATGACAGAGTTTATTAAAATAAAAACAAAACAAAACAACCTGAAAGAAATGAATGCTAATCCTTTTGGAACTTTTATCAATCAGTCTGTCAACAAGTAACTGATAATTGCTGAATGTGAAGATTTGGATAACAAATGAGTTACATGTGTAACTAGGTTTTGTTTGGTTTTTGCATGCGGATAATGACTCCATTGGTGAGGACAGTCAGAGATCGGCAGGCTAGGAGACTGGGTCTCCTGTGAATTCTGTGTTTATTTAATGAAAGGCTACTGTTTACACTGGGGCTTGCTGCAAGAGTGATACCTGGCCAAGCTGCATTTTTGCTAGTTGTGGTTTTGAGATAATGATTTAAAATTGTGCGCTCAACTTAAAATCCACGGTCTTTTTCATGTAGACACAATTCAATTCAGTCTCCTTAAAAGAATATGACAGTAATTATTGCTTCTCAATATTATTGAGCATAAGATAATATAAGGAATGATGCAGAAAGGAGTGATCTCTTAGTAGTATGCCCTCGCATGAAAGGATCATGGGCATGCATTGTTTTGTATGTCCAAAATCACTCCTCTTAATTTGGAGGAAATATGTCCCTTCTCACTAACTATATGAGTCTTATGAGCATGCTCACCAGAGTGCTTCACACTCAGACCACAGAGACTGGTCCAAGGATGGGCAGATGACACGAGCCAGGCCGATCCTCATCCTTCCACAAAACTTTTCTAATATGGAGCAGACAAAAATAGCTCTCTTGTGTTTCTAGATGTGTTACTGCAGTATAAATCTGGATTTGCCTGTGGCTATAAAACCAGAAAGTTAAGATGAGAGACAGGTAGGAGTATCTGATTCCTTGGATCCAGTGTTTCCTGAGCCAGCTGCACCCCTGCTCTTCCTAGACATTGGCTAGTGAGCCAATAAATATTCTTTTATTGCTTAAAGTAGATCAGGTTGGGCTTCTGTCATTTTCAACCAAGAGTCCTGAGAGATACAAATGACTAGAAAGATCAGCCCCAGAGAAATATGATCTTTAGTAACCTGATAATTGGGAAAAGCATTCAGGCAAGCCTTACATTAAATGAAATAAGGAGAATGCATATGCAAAAGACAGTACACTTTAAGACATTAAGGGCAGTTTGAAACCTTTGAGGAGACATACAGGCTGCAGAATATATATCTTGTCAAGAGAACCAATCTCTACAATGTTTTCTGTAGAACTGAGAGAACAGAGCTTAAAAATGACAGATCTCAAAAAAAAAAAAAGTGACAGATCTCATTTGTTCTGGATACAGGTTTTCAAGAACATTTTTTACTGTCTTAAAATATATTTCCATTGTGACTAAATACTGTTACTGGTATTTTTCAGGAGGATTACTCCATAAGTGAAAAGAAATTATTGTACTCAAAATTATGATACAGGGCTTCCCTGGTAGCGCAGTGGTTGAGAATCCGCCTGCCAATGCAGGGGACACGGGTTCGTGCCCCGGTCCGGGAAGATCCCACATGCCCGCGGAGCGGGTAGGCCCGTGAGCCATGGCCGCTGAGCCTGCGCGTCCGGAGCCTGTGCTCCGCAACGGGAGAGGCCACAACAGTGAGAGGCCCGCGTACAGAAAAAAAAAAAAAAAAAAAATTATGATACCTTTCACCTTTGGTACACTGTTTTATTTCCCAAGTTAATGCTTACCATTTTAGCTGGCCTTGATAATAATAACTAAACAATCAAACCAGTAGGTTAAGAAGTATGAGTATGGACAGGCTCTGTTGAGGGATATTAACCAGAGAATAAACAGACTGGAATGTACACATCAAACTCATTTTTCTTCTTTGAAAATGTTAACAATGAGGGGTACATTTCTATGTCTATAGCTATACTTTTCATAAATGAGAAAAAAATATGTGAAAATCTGGCCACAACTTATAGTTTTTGGAGGCAGGAAAATATTTGATATTCACAGTGGAATAAGGGAAATGTAACAACTCTTCTGCACATTGAAGAGAAAGCGCTTGTTGTATTCTCCACGTCCAGATCAATTGCATTTATCCCACATTTAGGTATGTCTCATGGCTCATTCAAGGAACACCCATGGTGGGTCACGTTACAGGCCTTTGGGGAGAAACAGAACCATGTTCATAAGTATCTATTCAAAAGAGCAGAGGATCTCAGAAGTCACATTTGGATGAACTTTAGTTGATTCATTGAAACATTAATTATGTCAAATATCTCATGCACCTTAAGCTGCCTTAGTAAAAACTCTCTGATGTTCTGTTTAGTCAGTACATAAGTACCTCCAATAGTTGTTGAATGTACATAGAGCAATAATTAAAGATGAATAAATAAACAAGTTGGGATATGATGTCATCAGAGTGCAAGGAAATGACCCAAAAGCTCGATGTTCTAGAATTGTTTTCCAAGAGGAAATCAGTTCCTACCCCATATGGCGATTGTTACAGACTAGAATCTGGATTTTGTTTGCACTTGACTACACAGAGGAGGAAGGAAAAAATATGTTGTCCTGGTGAGAAGCAAACAGTTGGATGGTTTTCCTCAGTGAAAATCAACGTGAAATCTTACTCCCAGGCCTAGAAAAAGGTGAGGGAGTGGGAGAAGGCATGCTATTTAGCTCACCAATATCATTAAAGTTCTGTTTTTTCCCTGCTGAACATCCTTTTTCTGATTGCATAGCTTAGTTCTATCCAGGGGCTCTAACATGAATTTCTCACTTATATGGGCCTGTTGTAATAATGGCCATTTCACGTATTCAAGCAATTTTCAGAGCAACCCTATTAGTTTGATACATTTGTTCTCATCCCCACTGGGACTCAGAAAAGTTAAATACTTGTCCAGAGATCCTGTAGATGGTTAGAGGCAGCTAGGATTTGAATACCCGTCTGTCTGAGTCTGAAGCCCATGTCTTAACACTAAACCTATTGAAACATGCAGTTCACTCCCATGTATGCAGGGTTGCTGCTTCTGACTCATGAATGCTTCAAAAGTTATCAAGGATGAGCTAGGGGGTGCTTCCTCCACACGCCAGACAGGCACACATTAGCACAGTGGTATAAGTTTGTGCAAGGTCTGACTAGAGTATGAAATACAGGCTGGGCCCTGCCACCAAACAAACCCGGAAGCGTGTTTCTTTCACATTTTGCGTTAGCACACCTAGACAGCTGACCAGAGACCATAATACTAGCATTATAGACTGAAGAGATCAATAAACTCCTTTTAATGTATTAAATTTCAGCATATTTATAATCGCATTTTATAGATGAGGTCACTGGGAGGAAAGGAAAATGACAAACTTTGATCCCTTTGTGTCCTGGGATGCGGTACGCGGGCCTCTCACTGTTGTGGCCTCTCCCATTGCGGAGCACAGGCTCCGGACGCGCAGGCTCAGTGGACATGGCTCACGGGCCCAGCCGCTCCGCGGCATGTGGGATCCTCCCGGACCGGGGCACGAACCCGTGTCCCCTGCATCGGCAGGCGGACTCTCAACCACTGCACCACCAGGGAAGCCCCAGAAATACTCTCTTTTAAGCTCTGTCCTCCCACATGCAATGCCTACCTGGGATTCTTCCTTCTCATCCCCAACCACTGACCACCATAATATTCTTGCCTCTCCTCTTCTCTCTTCCCCTGCCTCTCTCTCCCTTCCTCTCTGTCTCTTTCTTTTCCCCATCCTATTCCCATCATAAGATTTAGCATCAAGCCATGCCTTTTCTCCTCAAAACTGAGTTTCTTGAAGTCTGGGGTCATTCACTCCCCGTATCCCAGCTGCAAGTGATATCTCTGTAAAGAGTCTATGAGTTGGATGGATGAGACGATGGAGGGATGGAGCCTTGGACCATTTAGTTCCTTCAAGGCTCATTGAAGTCATTGAATTTAGTAAGCAAAGAATCATTTTGATATCATATTTTCTCCCCTTGCAAATTACTTATCCATAGTTTTGATTGGGACTCTAGGAAGGGTGGGGTAGTTGCCCATGCTTTTAATGTTGAAATTTAATTCTCTCTTCCCTCCCTTCCTCTTTCCCTACCTCCCTCCTTTCCTCTCTCCCTTCTTTCCTGCCAAGTATCCTTTAGACAAGCGAAGAAAAAAAACTTCATTGAGAATTTAAACAGTTTGTATCTGACTGTGTGACTCCTATGAAGTGAACTGCAGATGGTTTCAGACACCTTGTTAGAATGACTCCATGTTATATAATGGCAAGAACACTGGGCTGGATATCAAGAGGCCTGGATTTAGCCCTGGTCTTCCCTTTCATTATGCCCTGAATTCTGAGCAAGTCACTTGGCCTCTCTGTGCCTAGTTTCGTCATCGATAAATAGGGAAGGTAGGACTAGTGAGTGATTTTCAAACTGTTCCTGGGAGCCCTCAGGTATTCACGGAGGTGCCTTGGGGTCTGACTCAAGAGGGATACTGGCATAGAGAAGCAGAAGGTTGTAGAGAATAGGCAGGCTTATCCCTCCCTACCCCTCATCTCTACTTCAATCAGAATAAACCTTCTTGTTTTCAACTCCATTACTTTTTTTTTTTTTTCTTCTCGGTACGCGGGCCTCTCACCGTTGTGGCCTCTCCCGTCGCGGAGCACAGGCTCTGGACGCGCAGGCTTAGCAGCCATGGCTCACGGGCCCAGCTGCTCCGCGGCATGTGGGATCTTCCCGGACCAGGGCACGAACCCGTGTCCCCTGCATCGGCAGGCAGACTCTCAACCACTGCGCCACCAGGGAAGCCCACTCCATCACATTTTTGAGCTTCTGCTAGAAAATCTATTCCAAAAGAGTTTGAAAACTACTGCCATAGATTAATATCTGATTTCAATATATAAATTATCTGCTTATGGTCTTCATTTACAGAAAGAATGGAAACTTTTCCTCCTGTGATTGTTGCTCTAAGAATGAATTTCTTATCACAAGAATAATCTCCTTTTCATCCTGCTTCCTACCTGGCTCAATACAGCACAAAATGCACCAGCTAGATCCATTATCCCCTGTGGAATACCTTCTATGTAGACACATTTATCAATGGTGGCTTTGTGAAACACGTGTTTTCACAGTTGCCACACGGGGCCAACTGTTTAGGTAAGAATGACCACGTAGGACAGCTTTGCACTCTTGAGCTGTCCTCTGTTAGCTGGGAAGTCACAAGCCATCATCAAAGCAGAGCCCAGGTTGTTCATCCACTTTGAAAGAGACATCTTTATGGTCCTGCTGACATTTCCTTTACTATATTAATAATGCGTTTTGAGAGGGGGTGTTTGGTTTGTTTTCTGGACAAGTTGGATGAGTGTCTCTCTATTTCAGCCATGGCCCTTTGTACGGTTTGTTTTTCCTGCTGTCCCAAGACAGACACCTTAATGGGTTGCTGAAAATGTCCAGGCTGCTTCTGGCTCTGGAGGTAGCTGGGCTCCAACAGTGGAAGGCATTTAGCAGAGCCTCTATGTTTTCGAACAGGAAAGACTCCAGAGGGCATGTCATCTGGTGTTTTTCAAGATGCTTTTAAATTTTTTAAGCAGCTCACTTTTCCCCCCCTAAACAAATCTGATGCAAAACCTCAATTTATAAAACAGATAAAAGAAGGGGATGGAAGTAGGGGAGTTCTACCAAACTGCACTTCCCTTTCTATTTGCCCTCTCCCACACTCAGCAACACCTAAGCACTTGGGGAACCCTCCGACTTCTAGAAGCAGTTATAACTTCACTGATACAGCCCTGTCCTAAACCCCTTTTTCATTTGTCAAGAAAATGAGACCCAGTGAGTTTTAGTGACTTGTCTAAGACCCCACAGCTATAGATGCCAGAGTCAGATTACAATGCTTCTGATTCTAGTTCAATCTCCCCACCCCAATTCCTACCAGTGCCTCGACTTTACTATATGCCACCTGACCTTTAACACTGGAAAAGAGTGGGGAAAAAGATGTAGGGACCAGGCAGCGTGCTTGATACTTATACATCTGTCTTTAATTCTCAGAGTAACTTTATGAGGTGGGCATTATTATTATTCCCATTTTACCAACGGGGGACACGGACAAATAGAGGTTAAGTAACTTATCCAATGAAACTCAGCCAGAAGTGGTGAACTTGGATTGAAGCTAGTCCTATCTGATTTCGAAAGCTGCTCTTTCTCCTACACCACAGGACAAAGAATGCAGACTAGGGCTTGGCCGGAATAAAGCCCTTTCTTAGTATGGCAAGTTTAGGTAATAAAGCCGGACTCAATTTCATGAGCTACTTTGTAGCTCTTCTTTTTTATTTTTTTTGATGTGGACCATTTTTAAAGTTTTTATTGAATTTGTTACAATATTTCTTCTGTTTTTTGTTTTGGCTTTTTGCCCTCGAGACCTGTGGGACCTTAGCTCCCCGACCAGGGATCCAACCCACAACCCCTGCATTGGAAGGCGAAGGTCCCAACCACTGGGCCTCCAGGGAAGTCCCTGTAGCTCTTCTTAAATAACTACTGTCGGCTGCCCCTCTCCAAAGTTTGTGTGTCTATTGTTAGCACCTTGGAGGGTGTTTTCCCAAACCTTAGCCAACAACACCCCTACTCTAGGAACCATTCCCTGTCATTCCTCGAACTCACACCATCCAGAAATTGGGGCTTCCAGAAGCCATAATTTTAACGTTTGATTCAAGTCAGGTCCTGAGTGGGCCAAGCTAGGAACGAGGACCAAGAGAGAGTCAGCATGGAAAATCAAGAGGCTTACTTGCCATGTGTATTGAACGTTGGAAAGAAAACCAGAGATAGAAATGGAAAGACATCCTGTGGTGGCTTATATCTTGGTTCTATTTCTGTCCTTCAGTTCAGTGAGACACCCTTCTCACCATGTAATGCAGTCTGTCATTCCTTTCTGAAGCTGCGGTTTCTATTACACAAAACAAAACAGTCCTATTGACTATATCAAATCCAGGGGTCTGAAAATTCTTCAGGTGGGTTCAGACTACCTTCCTATTGCAGTCATGCTTATTGTACATGCAAACCATCCAGTGCTGGCATTATTAGAGGCCTCGGCAATCAGCTGTTTCATTCCTCTTTGTCTACAGAGAATCAAGTGAGTCTGTAAAAATCCCTTTTCAGAGAGATAAGGTGTAATATGCAGAGAAAGTTGACCTTGCTCTGGCCCAGTTGACTTTGTCTCTTAGAGGTCTCTCTGCCGGACGGAACATGGAAAATATATATGTTCAAAATAAATTAAAAGTAGAATAAAATGCTTTCTATTTTACAAACAGATTAACTTGAGAAGCAAAATCAAAGTTATTATAGTGTCCAAATGGAAATAGCCCAAATTTTCATGAACAATAGAATAGATAAATAAATTATGGTATGATATAGTCATAGCATATTGGATAACAGCACAAAGAAAATTACTGCGTAGCAGCAAGACATAATGAGTTACAGCTACAGGCACCAACATGGATGAATCCCACAGACATGTTGAAAGAAAGTCGAGTGCAAAGAAGTAGAAATTATATAATTAAGTTGCTCTAAAGTTCAAAAAGATGAAAAACTAACATAAGGTGATAGAAGTCAGAACAATGGTTACTTTTGTGGGAAATGACCAAGAGAGCCGTAGGGGAAGTTTCTGGTTTCTGTAAAGTTCTATATCTTACTTAGATGGTAGTTATGTGGGTGTATTCACTTTGTGAAAATTCACTAGTCTCTGTATTTATGATTTGTGTAGATTTCTGTATGTATATTATACTTCAATTTTAAAAGCTTATTCCCCCAAAAGTCTGAATTATTAGAATTCAGGCACAAAACTTACTTCTATTGGGTCTTGGGCTCACATTATATAAAACAGAAATTAGACTCAGCATTCTTAAACCTGGAAGAGCTCTAAGAAAGAGTTATCTAGTTCACTCATCAAGTATTTTACCAGAAGAGAGACCAGGGCCAAAGAAGTGAAGTGATGTGCTATAAATTTTACAGCTTATAATTCTCAGAGCTAAATTTAAGGCTTAGATCTTTTAGCTATGTTAACAAAGATATTCCAGATAAACTTCTTAAAGAATAATATGCTAAAATCAATTCACTCTGAAGTGTACTTTTGTATTGGCAACAAAGTGTTTGTAAAATAAATAAATAATGTGAAAAATGCTATCAGTGTTTGCATAGAAACAATACGATAGCATTCCTAAAGATAAAATCCTTCTGCAACCCCCTCATGAGAGAGCCATCTGGTTTCGTTTCTGAGAACTTTGCCAAAATTATATATTGCTAGAAATCTCATTCCCAGGCTCATACTTGAAATAAAGCCTTGATGATGACAATGTCAACAATGATCCGTTTTCTAATTTGCTCACTTTCCTAATTGCTGCTGTGACAAATGACCACAAACTTGTTGGCTTAAAACAACATAAATGTATTACCTTGCAGTTCTGGAGGTCAGAAGTCTGAAGTAAGTCTCATCGGGCTAAAATCAGGGTTGCTTCTAGAGGCTCCAAAGGAGAATGCATTTCTTTGCCTTTTCCAGCTTTTAGAGGCTGCCTGCCTTCCTTGGCTCCTGGCCCCTTGTATCTCCAAACCCAGCAACAGGCAGTAGAATCTTTCTTACACTGCATTACCCTGACACTGACTTTTCTGCCTCCTTCTCACACATTTAAAGGATGCTTCTGATTACATTGGACCCACCCAGATAATCCAGGATAATCTCTTTAAGGTCAGTTGATTACTGATCTTAATTCCATCTGCAACCTTAGTTTCCCCTTGCCATGTAATGTAATGTATTCAAAAGTTCTGGGGATTAGGATATGAATATTTGACAAGGTGGGGCTGGGGGGAGAGGAGGGCATTATTCTGTCTACCACAGGTAGGATTGTATTTGTGCATTTTCCAAACACTTTTACATCTTTTTTCTTTTTTAAGCCTCAAAACAGTGCCTTGCCTACAACAAAGTTATTCTGCTCTGGGTACAATTATTCTCTTTTTCTTCTCCTTTATTTTTGGGTGCGTTGGGTCTTCGTTGCTGCGCGGGGGCTTTTTTTTTTTTCTCTCTAGTTGCGGTGAGCGGGGGCTACTCCTCGTTGCGGTGAGCGGGCTTCTCGTTGCGGTGGCTTCTCTTGTTGCAGAGCACGGGCTCTAGGTGCACAGGCTTCAGTAGTTATGGCACGCAGGCTCAGTAGTTGTGGCTCACGGGCTGTAGAACGCAGGCTCAGTCGTTGTGGCGCACGGGCTTAGTTGCTCCGCGGCATGTGGGATCTTCCCGGACCAGGGATTGAGCCCGTGTCCCCTGCATTGGCAGGTGGATTCTTAACCACTGCACCACCAGGGAAGTCCCCGATTATCCTGATTTTACCAAGAAAAAAAAGAGAGAGAGAGAGAATCGAAGTGAATTGCCTACATTTCTGCAGCTGGTTAAGGCAAAATCAGTACTAGAAGAAGCCAGATTCCCAAACTCCTTACCTGTGTCCTTATTCAGTGACAAGTGGTACTCTGAATCCACCTCTTGGTTCCTTCAAGCTCCAGAACCTCTTGAGCCATGGCGGACAGTTTGAAGCATTTGAGTTGTGAAGGCTGCATAGTAATTGCTACTTGATGGACAAATTTTTGGAAAAATAGGGCATTCTCGTTCAATCTATACACAATTGCTACTCATCTACAAGGCTTAACATCTGCCTCACTGTTTCTTATATTTAACTCTCAGCCCAAGTCACGTGCTGATCCCAAAGCAATATTTCTCTGGCTCTAGGAAAACTTCAGCCCTTGCAGGTTTGTTCCAGGTAATTGGGGGAGGCCCCAAGGCAGTGTTGAAATTGAGTGAAAGCTGCCAATTGACTAGACCCAAAGGCATGCACGGTGGGTGAGAAGTCCACACAGTGTGGTCAGGGAGAAAGACGCTTATCACAAGCATTTAGGTTTTTAGATGTGCTGTGCTTCTGTGCAGAGGCAGCCACCCTGCAAGCTCATTCCCCAGACCCCCTCTGAAATGGTGGGAGAAGGGGTCCGGTTGTGCAATTCAAGCAGCTCAACGTCTTCACTCTCTCAGGGGTAAATAGAAAAGTGATGTTCCTGACCCTTCTCTTAGCTCGAGGTCTCTTACAGCGATGCGGCTGGCTCACCTCTACCATTCCTCCTCAGGCCAGTATTCTCAGGTGTGCCCAGCCGTGGGACAAACTGGGACTCCAGGCTAAATAAAAACAGCACAACTGGAAGTGAAAACACTTTATTAGTGCAGGCCTGGCTTTATCATCACTCTCTGTAACTTGTTCAGGTTTCTTCCCAGTGATCGCCCCTCAATGTTTTTGATGATGCGATCTCAGTTTCCGTGATCCTTCAGCACCCCTCCTGCAGGGTCCAGCCAGAGGGGATCTCTGTTCACAAATGTGCTATGTGCCTGATTCTTTCATCCCAGCTGTATGTGGGGCAGAATAAGTTTTGTAAGGTTGTTACAGAGCTAAAGCAGACCCCGTTTGACTTCAGGATTTCATCAGCCTAGAATAGTTTTCTCTTAGTCGTAAGTAAATCATTTCCTCAAGAACCATGAGAAATAAATATTAGGGCTCTGGGTGAAATAGGTTGCGGAAGAGAATTAACGTTATAAATAATAATAAAGGAATCTTGCATGTTTTACCGTTCCTAAAGCACTTTCACATATATTATCCACTTACTCAAGAAATGTTTATGGGTGGGGCCCCAGGGCTATGGATACATCAGGAAGTGAGGCATAGTTTATGCTCACAGGAGACTTATACACTTCTGGAATTATCCGGTGAGTTTGCTGAGGAATGGACCTATGATCCTGAATATCAGAGTATACCTCCAGCCTTAAGCTATAATTCCATGAGGCAGGCAGAGTCTTTTACATCCATCACAAGGATGAAGAAACTAAATCTCAGTGTGGTTAAGAGTCTTGCCAGAGCCCCACACATTTGTGTGTTAGATCTGCCTTAAACTCCAGTGGTCCTTCCAGTGCATTGGTTTGTTGTGACGCACAGTGCTTGGCCCTTAGGAAGCTCTCTGTAAATGTTCATGGCTACTAAGTGCTCAATGTCAGTGGCCATTATAGTTGTTATTGTAGCATGAGAAGGATGAGGAAACTCATTTGAGCATCTGAACTCATCAGAGGCCACTGAAGGAACATTCTGCCCTGGAGCATTTGCATTCTAACCGAAAACTGTAAAAGCAGAAATAAAGTGTTTATATTTTCTAGTGGATCGGAAATCGAGAAATAATGATTAAAAACAAACTAATTGCCTGACCCAATGTTTTAAAGTTTGCATATAGGCTAATATTTTTTCCCTGAATTAAATAATTAAGATAATTAGAATTTCAAGCAACACATGCTCATTTTTGCTAAAAAAAGTTTGTGGGTTTATTGTTGCAAATAAATTAGGTGTTTACTGAACCGAATATTTTAAAAATTGGAAAAAGATTTCTGAAAAAAGTTTTAAAATGTTACCACAGTAGATACTTGATAACTGTATCTTGAACTAAATTGAATTCGATTGAATCTTTTGATTTTTAAAAATAATTAAAAGTGATTTTTTAAAATGTCTATCAGTAGTGTCCCCAAATACTAACATCGATACCTTGATTTAGAGATAGCTGCCTTCCAGTGATTTCATATCAGCATCACTTAATTTTAATAAATAAATACTCCAAACATCCATTCTGTTTTTAAGTCCAGTTGTAAAATAAAGCTGGACAAATATCAAAACCCCTGCTGGTGCATGCCCTCCAGTGATCAACGCTACACATATCTGAGTCAAAACAAATCTGTTTTAAGGGTATCATGAACACTAGTGATCCACCCTCCACAAGAAAACATCTAATTCTGTGGAGTCCAGAGTTAGCCCAGAGTCAAAATCCAGACACCCTGGGGCCTGTAATTCAACCTAGGTAGGTGCCCTCTCTGTGTCTGGACCGTGGAATAGATCGCTTCATAAGATTGCCACATCTCAAGAGACAAGTCTTTTCAGGGGCGCTCAGTGATTAGGCCAAGTTATTTGGGAAAACCAGTCGCTGTATTTATTTTTACAAGCCAGATGCCTGCACATAGTGCATTCTTTTACAAAAATAAAAGGGGATTGAAAAAAAGAAAGGTTTGGGGTCACAGATGAAACCATGAGAGTGTTTTACAGTTTTATGGGTAGAAAGTCTCCTTTATTTTTACCTTCTATGGTGGTTCTGAGAAAAACAGTTCAGCTGAACTTTATGAAAAGTAAAGTAGGAAAGAGTTTTAAGTTATGCCCAGAGTATGATAAAGACCTTAAAACCAGGACTTCAAGGGACTCTGTGCCTGAGGGTGTGGAGAGTGTGTCAGTGCCATGGGGGGGGGGAGGGACAGGGGATAGGGAGTCTCTGCTCACCGTGAGCCTGTCTCCTTCCTAAGGAGTCTTCGGGAGCCCTTAGTTAAGCTGTTTTGATAAAAACTAAATAATAACCAGCTGGAGTGTGTGGAATTGATTTAGAGACGAGGGTTTAACTAATGCACTAAATAACCCCTCACATGCTGGTGGAGTGGGGGAAAGGTGGAAGTGGTCATGGCCAGGAGACTTTCCCATACTCCACAGATACTCACTGAGCAGCTGTAAGAGCCAGTGACTGCTCTAAGAACTACGGATAAAACAGCGGAAGAAATAGGCAGAGATTCTGCTCTTTCTCTTATGGAGCGTGCTTACATTCTTGACGGGGGAGCCAACGACGCGAGGAAGGAATGACTGCTTAAGAAGAAATAGAGGGCTTCCCTGGTGGTGCAGTGATTGAGAGTCCGCCTGCCGATGCAGGGGACGCGGGTTCGTGCCCCGGTCTGGGAAGATCCCACATGCCGCGGAGCGGCTGGGCCCGTGAGCCATGGCCACTGAGCCTGCGCGTCCGGAGCCTGTGCTCTGCAACGGGAGAGGCCACAACAGTGAGAGGGCCGCGTACTGAAAAGAAAAAATAAAAAGAAGAAGAAATCGAAAGCAGAGTAGAGGAAATCAAGTGATGTGGTCGAGGGCTGCTACCTTACTTAGGTTGGCTAGCGAAGGCCTTTCTAATCAGGTGACATTTGGGCAAATGCCTGAATGAAGGAGTGAGCCACTAGCCTATCTGAAAGAAGAGTATTCCAGACAAAGGGGACAGCCGGTGTAAAGGCTTCTTGACAGAAGTGTGCTTGGCCTAATCAAGAAGTAGCAAAGAACCTTAGAAGTTGATTGAATACAACTTGAAGATCAACTGTCATCTTTTTATCAACCTTTTGGAAACTTCTGTATGCTGCATAGTTATCGGTCAGACATGAAAAGCTGGAGCCCATCCATAACTGTAGCACCTCCGATATTCAGGCAATGAGGAGAAGAAGACAGTGCCCTCGAGAAGCGCAGAGTGGGGCTGCGGAGAGGTTGGGGAGAATGGGAGGCTGAGGCATAAATGGCTAACAAGACTTCAAGTAGCAGAGCCCTGACTCCCACATTCCTCCTGTTTGTTTTAACAGCTCTACTTAGCAGCACCACACGAAGGAGTGTGGAAAGTGTGGAATCAGATCTGTTTGTTCAGTTTTTACATTTCAGACGATTAAGTGAAATGTTAAATGAAACCAAATCTATATTCCTGTCAGTGTGAGGCAGAGAAGGAAAATAAATTCCAACTCCTGGTGTAGACAAGGGAAGAGTGACACAAGCAAACCCAGCTCCTTTACACCCTCTCCCCCTTCGTGTTACCAAGAGCAGCCCCTCAGAGGCTCTCAGAGCTTACAGTAGATGTGTCCAGAGGGGATGTCAGGTGAACTCTGAGAGCCCCAAGAACTCAAGGACCCATTGTTGGATCCCATAGCTGTGCATTTATGCAACCATCTTTTATTACATGTCCACCATCAGCCAGCATTGTGCTAAGTGCTATGATGGGGGATGTACACAGGCCCATGGTGTCCAGAGGGGGGACTTCCAAATATCAGATTAGAAAAGGCTCCCTGAAGAAGGCAACATGTATCTCAAAGCCAGACAATCAGGATTTGATTGACTTTGTTTCTTTTTTTGTTAACAGTTTATTCATTGTTCATCTGCTAAAATCATCTCAGAGCTGTGGTATAGAATGGGATTTCTCAGCCTCGACACTACTGACATTTGGGGCTAGATAGCTCTTTGCTGTGGGTTGGCTGCCCTGGACATTGTAGGATGTTTAGCAGTGACTCTGGCCTCTGTCCACTAGATACCAGTAGCCCCTTAGCCCCCAGTTGCAACGAAAACCAAAAATATCTCCAGACATTGCCAGATGTCCCCCGGGGTGCAAACTTGGCCCCTGTTGAGAAACACGGGTCCGGAAGTGGAAGTCCCAGGCCAGGCCTGAAGTTACTTAGAATCTCCAGGTATAAAGGAATGAATCTCTTCTGATAAACAGCTGGTCTCATGTTCCACTGAAGCTTGAACAATGGAAAACAGGCTTAAAGAGGCAGCAGGAAGATGTTAGGTTAGCTATGCAAAAGAATTCCCTGCTTTAAAAGTCAGTAAGAACTTAGAAAACCTCAATGGAATAGTTATAAAATATCCTTGACTTTAGGTATGTGAGTGAAACAAAACATCATTAACCTGCTTATTAAAAGGGAAGATTAATCTGCATTAGAGGACAGTCAGAAAACAAGTTGTTTTAAAAAATATTCCCATTTCAGTTCTTTTAAGTGTAGTTATCAGTTTAAATTTGCTTGAAAATTGTTGGCAGTAGATGTGGGGTTTTTTGATAAATGTTTAAGAATTGCTTGTATTTAATATAGAAATTGAATGTAAATGACTTTCCCGTGAGTGTTTATAAACAGTATGTTTTCATGAGTGAATTCAGTGTCCTCTGGATTATTATGGACACTGCTAACTTTTTTCATGTTACTGAAACTATGGGCTTCATTTCTGCCATTATTTAAATGAACACAGCTTCCAAATTAGTTGGGTCTCATCTCACCAAAAAATTATGAGGCTTTATCCAAAAGGAGGGAAAGAATTAACATTTATTGAGCACCTATTATATTCCAGGCACTGGACCAGGCCGGTGGTTCTCAACCAGGGGCGATTTTTGCCCTCCAGGGAACATTTGTCAATGTCTAGAGATATTTTTGGTTATCACACCTGGAGGGGTACTGCAGGCATCCAGTGGGCAGAGGCCAGGGATGCCACTTAACATCTCACAATGCACAGGGCAGCCCCCGACAGCAAAGAATTATCCAGCCCAGAATATCAATAGCGCTGACATTGAGAAATCCTGGACTAGTTATCTATGTTATCTCATATCATCCTTCTAACATTCCTTACAACATCCTTTGAATTATTAACCTGGATGAAGAAACGGAGGCTCAGAGGGGTGATATAACTTGGTCAAGATCCTAAAACTAGTAAATGCAGGGGTCAGGGTTCATCTCCACCTGGATCCTGTGGTCAGTCATCTCTACTATAGCCAGCTGCCCTCCTTAAGGTAGGTTTTAATTTATTATGGTTCTTATTTTTACTTAAAGCCACGTGTGGTGGGACTTTGCAAGGAGGATGCTGATAAGTCAGAAAAGAAAAATCACAGATCTTGTGCCCAGTGCTGTACTAGGCAGCATAGCTCCATATGTCTTATTCCCTCCCAGATAATCAGTTCTTGGTGCACAGTTGTGGTCCTTTGTTCCACTCTGTTTTCTTCTGTTTCCTAAATGTGCCGTTTTTGTTCTGCCTCTTGCCTTTGTGCATGTGCCAAAAGTCTGGAAGGCTTTGCCCTCCATCAGTCCATCTTCCCAGAGCCTCCCCGCTGCCACGGAGGTGGAGCAGGCAGGTGACAAATCATGCTGCCTAATGAACTCCAGTTTTCTCATTTGAAACAGGGACAATGACACTTTTCTCATGCGGTCGTTGAAATGATGTGAGAATAATAATAGAGGAGCCATTTATTACATGCGTGTATGTACTCGATATTATATTAGGTGCTTTACATGTATTATCTCATTTAATTTTTAGAATAACCTTTACAAGTAGAGCTGAAGCACAGAGAGGTTATGTAGTTTGCTCGAGCACACACCGTGAGTCAATAGCACAGCCAGCATTTGAACTTGGGATGTCTAGTTGTAAGGCCCAGGCTCTCTTAACCACAAAGCCCTCTGTCGAGGATTACACAGATGTGAGAATCATTAGGGGTAATGATAACTAGTTTAGGTGATTAGAAAGCCGTTGTGGGTGCCAGAGCCTCTCCACGGAGCAATCATAACCAATTCCTCTTCTAGTTTTATCACTGAGATGATCTTTGTAAGGTGCCTATTATATTTCACTTTTGTGTTTTCCCAACTTTAAATAGGGAAACTAGGGGCCTTTTTAAAAAACAAATCTGGCTTTGTTAATAAGTTTTCAAAGCACATTTTAAAGTGCCAGCAAATTAAATGCTGTTCTTGATTTGTACAAATTTTTTTTCATCAGTTCACTTTTTAGATTTCTATTTTAAGCCCTCCACTTAGAGCTGATTACAATAACCCTTATTCATAAATGTAATTGTACTGGGCCTCACCTCTGATGTATTTTCAAATTTGGTCTCACTCACTATATTACTAAGTAAAATAATCATTCATCAAGTGGAGGTAGGGTAGAGAAAAAGCATATTTCTGTAGCCCCCTCTGTGTCCTGAGGGAGCCAGCCATAAATATTCAGCATCGGTGGCCAAAGTTTGGCCCTGTGCTAAATCATAATCATTTTAATGGCAAATAAATGACATGTTTCATTGTATTATACAGTTGTATAAATTGGGGGTTTGATTTGAGCATCACAATTTTGCCATCTGTTTTTCTTTTTTAACCGCTTTTTAGTTCTAAGCCATAAAACATGAGGTCACTGCAGGCTAGCAAAATCTCAAATAACCGGAACTTTCAAATAACCCCATGTTTGTAGCTCTCCGCTTCTAAGCTAAAGAGGTAAGCGACGTGGGCAGAAGCTGGCAATGGGAATTGCTATGGGGCTCCTGAACCCTGGGCAAGTTATGTTGTGTGAGCCTCCACTGTACCCACCACACACACACACACACACACACACACACACACACACCCCAATATAACATTTTAAAATAAAAAAGTGAATATTAGCGATATTAGTGATGCTGATCACTAATGACAGTTTTGAAGGAAAGAACCAGGAAGAAGTCTCCCAGGGATGTCCTGTGTCCCGGGGTTTATGCACAGAGAAGCATGGGAGGAAGTTGTTTGGCAACTACTTTCAATAAGCTTCTGTTATACGGGTCACCATTACGAGATCATGAGTACCCCTTGGGGGAGCTGTTAAAAATAATGTTTAGGAGTCATACTAAATCCAAATCTCTAGAAGAACTAGGGGAAATGAATTTTTTAAAGGGCCTCAGGAATCTGGGACCCACTCCAGACCTACTGAATCAGACTCTAAGGCTGAGGCCAGGGTACAGGACTGTGGATGAAGCTCCGCGGATGGTTCTGATATAAACCCCTGCTTTACAGCAACCTCGGGGTCCCTCTCTTCCTGAACTCTGTGTGGGAGGGTGGCACCTTCCTCCCTAATGTTTCTCAAGGTCTGGTGGGCAGTCCACATGCAGTTTGTTAAAAGTGTACATTCCTGGATCTCTTTTGAATCAGACCTCCGGGGGTGGCTCCTGGCCGTCTGCATCTTTAGCGTATCCTCTTAGGTGAATCTTATGGACACCCCAGTTTTAGTAGCACTGCACCAAGGATTGTTCTGACTTTTATCAGAACAGGGGCAGCCTAAACTCCTACACTTTGTAGGTCGGCTCCAATGAACAGCATTGATGTGAAAACAGCCTTTATTACAGTCTTTATTACACAGCACTTACACAGTTCCTTTTTTTTTTTTTGTGGTACGCGGGCCTCTCACTGTTGTGGCCTCTCCCATTGCAGAGCACAGGCTCTGGACGCACGGGCTCAGTGGCCATGGCTCACGGGCCCAGCCGCTCTGCGGCATGTGGGATCTTCCCGGACCAGGGCACGAACCCATGTCCCCTGCATCAGCAGGCGGACTCTCAACCACTGCGCCACCAGGGAAGCCCCACATCTCCTATTTCTTTTGGTACTCAAAGTCCGAACGGGCTGCTGTACCTGGAATTATACGAAGAAAATGAGGTTCAGAGAAGATAAGTGACTTCTCCAGGCTCATCATCACACGCTCTGAGCAGTGGCCCTATACATCTTTTTGACTCAAGTCCTAAGCTCCATTCCCTACATTAATGATTTTGTACACCGTGCTTATAACTGTACTTTCACACACAAGACCTCCTTTGAGCTATAGAAGACCCCTGCAAGATAGGCAAAGCAGGTATTATCTCCACTTAAAATAGTAAAGTGCTATCACTAAGAGATTAAGTTCTTTATTCAGGGTTGTATGGTGCACCATTGATAAATCTGATATTGGCACTGACATCTGGTTCTTACTTCCCATGCAGAAACACACTCATAGGTTGTATAAGGTCCACAGCTAGCAAAGATGATTCTGTTATTTTCAATGACCCTATTACCAAAGCAAGAAGAAAAGCCCATTGATAGAGAAACAAATTTCATTCTTCACTTTATGCCACTCATTGTACTACAGCCCAGTGGGAAGAAGAGGTTCAGGAAGGGTCCCAACATTGATGAAAAGACATTATTTCCTTTCCTCAAGGAGGTCACAGTCAAGTGGAAAGTAAACTTAAACATTTTAGAAAAAATTCAACCTAAAGGGTTCAATATAACTTTCACTTCCTACTAGCAAATATAATAAACTAGAATATTCCATTCAGTTGACAACCAATAGTTTGCAACACCCCCTGTGTGCCAAGCACTGTAGTAAACCCCAGGCATACAAAGGTCACTAGAACTGTCACTACACCCAAGAAGAGACCAACTGTTTAAGCTTTGGGGTTGTGTGGTACCTAATGAAAGTAATTTCTAAAGAGGGAAACTTCTTCCCATCCAGAATCTCTGCAGCTGATCCCAGATTTCCCAGTAGACAAAGTACTTCCTTAGGGAAATAGCAGTACAGGAGGAGCATTAAAGATAATCATTGGGAAAGAATGTGATATTTTTAAAACATTGCAGTGATCATCATGGGAGAAAGTAGACTTTTGTGGAACTTGCTGGCATTTCTCCCTCCCTCTCTCCCTCCCTCCCTCCCTCCCTCCCTTCCTTCCTTCCTTCCTTCCTTCCTTCCTTCCTTCCTTCCTTTATTCCTCCCTCCCTTTCATTCATTCATTCATTCATTCATTCTATAGTGGGGTGGGATGGGCAAGGAATACATTGTCTTTTTTGGGCTTCTGACATCCAAGGGTCTTACTCTGGCCTTTGAGCCAATATAACTCAGACCAGAGATAACCCAACAGATCTCTCACATGTACATACTTGAAACATGTTTCCATCTGCTACCACTAAATAATATCTCTGAATGGCATTTAGAATATGGGCTGCAGTTAGCAAATCATTAGTGCCTTTGAGCTGGGTAGGGCCAAAGGCTCAAAAGGATTTGTTCAATTTTAAACACTGGAAGTAATTATCGTAAGCACTTACTTATCACTTGTAGGTGTGAGGCATACTGTACTAAGACACCTATTTCCCTCATGTTATTGGATCATAAGATTGAATCATAATCATTACAGACCTGCATTCTATGGGTTGCCCTTGTGTTAAGAGGAGAGACCAAACCAGTTGCCATGAGCTCTAGACCTTAAAGTCACTCCCAGCTGCAAAATGATCGTGTTTAAAATCTTTCTGTGTTTTTCTTTTGCACTCAGGATGAAGTACAGACTCCTTTCCTTGATTTAGAAAGCCATTCCTAATCTGTTCTGTCCTCCACCACTCTATCCTCTTCTGCCCTAATCCCCAACCCTAATCTCTCTCTACACTAATCCTGAACTACTCTAGCTCTTTCTCGCTCAACAGTGTTTGCATGTGCTGTTCTTTCCATGGGGAACTTTCTCACTCCTGCTCTTTCCCTTCAGCTCTGTTTAGACATCAATTCCTCTGGGGAGCCTTCCCTACAGCCCCCAGTCCAAGGTCACATGCCCTTCTCTGTACTCCCCAGGCTCCCTGTCTTTATGTCCTCCATATGGGACTGTCTGACTGTCTTCTGAGGCTAAGTATTCTCCATATATACAACAGGCACCCACAAACACTTAACTAAGTATTTGTGGAATGAAAGAATGACTGAGTAAGTGTAATTAGAACCAGTGGGTAAATCCTTCTAATGTCCAAAATCATGAAGGCAACTCACTTTCCTCCTATGCCTGTTCTAAAATCCAACCATCCTTCTCTTATCCATATTGTCAGATTTTGTGTGCGTAAATACATGGTAATGTGGGAAGAGAGACTACTAGAGGTAAGTACTACTTCCTGCATTTGACATTGAGGAAACTGAAGGTCAGAGACAGCAAGTGACTTTCCCAAGGTCACACAGCCTATCAGGTATAGAGCTGGGATTTGAATCCAAATCTGTCTCATTTCAAACCACCCCAAGGACAGATAACTAGTATCACAGCTGGGATTAGAACTCAGGTCTTCTGATTCCCATTCTCTTTATTCTACTTGATTCCTGCATGAAAAAAATAATAACTAATGAGGGTTGTTTTTGTTTTAATAATTTCTAGGTTAGTACTCAATATAGTTCAAGAATATCTTAATGGAAAATCATATGGTACTCATTGGCTACATATTCCTTCATCTCCTTGCAAGGGTTAAGCTCTGGTCCCCCTTATTTTACCAGATGAGAAATGAAGGCAAGGAAGTTTAACACTCTCACAAGCTCCTCAGAGGCTTATGTATCTTGAAAGCAGAATACAGAGTAGCATTAGAGGGACCAAGAGTAGATAAGGATTAAGGGAATATGTGAGGAGAAGTGGGATAAAGACCTTTAACTTGACACCATTAAATATATATATACTTTCACACCATATGTGTATAAGCCCAGGTAGTATCTGAGTCTCTGATCCAAATCCTTTTCCACAAAATGAGTGCTAGGAAACTCGAGGTGGGGACTCGGTGGCGGGGGTGGGGGGGCGGGGAGAAAGAAAAGAAAGGACAATGATGCCATTCAGAAACTTGTTCCAAATCCTTGTCTCTTTCTTCTATCAGAAATCCTCTGTTGTTAGTCCCTGGCATTCCCAGGAGATTTCCTTCACAGTGGCATTCTTGTGTTCTTACTAAACTCCTCCTATAAGAGAATGTTTTGCTTTTAAGAGCCAGACTTAAGAAAGCAAATCGGTGTAAAAATACATTTGGTTGTAATTTTTGTCAGTGCTGCCATCTGACAGGATTTGAGGATGCTTCCATCTCTGCCGGGATAATAGCTTTGTTATCTGCTGAGATCTGCAAGAGCTCTACAGCACGGGAAATCTGTGTCTTGGCCCCCTGCTCCAAATTTAGCTCATGCATTACCCTAAAATTGGGTTTACACAAGGAAAATTACTTTAGTGCTAATCCAGTTGACTTGTAAGTAAATTTAGCCTCCCCGGATTCCTATTTCCACCATCTAAACTGATTGCAAAGGCAGCTTTAGTAGTCTTCCCACATTTCTCAAGAACACACAGGAGCACAGGTCCCCAGCATGCCGGCCACTGTCTCCTGGTCCGTTGCGAAGCCTTGGGGAGATGTTCTTTAAGCTGGTGACACTCACAGCCGTGGCACACATCCATGACCCCACAATTACACACTGCAGGGTGGGCCTGGGAGTGGGCTGAGAGAAGATAGCTTTCAGCTTAGTCATTTCACATTTCTGTGAAACACTGGTGACAGATGAGGTGCCACACAGAAGGGAAAAAGCAGATCACATTCTTTGAACCCATTAACAGGAAACCTATGGAATAAAAACCTATGATTAAAAGTAACAAAATCGGGCTTCCCTGGTGGCGCAGTGGTTGAGAGTCCGCTTGCCGATGCAGGGGACACCGGTTCGTGCCCCGGTCTGGGAGGATCCCACATGCCGTGGAGGGGCTGGGCCCGTGAGCCACGGCCGCTGAGCCTGCGCGTCCGGAGTCTGTGCTCCGCAATGGGAGAGGCCGCAGCGGTTAGAGGCCCGCGTACCCCCCCCAAAAAAAAGTAACAAAATCTCCCTATTTTTTTTTCCTTGTTACCACGTGTTAGATCTGGGTTCACTTTCCACAACTTACAAGCCAGTCAAATGTGATGGTTTTTCAGACTTGTTTACAGTGGTTTACCCAAAGCTCATCCATAGAAAGTCTTCACATTTCCAAATCCTGGTCAGCTTGACAGCAACAGTCCCAGAAAACGGCATAGTTAACATAATGTGCCTTCCCAAGAATTCCACCCCAGAGCCTTGGGTTCCATCACAAAGCAGTGTGTGTCCTGCATGAGTGGGGGCCTACCAGGGGGATGGAGAGGTTGATCCGATCTGTGATCTCTCAATTCAGAAGCCATGAGCTTTTGAGAAATGGGCCTCTCTAGGTGGATTGGCCTGTGTGTAGTAGCAAACACCCACTGATGGCTTACCGTGTGGCAAGAATTGTTCTAAACGCTATTGTGTTTATTGAGTCCTCATAATAATCACAGGAATCGAGGAAAGGTGTTGGCCCCAACCCAGGCACAGAAAGAAAGATTAAGTTGTCCAAATCACACAGGTAATAAGTGGCAGAGCTGGGATTCAAATCCAGGCACTCCATCGTGGTTGCTAGTGGCCAGGAATCAGATGATTACAGTAACTTGTCCTGGACGTGGGAGACCTGTGTGCTGACCCAGGGGCACCAAAAATCTCCTAATTGAAAAGTCCAGTGGTTCCGTCTCAGTTGCCAACGTACATCATCTTCGTGGAACGGTCTGCGGCTGCGGCTGATTCCGCTTTCTTCTCTAGTATTTTTTTCACCCTCCTCTCCACTCTCCGAGACTGTCTTTTTAGTCAGCTCTGCTAATTCCTCTTTTCCTTTCAACCCCGTATTTGTGGACCATCACCCAAGTTTCTCTCCCTGCCCTTCCTCCTTCCTCCACCATCTAATCTCACCTGTATACCTGGATGAGCTCACCAGTTCCTACAGCTTCAGTTGCCAGCTCTAGAAGGATGACTGAAGTTTGTCAATCAACCCCGACTCTGCTGAACTGAAGACCTGCATTTCCAACTTCCCATTGGACGTTTCCCCATAGACAGCCTGCCAGCATTTCTCATTCAGCCTGTCTACGTTGCCCCAGTAACTTCCATGGTAACCAGCACACGATAAGCATGTGCTAAATGTTTAGTGGATGAATAAATGCATAAGTTAATGAGACGCGTTTCATAGATTTTATCTCCCAGATTGCTCTTAATATGCTGGCTTCTTCCATTTTCCTAAAGCCCCCTCGAGTATCCTTCTCTCAGGCTCCTAGCATCTTATGTTTCTCTTTGTTCTGGTGCCTATTTTTTTCCCCTACATTCTGTTATAGTTATTCATGTAAACATCTTTTCAAGAATGTACATACTTTAAGGGCAGAAATCATATTTTATTCATTTGTATCCACCAAATAGCCTGACAATGTGCTTTTCACAAAGAAGCACTTAATATTTATCGAAAGAATGAATCAGTTAGTAAAAGTGGATCTAGCCCTTTGCAGTTGACAGAGGGCTTTCATATATACCTTTTTGAAAATTCCACAGTATGTTAAGAAGGTAGGTGGTTGAGTCACAGGCCCCATTTTACAGATGAAGACGCTAAAGGTCAATGTAGTATTACTGGCCCAGGAGCTCACTGGTCAGAAGGCACCAAGCTGGTCTAAACTGGAAGACGGATTAACCCCTCATCATGACTTTCTCCTCCATGTAATCAGGAAAAATGAGGGACAAGGAAAAGAGAAGTTGGGGGGGAAAACATGCACTGCGGACAAATTTGGACTTACACATTTGTCCAGCTTGGTACCTGAGATGTCACAGCCACTTACCCAAGTTCCATATGTCTTTCAAGAACCCCCATTTAAAGCTCCTAAGAGTAGCTCACTTCAGAGGAGACCCAAGTACAAGTAATTCTGGGGAGTTCCAGGATTTAGTCTCTGATAAGAAAAGCATGAAGTTAAAAATATCCAAGGATTTTTCTTTTGAAATCAGACAGATCTGGATTGGAGATCCAGCTTGAACATTTAACAACTTTCTCTTCATCCTTACCCTCCCCCACCCATCTATAAAATGAAGATAATGACACTCTGGCTCGTGGGACATGTGCAGATTCAAAGGGGGAAGTTTTAAAGTGCTTGGCATGGCTCCTGGCATGGGGAACCCAACCCATCCTCTTCTTCGTTCCCCGAATTATGCCTCTGTGCCTTTAATTCTTTCTACATGTGCGACCCTAACCAGTGAACTTGGGCCCAAGATGAGTCTCACCTACTGGGAGGAAAGAGAAGAAAAGAACAAACTAAGGACTGAAGCACAAGATGGAACTGGGAAATGTCAGCTGCTTCTTGCTCGCTCATTTGTCACAGTGTTTTAGCAGCTCGAGACCATCTGCAACTTGCAAATGACTGACACACAGCTGAGTCAGACCAGCAGAATTCCTCAGCCTAGTAGTCCACTTGTTAAGACAGTTAGCGCCCGTTGGATACTGCCTATGAAACGTTGAGAAGCAAAAGGGGAGAGAGTGGTTTCCAGAGGAGGGACTGAAGTGGGGAGGGGCCCAGCCATTGAGAGAGCAAAGGTGCCTGTGGCAGGTGTGAACACAAAGCTGGCTTCCTTGGGAGGTTAGTACTGAAAGAAAGCCTGGCCCCATGGCCTTGCAACTCCTTTAAAGAAAGGGTGGGAGAGACAAGCTTGGGTTGTCTTTTCTGCTGTACAACAAGGGCCCAGGGTATCAACGGTGTTGACAGATCAACTGAGAAGTGGTTTAAGGTGGCATTAACAACACTGGCACATTGCCTTTTCTGAATGACAAGATTCAAAAAGGCATCAACTACCTTTCAGTCCCATTGAGAAGTGGTGAGCGATGAGGGGATCGGAGAGCCATTCCAGGGAATTCCTGGCTGGGACCGTGAACCATCTTTATTTAGATCCATCTCTTTGCACGAGTGAGACATCATTAGATAAGTGATAAACTCTCCATTCACAGGAACATTTCAGCAAAAAGCTAAACGAATTTTTAAAAAGAATTGTTTGCCTTTTATTTTGTGATGGTCCAGCTTTTGTTAAGTAAGGGTAAATTAGGCAAAAATAAGATGGTTGGGATTTTTTTTTTTTTTTTGAGAAAAGTAATTTTAAGTAATGTACAGTTTCCTGTCTGGGGCTTTGCGCCACTACTTACTAACTAGGTGACCTTGGATAAGTTTCTTAAATTCTTGAATCTGTCTCATTTTACTCATCTGTGTGAGGGGATAAATAGAACTGACCTCTTAAGAGTTGTAATGATAATTAGAAGAGATAGAGCCTGATCACTTACAAAGTGCACATACTTGATAAATATTAGCTAGTTTTAATAATACTGCTTTTGTTCTCTGCTTTTGCTATCTCTCTATTCCCACCTGATACACACATCAAGGTTGAGTGGCCTTGTAAACAGAGGCTGGTATCGTGTGGGCCTGGCTATGAACTTGGCCAGCCTGCTTCATTTCCCTAAGCCTCAGTCTCCTGTCTATTAAATGAGAGTAGTAATATCTGCCTCTCTTGTTTGTTATATGGTGCGAATAAGGTCATCTTTCTAAAGTGCTGAGCCGTCCACGTGCCTGCAAATGGTCAATGTGATGATGTTTTTAACAAGGACTCTCAAAGCGCTATAAAGTACAAAATCATCCAAGAAAGCATCTCTTCATCCATTCACCATTTATTTCTTACGTACTTACTCTGTGCCAAACACAGAGTTTGGCACTGGGGACACAGATTTACAATGTGTCGGAACAAGTAGGGAGTTTCTCGTGAACTCTCGGTCACTAAGGAAACAAGGCCATCCCATTCCCCTCGCACTTTCAAGCTAATCCACACTCTTCTGCAGAATCCTTACATTCCAGCTACGGGATGGCTGGGTTTCATATCTCCTCAGATCAAAAAGTATTTCTATGAGCAGTGATGTCTAATATTAAAACTGGCTACATCAAACTTGATAGTGCAGCCATTTCGTGTTTTGTGTCACAATTTTTTAAATGCCATGCCTGGTGGATCTGCACGTGGTAGTTATAAAGGAGGTTTCAAAGAGGGAAGCTTTACTACTTGGGCTTTTACATTGCCAGGCTGCATTTTTGCGAAAGCCACAGGAAAGAATGCATTTTTTTTTTTTTTAATGAGTATTACCTCGGAAGGTATAGCTCTTTCACAAAAGCAGTATGCCATTCTGAGCACTGCCCTCAATTGATTTTACTGATATTGTGATGGTCATTTCGACTAACATATGAATCAACATCTTAGACCGCAAACATTCACAAATAGATGATCTGCTTGCCACAGCTTATGTCCCCCAAACAAGTAACACATGAGTGTGTTTGCATATGTGTGTGTGTTTAAAGTCAAAGGGCACTTTTAATGTAAGATCTAAAAAAAAAGTAAGATCTACTCTTCCCTTTGGTGCCAGTCTTCATAGTAGGAAGAATACTTGTCTGAGACTCAGGATCTGGCCTCTAGCCTCCATTCTGCCATGACTACGAGAAGAAGCTCAAGTTCTACCTACTCCAGGAAGTCTTCCCTGACCACCCAGCTTCTGGGGGCATTTTCCTGCACTGAAACTATTACACTTAGATTCTGTACTATAAGATTTAATACACTTTCTCCCTAGTTGTTTCAACATTTGATATCTTATCTGTCTAGAAAGTTTACGTGCTCCCTGAGGGTAGAGGCCACGTCTTTTGAACTCTCTGAGATAAAGGACAGTGCTGGAAAGTAAATATTCTCCTCAACTAACACCTGATTAACCAAGACCAGTGACTGATCAGTGAGGTTAAATTCTATTCTGCTAAACATTTCTTGGCAGGGAATAGAGGGAGGCAGTAGGATGGAGGTTGGGCTCAGAGGATACTGAATGAAGAAGAAAGGGCATTCGATTCAACATCAAGACCTGGTATCAAGTCCCATCTTGCCAGTTAATAACCAAGGATCAGACAGAAGCTACTCGATCTCTTCAATCTCATATTCCTCAACTTTAAAACATCCACCTCATAGAGTCACTTTGATGATCAAACAAGACAATGCATGGAAAATGCTTTGTAAGCAGGAACCCACTTTGCAATGTTATTTTTTAATTCAATTTACAATTTGGTTTGGGTTTTTTAAAATGGATAACTTTCTTTCCTCAAACCAATGAGGGAGGGAAGAAGTGATAAAAATCACATTTTCCGAAATTACAGAGAAGTCTTACAGAAAAGTCAGATCTCCCTAATCTTTGCCTTTGTGTCACACCAAGCCACCCACTGCATCCATTGATTAGTCTGGTACATTCTTGTAGGGTTTTGTAGCTCACAAAAGCATTTTCACATGCATTGTCATACAAAAATCCTGTGATCCAGGCCATTCGGAGGTAAGTCATCCCGTTTAATAAGCAAAGTGAGACTCCAGGAGCCTTACAAAATTCCCCCACGTCACCGGAGGGGTCTTGAAGCCTTGCCTTCCTCCCAGTTCTGCCCTCTTCCCATGATACCACCTCGGCTCTGCGGTGCACACATCCTACCCAAGGCCTTTTCAATCACCAGCATGGTTACGTGTGCATCGTAGCCAGGGAGACTGGTTCCCTAGCATTTGTCTCCATAAAAATAATTAAGGGGCTTCCGTAGTGGTCCAGTGGTAAAGAATCCACCTTCCAACGCAGTGGACGCAGGTTCCATCCCTGGTCGGGGGAGCTGGGATCCCACATGCCGCGGGGCAACTAAGCCCGTGTGCCACAACTAGAGAGAAGCCCAAGCGCCGCAACGAAGAGCCCACACCACGGTGAAAGATCCCGCACGCCTCAACGAAGATTCTGCGTGCCGCAACTAAGACCCGACGCAGCTAAAAAAATAGATAAATAAAACAAAATAATTAAGACATTCAAGCTAAAATTCCATCCAATTTATAAGTCTTTGATATTGCATAATGAATGTACACATCGTGCTCCTGGCCTTTCTGTATTGGTAGCAGCATGGCAGCCTTGTTAAGAATTAGCTGGAGCTGATTCTAGCGCTCGTTCTGGTACTCGCCGGATCAGGGGGACATTGAGAAGCCTGTCTGGACATCGGTGAATTCGGGTTAATACCCAGCTCCCAGCGTTGCGGTGAGGACACACATAAAGCCCTTACTCCCCTGTGTGACTCAGGGAGGAAAGCCGCTGGGATTTCAGCTGCTCCCAGCTCTGTGAAGTAGGGTCAGGTTTATGTCTGAGCAACACGCGAAAGGCGCAGCATTTGAACCCGTAAATGCTGTCATGCTTTGACAGTGTTAATGAAACACTTCATCGTGCATCAGGCAGCATCACCTTGACAGGCAATCTCTGGCTGACGTAACCTGGGGGCCAATGTGAAAAGGACATTTCACCAAGGACAAACCAGGTTGCTTTGTTTTTCTTCCTTCTTTAAGAACTATTTCAATTAATTTTTTTCATGCATAGGCCCGACCCCTTAGCCTCCAGGTAGAACCCTGTAGTGCATGATGGGAATTTTGGCGTATATTGTGTGCACTCAGTGGGAACGTGGTTCTCCTTTACTGCCTTTCCCAGCCGTCTCCCCAATGGCAGAATTTTTCCGTGAGGCAATGAAGCAAAGGTGATTCATACCCCTGTAGTCATATTTTTTTTTACCTTTCTTCCTAATTCTGAACAGCTCCTTAAAAGGGATGGCTGGGGGGCTGGGGTCTATCACCCATGAGTTGGCCGGCATCCATGGCACGTGTGTTATAGGTGGAACCATGGTGTGAGGTGTGGGTAATGGTATCCTGGCTTCAGAGATGAAGAAATGGATGCGTGAAATGGTTCAATAATTATTCAAAGGCCACACGGCTAGGGAAGGGCAGAGCTAGGATGTGAACCTGGTTTATCTGACTCCAAAGCCCTTGCTCTTGTATATTACAGCTTTAGAGTTTTTCAAATGCCACTTTTTTAACAAGGGCCTTCTAGAAACAAACACTTTGAACATCAAGGCCAGCCTTTCACGGGGGAAGTTTGTGTACTCTGGCAGTCCAGTTGGGAAAGGGTGTGTTCTTTTGAAAGGCAAAAGAAAGCCTTTTGGGCCTTCTCGACTGCTCTCCAAAGAGGATGCTGGGTACTCTGCCCACATGTAGGGTCCTCCATTCCTGGGTCTTTAAAGGATCCCACTGAATAATCACGATAATTCTTGATAAATCCTAACACCCAGAGAGCAGGACTCTCCCCCATGAACAGGACCCTGGAGAGCTGGGACTGGGGGGCCTGGGGAAGCAATGACACGGCAGAGTCAGCAGGCCAGGGGAGAGCTGGGTGGGAGGAATATGAGGGGTAACTGGTAGGTGGTAAAACAGCACCAGCCAGTAGAAATATCACGTAAGCCACGACTACGAGCCACACGTGTAATTTTAAATTTGCCAGGGGCCACATTTTAAAAAGAAAGAACACCGAAATTAATTTCAACTGTTTACATTTTAGTATATTATACTTTAACGATATGTTTTATTTAACCCAGTAGATCTAAAATATTATCACTTTGACATGTAATCAATATACAAATATTAATGAGATATTTTACATGCATTTTTGTTTAAGTCTTTGAAACCCAGAGTATATTTTACACATCTCAGCTGTCCACATTCGAGTGCTCAAAACAAGCACGTGTGGCTAGTGACAGTTGTCTTGGAGCATGGGGGTCTTAACAGCAACACTGACATTGCAGTCTCCCTCACCTGCCAGGCCTCACTCTCCCCCACCCCTGCTTTATTTTTCTGCGTACCAGTTATCACTGGACAGACTATGCATTCCCTTTCTTTGTTTATAGTCTATCTCTCGGTATTCATTAGGATACAGTCTAGGCTGGTGTAATAAATGAATAGATAGATAGCTGAAGATACAGTGGCTTAGACAAGATAGAAACTGATTTCTCCTCAGTCCTGCGGAGGCTGCTGAGAGCTGGAAAGGTAGCTCTGTTCCCCATGCTCACCCTGAGACCCAGGCTCAGTCTGTATTACTCTCCTGCCAGCCCCAACATGTGTCATCTGTCTTGTTCTAGATGGCTTCTTCAGCATCTTCACGGCCACACTCCAGTCAGGAACACATTCTTTCTTTTTTTTTTTTTAATCTGAAGAAACAACAATCTTTATTTTTTTTTTTTTACTTTTTATTTTATATTGGAGTATAGCCAATTAACAATGTTGTGATAGTTTCAGGTGCACAGCAAAGCAACTCAGCCATACATATACATGTATCCACTCTCCCCCAGACTCCCCTCCCATCCAAACTGCCGCATAACATTGAGCAGAGTTCCCTGTGCTATACAGTAGGTCCTTGTTGGTTATTCTTTTTAAATATAGCAAGCACATTCTATCTTTTCTTTTATAAGGACAGAGCCCTCTCTTCTTCCTTTCTTCATCCCTTCCTTCCTCCTTTCCTCCCTTCCTTCCTTCCTTCCTTCTTTCCTTCTGCCTTCTCTCCCTCCCTCTCTGTCCCTTTCTTTCTCTCTGCAGGGCCTGACCCAGAGGTAGTACACTTCACTTCTGCTCACATCTCTTTAGCCGGAACATAGCCACATGCCACCTCTAGCTGAGGTCTCCTGCTAAGTGAGCCGGTGGCCAGCTGATATGGGCACAGCTCTATTACTAAAGGAGAGAGGAGCCATCACCCTCCCCTACTGGCATGTCAGCTCCATGAGGGCAGTGACTGGGGGAAGTTTTGTTCACGATTGTAGCCCCAGCAATGGTGTACGAAGGGCAGGGCAGTGGGAGCATCTCCCTGGTGGATAGGAGTGTTTCATAGGAGGTTGTGTGAATCGCAGACACAATATGGTAATCACAGCAGACTAACAGAGAGTTGGTTTCATGATTGTTTTAAAATTCTCCGCAGACCCTAAACCCTGTATTGGCCGCACCGAGTAGACTGCTCCCCTGCCCTGCCCTTGGTTCACCACTGAGCCCTGGCACCTAGAATAGTGGCGGGCATGCAGCGGACACTCAGTATCTGCAGAATGAATGAATAGAAGAAGTACTGCTGCCTCCATTCCTGCCATTTCCTCCTCACCAGGTCGTAGCCCTTATGACGTGTCGCCACAGTTTCTTTACACTGTGAGCTCCTCGAGCACCAGGACCTGCACCCACTGCCACACCGTGGCTGACGCTCAGCTGGTGCTGGTTGGTTGAAGGAACCGATAACGTTCATTGAAGGCTGCCCCCCTGGGCTGCCCTAGCCTGCACTCAGCCACTTGCACGTCCCTCCCTGATTTCAGAGAGCATGCTCCTAGTCACAAGTGCCCCTACCATCAACCAGCTTTTTTGGTAGCTACCTTCCCTCCCTCCTGTGACCAGTGGCATAGACCATCAACCAGTACACCATCCCCATACACACCATACACACCAATACACTGTCACCTTCCTCAGCATCTCTCCTCACATCTCTGCCTACAGGTTTACTTTAAGTCTACCAATCTGGAGGGAAGAGCTCATTCAAATAAAACACATTAGAAACATGGTTCTTAGGCTATTGCCATTTCTCTGCAAATATTCTAATAAGCACACAACTCAGTGACTGTAATTAAAGACCAAAGAGATATTCGATACTCCTCATGAGGGGCTCTGCACCTTGTGTACTATTGTGGATTTTCTTGATTTTATTTATTGTGGTTTCAGTGGATTTTGTTTTGCTGTGTTAGACTTAGGATATTATCATCCTTGGGATTTATAAAAGAACACTGTGCCTAGCATGACATGAAGCAGACTTAAAAACCAAATTTGCCACTTTACTATGTGATCTTGAACAAATTGTCTCTCAAAATCTCAATCTCTTCATCTAATAAGAATACTAATACCAACAGTAGAATGGACAGAGAAAATGCATAAAACATGTGAGCCTATGAAAAATATGTTTAACTTCACTATGGATAAAAATGAGGTATGATCTTAAAAAGCGATAATACCTCGTAGGTACCTTAGCAGGTATTTGTTAGCAGCAAGTGCAGAGAAATAGACACCATTCTGTACTGATGGTAGAAATATTGATTAGAATAATTTTCTTAGAAGATTATTTGGAAATATATGTAAAAAGCCTTAAAGAGCTGCATACCTTTGACTTAGAAAATAATTCCACTCATTGTTTGTAGCCTAGAGCAATATCATAGATGTGTGTGAAGATTCATACGCAAGGATATTCATCTCAACATTTTATAAATAACAGAAAGTTGGATACAACCTGAATGTTTCACTGCAACCACTAAAAACCATGTTTTAGAAGAATAATGATGGGGAAAATACATATTCCATTCAAAACAAGAAATTATGTCTAGTATAATTCCAAGTTGTAAAAAGAATTCCTTCGTGTGTTTATATGTATGCATGCATATATTTGTTAAGAGTGATTATCGGTAGGTCCTGGATGTATGGTGATTTTAATTTTCTTCTTCGTGCTTCTATTTTTCAAAATTTCCACAACAGCCATTGCTTTTTCAAGGGTAGATTAAGAATGCCCTTACATATCTTACAAGAATGTGATCAGACTCTAAACTTAAGTTATGTGTGTTGAAAGGTCATGTGAATTTATTTCATCATCATGAGATGTTGTATTAATCCCCTATTTTGCATTTCTTTCACACTTCTTTTTTGTCCTCCGTCCATCTCTCTGCCAAAGCCTTTACTTTCCTTCCCTTTCACTCTCTCCCTTCTCTCTAGGCTCTGCCTTACTCACTTTCCTGTCTCGTGGGCATTGCTCCACTGCCTCTAGGAGCAAGGGTCAAACACTTGCTGACCCTGATCTGAAGCTCAGTTGATCCAAACCGAGCAAGAAGTGAACACATTTCTTGCATTTCCTTTCAGAACTCTAGTAGCCCTGACACACATCCTGGACTAATTGAGACTGTATGAAACGGACGTCTCTCAGTTCAGAGTTGAGCTCTTGTCATCTAGGACTGAATTACCAACTTCTCAAACACTGCTGGGAAGGTTGGGGGCAGGGTTGCTCTTTTCTTCTCCATCCCAAATGTTGGATGCCCCTGCCTTCCAACACGACTCGAAAATAGCTTTGTCAAGCAAAGCATGAACACGAGGAGTTTCCTGACATTTTCATAACTACGAGCATATGATTGGCAGTTCATATTGAATAACGATGTAAGAAATCTGCCAAGAAATCTCCCAATACTATTTCCAGTACTGGTTCATAACCAGTTCCAGCTGCCTCACCACAGAGTGGGAGCACAGTAGACTACCAGGTTCCATGGTTCGCCCATTTGCAAAGTTTGTGTTGAGTTACTGGGAGTCATGCTAATGGGGGGAGTCACTCTCCCGGAAAGCATTTAAGATGAATAAAGCTGAGGGTTTAACGTACTAATGAAAAAATTTGTCAATATTTAAATCAACCGTGTGAACACTAAGTGTTTTTACATATGTTTGCCGCAGAGGTTTCAAGGCAGTCTTTGGCCTTCCAGACACGAATAAAGTAGATAGATGCACTGTTAGACTTTTGAACAATGACAAAGAAAAACAGGGAGTAATTGCTTCACTCGAAGCCTGCCAGGAAATTAATTGCCTAAGAGATGTATTTTATGCAGTGTCTAGAAAACTGCAGAGTCTACGGGAGTGGCTTGCCTTCACTAGGAGAAAACATATGTCACCTCTCACCAAAGATGTTTATGTCTTCTCACAAACCTGTCTTTTTTCAGCCTAAAGACATTCCAACTGGAAGTGACTACAAAGCCAGGAGTTGATAGGTTAGGGGTGTTTAGTAATGCTTAAAATAATACCCTCATGGCAGCAGATACGATTCTGTCCTGTGAGCCCTGTGGAACAGCAACCCGGATGCCTGGTACCTGGACGTCTTTTTGTTTCTGCTTAGAGAAATTGGTGGGGGTGGGTGGGGAATGGTGAGCCTGCCTTTGACTGCCAACTCTGAAACTCACGGATCTGGGCAGGGCTCTAGAGGAGCTATAGCTAAATGCACTTAAGAAATAGGGATGGAACCTGCCTTGGTCCCCCTTTGGGATTGTATTCCAAGGAGTGCTTGTGGGAGGCTGCTTGTTGAAGGCTGAAGGAAGTCTCTGCAATTCCGTAAACATTTCTTGGGCACCTTCTGCAAACCAGGTTAAATGGACTGGGCTCTGCTGGGAGTGAGATTGGGGACCTCACTCAGAGACTACAAAGAAAACTAAGAAAAGCTGCTGCACTTTAGGAACCTTCTGCCTGGTAGAGGAACAGATATCTCAATAAAGAATCCTAGACTAATGAAGTAAGTGCAGGAGGGTGGAGAGAGCAAACCTACTCATGGACTAATCTGGGGGTTTCAGGAAAGCATCTTAATAGAGCTAAGACTGAACTAGAACTGGAAGGATAAAGGACGGTGAGCCAGGTGGAGAAAGGTAAGAATGGATTTCTTGGAAGGAAATAGCCAAGGCATAAATGTCAGTAATAGTGTGGTGTGTTCAGAAACTACCAGCCGTTCTTTATTACTAGGGCCTGGAGTTCGAGAAGGGCAATGGTAGGAGATGGGGCTGAAGAGATGTATGGGGCTGGACATTCAGGGGCCTTGTGACCTCTGTTAATGTGATAGGACTGTCACCAGGAGACTTTATGCAGTGGAGAGTAACTGCAGTTGTAAGAAAGAGATGATCTGATCTAGCTATCAGATAGCTCATTCTGCAGCAGTGTGAAATATCAATTTACAGCATCAAGAATGGAGGTCAAGAGACCAGTTAGGAGGATACTGCAATCGTCTTGGTGGGACAGGATGAGAGCTAAGACTAGAACAACCATAAAAGGTTAGAATTGGAAAGAACATATCAGATAGTTCAACTTCTATATTATACAAATGGAATAACTGAGGAAAAAAGAGGGTAAGTGACCTCTCCAAGTTACATAGAAATAAGCTTGTTGGCAGCCAAATCAGCACCAAGGACCCTGGTCCTCTGATTTCCAGCCCAGTGACTTTTCCACTCAGCAGTGCCAAGACCAGTCCCAGCATCCTGCTTGTTAGGTAATGCCCTAGAGAAATTTGAAACTTACTTGGCCAGCATTTTTCCTATCAATTTCTGGGAAGTGGGAACAGTCCTTGCTGAAGAGAGATAACCTGTGTCAAGCCAGAGCACCTGGGAGGGATCTTTTCTGTTCATCTTCCTCCTCTCTGGCTTTAGACATCTCCTTAATATTTGCCTCCTTCCTCTCCTCCTCCAGAAAACCGAATACTGCTGATGAAATTCTCTCGCTTCTGCTAAGTCTAGGAAGTATACACACAATTGAGCACTTTTTCTCGAGCTTGTTTTCTCAGTGTTACTCTAACTACTATATCACTGCTAAGCACTGGGACAATTTGGAGGACACGTGGTTCAATAAAATCAAGACTGACTATTTCCATCTAAACTCCTTCCTTGTCTATGTACATATAACCATTTTACAGAGCAGCATCATTTTACATAACCCTAACCCCACATAGCAGCGTCATAAGTGCAAATACTCTTCGGTGTTTCTTTTTCATTAAATCATGTGTGTACATATTTTCATATATTTATATTAGCTTTATAATATTTCTTATAAGCAGCAGGAAATTTGGAGTGAGGCCCAAGGCTTTGGGCAAGAGACTTAGTCTCTGAACCTCAGTTTCTTCAACTAGAAAATGCAGGTAATTCTACTAACTTGACGGTTCCTGGCACATAGTCAGTGTACAGAAAGCATCCATCCTCCCTTCCTGCCTTTTTGGGGGTTGTTTCTGGGGCAATATACTATTTTCATAAACATCTGGGTATGGTTACAAATCATACCCATAGCTAAAAGTCAAAGGTCATGCTTCTTTTTTTAATCTACCTCAATGCTGAGAATCTTGTTGAGGAAAGAGTACAATCTTGATAACTTGTGAAGGTAAGTGGAAGAAATGAGGAAGAGAAGAGGAAACCACTTGAACTTGAAAATTAAATTAACGAAAGTTTGTGGCCTTCTCATCTTATAAACATTGAAGGAACCAGTATTTCTTGTGCACCTGACGATGGCAGCGTGGCTTATGGAACGCGCCAGCCACAGCGATGACACAGATGTCCATTTTAGATGGCCCTTTGGCAGCTTCACGAAGGGTGGGTTTGGAAGAAAAGAAGACTGGAGGCTGGTCTCCCAGTTAGGGGAGTCATCAGCTGAGGGGGGTGATGGGCTGAGCCTGGAGGGAGGAGAGGGGTCAAATTCAAGCAGTGCTTTGGAAGCCAATTTAGTTTTCAAGTTAAACTGTTGCTCCCCTTAAAGGTCGCCCCTTCTCCTCTCCTTCCCATCTTCATTTCTTCCATTCAGTGGAACTAAGTGCATGGGGAGCTTGAGTGTCTGGGCTGAGCAAGGGGAGAAATTGTAAATTTCAGGCTGTGAGATGAACTCAGTTTCCCTCTTTGCTGCCACCACACAGAAGTTAAAGTAAAAAGTGGGAGAGATTTAATTCACTCATTAAACATGTATGTATGTATGTACTAAGTGTCAACAGCTTGATACTCACTAGGCACTGTTCTAGGCAATGGGGACACAGCTGTGACCAAACTAAAGTTCCTGTCCCCATGAAGTTTGTATATAAACAATAAACAATTAAATGTATCAATACAGAGTATATATCTGATGATACTAAATGGAATAGGTAATAATCAGTTAGATAAGGGCAAGGGAACAGTGGTAGGCATGAGGTCAAAGAGGTGGTGGGAGCAGCAGAAGACTATGTAGGGACATTGTAAGGACTCCAGTGTTTCCTTAACACAAGAAGGGAAGGCTTTGGAGGAGTTTGAGCAGGGGAGGGACATAAACAAGGATTCTTCCAGCTGCTGCGCTGAGAATAGACTGGGAAAGGTGGCCAAGAGTGGGAGTGGCAAGACCAGTTGTGAGGCTACTGGAAAAAAAATCATGCAGAGATAATGGCGGCCTGAACCAGAGGGTAGCAGTAAAGGTAGGTTTGGGATCGGTTTTGAAGGAGGAGGTGGAAGCATGGGTTGCTGGTTTGCATATGGTTGTGAGAGAAAGTGTAAAATCAAGGAGAACACAAAGTTTTCGTTGTGAGCAGATGAAGGAATCGGTATTTACTGGGATGGTGGAAGAGTTCCAGAGTGGTCTTGGAGGGAAATAAAGATTTCAGTTTTAGACATGTTGAGTTTGAATTCCTTTTACATACCCAAGTGGAGATAGGAAGGCTGAAGTTCAGAGAGTTGTCTCAGCTGGAGATAAGAGTGTGGGAGTCTTCAGTACAGAAATGGTCATTTAAAGCTTAGGAGGCAGGAAGATCAGGTAGGGAGAGAGAGTACAAGGAAGAGGTCTGAGGACTGAGACTTAGGGCTCTCAGTGACTAAAATTTTCAACTAGCACGGGAGACTAAGAAAGCACAGCCAAAGATGTAAAAGGAAAACCAAGAGAGAAACCCTGTCCTGGAAGCTGAGTGAAAAAAGGTATTTCAGGAGCTGTGTCAGATGCTGCTGCTAGGTCAATAATGATAAAGACTGGACGTTCACTGTTGGATTTAGTAATGGAGACCACTGACCTTGACATGAGCTCTTTCAATGGAATGGCAAGGCAAAGACCTGATTAGGGTGGGTCCAAGAGCCAATGAGGGAACTGGAGAAAGCAGGTACAGACATCCTTGAGAGGAGTATTCCTATAAAAGAGAGTACAGAAACGTGGAGGTAGCTGAATGGGGACACAGTCTGAAGAGAATTTACAGTGGGAGGTATTATAGTACATTGATGTATTGATGGGAATGATCCAGTAGAGATGGGGGGAAATGGCAATATAGAAGAGAAAAGGGACAATTACCAGAGCAATATCCATGGATAGGTGAGAGGGGGTGGGTTCCATGCGCTCAATGGTTGTTGGGCCTTAAAGTGGAGCACAGAGCGTCTACCCACAGTAATGGGAAAGGAGGCAGAGTCTATGGAGCAGACCAAGGAGGGGTGGTTTAATCAAACTTCTCTTCTTAAAGGCTAACGCCTAAGTCTTGCACTTTCTGATTCATAAGCCATACCTACTTCTGTCCCCAACATGTTCAGAGTTCACACACATGCATGACTTTATGTATGACTTATCTTTGGTCCAATGAGAAGGAACTACAAGATGCAAATTATAAAAAAAGGGAGTGAGAGAAAGAGCTTCCAGCTAGAAATCTAAGCGAATGTCAGCACTACAAGGGTGGGGATTTTTGTGTGCTTTCTTCTCTCCAGTGCCTACAATAGTACCTGGTAAATTGGTACACCTATTTCTAGAATAAATAGAGCAAAAAAGGAACTTATACTTCATAAACAGCTACCATGATTGAATAGTTTGTATACACGATCTTATTTAACACACCAGTTTTGCAGATGAGGAGATTACACACCTAGCCCCAGGCCACGCACAGCTGGAACGCAGCTGTCAGGACTGCACCCAGTTCTGTGGGTCTCCAAAGCCCAGGTCTTGCCCGGACACTGCACTTTGACCATCCAACTACTTGGTGAACTTGGTCAAGTCATATAGCCACTCACTCTTGGTTCTTTCAGCCTTAGAAGGGGTTGGACCAGAGGTCGGAAAAGTCCCGTTCCAAAGGAATGACTCCATTAGACAATAAACAGACCCAGGGGACAGCCACGAGGCTTGGTGCCTGCCCTGAGTTCACAGTCCCCCTCCACACACACCAGTTCTGCCAGCGGGCCCCTTACCATTTTCTGCCGGCTCTGACATAGACTCAGCTCTCTCCATGAAACAGCTGGATGTTCTGTACTCTGTGTCTTGCATGTATTGCCCTTGGGCCAGGTTGTAGACAAGTTGAACCTGCCATCTTGGGCCCTAATCCCCAGCCTTAGCTCTCCAGCCATTTGCCAGACTGTCACTAATCACATCACTTTCTGGTGTCCCCTTGTCTTCACTATAAAATCCCTTCCCATTTTTTCCTACTCTTATAATTTTGAGGTAGCAGATTGAAATAACACTACGTTAAAAAGACTTTAAAGGAACATGAAAGTAGGATTTGAGTCCACAGAGAAGTCCCCTTGGGCCTGTCCCGCCCCACTCCCCCCACTACTCCATGAACCCTCACTCTGTCTTCGACTCCACTTATCTTGGTAGCATCCCATTGAATCCACGATCTGTGGAATTATTCCTTTTTGAAGCTGTCACCTCCTCCAGAAGCCTTCCCAGCCTCGGTTGGATGTGCTTTCTTTTATTCTCAGCACAAGGTTTCAGCAAACTTGGTTGAAAAGAAAGAGGAATGGGAAGAAGAGAGGAGGAGGGAAAGGGTAACAGAGGTGATGTTTATCACACTCACGTTTCTCCCCCATAGAATGTAAAGTCCTAGCGAACGGGGATCATATCGTTGGTATCCCAACGCCGAGAACATAAGGCCTCCCCTTTCTCTGCTCTGCACTTTCCCATTCTAGTTAAAGCAGCCCCACAAATCCACCCTCATTCCTCATTTCTCCTTAAAGAGTCCACCGGATTTCACAGCTCTGTCCCAGAGACCCCCTTGTCTAACAGATACCGCTTGTCCAGTTACAATATTCCCATTTGGTGCCTTGCAAATCAAACCTTATTTTACTGGGAATTTCTGCCTCTTTACATTTTTTTTTGAATGTGGACATCTTTTTGATGTTTGACATGGGCACCTCTGTGTTGCCTTATTTGGGGCTGGGGGTTGGGAGAGGCATCGTACTCATCACTGCTCTTTATGGAGGCTAGTCGTCTTTCCTAACTGCCCTCAGCAGAAGGAATGGGAAACAAAGCTGAGATGAAACAGAAGAGCAAAATGGGGAGTTGGGTTTCACCCCATTTCTGAGTAGTAAGATGAAATCAAAACCCTCCTAAGAAGTCCCTAAGTTCCCTTTACCACTCTTTCCACAAACCCCCTTTTTTCAATCCACGGCCATAGGCATAAAAGGAAAGTGAAAACAATATCAAAGCAATCCTAGTAACACTTCTGGTAAAAAATCTGACCAGATTGGTATGTGTGCATGTCATATTATTCTAAACTTCCATTATTCTCAATGGACAAATTGAGGGGGTAATTGGAATGCCTGATATTTGAAGAACTGCCAAAGAACATCCAAAGGGTTTCTAATGAGAACTCGGGGCCCCAAACGTGGGGGCTCCAAGACCCATCTGTACATTCCCAGTGACAGCCTAAGCTTAGGAGCAGAGTAGGCCCTTCATAGGAGGAAAAGTCAAAACACCCCAGGGCTTCTCAGAAGGTACAAGGCTACTCCACCACGGAAACCTCAGTAAATAGGAGGGAGCAAAAGTCACTCATCCTTTTTATTAGTGACCTTCCATATTCTTACAAATACTGTCGTGTACAGTCCTATCATTCCAAATGCATGTCTGAATAGGAATAAAATCTATCACCCACGTAATTTCCCCTTAAGTTACATTTGTGAGATACAAGCCTGCGTAATTCTCCTTTTCCAAAGTGAAATAAAACCCTTGTGTTCCTAAACATCGCTATGAAGCAAAGCCAATACCTTCTCATTTCTAAGTTAGACACAAGTAACTATTACGTGCTGCTCTGGAAACTATGACAGAACGTTATTCATCTGTTTGTTTTAATGGTTCACAGCCAAGGGGAAAAAAAAACTTTAAAATTTTAATTTAATTTTTCAAAGCAAAAAAGTGGTGTGAGAGAGCGGACTCTTTTGCTGAGGAAATAAAAGTTAACAATTGTCAGGGTCCAGGTGTGGGAAACAGCACGTGGTACTTGACACAGTTGCCTCACAATTGCTCGTGCTCACAAAGGCATTCCAGGAAGAGAAGGGCTATTAGGATGGGCTGATTTCTCAGCCTTGTAGATTGAAGTCTTCTCTGGGAGTCATCACCTCTCTGGGTTGATGTACCTTGATTGGGTCACTTTGAAAGCTGCTCTTAAAGGTCAAGTGTGTTTACACGTTACCCTCTTTGATGCTCACTTTCAGGTTGGTCTTTAAAAACAGAGTTTGGACGATAACGTTGGGATCCCGCATTTGACCTGTAATCTCTCCACCGCAGGCAGCCTGAGGCAAAGTATACTTTCGGTGCCCCCGACAGCTCTCCTTCCAAGATGCCCACCTTCTCTCTTTCACTCCAGCCAGCTCTTTCCATGTCTCCACCTATGTTTATCCTGATACCTCTTCTCCAAGGCCCTTTTCTTCCAAGCTGGTATGACTTAAACTATTTTCCCTCCTCCTGGTTGGCAATTAACCAAGGATGCTTCAAGGCTCAAAGCTGTTTCAGGAAAAGGAAGGAGGTGGCTTTGAAGAAGTGGTGACTTTTTTAGACCACACCAGATTATATTCTGTTCTTAAAATTTCTGTGTCTCTGAGTGTTTATCCCTATTGGGTAATTCTGCATCCTTTATGCAAATTCTCAATTTTATCAGGTATCCCCCTTTTTAATGAAAAGACAGAGCTGATTTTCACCTTTAAGAGATCTGACTGCACCTCCCAAGGGAGAACCTGCCTATGAGGTGGGGAGCTTTGCACCCAGCCCCAAGCTTACTAGTGCCAGCCCTGGGAAGCACCGTGGGTGTGGATCTGACATGGCTGTGCTCTAACCAGATCAGGGTAATATGTGGCCTGATTTGCAAATTTAAAAAGGGATACCTTCCGTCATTTATGTCCATGATGGTCTTTGGGGAAGCAAATGTAACTTACCAGTTATATTTGCATTGGTAAAGTGAAATTACCTCCCACATGAGAGGAAATAACCCGAACTTTGCTAAATTGCTAACTGGAGCACACCTAGGGATACTACAGCTCTTTGAACTGCATGATGGATTTCCTTCAAACCAAGATTCAGGGCTCTGGGGACAGGCATCTTGATGGGATTCCATCTCCATGGCTCAAAATGGGGCTTGTAAGAGGCACCGAGTGGGGTAAATTCAGAAGTGTTGGAAGATGCCACTCAAGGCGGTCAGTCCCCCATGAGGCTGTCAGGTTGTGGGCTTGCGGAGCACTGTCTCTGGCATTCCAGCTGAAGAACCATGAGAATCAGAACAAAAAAACCTGCTGGGACTGTGTAAAATGCCAGCACTTTTGGCCAGTGAGTGTGCTTGGAAACACACCCCAAGATCCCTCCCCAGCTCTGAAGCTTGAAATTCCCACTTACTGCTCCTCTCTGTTGCTCCCTCTACCTTGTCCCTTGTGTATAAATGAGATTTTTCATACAAATTGAGGTGACATTCACATAACTTAAAATTAACTATTTAAAAGCGAGCGATCCCATAGCAGTTAATACATTTACAGTGCTGTGCAACCACCATCTCTCTCTATTTGCGAAACATTTTTATCACAACGAAATAAAACTCTATACCCATGGAGTAGTTATTCCCTATTCCTTCCTTCCTACAGCTCCTGGTTACCACCAGTCTGCTTCCTGTCTTCATGGATTTACTCATTCATGTCAATGGAATCGTATACTATGTGGCCTTTCTCATCTGGTTCATTTCATTTACCATAAAGGTTTGGAGATTCTTCCACAGTGTAGCGTGTTTCAGTACTTCGTCCCTTTTTCGTGGTGAATAATACTCCACCGTCTGGATCTACCACATTTTGTCTATCCATTCAACTGTTGGTGAGCCTTTGGGGTTGTTTCTACTATTGTGAATAGTGCTGCTATGAACATTTGTGTACAAGTATTTGTTTGAGTCTCTTGAGATCCTTTTGTTTGAGATTTTATAGTTAGCAAAGTCCCTTTATGTCCATTCTCTTCCTAGTAAGGAGGAGCATGCGTTTTGACTAGTCGTATTACCCCAAAGGGGAACATGTGAGGGCCTCACTCTTCAGTAAGAATCACTTGGGCTTGACTAAGCCTATCAGGCCCCAGTGTAAAATCTGGTGCAGAAGAAAGTGGTTTCCAGTTTGGAGGGTCCTCCTGGTATGGAGAGGGTCCATGTCTGAGAGCTAGCCTAGGTCACCTCCATGTCTGTTATGTCTATTACAGTTCTGTTGGTCAGTCTGTGCACAGTGGGGTGGGGGTAGAAACAGCTCTCAGCAGCAACCTCTCCCTCGTTCAGCTCTTATTTACTGAGCTGTGCACTGTGCCAGGCCCTGCATTTACGAAGCCAAATCAGACATCGTCCTTGCCTTAGAGTAGTGGTGAAGTGGGCACTACATAACATGAAGTCAGAAATGTGTAGGAGTGGTGTGATAAAGGTGCTGGATGGGGTGGGGGGGGGGGGGAATGGAGTGGGTGGTGACTAACTTTCCTGGGGGAGTTGGAGCACTGGGTTCTTAAAGACATAAAGGCAACCACAAGGTGAGAAAGAGGATGGAGGGAGCGCTGGGTCCCAGGAAGAGAACAGTCAAAGCCAGGAGAGCAGCAAAGTGCATTCCTTGTTTGGAGACTACCAAGGTCAATAGCATGGCTAGTCTCATTAAGTTCACAGGCTCATCAGGCCAGGAACCAGGCTGGAAAAATGGGCAGGAACTAGGGAAAGGCCTTGTGTACTACAGTCAAGAAACTGTGGTGAGTCAGGAACTAGGATGAATTTTAGGCAGGAAATGACCTGATCAAGTCTGTGTTTTGAAAAGATCCCTTTGTAACAAGTGACTGATGAACCAGTCTCCCATACCCTCCCTCCTGGTCTGCCTTCTCTGTCATCTCACTGGCCGTAGGCTGGCCCTGGACTGAAGTGCAAGGCCAGGAAGATTGCCTTCCTCTTCACACACGGACCTCTCATCAATTGCCCCACCCTCCTTGTATACAACTTTCAACAAAGATGAAAGTACCAACAGCAGTTAATAAAAAATCCATCTATACTGAGCTCTTCCTGACAAGTATGTCCTCTCTCCTGGAAGTATTTGAATTTCGAAGTAGGCCAAGCTCAAACAAATGAGTGAACTGTTCATGACGGGAATTCAGCCACGCAGGGATAGGCCCAGATAGATTCTGATAAAGTTGTTTGGAAGATTAAATGAGGTCATTCGAGGGCCTTCCCGATACCCTCATGCCATAGCCCCTCCTGCTCATCTGTATACAGTAAGGTTGCCACCCCCACCCCCTGCCATCCTGTAACACTTTCTTTCTTTTTCTTTTTTTACTTTTTCTTTTGAAATATTTATATTTAAGAAAAGTGGCACAAGTAGTCCAGAGTTTCCCTATGCTCTTATCCCGTTACCCCTAATGTTAATGTCTTGCATCAACATCGTACTGTTATCAAGAGTAATAAATTAATATTGGTACAACGCTACTAACTAATCGACAGACTTCATTCCGTTTTCACCAGTTTTTCTACGAATATTAAGGGTTTCTTTGGAAATCCTGTGTCTAAGACAACCGTTGAGTTTGCTCTCTTGTCTGCCTTAAATTGAGGCACGCTTCAGAAACCCTGCTCTCCCTGGAAACACTAAAGGGAGCGCCAGCAGGCCTCTGGTGATCCAAACTTGGCACATCTCCATTTTGGCATCCATTTGGGATATTCTGCGTCCTTTTACTCCCCATACCCCAGCTACCCACCCATCCTTTCTCCTCCTTTCCTGCTCCCCACTCTCAAAAAACTACATCGTGGGCTTCCCAGACCCCACACTACACAATGCGTTGTTTTCATTTTCGGAGAGCTCTCGAGAGCCTTGTTCCAGACCCGAGAGGTTTGTCAAGGAATGTGTAGCTATTGACTCCCACTGTCACTGTCAAACTCCCGTGGGCAGTGTTTCCCAATTCTCGATCTGTGGTGCTTCCTGAGTAGATACTCCTACTGCTGCCACATTGGTCATCATTGCTGTCAGCTCGCGTGACCATCCCTCATAAGCTCCTTGCTCTGGGGAAGGGGGAGACCCCAGAGGTGGAGGGCAAACTGTGTTTGCTTTTCCCTATCACATGACAGAGACTTCGGAAGGTTGAAGGGCTGGTAACACAGTCACTAAATTACCTTTATGAAAAGCAGAAGTGCCCATCACAAAGCTCCCGGGCATCCTGACATCACGATGAGATAGCTGGCACATGTCTGTGCCAGCTGCTGTGATAAATGGCCAGGATTCCGTGTGCCCTCTCCTAGTGCGCTTTTCTTCTCCCTAGAACGCAGCCTCGGGCACGCTCGCAGCAAGTGCCCTTGCACTCTTTCTGCCTTGCTGCTTCATGTTTTCAATTTGCTGAGCATGGAGGGCATCAGCGATGAAAGAAGAGAAAAGCATAAAGCTGATTAATGTTGGAGGAGCGTTTGTTCCCCTCCAGCCACAGCCAGCAGGGAAAATGGAAAGGATGAAAGGTGATTGCGACTTGATGTTTAAAAGAAAATCTTTTTGCTACCCAGCAGATACCAAAACATCTTCACAGTAGAAGGCCCCTGTAAGCAATGCAAAAATGTCTATAGCCAGCCATTTGAAAGGAAGCTGTATACCATGGTTACAAGTGACAGTCTGGGGCAAATCTCGTTCTTCTGCTTGCTGTGTCACATTAGACAAGTTCTTTGCTCTTTCTGACCCTATAGTTTTCTCATCTGTAAAATGAGAATAATTACACCTTCACCTTCTGTATAAGACTGTTGTCAGGATTAAATGACTTAATATTGATTTTATACATAAATGAAATTGAACAGTGCCTGGCACAGAGTAAAGGCTCATTACAAAGCCTCTTATTATTAGGCTGATTTAATTTAAAGTAGTATTGAAAAGTAGGACATCATTACAGATCCAACAGCCTGGTATTCAAGCTTCAGTTTGAATTTTGAGTTTAAATGCTAGCTCCACAACTTACTGGCTTTGTGAATCTGAGCCAGTTACTTAACTTCTCTGAACTTGAGTTTCTCCCTCTGATAAATAAGGATAATAACACTGCACAAGGGGCTACTTTGACGAAAGCACTTAGCATAGTACTCAGCACAAAGAGTGGCAGACACTTCATACATGTTTATTTTTCTAGTGCTGTGGTTCTCCACCACATTCAAATCACCTGAGACCTTTTTAGAACGCAGGAATACCTAAGCTGCATCCCCAGAGACTGACTTAATAGGTCCGAGGTGGGGTTTGGGCACTGGTATTTTCGAAAGCTTCCTAAGGAGATTGTATAAGCAAACAGGACTGAGAACTACTCCCTAGCAGGTGACATTACATACTGTTTTTTTTTTAATTTTGTTTGTTTTGTTTTTTATATCTGTCCCCAAGAGACTAGCCAGAATATCAAGAATTCTGGGCACAGTCAAAAATTTAATACACCTGCAGCTCTAAGCCCTTGATAAGAGATATGCCGCCAAGGAATTGCATTCCGTTTTATTCCGAGAAACTGTATTCAAAGGGTCTTCTTAGAATCTTGAACTGGAAAGGTGGTAAGAAGTTTAGCCTGAGCCTCACACATAAAATATGGAAACTCCCAGTAGGTCAGGGATTTATATCTGGGGGTAATTCCAGGGTTTTGTCCTCCCAAGAGATATAAATTGAGGCCTTGAGGGTTTAATGTGGGGGAGGAAGAAGTGTTCTCATAATGACACCTTAAAAATCCAGAGCTCTGCTAATGCCTAGGGATAGAAAAGCATCGTCTGTAATAGTGGGGATGGGAGTTGGGGGGTGCATTCTGGTCTCCGGACTTCAGTCTCCAAGATCCCAAGGCTGGGTCATCGAGAAACTTCTTTCTCCCCATAGGTTTATGATTAGCTACCCAATAAAAGTGGGGCTAATTTTACAACCCAAGTAAAATTTAAGCCAAAAAGGCTTCAACATTAGGATTTATGAAAGTAAACATTTAGAGTGCTTGCAGGATTTTGCAACATTAAAATTTCAGTGTCTTTATGTCAGGTATATGATATATTCATTTGTACGTGTGCTTAAAGATTATGATTTTAAGAGCTTTGCACTGCGAACTATTTGGAGGACTACACTGAAGATACTGCTCCCATCTCCACCTTCAGAATGACTGTTTTAGTGAATAGGGAGTAGAAAGCAACTGAAAACCAGTGTCTTTGAAGGATCAGCTCTATCAGATTTTTTCACCTGGTTTCCTATTCTAGTGGGCTTTCTAGACTCCCTCACTGAACCCTCAGGTGTGGAAGTCCAGGGTCACAGCACTGACCACAGTCGCTTTTACAAAGTAGAGGCTTAGTAAATAATTCTCCTTTAAATAAATGTCTTCTTCGGTTACTGTAAGTGCTTTAATAATAATTGTATGTTACCTCAGTGTAGCGCTTTTTAAAAGCTTTTACACAACTTGATAGGATCCTCATGACTGTGACTTACAGGGTCGGAGAGGTCAATTATTAGCTTCATCTTATAGATAAGAAAACCATAGCTCAGAGGACTTGGGAGGTTGCCTAAGGATATGCAAATGTTAAATGTAGAAGGAGAATTTTGTTCTCCTGATTTTTGCTCTAAAGTACTTTAACTTAGAAGCTAAAGAGGAAAAATGATGGTTTGTTCAGATGATGTGTTGATTCCAGCCAGGTTAACGGGGGAGGAGCATCCAGACTAGAAGTCCGCCCGTAAACCTGGCAGATAGCCTTCTGCTTGGCTGTGGTCTGCCTTTCAGAAGCAGATTGATATTCTGTACTCTGGTGTCTTGAGATTATCATAGGCCCTTGTGGGAGGTTTTGGCCTCTGTCCTTTCAAGCTGAACCTGCCATCTTGGGTCCTAATCTCCAGCCTTAGATCTCCAGCCATTTGCCAGACTGTCACTAATCACATCACTTTCTGGTATCCCCTTGTCTTCAGAATAAAATCTCTGCCCTCTCTTTTATTATTGTCATTTGAGGCAGCAAAAATTTTTTAAAGATTATTTTTTTTAAGTTTTAGGGGATTATGAAAGCAAGCATCCATTGGCATTTGCTCTGGATTTCCTGGGATTTAGTGACTCATTTGAAATTGTCCGGTCCATGGTTTGCCATGGACCTCTCTCTGCAGGGTGGAGAGAATAGGTCTCGAGCAGGAGCCACGTAACTGGACTGCCCTCTGGTTTCTTTCCAGCTGCCCCCAGCTTCTCACCCCGTGGAGTCTCCTAACTGACATATCAGTCCGAGTGTACCTTGGTGATAACGCGCCCACGCCTTTGTAGCAAATGAAGAGGAAATAATCTGTGCTTAAAAAACGAAAAACTGTAGAACATGTGCCCAGATTTCCAACTCATTCCCTCTTTACTCTTACAACTACATCATCTTCCAGCCCACCACCAGCTGCGAAAATAAAAGTGTTTTCTCCCATATTTAAGGATGATTTTGTGCTTCAGGATGATTTTTCTGGGGGTGAAGGAAACTTGACCGACGTGACCAACAGATGTTTTAAACGATGGAGGGAACTGAGGAAAAAGTCGGATTCCTTAGCCCACTCTTTAGGATACTGCGCCCGACTGCGCCCCCTAGTGACTGTCTGGGGCATCGCGCAGTCAGAGCCAACTGCAAGTGTGTACTGCACCCTCTAAATGTCTGTGCTCTGTTTTTAGAGATGAGTACGAAGAAGATGGATTCTGTCAGCCGTACAGAGGGATTGCGTGTGCAAGATTTATTGGCAACCGCACTGTCTATATGGAGTCTCTGCATATGCAAGGGGAAATAGAAAATCAGATCACAGGTAGGTAGCAATGAAATTATATTTATACTTTGCATAACAATTTTTCTCACCAGAAGTTTTACAGAGCTCTTCTCTTGACAAAGGATTAGGCTAAGCATAGGGGTTAGGAGCAGGGTCATAAAAAAGCAGGAGATGCAATCTCTGCTCTGGAATTTACATTAGAATAATTTATTGAGTTTGCCCTTAGAGGAAAAGGAGGCTTTGAGAAGTCTCACATTCATTCAAACACTCAATAAATATTATTGGGTGCCTTTGGCATACCAGGACCTGGGCTGGGCACTGGGGATGTGATGCTGTGGGGAATAAGCCAGGTACGTTTCTGCCCTCACAGAGCTTACTGTTTGGAAGCAACGTTGTGTCGACTGAAAGCAGATGAATTTAGAGTCCATAATTCTGGATGCTAATCCCAATATTGCCATTACTGTGACTTTGGGGAAAGTCTCTTACTCTCCATGGAAATCTCTTTCTTTCCCTGTGAAGTGAGCGAGGAGGCAGGATGATCATAGGTCTCTTCCTGCTCTAGCTTTCTCTATTTTACCCTTCACTTTCCTGAATTGAAAGTATCTGTTTCATGGAAATCTAATAGTGAGGCACTACCTAGCACACGTGAGGTACGTAGTGTCGGCCACCTTGCACGATTTCGTACACCTAGTCCTGGTGGTTGCGGCCACCTGTGCCTCTCCCATTAGTGTAGTTATTATGCCTCTGTGCCCCGTACCCTGGCAACACATTAAAATGGCCTTTCTGAAATTCTAATAAGGTTGCCAGCTTTAGCACTGAAAAATACAAGACACCCAGTTATATTTGATAATTTTTTAGTATATGTCCCAAATGTTTATCTGAAGTTCACGTGTAACTGGGTCCTTTGTAGTTTATCTGGCAACTCTAGGATCTAAGAGAGGCAAGAACAAACCCAAGGCAGGCACACAGAACAGCCAACAGTCCAGAAACTATGTCCCGTGAGGACTTTGAAGGAGCTGAGAGAGGGCCAGGGGAGCTATTTAACCCGAAGAAGCAGCTGTAGGAAGATGTATTTGCCCATTGCGAAAGCCCTCAGGCTTTCAAGCGGAAAGACTCTGTGAAATTCCAGAGCGGAAGCAGGACTGTTGGGGAGGGGCTATTGAAGAAACCTTTCAACCTAGTGAAAGAACATTTGAACATACTTTTTACTAAGTATTCACAAAAATAAATGGGAGTTCGGATATAAATATTTGGTCACCCAATTATATTAATCCTCTCTTGGACATTTTCAATGGATATCAGCTTACTGGAAAGTATTAACATTTTTTTTTAATCCATTTAACTTTTTTAACACAGCATTTCCCAAACTTGTTTGCTTATGGAACCCCAACTTCTCAAACACTTTTAACATTCTACAGAATTAATGTTCTGAGGAACATACTTTGGGAAACTGTACTAACAACCTCTTAGGCTGCCTTGTGAGTATAAGCTCCTTGTCAGTAGAGTTATGCAAAGGCTAGTGCCCTTTTTGTACAGGGATAAGAGGTTAGGCTAAGTGACCACTAATATTCTATAATACACACTGAAACAACTGAGTTGTGCTCTTCGAGAACTTCCAGATGAGTTGCCTCATTTTCAGAAGATGGAATAGAAAGTATTCAAGCCACAAAGAAATTAAACAAGTTACCCAGAGTCATCCAGCAACTCAGAGGCAAGACACAGAACTAAATCCTGTGATGGGGCTCAGTCACTGCATAAAGCAAGTTCTGCCCTGCAGCTGTCACATGTTTTAGAAGCCTCACAAAACTAATAAAAAGTACCGGATGAAACGCAAAGTTCTGTTGCTTTGTAGTAAAAATGAAAAATATATTGTACTTTAACCTAATTAATTCTTTTTATTAGGAAACGGTACATATGTAACTTAATCCTGTTTTTTTAACTTTGTAGTCAAAATTATTTTTTTCAAGCCAGTGAAAGTAAGCTGCTTAGACATCTGAAATGAATCTCCTTCTCTTGGCCTTGTCTGTTTGAGCACAGCAGATTCTTTCCAATGTGTGTTTACATCTGATATCTGTTGACTAGATAACCGGGAGAGATAAACCCTGCCCCTGGGAGTTAATAATTGTGTTTGTTTTCCAGCTGCCTTCACCATGATCGGCACCTCCAGTCACTTGTCTGATAAGTGTTCTCAGTTCGCCATTCCTTCCCTGTGCCACTACGCCTTCCCATACTGTGACGAAACCTCATCTGTCCCAAAGCCCCGGGACTTGTGTCGCGATGAATGTGAAATCCTGGAAAATGTCCTGTGTCAGACAGAATACATTTTTGCGAGATCAAATCCCATGATTCTGATGAGGCTGAAACTGCCGAACTGTGAAGATCTCCCCCAGCCAGAGAGCCCCGAAGCTGCAAATTGTATCCGGATTGGAATTCCCATGGCGGATCCTATAAATAAAAGTAAGTGGTAGCCCCTGACCTTCTGTGCTGCCTCGGGGGCCGGCAGCCGCCTGAAAACTGGATCTTGATCCCTAGTGATGGTTCGTGTTGATAGATTACCTTCCAATGGGCCAAATACCGTGTGGGGCTGAGCATTCAGCGGTGGATGAGAGGCAGTGCCTATCTTCAAGAAGTTGCATGACGATGATAATTTTAAAATATGGTTTCTGGTTCCTTAATAACTTAAAAATAGAATTGCCATACGTCCCAGCAATGCCACTCCTGGCTATATACCCGAAAGAATTGAAAACAGGTGTTCAAACAAAAACTTGTACAGAAAGGTTCATGGCAGCTCTATTCACCCCAGCTAAAAGGTGGAAACAGCCCAAATGTCCATCAGTAGGTGAGTAGATAGATACATTGTGGTATATCCACATAATGAAATAGTATTCATCCATGAAAAGGAGTAAAATCCTGTTACATGGTACAACATGGCATGAATCTTGAAGATACTGTCATAGAAAGAAGCCAGACACCATTGTATGAGTCCATTTATATGAAATATCCATAGCAGACAACTCCATAGAGATAGAAAGCAGATTAATGGTGGCCAGGGGCCGGGGGAAGGGGAGAGTGGGCAGTGACTGCTTAAGGAGCATAGAGTTTCTTTGGGGGATAATGTAAGTGTTCTAGGATGAGATAGAGGTGAAGGTTGCACAATATTTTGAATGTTCTAAATGCACTAATGGTAAATTGTATGATATGTGTATTGTACCACAATTTAAAAAATATGTATGTGGAGGCTTACCTCCATCCTCCTTCGTCTCACCTCCATGAAACAAAAGACTTTTCCTGTGCATTTCCCATGTGCACTGGCATGGCAATGGCCCTAACCCCTGTCAGAAACCCATAGTGCCCTGCCGCTAACTAACATTTTCTGAGAACTAGATTCTTTATTACAGGACTTATGTGCAGAAATGGAAGAAACAGTCCCTGCACCATTCACTAGGAAATGACTCCAGTGCCTCCAGGTCCCACCCCAGTTCTGATTCTTTTCTGTGTTCAATATCAAAAATACTTGTGGAGGACTGGTTCTCTTCCTGAAGCATAAGCTGTAAATCCTCCCAGGAATGTCACTGCAAGGTCCGCTCTGTGTCCCATCAGGGAAGCCTCGGCTGTGAGGGTAATCGCACGTCCTCCCTCCAGAAACTGCTGGCCGGGAGCTCCTGCGCCTCCTCTGCTTCTCTCTCACAGTTTGGGCTCTTCTTCTGTGTTTTTCAGATCACAAGTGCTATAACAGCACAGGTGTGGACTACCGGGGAACTGTCAGTGTGACCAAATCAGGGCGCCAGTGCCAGCCGTGGAATTCCCAGTACCCACACACACACACCTTCACCGCCCTCCGCTTCCCAGAGCTGAACGGAGGGCACTCCTACTGCCGCAACCCAGGGAATCAGAAGGAAGCTCCCTGGTGCTTCACCTTGGATGAAAACTATAAGTCTGACCTGTGCGACATCCCAGCATGTGGTAAATACCGTCATTGCCTTTAAAGGATTCAGTCACTTTAAAAGATCCGCACTCCATGCCCCTTCCCTTAGGAGAATCGTGTAAGGGGGCAAAGGAGACTGATAGTGTTTGTTTGATCTCAAACTGTTTCTAGGATAGATAAACTTGCTGCTTTGACATAAAACACGTTTTAGGGTACCAAAGCACACTCTCAAGGAGGAAACTGCTTTTATCCCTGCAGCCATTGTGTTAGTGAGTATAACAGGCACCGTCTCCCCAGAAGTACAGCTTCTCACCATCATTCATGTAGTGAAATGTGTTACCCACGATGGTCTGTGTCCAGGTGTACCTTTTTTAGCACAACAGGTGTATTGGAAGCAGAAAGAGAATTGTTTTCCCTGTGTCCTTGAGAACACCCACAAGGGAGGATGAATCTATAGCCATTACTCAGTGATCCAAGGCAACCTGTGGATAAACTGTGTCCTTCATCTCTTCCTTTTATACTGCAGAAGTATAGAAAGAAAATGAAGTTTCTGAATCAGTTTGTTCCTTTTTCTAGAAAATGTTTGGAAGGTAGGAGAAAGAGAGTGGAAATGCTGCTGATACCTGGAGTCTCAGACTTTTTTGGAACTGATTCAACTTCCTTATCCTAGTTCTACTGATAATGTCACCTGGGTTTCCCAGGCGTAGTGGGAGAGTCAGGATGTCACAGGAAAGCCACACCAAGTAAAATGGAGCTAATAATGATATACATCCAGGGTTTATTGAGAGAATAAATGAGTTGATACCTGGAAAACTCTACAATGTCTGGAAGATAATAAATGTTTAATAAATATTTTCTAATGTAATTATTATATAGTCAATATATAAAGAGGAATTTATTATAATTAGTATGTAGTCTTCACATATAGAGGAATGCTTGCTCTCAGTTTAGCAAATATTGTTTGAGCCCACTATGGAGTCAGGAGTGTGAAAAAGGAAGAAAATACGATTCATGTTACAATCGCAATGCAGTGTGTGATATAGAAGTTAGCACAAATGCTGTGGAGTAAAGAAGAGGAAGCTAAAACATACTACAGAGGTCATTAGGAAAAAGTAATAAAAATATTAAAAGAACCCTTAGTGATAAAAATTTGGGAAACTATTATACTACAGTTTCATTCTTGCATGTTACCTGTTACCACGGTATCTTTTCCTGCAAAATGATTTTATAAATGGTTAAACATACTCAGTTTGAGAAAGAGGTAAGCAGACCCTTTTTGTGTCGCTAGGCTTGAAAATGCCTTCATATGCAGCATAAAGAACAAATTATGAAGTTAACTCTTCCAGAGCCACCATTGGAAACATCAAAGCAAATTATCCTGTATTTTTTAAATGGTTTGCACTTAAAATTTATGACTTTTCCCAATGTTGCTATATTCAACATTAATAGGAAAGGAATAAAATAAAATGTAGATTTATAATCATTTACTTAGTTGCCTCATCCCTTCTCCTACACCAGGTAGGTGTGAAGATTTGCAAGAGAGCCAGGTATAAAAGCAATACTTACTGAGCATTTCCCATGTGCCAGGCGTCATTCTTAGAGTTTCAGAGGCTTTATTTAAGATAAGGGGGTTAAGAGGGTTAAGAATACCCTCACGCTGTGACAGGTATTCTTAACCCTATGCTGCCAAGGAAGAAACAGAGGCTCAGAGAGCAACAGAGTCACCCCGCTAGTCTGACTCCAAACTCATCTTCCTGTTACTTCACTGTGCTATCTCAGGAGACTGATGTATGTCCTTAAGGAAACCAAATGAATTATTTTAAGGAGGAAACACATTGTTTACTCAACTCTGGGTGAACACCGTTGTCCTTTAGGTGACTTCTGACCCTTAATTTCCAACTATAATCCTCATCAGAAGTAGGGAGATAAACAGACATAGCGAACATACTTGTGGTTGCCAGGGGGGAGGGGGATGGGGGAGGGAAGAATTGGGAGTTTGGGATTAGCAGATGCAAACTAGTATACACAAGGTTGGATAAACAACAAGGTCCTACTCTGTAGCACCAGGAACTATATTCAATACCCTATGAAAAAGAATGTATACCAAGATATGTACATCTGAGTTACTTTGCTATAGAGCAGAAATTAACACATTGTAAATCAACTATGCTTGAAAACAATTTTTTAAAATAATATAAAAATAAAGAAGTAGGGAGATAATTTGCTCATAAACTGGAAGATTTGTTGATAATCAGATTCAAGCTTTATTACAATTAGATTAAGTCAAGATTCGAAATGATACCTAAAAAATGTATTGCTTTCCATTTCAACGGTGTTCCTAAAGCAGTCAGACAAACACACTCTCCAAAAGATGAAAGAAACCCTTGAACAGTCTTTCAGACTGTGGACACAGAAAGAACGACCACCTATACTACCTACCATGTGCCTGCACGTGTGCTTTGTACTTTACAGCTTCATCTCCATTTAAAACTCATCACCACGCTATGGGATAGATGTTATTACCATATTCCACCAAGGTTCAGAAGGGTTAAAGGACTAGTCTAAATGAGACAACTCATGGGATTGGACCTTGAACCCTCGTCTACTTGCACAGAGCTCTGACCAAACTCAAAGCTTGCACTCTTTCCCCAGACACTCTGCTGTTTCCCATTTAAAGATTTTTCAGAAATAAATAAAAGAGTGACAATAGGGTCAACCTCTGGATTTCAGTATACTGAGTCCCGTAACATGATACGACAACTAAACATGTTCCCTTGCTGATGAAGAATTCCATCATAGTATTGCTCAGTATATTATTATTGTATTAATCAGTACAGTGATGTTGGAAACCCTAAGATATTTCTTTTTGAATATCAATCTGCATAATTCTGAGGACAGGTTAATTCTAGTCCTATGAGGGATAAATTTAGATGAAAGTTAAATCTGCAGATAACAAGCCAGTTTTCACCACTTACAATAATACTTTTTTTAAAAAGAAATTTTCATTTCATTTGGAAAGAGAACAGTTCCTTTTGAATTCTTCAGGCCAAACCACAAATACATCCATTAAAGGAACAGGGAATCCTTGACATGTGATCAATAAGAAGCTGCTGAGAGGCCAGCGGCTCCCCAGGGTATGAAATAAAGAAGAGAGCAGGTCGGCATCAACTGTTGCTCCAAGGCAAGCCTTCTTGTAATTGCCCCTTCATAGCCCACCTCTAACAAAATAATCATACTAGAATCCTACTTTTCTTTTTTTTTTTTTTTTTTTTTGGTGGTACGTGGGCCTCTCACTGCTGTGGCCTCTCCCGTTGTGGAGCACAGGCTCTGGACACGCAGGCTCAGCGGCCACGGCTCACGGGCCCAGCGGCTCCGCGGCACGTGGGATCCTCCCAGACCGGGGCACGAACCTGCGTCCCCTGCATCGGCAGGCGGACTCTCAACCACTGCACCACCAGGGAAGCCCGTAGAATCCTACTTTTATAACATTTCATTAGAGCATATGATTTTTTTTCTCATTTCATCCTTACAAAAATCATAAAAGATAAAGCAGGAATTTCCTGCCCTACTTTAACATATGAGACAACCAAGGCCCAGGGAAGTGGTAGGACTGACCCAAGAACACAAATTAGTTAACAGAAACCAGGTCTCCTATCCCTAGGGCCACTCACTGCTGTTTGTTCTGTACCAGTGGTTCTCAAACAGGGAAAGTTTTGCCTTCCAGGGTGCATTTGGCAATATCTAGAGATATTTTGGTCATCGCAGCTGGGTGGGGTTGGGGGATGCTACTGGCATCTATTGTGTAGAGGCCAGGGGTGCTGCTAAACATCCCAGAGTGCACGGAACAGCCCTCACAAAGAATAATCCAGCCCAGAACGCCAGTAGTGCCAGGTTTGGGGAGCGCTGAGACTGAATAAGAATTATACAATTTAGACTGTAGAATACAGCATATTGTATATACTGTATAAATTATACAATTTAGACTATAGAATAACAATATTAAGCAACAGTTAACATTTAGTGAGTGCTTACAAAAAGCCACTCTGCAAAGAGTTTTTTATGCATTATCTCATATATAATAGTTCTATAACTGTATGAGTTGAGTTTTATTCTACCCAAGAAGAGAAAAATGAGACATAGGTTAAATAACTTGTCCAAGCCCTCATGGTTAATAAGAAGTAGACCCAGGACTCAGAACTATAGCCAGTCTTGTAAATTCTATGATTTATATATATGTGTATTTGTGTGTTTATGTATACAAATAGGTAGGTAGATGGATGGATAGATAGATGATAAATAGATTGATAGAGATACTGAGGATAAGTTTGCATCTTATAATGAGGTGTAAGCTGTGGGGCATATCTGAAATGAGTTATTTTCCTCCTTCCTCTCAAATGGGATGGAGTCTCATGGGAATGTTCCTGCATTCTTTGTTAAGTCAAAGTTAAGGAGGTTTCAAAATCTCCACGGGGTTTCTCATTTTCCTACTGATATCTTTTGTTTTCATTTCAACTAAGTAAGGCTAAAAGAAGTATAGACCTAATTAAATGCAGAATGTGAGCATTTGTTGTACTTTCTAGAATAAAGGCACTTGAGAACAGTCTGCCCCAGATTGTTTTATCTGTGAACTTTTACTCTAAGACAGAACATAAAATTAAACACAACCAAGTATGTCTGCTGTGAATTCTGGGAATTGGCTCAGCGAGGGCTGTGTGCGTGTGCCCAGGCAGTGCCTGGGAAAAGCTAAAGAACAAAAGATAGTTTGAGCCAGACTTGACCTCTCATATTCCCTGTCTTTTCTTTCCTATCCCAGGCATCCAGCAATTAGAATGGTTATTATTTATTAATTCACTTACTAAAACCAATATGTGTTGAACTTCTACTACACTTTAGACTTTGCTAACAAGCCACACCCTCGTGTAGCTTGCAATCTAGTGGAAGAATCAGATGAAAAAAATACAAATCACGTTAAGCACTGTCTTACGGTTCCCAGCGTTAATGTGTGCTGTTATGTGCTTTTCTGTTTGTGCCGTGATGTCTGCTGTTGGTTGAACACTGTGCTAAGTTCTTTACAGCAGCATCTGGCCTACGACTTAGCTGATGCTCAATAAAATGTGCTGAGTTAACCCTCATAATAACCACATGTTAAAGGTATCTCCTCCATTTTACTGATGGAGAAGCTGAGACAATGTTATTTTTACTAAAGCCAAGATCAGATCCACGGGACTCAAGGTCCAGCCTCTGTCCACCATACTACAACTACTTAAAGGACACATTCTAGCTTATTCAGAGGAATAAACATTCCTTTATAACTTTCCTCTTCCCTTTGATCCTTATGAGCTCTCTAGGTCTTTGATTTTCTTATCTGAAGCTGCACAGATGCAGGAATGGAGCCCCCAGCCACAAGACATCTACTCTGAGACCCCAGGGTGCTCTAGTTAGCCTCAGCCTGATAGGGACTAGGTCCCCCGGCAGCTCCACCCAGGCCTCACAGCGTTTGTCCTTTTCCCATTAAGCCCTAGATCTCCTCCCTTCCTGGCAGCCCCAGGTCCCCAGTCCTCGGAGTTGGCCATCTTCTGTGAGATCCTGCCTGCAAACCTTCATTCACTACGCTCTCACCTCTAGTCACTGTGGCCACCTTCCAAGCCAAATACTGTGGGCTGGGTGGAAACAAAGTTGAAAAAGAAACATTTGCCTCTGTTCTTTCCAGCTGGCACCTAGGCACACCTCCCAGCCTCACAGCTTCACTGTAGCCCTATCATTGCTTTTCTGTGCAGCCCTGAGTGGTGAACCGTGGAAAATATCTGTTTCTTTGGGAGCTCCTTTTGCAATGACCTAGCCATTTGCCCTTGTCCGTATTCTACCACATAGCTTATATTCTGTCTCCCCAACTAATTGAGATCCCCTATTTCTTTCTTTCTTGAATTGTGTGGTGGGGCGGAACCTTGATTGCATTCATGTTTTCATATTCAAACCTTGGCCCTTTATTTCACTCTAGATAAGTCCTGAGCCACAGTTCTTCCACTAGCCAGGCCAGCATGTCCGATTCACCTCTAATTAAAGGTCTCTCCATCTACCAAACAACCAGAACTTCCAAACAGCAGTAGTCTAAGTCCCTTACGTACGAACCTTCAGGTTGAGAACTTTCAAAGATGCAAACTCACGTTCCATCAGCGTCAGGCGTGAGTGAAATTGCAGCTTGCCCTCCGTCTCCTATCGCTGACGATCCTTCAGCTCTACCATCTCCCACCTCCTCTCCCTCCTCCAGTCAGTAACTCTTCTTGCCTGTTCACTCGATGCCAGCCCCTGGATGCCAGCTGTTGAACTGTACTACTGTACTTTTCAAGGTACTGTAAGATTAAAAATGTTTTCTTTATTTTCTGTGTTTGTTTTTAATATATTATTTGTGTGAAAAGTATTATAAACCTATTACAGTACAGTACTATATAGCCGATTGGGTTAGTTGGGTACCTAAGCTAACTTTGTTGGACTTACATACAAATTGGACTTACGAACGTGCTCTCAGAACGGAACACGTTCGCATGTAGGGGACTTACTGTGTTGTTTTTACACCTAAACCAGCTTCACTGAAGAGTACCCATTGATAAGAAAGCAGTGAACCATTTGGCTCAATTTGGAGTTTTCATACCTGGCCTGTTGCTTTTGTATTTCCTTTTAAGTCCTTGCCTTGCAACGGTTTGCCAAAGGGCACGTTGCCCAGTTCTGTGCCTAAATAGCCCTGACTTGTCCCATAACCTTACAAACACCCGCCCTGGGTTCTGCTTTGTCACAAACCATTTTCTCCAACGTGGTGGTTTACAGTTTGGGGCAAGGCAGATGCTTTCCAGATTGCAAACATTGCAGTTTTTAACTCACTCTGTCAGCAGCCTTCTCCCATATTTCACAGAAGACCTGTTGTAAGGCAATTTGTCTTTCAGCGATTTCTTCAAACCAAAATTGAACATTACAGTGAATTGGATGGTGGGGGGGGGGGGGAGGAGGTAGGAGGAAGGAATAGAGTACTGCTTTGTATAGTCTGAAGTTTTCCGGAAGAGTTATTTTTGTGCTACAGAGATTTTCAAGATGTACTTTGGTCTCCAGTCTTTATATATTTTCGACAAAGTAAAGAACAATAGTTACCGAAAACTTATAACTGAGTCATGTTCTATAAACATTTTTCACCAGGAAATAATTTTCTCTCGAAAGTTTTTTTATTGTCCCCAGTATGCATTGAGTCATTTACGCACTGTGTCAGCTACTCTAGCAATAAGCTTTTGGAAGCCCTTAACCCTTCGGGCCCAGTACCACGCCAATAGGAAATGCTGCTCGTCATCTTGGACTTTTGGTGACAGAATTCTGCTATAACACCACAATGATTGTTGTTATTGGCTTTGCATCAGTCAAGATTCTGGCAGGAAACAAAAGGCACAGGCAAATAGACTAAGAATTTTATAAAGAGATTGTTTTTAAAGGTGTTGGCAGAGTTGGGGTAAACCAATGAGGTACAGGACCTGGGGCTAGCAGGAGTGAGAAGCATTACCATTCTAGGCCTGGAGAGTCAAGGGAATGATCGGTTACCCCTCCCCATAGAGTACAGCTGAGGCTGAAGAGAGGGCTGTCCAGTGTGTGCTGTGGCCTTTGGTGGAGGGATGCAGAACACACCAGCCCTACTCTCTCTTCTTGCCCTGGGGTTCTTCTTATCATACCAATGCCTCCTACCAGCTGGACATAACTGGAAGCCAGAGTCCATTACTCCTGTACATAGACGTCAGCCTCAGCATAGAGCTGGATGGAAAAGGACTAAGACTGGATCTGGTGAGCTGAGGACACTCAGGGAAAATATTCATCACTGGCTTGAAAACAATTGCTTCGTAAGAGAGTCCGAAGTTCAGTAGGGGTCTAAATAAGGTATGTCAGTCAACTCAGTTTATAAGATCAGAGAATCTTGAGAGGAGCGTAGAAGTCAACCAGCCTCTGCTTGAACATGCCAGAGACCTCCAGAGACAGGGATATCTCTCTACACCAAAGTGATTATGGGGTGGCTCCCCCCGCTCAAAATCTGCCTTTGTATGCCAGAAACTAAAACTTGTATGTGAAATCTCCTGAATATTTTTTAAAAATGTGAGCCACTAATTCAAACTGGGGGGGAGGGGGGGAAAGCCTAGTAAGGAACAAGTGTATTTACTAGATCTGGTTTTTAACCTCTTGTGTCATTTCTCATCCAAATGTGAAGACATCTATTGCATCCTTCATTCGATTTTTTTCTTTGGTCTAGAGAGCATGTAGCTCTTCCCACCTTTCCTTCCCCATCCTCTTTCTCTTCCTCTGGATGTTTCCTGCTCCTTCAAAGTCCTTCTTAAAAACATGACTCTTAGAGTAGAAAACTTTTGATGTCTTTTAACCAGAACCGACCAGAAGAGGACCATGATGTTCTTGACCATGACTCAGTCCTGCTAATGAAGGGTATTTCGTTGCTATAATGCCATCCATGAAAATTTTTTGAGCAATTTCATCATGCTGTTGTTGGGTCCAACTGAGCCTTCAAGTCTTCACTAAAACTTATTAGTCTTCTTTTGTTTGTTCGTTTGTCTTTAATTTGGTTACCTCCAAAATTATTTAGTAGATTTGCTGAATCATGGACTTCTCTAAGCAAGGTCTTTAACCTAACTCCAAGCTATCATATTTATTTGTAAAATTTCAGCTGTTGGTTTAAGGGTCATTATTTTAGCCTGTTGTGTATGAATCTCTAAAATTTTATTTCTATAGTCAATTAGGTATCTTTCCTAGATTCAGGCCATTTTCAAGTTTGATAAACATATCACCATCAAGTAGTTGATGACAATGTTGAACAGGAAGGTTCTCTCAAGGATAGCCTTCTATAATTTGATGTTGTTTTGCTGATTAACACTGTTAGGGTACAGCCATGTGGTGAAGTACAAAACCATCTATTGATATGATTATCTAGCCCCCCATCTTTTGTCCATAAGGATATCATGCATCACCTGATCAAATGCTTTGCTAAAGTTTAACTGTGCTTGGTCTACCACTCCAAAATAATCCTATCAAAGATGCAAGACATTTAATTTTACAAAACTTATTGGATTTTGGAACTTAAAAAATTAGCTCAACTAAAAAGTGGGCAAAGGACTTAAATAGACATTCCTCCAAAGATGATATACAAATGGACAACAAGCATATAAGGATATGCTCAGCATCACTTATAAAGATTAAAGTAATTAAAGAAATCAAAGCTACAATAAGATCTCACCTCATACCCATTAAGATGGCCACTATCAAAAAATAGAACATAGCAAATGTTAGCAAAGATGTGGAGAAATTAGAACCATTTTGCACTGTAGGTAGGAAGGCAAAATGTTGTAGCTACTATAGAAAACAGTATGGATATTTCTCAAAGAGTAAAAAAGAGAATTACCATATGATCCAGCAACCCCACTTCTGGGTATACAACTAAAAGAACTGAAAGCAGGATCTCAAAAAGATATTTGCACACCCACGTCCATTGCAGCATTATTCACAATAGCCGAGAGTAGGAAGCAAGTCACATGCCCACCAGTGGACGAATGGATTAAAAAAAATGTGGTGTACACATACAATGGAGCATTATTCAGCCTTAAAAAAGAAGGAAGTCTTGTCACATGTAACAACGTGGATGAACCTTGAGGAGATTATACTGAGTGAAACAAGCCAACAAAAAGACAAATACTATGATTCCACTTCTATGAGCTATCTAAAGGAGTCAAATTCCTAGAAACAAAAAGTTGAATGGTGGTTGCCAGGGTCTTGGCGGAGGGGGAAATGGAGAGTTGCTGTTCAATGAGTATGGAGTTTCAGTTTTGCAAAATGAAAAAGTTCTGGAGAACTTCTGTACAACAGTGTGACTATACTTCACACTACTGAAATGTACACTTAAAAATGGTTAGGATGGTAAATTTTGTCATGTGTTTTTTACCATAATTAAAATTTTGTTTTTGATTAAAAAGAAAAGTTTAGCCCAACTCTTTCCTTTTATAGAGGAGAAAACTGAGGCCCTGAGATTTAAGGCCCTGAGATTTAAAGAAACTTTTAGTGAACTCGTGTGGATTCTAGTTGCTAAGGTTTTTTCTCAAGTGCTCACAAATGAGTTACTGCCCCTAACTTAATGTGGTTAAAACATTTTCCAAAGAGAAAAATGTTAATCACTGTATATGGGCTATTCAGAGTCTTTTAAAGAATTCGTTTGAGAATACATAAGGCAATAGATCATCTACTTAGTATTTCCATTATCAAGTCAAGAGAGCGAACGGCTGGACCCAGCATGCCAACTGAAGGCCTAATTACCACCTTTTCTCCTTCGGCTTCCAGGTATACGCCTAAATATCACCAATGCAGGCCCCTATCTGCCACAGACCTGCTTATTTTGTAGTTTTCAGATAATACATGGTGACTATTCCTGTTTGTTTTCTATGGTTTTAAAATTTTTTTCAGACAAGATCATAATTCAACTTGGTTAATTTCATTTGAATTCTAAGGTTCTATAAGACTCCTTCCCACCTTTGCCAGATTTAAGATCTGAGCACTTTCGTGTTTTAACTCAAAGTAATATCCCAGATATGTTTCACTTCATAAAAGTACCTCTTGAATGAGAAATTGTGTTTACCCTGCTTTAAGCCCCAGGAGAAGAAAGAAGTATTTTTTCTCCATTATATTTAATTACTAATCAAAGTATTGAATATCATTGTAAAAATAAAATAGGAATGTCAGATGTGAACTGTGATACCAAATTGTTGATTTTTAAAAGGAAATTAATCATGTGGTCTGGACTAAATTGTTGGTTTCAAAAATCCCAAGTATTTAACTTGATGTAACTAAATATGTGCATTTAACTTTTAAACAGTTATTCCAAAGTGTTAAAAATCTTCCCCATTTTAATTTTCAGCCAATTTTCTTTGCAGTGCCTCGGAAGTGTCCATTACCCTTTAAAGTGAATAGTAAGAATAATGTCCATTGTTCTTATGTGATTCTTTTTAACAGTATAGCTCCCACTAGATATTAGTCCTTACTGAGAAGGAATCTTGGAATCTTAAGGAGAATGATGAAAAACAATTCCATATAGTATTTTAATTTTTATTAGCCATATAATTTAAAAAGCACAGAGGCATCGAAGACAGACTCACATTCCAACCCTGACTCCACCACTTTCTAGCTTTGGCAAATTTATCCTTTCTCAGCCTCAGTTTCTCTGTTTGTGAAATCAAGATAACCCAAAGTGCTGGGTTAAAATGAAGAATAATAATGCTAGGATATTAAAAAGGAGTTGGTCAAATGTTAGTTTTCTAATTTTCCATGAGTAAGGTTTAGTTGTTCTGTGGAATGTTTTGTTTTTGGGGGGGGGGTTTAATATTTTTTTAAATTAATTAATTAATTAATTTTTGGATGCATTGGGTCTTTGTTGCTGCGCGCAGGCTTTCTTTAGTTGCGGCGAGCAGGGGCTACTCTTCATTGCAGTGCGTGGGCTGCTCATTGCAGTGGCCTCTCGTTGCAGAGCACAGGCTCTAGGCACGTGGGCTTCAGTAGTTGTGGCACGTGGGCTCAGTAGTTGTGGCTTACGGGCTCTAGAGCTCAGGCTCAGTAGTTGTGACACACGGGCTTAGTTGCTCCGCAGCATGTGGGATCTTCCCGGACCAGGGCTCGAACCCGTGTCCCCTGCATTGGCAGGTGGATTCTTAACCACTGCGCCACCAGGGAAGCCCCTATGAAATGTTTTTATATGAAGTCTTTTGAGCCAGACGCCGACTCCCCTTCTGGCCAAATGCAGAGAGCTGTGTGGGAAAGGAAGCATGTCATCAGTAAGACTTACAATAGGCCTGAATTTGTTTTCTGTCACTTCCAACATGACCACGTAGTGTTCTGCTTGATTATTTCACTTGGCAAGAAGACATTGTGCTAGTTTTGCATATCCTCACTGCAATCAGAAGGAGCCAAGGTTGACGATGTTTAAAGGATTTAGCTTCTTGAAGTTTGTTCTCCTGCAGACCTACAGGGGGATTTGTCCCAGACCTCCCGTTTACAGTCAAAGGCGTTCTGTGAATAATCTGATAGGGGCTAAGTACAGAATAGACTCCTTTGTTTGCCAGACAGGTGAGAGCCCTACTTTCTCTTGTTGCTAAAAACGTCAGCCAGAAAAATGACTAGCATTACATTCGTACTAAATTAGCCTCGTTCCTTTTGTAATCTTACCCTCATAATGATTTCACTGAGAATCCAAGAATAACAAGAAGAGCTTACCCCGCTAGGGTCCTGAGAAATTTGAAAGTATTTTATAATGTTAACGCTAAGCATAACATCCAACAACTATGCAGCAGTTTTAGATTTTCCGAGGTTCTTTTGTGAACATCCTCTCTCACGTGAACTAAACAAGATGGGCAGAGCAGGTACCATTATCCTGCTTAAATAACTGAGGAGATGGAGGTCAGTGAGGTGACTCTTGCTTAAGGTTATTTAGAATTTCCTGCCCCAAACTTTTATTTCCTGAATCTTTTCCTACTCTGAGGGTGGGGGGTAAACATTGGGTGATTGAGTTGTAACAGGTACTAGAACAGATAGTTTCTATGTTACTTCACTTATGGTTTACAACAGTTCTATGAAATAATCCCATTTTACAGATGAGTTTGCTCAGAGTGGCCAAGTGCCTACTCAAGGTTACATAGATAATGTCAAAGGCAGTCTTCAGAGGTTTCTCACTCTAAAACGTAATCTTCCTTTATTCTGCTACATTGTCTATATAGATATAGCAATCTCTCTCTCTCTATCCGTCCACCCACCCACAGACATGCAGACACAACTGTTACTAAAGCACCCGAGACCCAGCTCCTAATGACTAGAATGACTAGAGTAGCCTCCAGAGATGCCTGGGTTATATGTCTACCTGCCACAGCGTACAAAGCGGGGAGTTCAAAAGCAGGGTACCTGGCAAAGCTTTTGTGTTATTCCCCACCTTTCAGACCTCCTTCATTCTTCCTACCTGTGTGAAACAAGAAAAATCCTACCATGAGGAAATAGGTGCAAAACAACAGCCACTCTCAAAGTACTGGCGGTCTAGTGTAGTAGCTGGAACAGGACCAACAAGAGAGGAATCCAAGCGTTGAATTACTAGCTGCGGGTCCTTGGGCAAGTAAATTAACCACTCTGCCCCTCAGCTTCCTCACCTGTAAAAATGGGGATGAGGATGGCGCCTACCTCATGGGGTTGCTTGTAAGGATAAAATGAAGGAGTTTTGAAAAGTGCTTAGAATAATACTTAGCCCATATTAGTAATAACAGCTAACATGATTTTCTGCTGGTAGAAAACACTCAAGAAATGTTAAAACGATCATTTTTATTATACTCAGTCAGCAGATTTTACCCTTCCCCAGCCCCTCTGAGGGTCAACCCACAGATCACAGTCCCAGCACCCAGGTTTTGGTGCCCCTTCCTAATTTCTTGTGTTGAGCCTGTTTCTGTGGGGAGTGTGATTAATTACTGCCGTATCTCACTGAACAGGTTCCCGAAGAAGGTGTTGTGCGAGTAAAGACTATGTACAAGTATATTCTCACTTACCAAGCTTTGCTGGGTATGTGGCTTTTGACCTCCCCACTTTGTATGCTGTGTCAGGGAAGAGGGACTGTTGGGCTCTCTTCACCACTCTATCCATACTTCCCTTGTAGTATTTCCAATAGCATATTGTAATTACCTTTTCTCTGTTTTCCTTAGCAGATCACGAGGTCCTTAAGGGCAAAGGACATGTCTTAATTCATTTTATATTCCCAGTACCTAGTGGAGTGCTTGGCAGTAGTAGCTGTTTGTTTATTGACTGACTGAAACAAATGGGGGGATGAGGGAATGGATGCATGGTTAATTCTTTTAAGTAAATAATCATCTCTGAATTTTGTGTCAATCTGAATTTTCACACTTTGGATTTTCTTAAAGCTAGATAGCTGATGAGGTTACTGGTGATCAGGACATGGCATTATGCATCCCCTCTAATTACTGTCCCATAATGCTTGCATTGTTTTACCAGTCAAATAATTCATTCATTTTAGTCTATGCCCAGGATATTTAGTTTAATGGTCAGACTCAAGCCAAAAAAAAGAAAAGTATGTGTCCTTGTGTCCTTCTATACATGTTATATTCTTTTCCAAGCAATGGTAACAGTGGATGTATAAGATTTCAAAAATATACTTCAGAGGGTTAGCACTCATAATTATTGAGTTCATATGAAACCATTTAAGAAGAATTCTTGGGTTTCAAAAAAGTGTCAAGTTATACAGTGATGCTGTGCAAGAGGGAATTGTAGACACCATCCAAAACAGATACTTCACTTTTGTGGATGAGAAAAAGTGAGACACAAAGAGGTGAATGATTTGTTCAAAGTCGTACAGCTCATCAGAGACTGAGCTGGCCCTGGCTTCAGGTCCCCATATTCTCAGGCCAGTGGCTTTGTGGACCCTGGGCCAGGATTCTTTGGTGATATTGCTTCTGGAAGATGCAGGACTGGCCCTATATGTCCAAGCCAGCCAAGACAAGGGCATGATTTCTGGAACACCACGTGGTGTTTGATTTGGGCTGGCAGCCAATGGAAGAAGACCCCTGGGGTCCACATTAATGCTCTTAGATGTATACAGTCCATCCATGTGGCGTTTAACTTTTAAGGTGTTGGAGAAATGCAGGCCTGCTGCTGAAGAGAGGCAACATCAGAGGGGGGACCCACACACAAACGAAGTCTTCACAATGTCCCTCTGCAAGTTTTAAACGTTTGAACTTTAAACTTTTCAACTTTGATAAACTACACTGAAGGTTTGATGGAAACAAATTGTAATAAGCAAGGGTTCTTTTTTCTCACAGTAGATTTGTGTGTATAGAAGAATAGGAGGACATTTTAAGCTCTGCCATGTAATATTATTCCATGTTATTTGAACTAGTATAACTTTTGCTCTTTTCCATTTTCTACACCCAGATTCAAAGGATTCCAAGGAGAAGAATAAAATGGAAATCCTGTACATACTGGTGCCTAGTGTTGCCATCCCCCTGGCCATTGCTTTGCTCTTCTTCTTCATTTGTGTCTGTCGCAATAACCAGAAGTCATCGTCACCGCCTGTCCAGAGGCAGCCAAAACACGTCAGAGGTCAAAACGTGGAGATGTCAATGTTGAATGCGTATAAACCCAAGGTAAATCTAGCAGTCCTGAGCTGCGCTTATTCTATAGACTTCAAGTTAATGCAACATTTATAACCCACCCAAGCTTAGAAATCAAATGATATAGAATCAGAAATTTTATCAGTGCTAGAGTTCATTTTCAGCATAGTCATGCATTTCTAACTTTGTCCAAGGCAGCTTGAGTATACTTTCATCAGTGTGACCAGTTCGGTGCTGGGCCCGTCCTAGCACTACCTTACGTAGAGTTTGGGCTGGAAGGAATTCTTATGAGATCATCTCTTCCAGCCCCTGGGGACTCAGAATGTGGACTATTTTTCCACATTTTAAAGAAGGAAATTCCATTCTCTTCCAATCAAACTGAAAGAGATGAACAGAGAGAGAGAAATCAGACATTGTTTACTAACTTCACTTTCAAAAAATCCTTTTGTTTGCACAGCAGTGCGCAGGTATTACTACTACTGTACTGTACACTTAAAATGGTCAATTTTATGTTATGTGTTTTTTACCACAATTTAAAAAATCCTTTTCATGCCTAACCTAAATCCCTTTCTCTTTGGTTTAAACATATTTTAAGAGAAGTGTTGTCCTTCCCACAATCTTTGAATGCTGTTTTATAATAGCCCACCTTAGCCTTCTCCTCTCTTTGCTAAATCAATCCACTTCCTTTTAGTTTGTCCTCAACATCTTTCAACATTTGGGTTGCTCGGGGTCCTGGCAAGGAACCCAGGGTCACTGGCCCTTTCCTTAAATGGAGCACACACCACATCTTGAGGCTGAAATACAACAGAGGCTTTCTCTCCGGAAAGCCAGCACCCCAATCCCAGGCCTCTCGGGAAAGAGATTTCATTTAAATAACTTAGGATTCTTGCATCCACAGAAGCCTGCCTTTTCATTGTGTTCCAACTCCATAGGAACATTCATTCAACAAATATTTATCTTCTCTGTGGGTTAGTGACCATATTATTCTTTTGACCCTCATAAAGAGGAGATGCATCACTTTTTATACAATTTTAGGAAAAGAAATTGCCTTCACACTCAAATCAATCCTTTTACCCAATAAAAAAAGTAGCATAATTGGGCCTGACACATAGTCCTCATTTGATTTTATTTTGCTTTGCTGTTGAATTTTTTTTTTAATTTAAAAAGTCTTAAAATATTTTTCTATTGCAAAGTCATACTTGTTGGTAAGGTTTTGGGGTTTCTTAAATGCTAAAAGAACTCATTTTTTAAGTATTCTGTTCCAAGCAAAACCACTGTTCTCTCTCTTTTTTAAAAAATTTATTTATTTTATTTATTTATTTTTGGCTGTGTTGGGTCTTCGTTGCTGCGCGCGGGCTTCTTCTAATTGTGGCGAGCAGGGGCTACTCTTCATTGCGGTGCGCGGGCTTCTCATTGCGGTGGCTTCTCTTCTTGCAGAGCATGGGCTCTAGGCACACGGGCTTCAGTAGTTGTGGCTCACAGGCTCTAGAGTGCAGGCTCAGTAGTTGTGGCACGTGGGCTCAGTAGTTGTGATGCATGGGCTTCGTTGCTCCACGGTATATGGGAACTTCCTGGACCAGGGCTCGAACCCGTGTCCCCTGCATTGGCAGGTGGATTCTTAACCACTGAGTTCACTCGGTGGCTTGGGGAATGGGTGGCGGTGGAGGTTTAACTTGTGATATCCTAGCTGCTAGCTAGCCAACTTACATACATTACAGTGTGCTACATAATAGCACGGTTAATCCTTATAAATGTAATAGGAGAAAATAGAAGGGTTAACATTATTGCACATTCATGTAGTCACACCTAGTTGTCTGTTTACATATCCCATGACTTCAAACTCCTAGTGCAATAGTCTTTGTTCTGTGAGAATCTTTCCCTGTCATTTCTGTTATTAAGTTCTGAGAAGCCTTACAAATGCTGGAGCTCTGGGTGGGAGAGAGGGCCAGATCAGTTTGGTTCTAGTAGTCACTGTGCTGCAGCCACCATCCTGGGGAGGTGGGCTCCTCGTTGCTGTGGCAGGAATTATAGGAAGAATCATTTCCATTCGGAAAAATTACCCGTGTTGTAGGTCAGCCTCAATCTGCAATTCAATTCCATTCTAAGTGGAGGTTTATTTTGCAACACATGATATGTCCAACAGGCACGGTGTTTTGGATTTATGTTGTCTTTCAAATAAAGATCTCAGAGGGCTCCGTGGCACAAATAGAGAAAACTAATATATACTGAATGATACACATCATCAGGAACTATTCCAGTTCCTGGAATATTCATTATCTCATTTAATCCTCACACCTATTATATAAGGTAGGTATTATTATCACTCTCATACAACCAGGGTAACTGAGACTCCAAACCAGTTAAGTCACTTGCCTAAGGTCAAAGAGCTAGTAGTTGGAAGAGATAAAATGTGAATAGAGATTTTTCAGCTCTAGGGAGAGCCCTTGAACTTGCCCATGCCATGATAACTTTTTCACAGGACAAATCATGCTGGGAAGGGGGTATGGGGGCAGGCAAATAATTAAATATGACACTCCATTTGTCAGTCTGGGCTGAACACTAACCACAGGATTCACCTGGCTCTGACAGACCTCCTGAAGAGGCCTGGATAACAGTTGTAAGCTTGAGTTACATAGCCCTGGTCCTGCCAGGGACATGTGAAATTTGGCCAGAGCAACAATAGTCCTCCATCCTCCATGGTCATGGAGACAAATGTAAAATATATGGGGATAAATTTTTCCTAAGACTTGGTGAAGCAAAACATTGTTTTCATCATTTCTGGACCGTTTCCGAAATGTGCCTTGCGAAATCTCCCAGTGTCAAGATTTCTCCAACACAGGGCTTAGAGTTCAGCCTTAAACAGCTCACAAGCAATTCTGAATCAGACTAGAAGTAGGAATGGCTCAAGAATATGTGACTGGGTTGAGGAGGGGAAAGGAAACAACAAAAACAAATGCTAACTTTTTTTTCTTACTCTCCTAAGAAGTTTGGCTCCAATCAAATTTGACTTATTCAGCTGTTTGTTTTGGTTCTTACTGAGTGCCTTTCCTGGAAAAAGCACAAAGAACTTTGTAGACCTTAAAGAAAATTCCCAAATGTAAACAGTCAATCTCTAAAACTGCTTTGAGAGGTCACTGACACATAAATATTACCCGTACCTATAAAATCTAAAAGGAAGGGACACACATAAGAAAGAAAGAGAAAAAAACAAAACAAAAAAAGTCTTGGGGAAAAAAACACCCTACCAGAGTAAAGTCAAAAGGATATTTGGAGGTTGGGATGAAAAAGGAATGAAGGGTAGAAGCTGGTCTGCCCTGGCCTCATTCTTATTTATCCAAATGAATGTGCCCTTCAGGGTTTAAACTATCTCTGTCCATCTCTCTCCACTTGCTGAGCTGATTTTACCCACCGTCCCCACCCCCTGCTGCCCCACCAACCTCAAGTGTTTGTATTAAGAAGAGGCTCCTCTGGGAGATTAGAAATCCATACCCTTCAGAGGTGACAATAGGCAGCTGCAGACAGACTGGCTGACGGGATCTGGCTTGAGTCCCCAGAGAGGTGAACGGTACAGTTGGAAGTTAAAACTTTTGAGGAGGCATGAGTCTCCTTCTGATCTGTGGGGAAAGGAAGCCAGTGGACCAGACAGGCATCTTACGTCTGAACCTTGAACAGTCAGGAAATGGAGATGTTCCCCTGGCTCCACCTCTAACTGCCCTGTGACCCCGAGTAGCCACTTAGCCCCTCTGTGTCTCAATTTTCTCGGCTGTTCAGAGAAAGAGGTCGACTGTGTTCATGCAAAGGACGGTTTGTTTATTTTTCTTTTATTTTGCTCAGCAAAAGATTTCAAGCCATTCAGTTGGATTAGTTAATCTCCTATCTTTTCCATCTTTAAAATCTTCTGACAGTACTCTGGTGATGCAGGAACTACGTAGGGTTTTTCTATCTTGCATTACAAATTTTACAATCTGAGTAAGGGTTTTTTTTTAAAAGTACTGTGGAAAATGAACCTTCTCCAAGAAGCCTGGAAACTCTAACTTGCCATCTCTCCGATTCTTTCCCTCTGCCTCCCGCCCCGCCCCCCGCCCCAAGCTGTCACATCGGAAACACTGAGCAGTCTCGCTGAGGGAGGGAAGCTGTGGAGCTTGCCTCCTGGGGACTTAGAAGGGGAGCAGAGCCTCTCCGTCAAGCACAGGGTGAGCCAGTTCTGTCCTTCCCTATGTGATGCACCTATGTGGGATTTAGACCCTCAAAGAGGTTAGGGGTGGAGGAATTTGAGAATGAGGGTCAGGAAACCTAAATAAGCCTTTGGGTCAAACTCCTGCAGCTCCTGGCTGATGTAAGGAAGATTGGGGGGAAAGCAAAATTGGCCTATAGCTTTCTGAAACTGGTGGCTGTATTTTATTTCTCAGCTAACCCTCATCTCTTGCCTGCTTCTCTGTTTCTCCACTTCCAGGCTATTCCTCTCACCTTTTCCTTTCCAGCCAAGGTATTCAGCCATTGCTGAATGTACTGACAATTATGTTCCCTGGGCCTGTCCCTTTTGCTAGCAACATGCTTCCATCTAAAAATCCCTGCTGTGGTCAAGCCACCCCTTTGAAATCCCTGTTCTTATCCACTGTCACTACACTTAGTGCTAAAATGTCCTCAATAATGTTTCCACTCACTCCTTAAAGCCATTGTCTCCAAGGCTTCTGAGCTATCATTCTATTCACATGGCCTCTGGGGAATCACCAGTGATGTAATTTAATCCGATGGCCTTTCCCAAGTCTTCATCCTCTTTAATTTCTCTGGAGCATTCGATATTCTTAACCACCATGTTGAAACACTTTCTCTTGGCTCTCCTACTATCTCCTCCCCTTTTCTTCACTAGCTCTTCTTCTTTTTAACTCCCCAAACGGGAGCCTCCTCTGATGTTTGTCAGTTCTCTTTCCTCTTTCTCTCTCTCATGCTGATTTCATCCTCTGGCATTGCTTTAGCTCCCACTTGACATAATGATTCCCCAATCTGGAAGGACCAAATCTCAAGTTATAAAATTCTTCCTCCCAGTATATAGGAGTCCACAATCTCTGGGCCTAAGTTACCTTTCCAGCCACATTTGTTCTTAGTTTATTTCTAAGAGGTAGTATAATATACTTCAAAGATCAAGGATTTAGAGGCAGAGAGATATGATTACAAATCTTGCCTCCATTGTTTACTGGCCATGAGATCTTTGTTTTCTCATTTATAAAACAAGGATACAAATCGTACTTAAAAGAGATTTTTAAATGTATTTTTATTGCAGTATAATTCACACACATTACATTAGTTTCGGGTGTATAACATAATGATTCAATATTTTTATATAGTGCAAAATGATCTGCCAACATACATCATTACAAAATTTTTTTTCTTGTGACGAGAAGGTTTAAGATTTATTCTCTTAACAACTTTCAAATATACAATCAGTATTACGAACTATATTGGCCATGCTGCACATCCCCATAACTTACTTATTTTATAACTGGAAGTTCGTACCTTTTGACTCCTTTCCCTGTTTTGCCTACCCCTTCCCTCCCCACTCTCCACCACTAGCAGCCACCAATCTATTCTAAACGAGCTGTTTCTGACACTTCAAGATAGTGTGTCTGGCACCTCACAGGTCCTCAACAGCTAGAAGTTACTATTATTTTTTTGTTACAGTGATGATATGAACAATCACAAACCTTTTAAATCAACCACCAAATGCTGTGTACCAGATACTGTGGGCTGGGGAGGAAGCTATAGGATTCAGCAACCCACAGCATTAACTGGGGTGAGGGCAAGGCAATTAGAGCAAAGATTATAGAGGTAGCTCTTTAGATAGCTCTGGTATTCCTGTGCCCATCCAGTGAGCATAAATCCTCTGCCCCACACCCTGTTCACACCCTGGATATAATCCCTCAGGGCAGAGAGGGTCTGATAGTGAAGACTGAGGGACTGTCCAGTACAGAGATCAGCTTACAACTATGTCTTTAGAAGTTTTACTTCTAGGGAGAATGAGTATTATGAATGGATATTATGAATAAGCTGAAATATTTCACATGCGTTATCTCAATACAGTCTTTACGGTAACCCTCTGAAGTTGGTACTAATTTGAGCCTGATTTTGGGCGGTCAGAAAACTGGAGCTTGAGATTAAGAGTCTGCCCAAAGTCACACAGTTAGTGAGTGGGAGAGCCAAAACTCAAAGCCAGGTCTCTCCAGGTCCAGAGCCCAAGTGTTCCCTATTTCAGCAGTCCCCAACCTTTTTGGCGCCAGGGACCGGTTTCGTGGAAGACAATTTTTCCACAAATGGGGAGCAGGGGGATTGTTCAGACGTTCATGTGAGCGATGGGAAGTGGCAGATGAAGCTTCGCTTGCTCGCGGACAAGTACCCGTCCGCAGCCCAGTGGTTGGGGACCCCTGCCCTGTTTCACTCTACTGCCTTAATTTTCAGGCTGACTGAAACACACAAGCCCAAGTTATGAGCACATGGTAGCTCACGCTGACATTAAAATTACTGTTTCCAGGCAGAATAGAACTTCTCCTGTTGACATTATAAAGTAACTCCACCACAGAATCAATCCTGGTCACCACCAAACATTCAAACTAACTATCAGAAAGTTAACATTATAGAGAAAAGGACTGTTTCTGAAGTTAAATCACTTCCAGAGAAGTGCAGCTGAACTCTGAACAAATATGGCGAACTATTGGTTGGAACTCCCTCTAGAATTTGATTGCATAAACCAGAAGGCACTTAGTTCAGCTGTAGTCTTTGAAAATGTCCATAATCTCCCAAAATCAAATGGTTGTGGCCTTTAAGCTTTTAGAATGTAATCATTTCCATTTATGAGTGGAGTCAGTTGTTTCACAATTCTAACACTGTTTACCTAAGAACCAGTAAAATGCACAGGAAAGGAAAATAGGCCTTAGAGTCAAGCAGATTCCTGTCAACAGCCAAGGCCAGATACTAAAAACATCTCAATTTCACGTACTCTGCAGGGCTCTTGTCCCAACTCAGGTACAGCCTGCTGTTGAATGGTTTTGTTCACTTACCCCAGTCAACTAATGGGAGCAACAAAGGATCAGCCAGAGTAAGGTCTAGGTCATCAGAGGCCAGAGAGTAATTACACCTTGACATTCCACTTTTATACCAGTGGGCCTCATGCTTTTAAAATTATGGAGCCTTCGAGGATCAAATGAAAACTACCTCTTCTTCCCAGAAAAGTGCTTCATCTTTGGGGCCAGACACAGCTGGAGCTGAATCTTGACATCACTACCTAATAGTTGTGCTTCCATAGGCAAGCTACTTAACCATTCTTGATCCATAAAGTGGGGAAATCATAGTATGAATCTCACGGATTTGGGATGAGGGTTAAATGAGTTGATGCATTGAACACTGAGAGACCCCACAAGGGAGTGTAGTGTAGTCATGAGGAAGACAGACCCTGGAGTCTGAATTTACAACCTTCTAGTTGTGGGATCACTTAACCACTGTTCCTCAGGTTCTCCGTCTGTAAAATGGGGATAATAGTCACAGTGACCAATTTCATAGCGTTATTGTGAGGATGAAAAGAATTAATATGTATAAAGCACTTATAGCCTAACACATAAACAGCCCCCCCTCCCCAAATCGTAGCCATTATTATGATCTCAGTGTCTGGTACGTGGCAAGTATTCAATACATGGTAGTTATTACTAAGCTCAAATTACAAACATCTAGGATAGGAGTTGTGTCCTCTCTCCTCATGTTTCTTAAATGGTCTCTCATATACTATTCTGTGTGTATACTCTTTGGTACATAGTATATATAGTATCAATTGACTGACTGAGGTAACCAGCTATGAAAATATATCCCACACAGTTGGCTGCACATGAAAATATAATAAACTGATGACATGGCCCAAGCTACAACGTGATTTCTATTTCAAAACCTTGAATCTCTCTGACAGTAGCCATGCAGAATATAACCCAGTGAAATACCAGTCGACGGCTCTTACATTTCTCTCTAGCTGGCATTTCCAAAGCATCTTCCGGAGCACAGTGTATAGTCTCTGTCTCGTGTAAGTCAGAATCATTCAATCAGGTTCTGCAGACACACTGTGGTCATTCATCATGCCGGGAGCAGGGACCAGACACTCAGTAACTGTCTGATCCAGAAAGTTGTATTCTTTTCTCTTTTTTTTTTTTTTTTTTTTGAAAGTCATATTCATTTATTCCAGTGGTTCTCTCATTTATTCCAGTCCCAGAGCATCCTTATCACCTGGCAAGTTGTCAGAACTGCAGAATCTGACTTACAGAATTAGAAACTCTAGGAGTGAGGCCTAGCAGTCTGTGTTTTAACAGGCCCTCTGGGGGATTCCAGTGCCTGCTCTGGTGTAGACTCTGCTGATCAACTTGAGATGCAGAGAGTAAGTCCACAAGGAATACAGTTCTCAGAGAAAACTGTGCTTTCAAAGAGAAACAGACCTGGTCATGTCCTCCTATTACCCAAACTTACCCCCTAACTTCAGTAGGGCCTGCTTCATTATTCCTCTAATAGGGTGAGGACAAATGTCACTGTGTGGGACCCACTCTTCTCCTACAGATACTTGTATACAGCTAGAATCGGCAAATGTGTATAGCAAAAGAGATTTGTAAAAGGGCAGCAGCCTTGCGACATGAGGAATGGGAAAGGAACTGGTATAGGTGCTGCAAGGACTATAGGAGGAGGTTTGGGTCCATTGTAGGAACATGAACTTCAGTCCTTTACCAGCACCTGCTGCTGGAGCCAACTTCCTGTCCCAGAGCACTGCCCTGAGCTCTGGTTCCCTCCACCCTCATGTGGCTCTGCTTTTCATCTGTGTGTCTACTTCAAATTGGACTCAAAAGTAGAGCCATCAGTCATGCCCTGTTCAGGTTAGAGGTGAAAAGTCACAGAGCGGGATCCGTGCTGCACGCCAATGTTGATGGCCATCACAGAATACTCATCTCATTTCCTGTGGTAGTCACTTAGGAAAAGTGAGCAGGAAATGGCAGCTTAGTCGCAAGCAGTGTCCTCCAGGGGAGTCATTTCAAGTGTATTATCACCTAAGGTGTAACTTCCCAGAGGTGGAAAGACATAAAGTCACTGAGTCTGTCCGCCTTATCCATCTGCCATCTACATAATTACAATTTTTAAAAACTACCCATGGTTCATTGCTTTCATACCTAAAGTTAATGGATCTAAAAGGGGCACATGTCCCCACTTAGTATTCATCACTCAGGTGAGAGAAGCCACCAACATCCGCCTGGCCTCTCTAGCAGCTGTTTAGACAGGACTGCAATACTCACAGCGACTCACATCTAAGGACTCACATCTAAAATATTCTCCCTTCATTTTTCTCCAGTGAAGAGCTCATTTAAACCTGAATACAGTTGTTCTTCAAAAACTTCTAGGGGAAGAAGCACAGTTGGATTTTAGAATAATGTATCAACTTCTACAACAACTTTGCTTTTTCTCCCCCCCCAAAAAATTATATAATTTTTTAAACCGCACTGAGGCAGATGTGTGTTTACTTTGAGAAGTAAAAATGTTAACATTTAAACTGAAAGCCTGTTTCAGTTTTAAGGTACTTAATTGCCTTACAGCATATAATAAACGGAGCCCATCTTGTCATTCAACTAATGGAGGGAGTGATAAAGAGATAGGAGCCCAGGACCCTATTCATTCCAGTTTTCCTTTGTACTTGGTTTACTTTGGCATCGTGCCTCATGTGTATTTTACACTTCTTTACATTTTGTACATCCCTGTATGACAAATACTTGTCAAACAAAAACTAAACAGATTTATAACCCCTTAACTTGAAATGAGCCAAAATTGAACTGCCAAAACTTTATGACTTCATTTTCTTTCATAGTTTTCCACTACATTGGTTCAAGCAGACAGACCCCACTTGAGGTCAAGCAGAGGTCATTTCACTTTCATTACCAAAATATAATTTACAATATGCCAGACCTAAACAAGTTTAGCCTAAAGGGTCTGCATAATGTAAACCATCTGTTCCTCAACAATACAGCTAATTTCCTGCCGTCACCATACAGTCTACTGACTGCTTCTTTAAGGGTTTTTATGATTTTTTAACTAGGTCAGGATTTATGTAAAATTTGAAAATGAGTCTATAGTTAAGACTCATTTGTACCAAATAACTTGAGCATTTAAAAACTGCAAATCACTGTGTAAATTGTTCCCCTGAAACCAAGCTCCGAGCAGTTTTTTCCTGGGTATTTCTACGCTGGCTGATGCACAGGTGTTCCGAGGAAAGGTTTTGTGAAATTGGTCATTTTGGTTACTTTCCGTGCTTTTTTTCCAAAGCAAATCCCCAAATTTGGTTCTGACTAACTCTGATGAACTACTCCTTCCTTCTGTCGGCTGGAGATAATTTGGGACTCTATGCCGTCTGGCCCACCAGGTATTGGTGAGCTATGACAAGACACACTTTGGGTCAAAACGTACTTTTTCATGTGTCTGAACAGAGAGAAAGAAGAACAATTATCATTCCACAGAGTGACCACACACTGAAGGCTGACCTCACAGCCCTGCAAGGTGTCAGGCCCCAGGCTGAGCCTCCAGAGACATGCTGTGTCCAACGGGGGTTGCCGGCCAGCCAGCTTCTCTGGTTTCAAACAGAAGGCCTTATACACACAAGGGCAGCAATATTGGCTCTCCTAAAAATTCTTGATACTTTTCTAAGCCTCTTTCTCCATCTGTAAAATGGCAAGAGTAAGAGTTCTTCTTCCAAAGGTGAATACCAGAGAACTAATTTTCTTGCCTCAGTGTATGGGAATGCAGCCGGCTTTCTTAGCCGTGAAGCCCCAGGGGCCACGTGTCAGGCCAGGGCCAAGGTCCCGTCCACCTCCTCTTCTCTTCCAGTCCCCACCAGTTTGGCCTGCTTGCTTCCTTTCCCATCTGCCACCATCCACTCTTCCACGTGGCTCTTTGCTCCCTCCACCTCCATCTGCATTTTCCAGAATCCTCAGAGGAGCAGACCACAGGCCACTCAAATTCTTACCCGCCCTCGGGTTCCAAAACAGAGTCTCTGTCATGTTTAAAGAATTTTTTTAAAAACCAGCAACTACAGGAGAACAGAGAAAGATTAACAAGAAGAAATTTAAACATTCGTTTTTTAAACATAGAATTATAGATGACTATCTAGAGCTATTTAAGGCTGTAAATGGATCTAAATCATTTGCATTGACTCCACTTTCTGGATTACTTCCCTAAGAAGGATAATAAAATTGATTTAAAGAGCACTTATTAGGTGGAAATTACTTTCATACATTGTTGCATTTAATCCCTACTGTAATTATGGAAGCTAGATATTATATTATTTTATAGATATGGAAATAGAGGTTCAGAAAAGTTAGGAAACTCACCCAAGGTCAGCCACCTAATATATAGGACTTATCCCACGGGGTTGTTATAGTAAATGAGTTAATATTTGTCAAGTGCTCAGAACAGTGTCTGGCGCATAGTAAGTGCTATATAAATATTAACTATTAATAATAGAAAGCGGCAGGTCCAAGATGCAAATTCAGATTTGTATGAGTCCAAAGGTTACATGGTTTGAATTACCCCACACTGCCTATGGGTTAAGCTTCAGCAGGGGAAGGGGGAAGAGTCCTAACGCCTCATTAGATCAGTCTAATATTCCTTGGGTTTAGTTCCTCATTCCCACTTTCCCTCAAAAGTAGTTTATTACTCAGTCCCATACCCTTCTCTATCACCAAAAGCATGAGGGATCCTGTTTAAATCAAAAAGTAAGGACTTCCCTGGTGGCGCAGTGGTTGAGAGTCCGCCTGCTGATGCAGGGGACACGGGTTCGTGCCCCGGTCTGGGAAGATCCCACGTGCCGCAGAGCGGCTGGGCCCGTGAGCCATGGCCACTGGGCCTGTGCGTCTGGAGCCTGCGCTCCGCAACGGAAGAGGCCACAACAGTGAGAGGCCCACGTACCACAAAAAAATTAAAAAATAATAAAAAATAAATTAAAAAAAAAAGTAAGTAATACCTACCATGCCATTCAAGGGACTTTCACATAAATTGGATTCATTTACATCATTAGGTAAAGTTCTGATGGAAATCCCTGTCGTAATGTCACGTGGGAAAAATTCACTTTGGATTACTCTGGCTACGAAAGCACAATCAATCTGAGGGCTGCAGGAGTTACAAAGTAGTCTTGGTTACTCTTCCCATCACCTACATTCTGTTCTCCCAAAGGAACTCCATAGCAACCACAGAATCCTGACCCTAGAAGCAAAAGGAAAAACAGTGAAGGAATTGTGATTGCAGAATAAATTTCCTGGATTCAGTCAGATAGAAAGATGGGTCATATGTTTTTAAATTATTCATTTTTTTGAATTGATACTATATTCACCTGGTTCATAAATTCAAAAGTATAAAAAAGCAGTGCTTCCCTGGTAGCGCAGTGGTTGAGAGTCTGCCTGCCGATGCAGGGGACACGGGTTCGTGCCCCGGTCCGGGAAGATCCCACATGCCGCAGAGCGGCTAGGCCCGTGAGCCATGGCCGCTGAGCCTGCGCATCCGGAGCCTGTGCTCCGCAACGGGAGAGGCCACAACGGCGAGAGGCCTGCGTACTGCAAAAACAAAAACAAAAACAAAAAAAGTATAAAAAAGCATAAAGTGAAAAATCTCCCACCTCTGCCCCTCTCCCCCCAGTTCCCACCTCCATATCCTCCCAATAACCACTGCTGTTTCTTGAGTATCCTTTCAGAGTTTCTTTATGCCTATGGGCAGAAATATGAATATATTCATTCTTTTTCTCCTCCTCTTTCACACAAAAGCAGCATACAGCATTAACTGTTCTTTTGCTTTTTATTTTTAACTTAGTAGTAGAATTTTGGATATCAGTACATAGAAAGTGTCCTCATTTGTTCTTACAACTGTATAATATTCTTACAAATGTATAATATTGTTTTTACTAGCTCCATCACAATTAATTTAATCAGTTTCCACTAAGTAGACATTTAGGTTATTTCTAATCTGTTACAAACAATACTATAATTAATAGGACTGTATTAATAAGCTTCAATTGCCTAAATGTTTAAAGCAAGAAGTTGCCATTACTTTCAGCAGAAGTAACTTTACTGTAAGACATTTATAAATACAAACCCCATAAAATCTGCTTTAACAAATTAGTGAGACCTATAGATGATAAGAAATATTATTTGCATGGAGGAATTAATGTTTCAAAATTCTCAGTTCTATTTTGTCCTCTTAAGTGGGTATTTTGCTGCAAGTTTATTTACACTTATAATTAGGTTAATGGGCATTTTGCCTTGCAAAAATTAGCCTAGAACAGAGCTAATCATCATGAATTCTAGATTAGTAGAGTTTGGGTTAGAGAAAATTTTTTGTTAATTTTCTAAACTGTTGATTTAAACTGTGTACAGAGAGCTCTGAATTCCATATGTAGTTGCAAAATTATCAGCTTCAATTGGGATACTCACAGCAGTACTTTTTTCTAAGAAAATAAGGATTTAAAGTGCATTTAAAGGGATTATTTAAAAAATCAGTTTAGGTACAAATGCATTGCTTTTATGACTTTTTCCCTAACAAATTAGATTAAATGTCAGGATAGATCAGAGGTGAATTCCAAAAATAGTAAAAACACATGACATAATAGATGTTTACTGTCAAGATCAAATGTCACAATTTAATATTTATTTTCATTGTGAGCTAGATGCTTTCTCCTGTCTGTTTTCAGGTCAATCAGTAAATAACCCACTTGCAAAGCCATAGAGATAATCGGTTGGTTCGAAAGGCAATAGCTCCCTTCAAAAAACTGAAATCTGGGGGACTTCCTGGAGGTCCAGTGGTTAAGACTTCGTGCTCCCAATGCAGGGGGCATGGGTTCAATCCCTGGTCGGGGAACTAAGATACCGCATGCCACATGGTGCAGCCAAAAAAAAAAAAAAAACTTGAAATATGATTGAGAGGACAAAGTATATTCGTAAAAAGAGCAGCAATAGCAAGGTAATAATAGCTAAAAGTTCAATATCCCTTACCATGTGCCAGACATCATGCTGAACACTTGACAAATGTTAACTTACTAAAAGTTCACAAGAACCCTACGAGATAAGTACGATTATCATCCCATTTTATAGATGAGGGAATTGAAGCACAGAGTGGTTAAATATTGTACCCAGGGTCACACGGCCGGTAAGTGGAGAGGGCAGGATTCCAATTTGAACTGTGGCTGTGGAGGTCAGCGTGTAGCCAGTCACCTCACTGCATCCTGCACATAGTGGCATTCAGACGGTAAAGCCAGAGGGATTCCACAGGAGGCAAAGAACAGAGTGGTCAGGGAGAGTTTCAGAACAAGGATTCGATAGGTAGAGAGAAGCACATTCCAAACCTCCCCACCTCTACTATGAGCACCTCAGAACAGCCTTTTGTTTTGGTTTCTCTGGCTTTTAGCTCAATATATACCTTAGAAATAGGAGAGCATTGGAAGAACAAAGGTATTAGGCAAGAACATGCATGCCATTTGCATGTGGACAATGAGGAGACCTATTCAGCCTAAGTGATGCCATCATGTGGAGGTGTAGCAAGGGTAAGACCAGGTCACAAATACTCTTAGGTCCCAGGCTAAGGATTAAGGCTGTATCCTCAGCAGCAGTGCTTCTCACACTCTAACATTCACCAGAATCACCTGGGGTCTTGTTAAATGCACATCATGATTCAGTAGGTCCGAGGTGGGTCCAAGAGTCTGCATTTGTAGTGAGCTTCAATGTTGCTCTTCCCAAGACCACTCTTGAGTAGCAAGATTCTAGGTAACAGCAGGAAACCATTGTTGGAGCAGGGGGTGTGCATGGAGGGATAGGGGAGTGGTGGACAAAACTCTGCCTATGCCTAAGTTGCAGCCAACAATTCTAAAGACTTCTAGATGTACAATGTTGTAATTAATTTGTTGTACAGAACCTTTCTCAATACGCCTCACCCCTCCTTTCAGATGCCAGGATGTCTTGCCTTAGAAAATGTTTTAAACCACACTTTGCCTTTCTTTCATACAGAGCAAGGCTAAAGAGCTGCCTCTTTCTGCTGTACGTTTTATGGAAGAATTGGGTGAATGTGCCTTTGGAAAGATCTATAAGGGCCATCTCTATCTCCCAGGCATGGACCATGCTCAGTTAGTTGCTATAAAGACCTTGAAAGACTATAACAACCCCCAGCAATGGACAGAATTTCAACAGGAAGCCTCCCTGATGGCCGAACTACACCACCCCAATATTGTCTGCCTTCTAGGGGCTGTCACTCAGGAACAACCTGTGTGTATGCTTTTTGAGTATATGAATCAGGGGGATCTCCACGAGTTCCTCATCATGCGGTCCCCACATTCAGATGTTGGCTGTAGCAGTGATGAAGATGGGACTGTAAAATCCAGCCTGGATCATGGAGATTTTCTACACATTGCAATTCAGATCGCAGCCGGCATGGAATACCTGTCTAGTCACTTCTTTGTCCATAAGGACCTTGCAGCTCGCAATATTTTAATCGGAGAGCAACTTCACGTAAAGATTTCAGACCTTGGGCTTTCCAGAGAAATATACTCCGCTGATTACTACAGGGTGCAGAGTAAGTCTTTGCTGCCTATTCGCTGGATGCCCCCTGAAGCCATCATGTATGGCAAATTCTCTTCTGATTCAGATATCTGGTCTTTTGGGGTTGTCTTGTGGGAGATATTCAGTTTTGGACTCCAGCCATATTATGGATTTAGTAACCAGGAAGTGATCGAGATGGTGAGAAAACGACAGCTGTTACCATGCTCCGAAGACTGCCCCCCAAGAATGTACAGCCTCATGACAGAGTGTTGGAATGAGATTCCTTCCAGGAGACCAAGATTTAAAGATATTCACGTCCGGCTTCGGTCCTGGGAGGGACTCTCAAGTCATACCAGCTCTACTACTCCTTCCGGCGGAAATGCCACCACGCAGACAACCTCCCTTAGTGCCAGCCCAGTGAGTAATCTCAGTAACCCCAGATATCCCAATTACATGTTCCCGAGCCAGGGTATTACACCACAGGGCCAGATTGCTGGTTTCATCAGCCCACCAATACCTCAGAACCAGCGATTCATCCCCATCAATGGATACCCAATACCTCCTGGATATGCAGCGTTTCCAGCTGCCCACTATCAGCCAGCAGGTCCTCCCAGAGTGATTCAGCACTGCCCACCTCCCAAGAGTCGGTCCCCGAGCAGTGCCAGTGGGTCGACTAGTACTGGTCATGTGACCAGCCTACCTTCATCAGGATCAAATCAGGAAGCAAATATTCCCTTACTACCACACATGTCAATTCCGAATCATCCCGGTGGAATGGGTATCACCGTTTTTGGCAACAAGTCTCAAAAACCCTACAAAATAGACTCAAAGCAACCATCTTTGCTAGGAGACTCCAACATTCATGGACACACCGAATCTATGATTTCTGCAGAACTGTAAAATGCACAACTTTTGTAAATGTGGTATACAGGAAAAACTAGAAAGTCGTAGAAAAGATTTATATTCAAATGTTTTTATTAAAGTAAGGTTCTCATTTAGCAGACATTGCAACAAGTATCTTCTGTGAAGTTTAACTGTGTCTTACCAACCAGGGCAAACACCAGCCAGAAAAAAAAACATTGTGGGATTAACACTCCATCAGGGTGTAGGCCATGCCACTGGGATTGGTACATCTGGTTTCAAGTACTGAAAACTGCAAACCAGTGAAGAGGAAACGAACCTTATGACTAAGTATCAAACCAAAAAGGAAAGTCAAACGGTGCTTTGTGTATTCACCTTTGGCTGCCATGACTGTTCTCTCCCCAAAATGTATATACCATAGCATTTGTCTACCTGCTGTCTTTTCTTCAGGACAGATGTTCAGGAATTATGTTGATTCAATTTAGACTCTATGCATGTTTGTATGGAAGTGATGTTCAGAATCAGTGAGGAAACTTTAGGCCAGATTTAAAATCCCAGATGGAAACGAGCCATAAGTGTAAGTTTCCCTGAAGCCTTCTACACAGTGGGGCTTCTTTGGGAAGTGAAAAGTGTGCCTCTTTGTGAGTCTCCTCTGTTGATCATGAAGGCTTTTTCCACAGTGTGTTTACACAAGCCCTTGAAATAACATAGGGCATCAGATCATAAGGCTAGATGTGGATGCTGAAATTGACCGCCGGTTGATAGTTCACTGTGTTGCATTAGAAATGAGGCACCAAAGGCAGCACAGTCAGGAAAATGGCCCCTTGGCCTTGATCAGCATCCATGGGAAAGGAACAAGGGTTCCCATGGGGACAGCCTCACAGGAGCTTCCCTGGACCAATAACATTGAAGAATAGGGGTGTGGCTACAGACCAGCCCATCCATGCTTGCATCCTCCTGCTTATGAGCTGTCTAAGGTATGGGGGTGCATATGATCAGTGGACTCTGGGGAAGGAGGAAACCCTCTGACACCAGTATCTAGTTAATTTAAAGTTTCTCTCACTTTTTTTTTTTTTTCTGATCTGGAAATGTTCACAGATTTTATTCTAGCACCAAGAGTTATGACAATGTATTCATAGTGTTAGTTGGAATCCAAAGACTATGAATTCTATTTGCAAAATGTTACAGTATTTTTAAAAAAACAAGTACTGAGTTCTCACTTCAAAGATAACCATGAACTGAAATTTTTAAGCTGGTAACTAGAAGCAACGTGATCATTTTTGCCTTAGTTAGAGGAAGGAAGGTATCAAATGTGCATCTCATGCCTCACCTGCTAGCCATCTTCTGCCAAGTTTAGAATTCTTATGGGTTTCAAGTTCTATATAGAAAGGAATGTTATGATTGATTTTTCTCTTGTTAAAAGAATAACTCATTTATTCTAAGAGCAATGTCTCAAAGTCTCATTTTTTTATTTTACAGCTGAAGAGACTTATAAAGAGACTTACAGGATATAAAGTAATTCCTGGAAATGATATTTGATGAGGAGAATGTAAGAGACTTAGAAGCACGTTGACATTTCAATTTTGTAAAACAAAAAATTCAATTAGGATGAGAAATCAAAGAAATATGTTTACCAAAATGTGTTGCAATTTTTCCCAAACACTGAATCTTCAGACAACAAATGTGGACTTATAGGTACTGTGAACACAAAGAATTGGCTATATTCAGATTTATTCAGAAATAAATTAAGACATATTTTTATGGCATAAATAAGCTGATTCAGAAGTTACATTTCTTAACTTTAGGTAGAGGAGAATATTTGTATCCTTTTGTTGCTATGCAACTGTTTAATGATGAAGATTCAAACCACAGTTTTGTATATCATACGACAATCAATTGTTTTCCAAGAATATTTATTATTTTAAGTAAACACAATTTCAGTGAACCTGAGTTTTTCTAGGAGTCCCTTAAAGGGAAAGTAGCATTCCATGAGCCAGTAAGATATCTACTCTGGAAAAACATTACTATGGGTAAAAAATAAATTCAAATTAGTTTTTTATAAAGAACTATAACATTTATTTTAAACATTTTATAATTACTGAAGTCATTAAGGTGAGCAAACTAAATTTCAAAACCACTTGTAATAATGTATTTTATAGTAGCACTGTGATACTACATAACACAGTCCCTTTTGTATTAAAATAGTATTTTTTTCACAGACTGAAAAATATCTTTTGCTTTGTGGACAATGTTTTGTAAGATGACTTTATTTTCAGATCTTTTCTCTTTTTTGCACAAAACTATGTTTATGGTTTGTATCACAGAAGTGAAATATATCTCTGCATTTTTATATCTGGTCTGTTTCCTTGTTTCTTTTGTTTGTTTTTAACTCGGTATAGATTTTCTTCAAATATATAATGGCAGTATTCAGATATCTCGCCCTATCATATCTTTCCTTATTTTCACTGCATGCATTTAATCACTGTATTACTTAATGTTTGATTTGTTATTATGGGCATTTCAAATAGACAAGCATGGAATTGTAATGACAAGAAGCTTATTTTATATTGAGGATATATGCATTTGTATTTCACACACCAGAGATGATATTAAACACTGATTATTTTATGCTGCTGTTTATTAAAAATGTTTACCATAAAATATTATTTCCTGAATATTGCTATCATGGAGGTATTTGGGAACTTTAATATTATCTCTTCTAATGTTTGACATTTCATAGAAAGAGGAATCATAATTCGTATTTACTGCTATTTCATTGAAATGATTATTTTTAAGTAAGCTTTTAAAATAGACTTGGACATTCTTTTGCTAGTGACCATAGGTGGAAGGCAGAATCCCAATGACTTTATGACCATATATCACCCACCTATATATGGCAAGATTCTAATTTTTAAAATCAAAATAATATATTGAATAATTACTTAACAATCAAATGTAATGTGAAAATTGGTTTTTAAAGTTGCATCTTTTTCTGCCTTGATGTTTCCATGTGAACTTAGACATCAAAAATCATCTTAGAATTCTGAAGAAGAAAAAGCTGTGTACATCTTATGTTCAACTTAGACTCCAACCATATTGATAAAATAAAAGAAATGTGGCCATTTAATTGTCACAGCTTATCTTTATGACCTTATTTGCCCAAAAGAAAGAGCTCCCCATCTGGCGATTAATACACACTGTCAAGGAAAATGAGTATCATTATGAAAGTTCAAAGAACTTGTCCATTTCTGCTATTTAATACAGAAGGGGATACAATAAAACCTTCAGGGCCTTATCCATCTGTTTTAGGTACAGCTCTTGTCACCGCCTCAGCGATCAAACTCAATAAAGCAATCACTTCACATGGCAGTGAGATCGGTGTCAGGCTGGGTTTCTCCCTCTCACTTGAATTCCTCAATCTGCCCTTCACTCCCATTTCCTTCTTATGTCTCCAGGCTCTTCCCCTCCCACCATCCCAAACTCAACTCTGTGATTGGGGCCTTACCCTTAATTCCTTAATCACCAACATCTGCAGGCTCACAGCACCACCTCGGATAATACCTCCTACACACCACTCAATACTGATTAAAGACGGGCTCTATCTACACACCTTCAAAGACGGTTGCCTATCTCAGGGGATCTCAAAGTGTGGTCCTCAGACCAGCAGATTTGGAACTTGTTAGACATGCAGATTCTCAGGCCTCACTTCAACGTACTGAATCAGAAATTCTGGGGTGGGATCCAGCAATAAGTGAGAATTACAGGCCAGCCTAAAGGCCTGGGAGTGGAAGGTGGGAGGATGGTCATTTACATCCTTAGCAATGTGTATATGAACATTTCAGCCACTTTAGTCCCCTTAAAGGTAGTCAGGTTTTACTTCATCAAAAATTCAACACTAAAAACTTTTGCATTAACCATTTGGCAATTGGTTATATTTTCTGTAGTTGTTCACTTGGATAGAAAAGTAACAGCACCTAGATTTGCCAAGAATATACTCCATGTCTAGTTCACTCAAGACCACATTCTTGGGAGGTGACCAAAAGCTTTTTCTTTCATATGGACAAGCACAAAAGAGTTGGTCTCTTGGTGTACCTTTTTTTGTTTTGACTCCTTGCATTGCTGATTAACACAACTAAAGGAACTCTCCTCTGCTTTGCAACTTGAGGTCAAGGATAGGCTAGTCCTTCTTGGGAGGGGGGAAGGCCCAGCTCCCAGTAAACAGCAAGCAGAAGCAGCTGCAGAGGCTGCCCACCTCCCCTGAGTGTCCTGTGACAACCTGACCCAGTTGGCTGCATGCAGTCACCTGTGGCTGGTCCCACTGTGTTCCTTTGCCAGCTGCAGGCTGTCAGTCCCCACTGGCTGGCCTTGAGTACTCCTCTGCTGCGCTGTGCTCCCCTCTGCCTCTGGAGGGCGGAAAGCTCTGGGGGAGGTACGAGAGGTGAAGCTCAGACTCTTCATTTATAGAGCATTTTTTTCAACCAAGAGTTCAAACGCTAAGGAGGAAACGCTATATTAGAGGAGCAGAAGGAACGAGGGAGCACACACATAAGAGGAAAAGTTTTGCTGCTACAAGATGCCTGCACCTGAAGTTTGTTACCATAAATGCCAAGAGTGTTAGGAAGCTGTTAACTCAGAGGAAGGAGAGCCTTACAAACCATCAAAGCACCCAAGGTCAGCGTAATCCTCTGGGAAATTAGGCTGGGAACGCTTCAAAACAGAGCCGTACAGGGAGAAGGTCTGCTTACCTATTTATGACTACTTGAATCCTAGGCACCTATGCATTGGTTATTCACACGAGGACTATGACATTTGCTGACCAGGCCCGACATGACACTGATCCTCACTCAAGTGACCAGGTTAGTAGCTGTTCTTATCCCAAAATGGTTAAATTAGGAGAACGACTCCTAAGATCAGATAGGGCATTACTGTACTTACATGTACTTACACTTGTTAAAAGGTCAATATCTCAAGAGCTCAACATGGTGAAATAAGGGGATATTCAATTTGCAGGAAAGTGGTTCTAAAGGTCAAGCTTCATGGACCTATGTTCTTGAATGTAAATTCAAAGACACACACGAAACTACAGAACTGGCTGCACAAAGACGTAGATTAATGCTCAAGCTCTCCATGGCCGTAGAGGCACATGTAATTCGCAACAGAAATAGGTGGAGATCAGGCTCCATTCTATGACACGTGCTCCTCAGCCATTGCAGCCCGTGGGCATTAGGGATGTAACTCCAGTTATCATTGGGGTCCATCCTAACACAGTTCCCTGAAAGGTTTCTTTTGAGTCTCTGCCCCTTAGAATCTCTTGAAAGGAGTTGCAACTCCCCAATGGCATGATCTAGGTAGTTTACTAAGAGTCAACCTGATAAGACTAAAACTAATATTAAGGCAAATGACAGTTTAGGACTGAATTGTACTTCCAGAGTTCACTCTGGAAATGGAGTGTATTAGTCAGCCTGGCGGCAATAATAACTGCAAAATCTCAGCAGCTTGCCTTGTAGGAGCCAATGTTCATTTCTCACTCATGTCAGTCAGCAGAGGCGGGTCAGCTGCTGTAGCTGCTCCCAGGTCCCTGCAGGACACACTGTTCTCATGGCACAGGGAAAAGAGCAAGAGGCAGAACTGAAACAGTCACTCATAAAACTCGCGCTCAGACATGCTGTATATCACGTCCACCTCTCACGTTCTCTTGGTCAACACAAATTCTGAGGCCAAAGCTGACCGTAGGACATGGATGAATCTTGACCTACTGAGAGGCACCGCAAGCCACACCGTCACAGTCAGGGGCAAGCAGGCAGAACCTTCTTCCAGGGAAGGGGGTGAATAGTTGGGAACAATAACACAATCCCCAGCCCAGCTGAAGCCCTGAGTGCATAGAGTCAGTATAGCAAACCCAGGGCACCAGCGCCCTTCTCTCTTGTGTGTGCGGCTAATCACTCACTGGTGCTCTTCCCAGCTGAGCTCAGAGTTCGCCTGAACAGTTTCAACATACTGCTCTAGATAACCTACTAATCAGTCAAGAATGGCACCAGGAATGAAACTTATTAGGCAGCCCTACAGTAGGGCAACAGTTGCCAGACCTGGTCATTATCACAATGGTCTGGGGAGATTTTAAAAATGCTAAGTTCTCAAGACCACCCCAGAATGTGCCATAAAAGTGACCATAAAATCTATAAATTCCTCAGACATAGCATCTGACACTATATGTCCACCGCCCGCCCCCCCTTCACGGACCCTGGATGGGGAGAATGGCGCAGGCACATGTACTTTTCAACTGCTCCAGCCCGTGATCCGGATGACCTTGAGTAAGTAAAGCAATCTCTACTTCCTTATCCGTAAAATGGTATAAATGTAGCACAGAGGTTGAGAGTAAAGGTTCTAATGTCAGACAGCCTGGGTTTAAATCTTCCCTTCACCTTTTGGTAACCATGTGAATTTACACAAGTTACTGAACTGCTGTTTCTTCATCTGAAAATGTATCCACTTCATAGGATTGAAGCTAAGTAACGTACATGAGTTGCAGAGAAGAGTGCCTGACACAAAAGTTCTCAAAAACATAGTATATACAATTTTATCCGTTTTCTCTAATACCTGTCTTTCAGAGTTGATATAAGCATTTAATGAGAACATATACAAATATATGAGAAGTATCTGGCACATAGGAGGTGCTCAAAAAGTGACAATGTTGCTATCATTATTCAATGTGTTTTAAACAATTTTTATAAAGCGATACATTATTTTCTAATGTGGTAAAATATTTAGAGCACAAATATCCTACTTAATTATTCATGCACATGCCATAACGTAGAACACTCCATACTGGTGCCAGTGAAGTGGGAGTGGGCTTAACCCATGAATGTTTCATCATCTCCCTTCAAACCACCCCTAATAAACACACACTAAGTAAAAACAGCTTCAAGACACATCACTAAGCTATCCGTAAACCATATGTCGTCCCTTACACCCCCTCCAAGCTGATTGCCACCTCAAAGCTTCTCCCATGTTGAAATTCTGGAACTCCCCAGGGGGCAACTGAGAGCGCTATGCAAAGGTATATTAAAAGCTTGGTCCGCCTTTGTAGATATACATGTGAAAGAAGCCTAGAATAATTATATCCTTTAACCAGTTCCCCTGCCCCCAACACACACACACACACTTAACAGTCACAGTCGTACTTAGATATTATGAAATGCATTATCTCTCAGTGATTGGTGTTCCCATGTTGGGAACAAAGTGAAAGGAGACATGATTCTCCTAAAACACTTCAGTGCAAATAAAGTACCCAAGCAGGCACTGCATTCCTTCATCATAGGCATTGCTAATATCCTCTCCTGATGTAACTCTGGGCATGATGTTTCAGAACTATGATTACGAGGTCTGGGCACCAGCCTGCCATGAAAAACAAATAGACACAAACCTTTAAACACCAACTCCAAAAACAAACAGCTGTTACCAAATTGTCTACGCAACTCCCACCCTAAAAAGGTTCTTGAAGCCCAAGCTAGGATAGCCAGGGGTGCCAGTTTACCAGGGATTATGCCAGTTTTAGCCCTGAAAGTCCTTTTTCCTATGAATTCCCCCAGTCCCAGGCAAACCTGGACTCTGGGTCGCCCTAGCTAAAGCAAAGAAGGTGAAATAAAAGCCAGCATGTACTGATTTTGTGTCCCCCTCTGTTAGGTAGACACAAATATAGATATAAATAGTGATCCATGGGCCCCTGCATCTCAGGTACCTGACAGGGAGAGAGCAAATTATTTTACAGCTAACAGAATTCTGAAGTTTGGGGGAGCCTGCAACTGCAACTTTACAAAGGGGAACGAAGCGTTTCTTTGAGCCTAGACTTTTATAAGCTAAAATAAAATTTTTAAATGAGAAATTTCAGGAATTCAAGTCACTGAACTATGCTGCCTACCTCTTTCTTCCTGTTTGATCTTTGAAGATTAGCATTCAGTATTTTTCATGACATTTATATTGAGGAAGGAATATAAGATTATTAAAAGCAGAGAAACTCAATATTGGGAACACACATCAAAAGGTCTTCAAGACAAAGAAGGGATCATATGATTTGAAACCAGAGTTACTAGAAGCATGTGTGCTGCACTTCATTTTCTAGTTAACAGTGTAACATACGTCAAAATATGATTTAAAACGCTTCTCACAGCTGAGCTGACATTTGGCGATCCTCAGCCTTCTTTTGCTCTTGAGGATGGGGGTTCAAATCCAAATGAGGTTAACACTTTGTACTGGTACATATTCCTGGTGGATGAGAAAAACAGTCTTTTAGTTTAAGTAAAACGAAAACATCTGTTCCACTCCTAAGGGAAAGAATGGTTTTTCAAAAGAGGGGGAGGGGATTCTTGGTTGTTAAGGCTGGAGATGGCCTCAGTAACTTTGCAAATGTTTAATAAAATAGACTGTCAGGTGCCTTGCTCACCGAGGATGATGAAAACTTGTGCGTGAGCCTTGGTTCACTTCATTTTTCAGGATGCCATACCCATGTTATCCCCTAACCCTGTCTAAAGCCATATGTTAATGTCTATCAACTGGTCCCAAGTTCTTTCCACACTGAATCAGGTAAATCCAGCTCAGTAAGTGACTGACCTTGTGCCACAAAGCTTGTCTTGGTCAGTAGCTGTGCACTCTGGGTAAGAAGTAGTATAAGTTAGCTATTGCTGCATAACAAAATACCACAGACTTCATATCTTTAAACAATACCATTTATTAGCCCACAACTCTCTCGGTCAGACCTCGGTATGGCATGACTGAGGGTCTCACAAGTATTGGCCAGGTTATGTTCTAATTTGAAGTTCAGGTCCTCTTCCAAGCTCATGTGTTTGTCCCACAATTCAGTTGCTATGGTTGTAGGACTGGGGCCCTGATTCTCTTGCTGGCTGTCAGCCAGCAGCCACTCTCAGCTCCTAGAGGCTGCCCAAATTCCTTGCCTCCTGGCCCCTTCCATTTTCAAAAGTGTCAACAGAGGATCTCCCTCACGTGGAATCCCTCTCATGCTGTCAATTACTCGCCTTAGGAAGAGCCCAGTCCCATTTAAGGGCTCACCAGATGAGGTCAGCCTCATCCAGGATAATCTCCCTTTCTTAAAGTCAACTATGCCACATAAGTCAACTTAATCCCAGGAGAAAAATCTATCATATTCACAGTCCTGAGGATTATGCAGGGGGTGGAGCTCTTGGAGGTCATCTTAGAATTCTGCCTACCATAAGAAATATAATGCAACATTTCTCTTTTCAGTCCTTTGTACTGTAGTGCATAGTTTCTTAAGCTTTTTACATCACAGGCTATTATTAAAATGAATGAATTCCATGGCCCCTGTTCTACCAAAAAAAAAAGTCTATGTGCGCACACATACACATAGATATACAGACACATACAAAGTTGTCCACAATTTCAGCCACCCTACCCACACCCTGAGAAGTCAATCCACATTTAAAACTCTGTAGATGGAGGCAGAATAAGCTGGAGAGGTGAAGGGGATTCCTTGAAGTATTTTAAGCAGAGAATTACATGATCACATGTTTAGTTTAAATAATTACTGTCAAGTTTTATGACAGGAAAGTGTGGAGACAGGGAATATAGTATAAAGATGTTCTGTGTTCTAGCAAGAGATCGCAAGGCTGTGCACTTGGGCACTGGTGATAAGGTGTGAGAAGAAGCTAGAAAAGCAGCAGGTCTTGGTAAGTGATTAAATGTAAGTCATGAGGAAGAGGAGGAGTCAGAGCGAACTTCAAGTTTCCAGCTTGAGAAACTGGGTAAAACAAACAGGATAGAAGGCTGCTTGAGAGGATGGGAGGTAATGAGTTTATTTTTGGATATTTTGAGTTTGAAATGTCCTTGAGACAGCCTGGTGAGAACCAGGCAGCTGGGTATACTAGTCTGAAGTCCCAAGGAGAGGGCAAGGCTAGCAATAGATTTGAGGGGTCGTAGGAGAATATACCAGCTTGATTTTCACTGCACTAAAGTACCATATGTATAACAATTTCTAAAACTTCAGAACAAAGAATGCTTTAATTTTATCTTTCTCTCTTACTTTAACATAATTTCTCCTAGAGTAAAATTTTACACAAAAAAACAAAGGAGTCTGCATTTATTATCACAGTTTTCCCCTATCAGAGTAGAAGGAAGGACCACAGGGCCACCACAGTATCATCAAGAAACCTAGTTAATATCCCCAAATTGGGTCCATTACTTTCTCACAGAAGCAGCCCTTTCTTCACTTTCACCATCCATTGCCAGTCCTACATAAACCCAAGTGAAAATCTGATGGCATCCGAAGGAGAGCCCCCCAAAATTCAATCTCAGGTCCTAGTTGATATTTTAATAGAAAAAAACCCTTTGTATTCAGTTCTATGAAACACAGAATCAAATCATTTTATTGTGCCAAATGTCAGTAAAGTTAAGATGTTGTTGGGAATGTCTAAGCTACCCTACCTGGACATGAAATGGACCATGGGAGCCTTCTAAATGGTCTCCTGCACAATCCATTCTCCACAAGGCAGCCAGAGTAACTTTGTAAATGTAAAGCAGACCATGACACTCTCATGCTTAAAGCCATTCAATGTTTCCCATTTCTATTCAAATAAAACCCAGACTTCTCACCGTGTAGGGCTCCATCCTAATCACATCTCCGCCATGTTCTCTCAGGCCCTCCCTGGTTCCCTTTTGAAGCCTAGCTTTTTCCTGACTGAGAACAATTGTGTTTTCCTCTTCCCGGAACTCTTTGCCCTCAACATTTCTTATAGCTGGCTCCTTCTCACCTTACCTTTCATGTATCACCTCAAAAGTCTACTCCTGACCAAGGCCTTCCCTGACCACCATTTCTAACCCTTAACTACCTACTCTCTATCACATTACTGTTTTATTGTCTATATACACTTGTGATCTGAAATTATGATTTTTGTTTTGTACACTTGTTTTGGTTTTGTATATTTACTTACTGAATATGGAGCCAAAAGGGCAGTCACTTCATCTTTATTGTTCCATAGCATATGAGAAGTGCTAAATAAATATTTGTGGAATGAACTAATTGAACTCATGTCCCGTTTCCATAAAATTAGTAAATAAATAGTAAGAAAAAAAAAGCACTCTGAGCAAGGATGCCAGTTTCTGTAGTTGACACCGTCAGATTAAAGCCTTTAAGTAGCTCACAGTGGGCTGGAGAATGCCATGAGCAATTGTGATACAGCCTGATAAATACTAACAGGGTCCTCTAGGATCACAAGAAAGGAGCCTAATCTTGTCTTAGGGGATTCCATAAGGAATCATAGGCAAAGGTAAATGTGAACGATGAGTGAAGGAAAAATGTGGGGAGGAAGGATGGAAGGAACGTCGTGAGTGTCTAGACAGAAGGGACAGCAGGTGCAAAACTCTCCGGCAAGAGATGGGAATCTGAGAAATTTTAAGTAGTTCCCTGTTGTGGAGCATTCTCCCAGAGTAACTGCAGGATTCGATGACATAATAAGGTATGCGAACATATCGTGAACGCTAACGTGCCATATAAGTTATTATAAATAAGTGCAGACCTGTACTACTGGTCACTTATTACCTGATGGTTTCTGATATTAAAAGAAAAAGAAAACATTATTTCGGAGGACTTCGAGTGAACGCTTCTCTGACTTACAGACTTACATGCTAGATCCTCTGACTTCCCCCCTCCTTCCCCCCACCCCAGCTGGGTAGAGTCAAAAAGTTGGTGGAGCTCGCTGGCGCACGGGGAGCGGGGGTGGAGGGGGCCTCAACAACGGCTCTCATTGGCCTTTCAAACTGAACCGGTTGGACGATTGGCTGCGGAGGTTTCCAGAGGCCGTCCCACGTCGCTGATTGGATGAGGAGCGGAGAAGCTCCCACCTCCTTCACTCTAGACCCTCCTCGGTCCAGTTGCTTGGCAACCGATTGGCATCCTCCGGCGGAGCCGGCACCCAGTTAGTTACACCTGTGAAGCGGAGACAACAAACGGCTACGACCGCCCTACGCTTACGCCTTTCACGCCCACTTCACGCACAAGCAGCACGGGTGGTCCCAGAAGCTCATCCAGGTTTGCCTTCAGATGGGCTGTGGGCTGGCCCTGCAGTGACACACCGCAGTTGAGAAAGTGCTCACGTCTTCCTTCTGAAGTCCTCCTTCGGAAGAGTCAGAGGAGAAAAAAAGTCACTGTTATACGTCCAACTTAGAGCCACTTATCTTGGGAGCACGCAGCGTTCTGAGGCTCGGTCGAGAAAGCGAGTAACTTATGTCAGTTAACTAGGTGCGGGAAGGTGACCCATAACCTCAGACACCTGCCTCAGAGCGAACCCTAGGAGTGCGGGGACAAGTGCCAGACTCTGCTGCCTTATCATGTACAGCAGAGCCTACATCTTGCTGCAAAGAGAATTCCAAGAGTTGAAGAAAAACAATTATGAGGTGAGTACTGGAGACCTGGAGGGTGTGTTTCATTGGAGTACCAATTTTTAAAAGCAGTTTAATCTGTGTTTATTCTATAAGGCATAATTTAGTTAAACATACTTTGCCACTACAGACTTGTTTAATGAACCTATTTCAGTATAATTATCTGCTTCATAATAATAACAACTATTTGCACTTCATGATAATAGTTAACAATATTGAGCACACTATGCTGAGTAATTTATGGGCATTTAAGCCGTGAATATCAGGGTCCATCAGGTAGTAAGTGACTAGTAGGTCCAGGGTTGCACTCATTAATTACAATACTACAAAATAAGTTCGTAGTATTTTGTTTTACCTACCAGAAACCTAAGCCGCAGAAAGGGTCAGTAAATATTTGGCCGCAGGATTCCATCACAGGGTTTTCTACTACTTCCTGTCTAGTGCACTTTTTGCCAACTTCTGTCACATATAATACAGAAGCACCTTTCCCTTATAATTTTAACACAGAGCAAGGCTTTGCCCCGAATGCCACCAATGAGGTTTCAGTGTTCATAGGCTGTTCAGTGGTTGTCATAGGCTGTTTCATCACATACAATATGGAGAATTTAAAAATGGAAGGGGCGAGGGTGTACTTAGAAAGAATAGAAAGCCGTGCATAGAAAGAGGGTGTAGCATGCTTACCAACAGCTGCATAGGGTGTAGTTCAATGGCATTGCTCTCTTTTCACTCCTGCCATAGAAGTATTGCCTTAACAGGAGATGTCAGGAACAATTATTGAGTTCAACAACAAACATTCGAGAGGTATGAAAGTAACATTTGATGTTGTTTCCGCTCCACCTGAATTTTGTGGCTTTCTGTTGAAAGAAAATCTGTTGAAGGGAGAAGTGTTAGGTAAATATAGATAATGTAGGTAATAGAGATGTAATGGTTATCCAGACTAGCACTTAACATACCTAATAACTATGTGGTTGCTCAGAAGTATTTATCGACTATATTTAAGTGTATTCCTCAGCATAACCAATAACCTTATTCTATGAAATCCATTCTTGTCCCTCCATTGGAATAATGCCTCAAGTGTAGGAAAATTTTATTTTTATATATGAGCATAATTTTAGAGTTGTGTTTTTCTTAATGAAAATTTTCTTACTTCATGGCTTATATAGCATCCATATGGTTTTTAAAATCTTTGAAGAAATGCAAGCTTTCCAACTATTTCTTTCATTTTGAATTTGAGTCTTAAATTGTCTGTTGTCTTACATAGGCCACACATTCTAGTTTTGACCTTACTGTCCCACTTGTGATTTGCACACTACACTACTGATTTATTTAAAATTTGCTATTGCATGTTTTTCTGGAATCTATCTTCTCTGTAATAAGGCGATATATAACACCTTCCCCAAATCAAAAAAAAATTATCAGAAAAAGAAAACGTAGAGCTTTTGGAATTCATTGTAATCTAATATCTGATTTTCCAAGCTGCACTAAATATTTAATCTTTTTTCTGCTTTAATTTTTCTTAATTAAAGGGTATTACTGGCTTTCCTGTAAGTGAAGATATGATGCAATGGGAAGCTGATATTGAAGGTCTACAGAATACAGTTTGGCATGGTTTGTGCTTTCAGAACTAATTTACTTTTTTAAAAGTCTTTGTATTATTAGCCTATTTTCTTTAAGGTTGCATTGTATAAATTTCTAGAATTCTTAAAGTATTTACATGTTATTTTTTTATTATATGGTTTAATTTTTTGCCATTTGTCAACATGGATGGAAATTTCAGGTTTGAATTTTTCTTTATGCCCAATCTTGATGTTATCATGATTTTAAGAAGCACACACAGGAAAGCATTATCAATTGAGAATATCATCTGACAGTCTTCCATGAAGTCAGAGAATAGCTAACAAAATGCCTGTTGGCAGAAAAATCCCACAATTATGTCTCATTTTTTTCCTCTATGATTTTCCCACAAATTTCCATAAATCAAATTCTCAAGCAAACTAGGCAACTATAAGCTTTAATGACCACGCACTCTTACAGTTGCGGATTAACAAGATACATTTGTTTAGTGAGGTAGGGGAGAAAAGCATGTAAGTGGGTAATTACAATAAAATATAACATGTTCTATTATGGATTTTGAATGGAATACCGAGGAGGCAGTGATTAGTTAATTTTGCCTTGGAGAGTCAGGAACGGCTTCCCAAGGAAGTGACCCTTGAGTTGGGTCCTAAAAAATGTGTGAGAATTCACCAGGTTTAGAATCAGAAGGAAATCCAGGCAGAGTAAACAGCCTGACATGAGGTGGCAAGAGAGGGCTCTGGAGCAGTGAGTTCAGTAAAGATGAGATACACAGTGAAGGGGCCGGGTGTTAGGGGGACAGGGTCAGTGGGTAGAAAGGACTAGTGGGAATGTGGCTGAAAACATGGAATTAGATTGTGAGGAGTCTGTTACACCATCTAGAGGAGTCTAGGCATCCTATAATCCAATTTACTTATTAATATAATAAAACTCTAGGGACCTTGGGGAGGCTAAACTGTAGGAATAAACTTCAGTGTTAGGTTACAGTTAATCAGTTCAACATGACACTTTAGTAAAAATGTTTCTTTTTGTATCACAGGATCATTCTTCCAACTGAGAATAAATTTTACATCGGAGTATAATTTTGTCCCTCCAGTTGTGAAATTTAGAACAATTCCTTTTCATCCAAATGGTAAGGAACAAATGAAATTTTTATCATCACGAGTTCTGTCCCCATTAACCTTGTTCTTTGTTAGTGTTTAATAATGTTTCTTTTTAATCACTTTGTTACGATTATAAAAGTAAGCATGCTTATTGGGGAAAATATTAAAAGGCAGAAAAAAATTATCACCTGAATCCTAATTCAGAGAGATACTATTCTCTATATTTAACCAAATTTATTTCCTTCTTCTATGTATGCGTTTTATCTACATAGTTGAGTTATTACACAAAGTTTTATATATTTTTACTTAAAATGACGTAATACATTTATTTCTGCAATATTAAACATTCTTCAAAATATAATTTTTAATGACTGAATGATAAACTTAATTCCTGTATTGTTCAGTATTTTAGTTGGACCTAATTTTTTACTATAAAAGTAATGCACAGACAAATTAACATTTTAGAAAGAAATAAGTTAGATTGCTACCTCAAGTCATATGCGAAGTAAATTCTTGATCGATTACAAATGCAAAAAATTTTAATGCTAAAAAGAAAATCTAATAGAACTTTTATGGGTGTGGTGAGAAAGGCTTTTCTAAAAACAACAAATCCTAGAAACCATGAGAAAAGCATGACACATTAAACTACATAAACTTTTTAAGACTTCTCTATAGCTAACAACATTATAAACAGAGATAAAAATACACTGACTTTTGCAAACTGAGGGAAAATATTTGCAATGCATAAAACAGAATATTTATAATATGTAAAGACCACTTGTGGATCAGTAAGAAAAAACAGAAAGCAACAGAAAAATGGGCAAAGGTTATAAACAAGCGCTTTTTTCTTAGTGTGTTTTTGTTTTATATTGAAGTATAGTTGATTTACAATGTTGTGTTATTTTCAGGTGTACCATAAAGTGATTCTGTTATATATGTAGTCGTTTTAAGATTCTTTTCCCTTATATGTTATTACAAAATATCGAGTATAGTTCTCTGCACTATACGGTAGGTCCTTGTTACTTATCTGTTTTATATACAGTAGTGTGTATATGTTAATCCCAAATGCCTAATTTGTCCCTCCCCCTGCTTTCCCTTTTGGTAACTGTAAGTTTGTTTTCTATGTCTATGGGTCTATTTCTGTTTTGAATATAAGTTCATTTGTACCGTTTTTTTTTAGATTCCACATATAAGTGATATCATATGATATTTGTCTTTCTCTTTCTGACTTAGTTCACTTAGTATGATAATCTCTAGGTCCATCCATGTTGCTGCAAATGGCATTATTTCATTCTTTTTTAATGGCTGAGTAGTATTCTATTGTATATGTATGCCACATCTTCTTTATCCATTCATCTCTTTTTTTTTGGCGGTACACGGGCCTCTCACTGCTATGGCCTCTCCCGTTGCAGAGCACAGGCTCGGGACGCACAGGCTCAGCGGCCATTGCTCACCGGCCCAGCCGCTCTGCAGCATGTGGGATCTTCCCGGACCGGGGCACGAACCCATGTCCCCTGCATCAGCAGGCAGACTCTCAACCACTGCGCCACCAGGGAAGCCCTATCCATTCATCTCTTGATGGACATTTAAGTTACTTCCATGTCTTGGCTATTGTAAATAGTGCTGCAGTGAACATTGGGGTGCATGTATCTTTTTGAATTATAGTTTTCTCTGGGTATATGCCCAGGAGTGGGATTACAGGATCATATGGTAGCCCTATTTTTAGTTTTTTAAAGGAAGCAGCATACATTTCTCTATAGTTGCTGTACCAATGTACATTCCCAACAACAGTGTAGGAGGGTTCCTTTTTCTCCACACCTTCTCCAGCATTTATTGTTTGTACACTTTTTCATGATGGTCATTCTGACTGGTGTGAGGTGATACCTCAACATAGCTTTGATTTGCATTTCTCTAATAATTAGCAATGTGGAGCAGTTTTCATGTGCATGTTGACCATATATAAGTCTTCTTTGGAGAACTGTCTATTTAGATCTCATGCCCAGTTTTTGATTGGGTTGGTTTTTTTTTTGATGTTGAACTGTAAAGCTGTTTGTATACTTTTACGATTAATCCCTTTTTGCTCACATCATTTGCAAAATTTTCTCCCATTCTGTAGGTTCTCTTTTTGTTTTGCTGATGGTTTCCTTTGCCTTTAAGTTTAATTAGGTCCCATTTTTTAATTTTTTTAATTTTTTTTTTGCTGTACGCGGGCCTCTCACTGTTGTGGCCTCTCCCGTTGCGGAGCACAGGCTCCGGACACGCAGGCTCAGTGGCTATGGCTCATGGGCCTAGCCGCTCCGTGGCATGTGGGATCTTCCCAGACCAGGGCACGAACCCATGTCCCCTGCATCAGCAGGCGGACTCTCAACCACTGCGCCACCAGGGAAGCCCCCATTTGTTTATTTTTGTTTTTATTTCCATTACTCTAGAAGACAGATCCAAAAAGATATTGCTGTGATTTATGTCAGAGTATTCTGCCTATGTTTTCCTCTAGGGGTTTTAGAGTATCCAGTTTTACATTAGGTCTTTAATCCATTTTGACTTTATTTTTGTGTATGGTGTTAGAGAGTGTTCTAATCTGATTCTTTTACATGTAGCTGTCCAGTTTTCCAAGCACCACTTATCGAAGAGACTATCTTTTCTCCATTGTACATTCGTGACTCCTTTGTCATAGATTAATTGACTATATGTGTGTGGGTTTATTTCTGGGCTTTCTATCCTGTTCCACTGATCTGTATTTCTGTTTTTGTGCCAGTCTGATACTGTTTTGATGATTGTAGCTTTGTAGTATAGTCTGAAGTCAGGGAGCCTGATTCCTCCACCTCTGTTTTTCTTTCTCAAGATTACTTTGGCTATTTCGGGTCTCTTGTGTTTCCATACAAATTAAAAATTTTTTTGTTCTAGTTCTGTGAAAAATGCCATTAGTAATTTCATAGGGATTGCATTAAATCTGTAGACTGCCTTGGGTACTATAGTCATTTTGACAGTATTGATTCTTCCAGTCCAAGAACACATCTGTTTGTGTCATCTTCAATTTCTTTCATCAGCGTCTTATAGTTTTCAGAGTACAGGTCTTTTGCCTCCTTAGGTAGGTTTATTCCTGGGTATTTTATCCTTTTTGATGTGATGGTAAATGGGATTATTTCCTCAGTTTCTCTCTGATTTTTCATTGTTAGTGAATAGAAATGCAACATATTTCTGTGTATACATTTTGTATCCTGCAACTTTACTGAATGCATTGATGAGCTCTAGTAGTTTTCTGGTAGTGTCTTTAGAACTTTTTATGTATCGCATCATGTCATCTGCAAACAGTGAAACTTTTACTTCTTCTTTTCCAATTTGTATTCCTTTTTTTTTGCGGTATGCGGGCCTCTCACTGTTGTGGCCTCTCCCATTGCGGAGCACAGGCTCCGGACGCGCAGGCTCAGCGGCCATGGCTCATGGGCCCAGCTGCTCCGCGGCATGTGGGATCTTCCCAGACCGGGGCACGAACCCGTGTCCCCTGCATCGGCAGGCGGACTCTCAACCACTGCGCCACCAGGGAAGCCCATCCAATTTGTATTCCTTTTATTTCTTTTTCTTCTCTGATTGTCGTGGCTAGAACTTCCAAAACTATGTTGACTAAAAGTGGCAAGAGTGGACATCCTTGTCTTGTTCCTGATCTTAGAGGAAATGCTTTCAGCTTTTCACCGCTGAGTATGATGTTGTTAGCTGTGGGTTTGTTATATATGGCCTTTATTATGTTGAGGTAGGTTCCCTCTATGCCCACTTTATGGAGAGTTTTTATCACAATTCGATGTTGAATTTTATCAAAAGCTTTTTCTGCATCTATTGATATGATTATATGGTTTTTATTCTTCAATTTGTTGATGTGGTGTATCACACTGAATGATTTGTGGATATTGAAAAATCCTTGCATCCCTGGGATAAATCCCACTTGATCCGGTGTATGATCTTTTTAAAGTATTGTTGGATTCAATTTGCCAGTATTTTATTAAGGATTTTTGCATCTAGGTTCATCAGTGATATCGGCCTGTAATTTTCTTTTTTTGTGAAATCTGCCTGGTTTTGGTGTCACAGTGATGGTGGCCTCATAGAATGAGTTTGGAAGTGTTCCTTCCTCTGCAGTTTTTGGAATAGTTTCAAAAGGAAAGGTGTTATCTCTTCTGTAAGTGTTTAATAGACTTCGCCTGTGAAGCCATCTGGTCCTAGACTCTTGTTTGTTGGGAGTTTTTAAGTCACAGTTTCAATTTCAGTACTTGTAATTGGTCTGTTAATATTTTCTATTTCTTCCTGGTTCAGTCTTGGGAGATTGTACCTTTCTAAGGTTTGTTCATTTCTTCTAAGTTGTCCATTTTATTGGCGTAGTGTTTCTTGTAGTAGTCTCTTATGGTCCTTTGTATTGCTGTGGTGTCGGTTGTAACTTCTCCTTTTTCATTTCTGATTTTACTGATTTGGGCCCTCTCCCTTTTTTCTTGATGAGTCTGACTAAAGGTTTATCCATTTTGTTTATCTTTTCAAAGAAGCAGATTTTAGCTTCATTGATATTTTCTATTGTTTTCTTAGTTACTATTCCATTTATTTCTGCTCTGATCTTTATGATTTCTTTCCTTCTGCTAACTTCGGGTTTTGTTTGTTCTTCTTTCTTTAGTTGCTTTAGGTGTAAGGTTAGGTTGTTTATTTGAGATTTTTCTTGTTTCCTGAGCTCAGGTTGTATCACTGTAAATTTCCCTCTTAGAACTGTTTTTGCTACATTCCATAGGTTTTGGATCATTGTGTTTTCATTTTCATTTGTCTCTAGGTACTTTTTTGATTTCCTCTTTGGTTTCTTCAGTGATCCATTGGTTGTTTAGTAGAATACTGTTTAGCCTCCACATGTTTATGTTTTTTTGAAGTTATTTTCTTGTAGTTGATTTCTAATCTCATAGTCTTGTGGTTGAAAAAGATGCTTGATATGATTCCAGTTTTCTTAAATTTACCGAGACTTGATTTGTGCCCCAGCAAGTGATCTGTCCTGGAGATGATTCCATGTGTACTTGAAAAGACTGTGTATTCTGCTGCTTTCAGATGGAATGCTCTATAAATATCAATTAAGTCCATCCGGTCTAATTTGTCATTTAAGGCCTGTGTTTCCTTATTGATTTTCTATCTGGATGATCTGTCCATTTATGTAAGTGGGGTGTTAAGCTCTCCCACTATTATCATGTTACTGTCAAGTTCTCCTTTTATGTCTGTTAACGTTTGCCTTATATATTGAGGTGCTCCTGTGTTGGATGCATATATATATATATATATATATATATACAATTGTTATATCTTCTTCTTGGATTGTTCCTTTGGTCATTAGGTACTGTCCTTCTTTGTCTCTTATAACAGTCTTTATTTTAAAGTGTATTTTGTCTGATATAAGTATTGCAACTCCAGCTTTCTTTTGATTTCCATTTGCATGGAATACCTTTTTCCATCCCCTCATTTTCAGTCTGTATGCGTCTCTAGATCTGAAGCGAGTCTCTTATAGACAGCATATATTTGAGTCTTAATTTTTGTACCCATTCAGCCAGTCTGTGTCTTTTGGCTGGAGCATTTAATCTATTTACATTTAAGGTAATTATCAGTATGTATGTTCTTACTGTCATTTTGTTAATTGTTTTGCATTTGTTTTTATAGGTCTTCTTTCTTCCTTTCCTCTTTTTTTAAATATTTTATTGAAGTATAGTTGATTTAAATGTTGTTAATTTCTGCTGTACAGCAAAGTTATTCAGTTATGCATTTATATATTCTTTTGCTTACTGTTTTCTATTATGGTTTATCACAGGATATTGAATATAGTTCCCAGTGCTATACAATAGGACCTTGTTCTTTATTTTCTTTCTTCTTTTGTGCTCTTCTCTTGTGATTTGATTATCTTTAGTGTTATGTTTGGTTATCTTATTTTTTGTATATATATATATATATATATATATATATATATATATATATATATATATAAAAAATAGATTTTTGGTTTGTGGTTCCATGAGGTTTCGATATAGCATTCTATACATATACATGATTATTTTAAGTTGCTGATCTCCTAATTTCAATGCATTCAAATGTCTTGCATTTGTACTCTTCTTCTCTCATGATTACTAGTTTAGATATCATATGTGTGTGTGGATGATTTCCTATCTTTACTGTATGCTTGCCTTTATGGGTGAGCTTTCCCATTTTGTAATTTTCTTGTTTCTAGTTGTGGTCTTTTCTTTTCCACCTAGAGAAGTTTCTTTAGGATTTGTTTTAAACCTGGTTTGGTGGTACTGAATTCTTTTAGCTTTTGCTTGTCTGTAAAGCTTTTGATTTCTCAGTCAAATCTGAACAAGAGCCTTGCTGGGTAGAGTATTCTTGGTTGTAGGTTTTCCCCTTTCATCACTTTAAATGTATTGTGCCACTCCCTTCTGGCCTGCAGAGTTTCTGCTGAAAAGTCAGCTCATAACCTTATGGGGATTCCCTTGTTGCTTTTAATATTTTCTCTTTATCTTTAATTTTGGTCAGTTTGATTACTATGTGTTTTGGTGTATTTATCCTTGAGTTAATCCTGTATGGGCCTCTGTGCTTCCTGGACTTGGGTGCTGTTTCCTTTCCCATATTAGGGAAGTTTTCAGTTGTTACCTCTTCAAATATTTTCTCAGTCCCTTATTCTCTCTCTTCTTCTGGGACCCCTATAATGCGAATGTTGGTGCGTTTGACATTGTCCTAGAGGTCTCTTAAACTGTCCTCATTTCTTTTCATTCTTTTTTCTTTATTCTGTTCTGCGGCAGTGATTTCCACCACTCTGTCTTCCAGCTCACTTATCTGTTCTTCTGCCTCATTTATTCTGCTATTGACTCCTTCTAGTGTATTTTCCATTTCAGTTATTGTATTCTTCAATACAATATTGTATTCTTCTTGGTTGTTCTTTATATTTTCTAATTCTTTGTTAACACCTTCCTGTAACTTCTCGCTCTGTGCATCCATTCTTTTCCTGAGCTCTTGGATCGTCTTTGTGATCATTACTCTGAACTCTTCCTGGTGTAGATTGCCTATCTCCGTGTCACTTAATTCTTCTTCTGGGGTTTTATCTTTTGCTTTCATCTGGAACCTCTTCCTCTGCTGTCTCATTTTGTCTAAATTTCTATTTCTATTTTTATGTATGTGGAAGGTTGGTTATGTTTCTCAACCTTGGAGAAGTGGCCCTCTGTAAGGGATGCCCTTTGTGTCCCAGAAGTACACTCCCCTCTTGTCTTCCAAGGGCCAGGGACCAGCTGGTCCCAGGGTAGTTTCTGACTTGCATTTGTGGACTTAGTTCCGCAGGCTGCCAGATCATTGTTTTCTTGTTTCTGGTGTCCACTCCCTGGTGGGTGAGGCTGTTGATGGACACTTGGATTGCTTCTGTATCTTGGCTATTGTAAATAGTGCTGCTGTGAATATTGGGGTGCGTGTATCTTTTTAAATTAGTGTTTTCATTTTTTCTGGATATATACCCAGGAGTAGAATTGCTGGATCATATGGTAGCTCTGCTTTTAGTTTTGTGACGAGCCTTCATACTGTTTTCCATAGTGGCTGTACCAATTTACATTCCCACCAACAGTGTATAAGGGTTCCCTTTTCTCCACATCCTTGCCAACATTTGTGATTTTTAGACTTGATGATAACCATTCTGACAGATGTGAGGTGATATCTCGTTGTTTTGATTTGCATTTCTCTAATAATTAGTGATTTGAACATCTTTTCATGTGCCTGTTAGCCATTTGTATGTCTTCTTTGAAAAGATGTCTGTTCAGGTCTTCTGCCCATTTAGTGATTGGTTTGTTTGTTTTTGATATTGAACTGTGTGAACTGTTTGTATATTGTAGGTATTAACCCCTTGTTGGTAGCATCATTTGCAAATACTTTCTCTGATTCCGTAGGTTGTCTTTTCATTTTGTCAGTGGTTTCCTTTGCTATGCAAAAGCTTTTAAGTTTAATTAGGTCCCATTTGTTTATTTTTGCTCTTATTTCTTTTGCCTTAGGAGACTGATCCAAGAAAATATTGCTGTAATTTGTTTCAAAGAGTATTCCACCTATGTTCTCTTCTAGGAGTTTTATGGTTTCTGGTCTTACATTTAGCTCTTTAAACCATCCTGAATTTAATTTGTATGTGGTGTGAGGGAATGTTCTAATCTCATTGTTTTGCATGTGGCTACCCAATTTTCCCAGCACCACTTGTTGAAGAAACTGTCTTTTCTCCATTGTATATTCTTGACTCCTTTGTTGTAGATGAATTGACCATAGTGCACAGATTTATTTGGGGCTCTCTGTTCTGTTCCATTGATTTATGTGTCTGTTTTTGTGTCAATACCATGATGTTTTGATTACTGTAGCTTTCTAGTATAGTCTAAAGTCTGGGAGGGTTATACTTCCAGCTTTGTTCTTTTTTCTCAAGATTGCTTTGTGGCTCCATGTGAATTTTATGATTATTTGTTCTAGTTCTGTGAAAAATGTCCAGGGTATTTTGATAGGGATTGCATTAAATCTGTAAATTGCTTTGGGTAGTATGGCCATTTTAACAATATTAATTCTTCCAATCCAAGGGCATGGGATATTGTTCCATTTCTTTGAATCATCTTCATTTTCCTTCATCAGTGTTTCATAGTTTTCAGGGTATTGGTCCTTCACCTCTTTGGTTAAATTTATTTCTAAGGGTTTTTCTTGCTGCTATTTTAAATGGGATTTTTTTTCTTTTTTACTTTCTCTTTCTGATATTTCATCATCAGTGTATAGAAATGCAATAGATTTCTGTATATTAATCTTTTATCCTGCAACCTTGCCGAATTCATTTACTAATTCTAATAGTTTTGGGGTGGAGACTTTAGGGATCTGTATAAAGAATATGCTTAATATTCTTATTAATACTTAATTAATAAAGATTTTGTTTCCAGTAACAATGTTGGAAATAAGGAAAAGAGAAATAACTCCAATGTCCATTAATATAGGAATTTTTAAGTAAAATATCTTACAGCTATATACATTGCTTTTAAACATAGCAAGGAAGATATATGAAGACTTTACTCTTTGGTCATTCTTGTGCCCTGGAATCTTCACTACCTGGCATATTGTTAGTGCTCAAATATTTTTTGAATAAACATGTCCAGAAATATGTTGACAATTTACTATTAAATGAAAAAATACTTTGAAGAATAAAATGTAAAATATAATTCTATTTAATTAAAAAACCCAAAAACTACACATACACGTGTGTGTGTGTGTGTGTGTGTGTGTGTATTTTTTTCCAAGTACTGACTTAGTTAATTAACTGTGTTAGGACATAGGCCAACCTTTCATATATCTTTCCAATTTATATATTGATGTAATGGAACAAAGCTGGCAGGGAGGTTTTGCCATCCTCAGTGTGTGGGTTCAATTTCTGGACCTAAGACATTTACTCTGTCACTATTTCCAGCCAGTGGTAAAGGGAGAGAAAAAGAGAAGAGGGCAGAACAACTTCCTTAAGAAAATATGATCCAGAAGGTGCACACTTTACTTCTGCCAATGTCTCATGATTAAGACTTAGTCACACGGCCACATCTTGTTAGAGGAAAGGCTGGGAAAATGTGGGCAACTGTGTATTCATCTAAAACCGCATGGGGGAATGGGGATGGGGCAGGCATCAAGTTTCTTATTATAGAGAGAAGAAATGGAGGAAAGGGAGAGCAAATACTGGAGGACCATGAATAGTGTGCACAAAACTTTCTATACCATCATCTTTTCTTTCACCACTGAGTCATAATTTCACTTGTAACTTACAACAGTTTTAATACCAACTAGGATTTGTTTCTAAATTCTTTTATTGCATTGTTCACTCAAATCTTGTGTCCATTGCGCTGTTACTATTATTGTAGTTTACAATACAATGTACCAAATCAAACACCCCTCTTTTCACCTTTTTAAAATTTTCTTCCCAGGTCTTACCTTTTTATTGCAAGATTTTTCTATTGGAATATAAATGTTTTTCTTATTCATTTACAAAAATTATTTATACATTAATAAAAGTATTATTAATAATGATAGCTATCATTTTTTGAGGATCCACTATGTGCCAGGTACTCTATTAAGGGCTTTATTTTTTAAATTCTTTTCAGTGGAAGTAGGTACTTCAATCATATCCCCATTTCATATACTAAGCAAGTGAGACCTAGAGAGGTAAAGTTAATTGCTCAACATCACACAGCTGATAAGTGGAGGGGTCAACTGTCAAATCTGTGTGTCTGACACCAAAGTCCATGCTCTAACAGCTGCTCTGTATTAAGTGTCTGTCACATGCAATGCAAATAATTTTCCTGCTTTGTCATTTGCTTTCTAACTTTGCTATGACCTGTTGATGTTCATAAGTTTTAAATAATAATTTTATGTATTAATATTAATGTATTATTTTAATACAGTAGACCCACATACTGGCCGTCCCTGTATAGATTTTTTGGACAACACTCATAAGTGGAATAGAAGCTATACATTGAGCAGCATCTTACTTACCCTCCAGGTAAGAACAGATTAATATAATGCTGTCTTTAATACTTTTAATTACCCCAATTACTAAAAATATAACGAATAAAATGTACAATGCATAGTTAAATGTTTAAAGGATTTGAGTAAGCTTATATAAATCAATAACATTTCTACGTCAAGACTGTAAAATGGAACTTGAATTATAAAGACGATTATTTTTAAAGTGAAATCGATAGATTAGGCCCTTCCCAGCCAAAGAATATGTATTTTATAAAAGAAGAAAAGAACTGTTTGGATGGTTTCAACTCTGGAAATACAGTCTTAGGTTTGCTTTTGGCTCCTAACTTCACTTTATAATGTTGAACAGGCCTTTTGGATCTTTCCACATTCATGAACCTTGCCTTCCTCCGAGAGGTGAATCAAGTGACTACAACGTAAAATGTTCAGCTTTATCCTTTGTTTCTGACAGTACTAGAGACCTGCTTTTATAAACTTTCATATCAAACCCAGTGAACAATTAAACCAGGAATTTCCTCCTCTCCTCAGTAGATGCCTGTTTCTAGAATGCACCCTTCACCTCCTAGATCCATGGTCTTTAGAAGTATGCCTCCGTGTTGCGTTATTCCCCACCCTCAAAGAGCCTCCCTTCTCATCCTGAAATGCTAAGATAAATGATTTGAGTGGCACTTGCTTTGACCACTTACATCTGGCTCAGCGAGATTCTATCCGCTAGAGTCTGTCCACGATATTCTATTTATCATTGATAATATGTGGAGATAAACTATTAAATTTTGATCATCTGGAATACCTGGAGATAAAGTATTCTGGCTTAATTGAATTTTCTCTGTAACATAGAATTATAACACAAATTTCATCTCTCCCATTTCTTGTTTTTGAAAATAAAATAAAACTAATCATTAACTTTCTGTCTAGTCATCTTAGTATGCTGAGTAAAATTTAATATTTTTAAAAATTCAATGTTCAATTTATTTATTCATTCATTCTACAAATATGTGTTGAGCATATATAGCAGTGCCAGGCCATGTTCTGGGAGAGAGATTGGAGCAAAAACTTTGAGGAAGTAAGTGAGCGTGTTGTGCAGAGATTTGTGATTGATCTTCTGGATTCCTTCAAACTGAGTCATCCTGTCTCTTCCACCTAAATAGGATTGGCCTTAAAAATAGTAAAAATGAATGTTCTCAGGAATGTAATGAGTGAGGGCAAACCAGAATGAAATGGTGAAAAATTTGAATAGCAGAATAATTTAATAAAAGGTACATTGAGGGCTGTAAGTTTAGATAGCTTGGCTTCACATCTTGGTTCTGCCACTTAATACCTTTGCACTGTTGGAAAAGTTTCTTCACTTCTCATTGCCTCAGTTTCTTCATCAGTAAAATGGGGCTGTTAGTAGCTACCTCATATAACTTGTGAGGACTAAATGAATAAATAACATGTAAAGTACTTAGAACCATGAGTTGTCCAAGCAAAGAATTCAATAAAATCTAGTTAATATTTTGATTGTTCTTAGTTTTAACCTGTAATACAAAATGACAACAAAGTGTTGCCAAATACATCATGGAAAGCCAGTAGATTACACAGTTGTTTTTATTTTTCAAATAGATTTATAAAACAAATATGCCCACATTAGAGAAGATTTTTAAGATAGTGGAAAGGAAAAGAAAATCACTGGTAATCATAAAGAAAATTCCTTACCCTATTGTTATTAGCATTTTCTTCTAATTTTGTCTCCTGTGTTTCGGTTTTAAATCTTCAGTTCCACATTTCCTGCAGGGTCAAGCCCAAATTCTGTTGCCTGACAAACGATGATCTACTTCTCACACCTCGGCCTTAACTCTCCCAAACACACTGTGGGATCCCGCTCCTATTGATATATTGATATCTTCTTTTTTTTTTTTTTCCCCACTCACAGTGCTTGGTTCAATTCATGTTAAAAAGCATTTATAGAGTTCTAAACTCTAAAGTTACAAACCTAAGTCATTCTTGCACTTTAAAAAGTGCTCAGTCCAGTTCCGCATCTGACTAGCAGCCCATTTTATTCCCTCTTTCTCAGTCTGTTCAGCAAGCAGCTGCTCACATTGTAAGAGTCGGGTCAATAGAGCCCTCCTCTGCAATGCCTTTCCTGATTTCCTTTCCTAGGTGAAATTGATGGCTTTGGTTTTGGCGGGAAGGAGGTTTTCTTTGCAAAGTGGTACCCTAAGCAAATCTCTATGAGAGCGCTATAATGCTCTAACACATATACTGTTTCCTTATCTGTCTTCCCCTGTTGGACTGTAAGCTCCCTGAGGTCAGGAAACAAGTCTAATTTGTGTGATAGGTACTAAGTAACATGATTGAAGCAACAAATCTGAATTTTTACATCGTTGCAATGATGGTATATATGTTCTAATTATATAGCCTATTTCTTTTTCACTTAACATTTTATCTCAAGTAATTCCAGATTGCTACAATTAATATTTTAATGGCTATTTAATAGTACTTTGAAGGTCAGTGCTGCCCAATAGAACTTTCCGTGCTTATGGAAATGTTCAATATCTGTGCTGTCCGATATAGTAGCCTCTAGTCTCATGTTCTACTGAGCACTTGAAATGTGGCTACTGTAACTGAGGAACTGAGTTATTCATTTTATTTAAGTAATTTAAATTGAGATTGCTTTCTGACTACTACCTTTTGAATAACAGGTGAGACACATTTATAATTATCACATTGTTATACAAGGAGGTGGTACTTGAAATGGTGTTTATAATATTTTAAAGTCTAAATATGCTAATCATCTCCTCCGAAAATTTTTATAATCTTGATTTCTTTGAAAACTTGTACTTCCATATACAATGAAAAAGTAAGTACCAACACTCATCCACAGAAGAAATTCCAATTTCATGGGCTATAACTAATTGGATATTACAACATGTACCCACTGGTACAGTTGTTTATTGATGCTTCAGATGTTTGTATTTATCCTCCAGATGGCTTTTTATATTATTTCATACTATCACATGGTGACTTTAAAAGTTGGACTGTTATTTTATTTTTTTACTATTTTAGCAGGGTGTCTGATTTGTATATTTTAATTATTCCTTACATTCTAGTTCTTAAAAAATCATTAAATATACTTAATAGCTTGTGTGTATATTATATGAAAAGGTCTTAGGCACAGTGGTCAATGCAAAAACTATTGAGTAAACTTTACCAGATGTGCCTCTCTGAGTAAGATTATCTCTCCAGCCAAAGAGCAAAAGCTCGTTCTTGAAGAAAAGTTTCATCTGCTTCCCACCCACTTTGAAAGATATAGTGCAATCCTTATTTAAGCAATTATAATATTCTGGGAAATATAGCCCAATGTGTTTTCCAAATAGAAAAAAAAAAAACAGCAGAAAATTCTTGTTGGTTTTGAAATATCAGATGTCAGATTACTGCTTTTATTAGAGAAAGATTGCTATCATTTCCATGACTCTTAAGCCACAGTAATCCACTCTGACCTGTAGCTACACTTAAGACATTCTGGTAGTTGTTCTCTTGGCTATATTTTATTATCTATTTTGTATGTTATAACGTAAGGTTCCGTATACTGAATTATTGAATAAATTTTTCAAATTTGGGCTAATATTAATTTTGAGATGCCAGATAAACAAGATCATGGTCTAGCAGAACTATTAAGTTTTAGTTACTACTGGTCACCTATTTCATCCAGATGTGCAAATACTATTGTAGGCAGAATTTTGAAGATGTCCCCCAAGACTCCCATTCTCTGGTTACTCAGTCAAACACTAATCTAGGTCTGAAGGAACTTTGCAGATGGAACTATGGTTACTAATCAGCTCACCTTAAAATAGAAAGGTTATTCCTGAAATATGCAGGGGGCCCAAAGTAATCCCATGAGCTCTTAACAACAGAAAAGGAAGACAGAAGAGTCACTCAGAGAAATACAGTAAAGACGGAGAAAGGATATGACAGGAGGGGAGCAAACACGAGAAGGATTTTTCACACCTTTGCCTCTGACACGTAGGGGTCCAAGTGTAAGGACTGGCGAGAGACATCTCAGGGTTGAGGGTAGCCCCCAGTTAATCACCAGGGAAGAAACGGGAAACTCAGTCTTACAAATACTGAAGTCAGGAACTGAATTCAGCGAACAGACAGCCTGAATGAGTTGGGAGGCATGTTCTTCCCAGAGCCTCTGGTAAGAGCCCAGCCAATCGACGACTTGATTTCAGTCTTGTTCAGTCTGGAAGAGAAAAACCAGCTCAATCAACCTTGACTTCCTACTTGTAGAAATGTGAGATAATAAAGTTGTGTTGATTTAGTTGCTAAATTTGTGGTAATTTGTTATAGCAGCAATAGAAAACTACTACAGATACCAAGTTAAGTATTCAGTGATCTGGAGGGATACTGAATTGCATGCAAGTTTTTAATACATGTGTTTGTTTATTCACGATCTAAATATGATCTCATGTTAAAATGTAATGTATTTTTAATGGAAATGTTTCAATGTTTTCTAATGTTTACTTCCCTTTCCATAAAAAATCAATTTAAATTTATGTGATAGGAAGAAATAAGTTACAGGAAGGAACTTGTAACTTGCTTTGATCCTAATGTTTGGCTCATGAATGTACAGTATAAAACCAAGATAGATCAAGTGTTTCTTGAGAGTAGGGACTATGTCTCTTTTGTCTTTGTCTCTATCTCCAGGTGGATACATTGTAGGCATTTAATGAATGCTTCTTGAATGTTGTATGTATTAGTTTGTCTTTTTGCTCTAAGAAAAAAGTTACTTTAAAAACTCTATGTTCTGGGCTTCCCTGGTGGCGCAGTGGTTGGGAGTCCGCCTGCCGATGCAGGGGACGCGGGTTCGTGCCCCGGTCCGGGAGGATCCCACATGCCGCGGAGCGGCTGGGCCTGTGAGCCATGGCCGCTGACCTGCGCGTCCAGAGCCTGTGCTCCACAACGGGAAAGGCCACAACAGTGAGAGGCCCATGTACAGCAAAAAAAAAAAACAAAAAAAAAACAAAAACAAAAAAACTCTATGTTCTATATGTTTTCCTATAGGTTATGCTTTCTAATCCAGTGCTAGAAAATCCAGTGAATTTGGAAGCAGCCCATATACTGAATAAAGATGAAACTCTGTACAGGCAAATAATTCGAAGACGTTTCCACCAGCCATTACAATGTAAGAAGTGCCTACTTATTGTTATTTGCCAGTTATTAATTATTTATACCAAGTAAATGATCTAGCAAGTAACTTGTATACGGCAATATTTTCTGTATCCATTTTCAGTAATGAAGTCATACTAAGATCTCTCCTACTGTACCTCTTTTTCAAATCCATCAGTGTGATCCCTTTTTTTTCCTAATTGAAGAATAGTTGATTTACAATGTTGTGTTAGTTTCAGGTGTACAGCAAAGTGATTCAGTTATACATACATATATATCTATTTTATATATCTGTTTTTTCAGACTCTTTTCCCTTATAGGTTATTACAAAATATTGAGTAGAGTTCCCTGTGCTATACAGTAGGTCCTTGTTGTCTGTTTTATATATAGTAGTGTGTACATATTAATCCCAAACTCCTAATTTACCCCTGCCCGCCCCCTTTCCCCTTTGGTAACCATAAGTTTGTTTTCTATGTCTGTGGGTCTATTTCTGTTTTGTATGTAAGTTCATTTCTATCATTTTTTTAGATTCAACATATAAGCAATATCATAAGATATTTGTCTTTCTCTGGCTGGTTTAGTGTGGTCCTTTTTAAAAGATTACCAAAAATCATAGGCTTAGTATCTTTAAAAGTAATGGTCGGGCCTCCCTGGTGGCGCAATGGTTGAGGGTCTGCCTGCCAATGCGGGGGACACGGGTTCGTGCCCCGGTCTGGGGGGATCCCACATGCCGCGGAGTGGCTGGGCCCGTGAGCCATGGCCGCTGAGCCTGCACGTCTGGAGCCTGTGCTCCGCAACGGGAAAGGCCACAACAGTGAGAGGCCCGCGTACTGCAAAAATAAATACATAAATAAATAAAAGTAATGGTCATATGGGTGAATGGTGCTGATCAAAACTAGTCTACCCATCATAAAGGTATGACATCAGTTTTAACTCTCTGATCTGTAACGGATATTTCTCAGACTTCACCTTTAGCACCCCCCAGATCTTACTGATCTGGGACTCCTTTCCCCTTGATTAGGAAAGCTTTCAGCATTTTTCTTTCTGGAGAGTTCTTCCTCCAGGTATTCCTTCAAAGAATCCATGTGGAAATGACATCTGAGCCTTTTCAGTCTTTCTGCTCTATTGACCAATGTTTTCCTGATACCGTTGGTCTGCTCCCTCTCATCCTGCCAGGAACCTTTTCTTGACTCTTAATTCCATCGCCTCTACTGCTCCTGTGCTCTCTCTGCAGTTAGCAGAGCAATGCTGTTGGCTCCTTATGCCCAGGGGTGTTTGCCACAAGTGAAGGTTGGGATCCTAGTGACATAGCTCTTTCCTTTACATTCTGCCCCTCCTTTCAGCAGTGCACAGCAGCCTCACACAGTAACTGGCATTATTAGCTCCCCAATCAGCAGGACTCGCTGTTCAGACTCACTCTGCCAAACTGATGTCTCTTGTGCTTTTTCTCTCCATTAGATGTCCACGATCTCTTCTTCCATCCCCTTCTAGGACCTGCCAGCCCATTAGTCAGGTCTGTACAGTTTGTGGCCAAGTTCAAGTCCTCCTCCACAGGGCATCTGGGTCAGATGCAATATTGATCAGGCATCTTTTCCAGTATCTTCAAATATGTCATGATTGTCGCGGAGTTCCTCAAAATTCCCTGACAGTTTTGAGGCTGGTTTGTCCACAGAGGAATGGTACCGCTTCACTCTGATCATATTTCTGACCAACCAGAATACTGTAGCATCCCCCCCTGTGTCCTCTGCACTCAGGAAGTGTTTGTGGAATGAGCAAATGAATGACATGTATCCCTTCTGTCATGCACTACAATACTGTCATTACACAGAAATATTCTGTACAAAGCTATGTCCATATTCTGGTGAATGCAAATTCTAAAACTGGTTTTAAAGAATTTTCTATGGTAAATGACTTTGGTTTTGCCCTGCAGAGAGAAGGATGAGAAGAAACTGCAAGACAAATTGGCCCTTCCTTTTCTTCTTTTCTCTCAGGCTGACATCACCCTTCACTCCTTTCAGTCCTCCTGCTTTGCCAACAAACCAGACAGGAAAGCTGTCCACGTTGCCAAATCACCCAACAAATGAGTGACAAAGCAAATAGTGCTTTGGTAGGTTTTCACTATATGCTTCATTTGTGTTGGTGAAATATGTGGGAATCCAAGACAGCAAATCGTTTTCAGCTTGCCTGCCATCACAGCAGGACTGGAGTGGTACCTATAGTGCCAGGAAGAAAATGATTTTCTGTGCTTCATAGGGAAAGAGTGCCGTGATACAGCAGAGGCAGCTGCTGTGGTGGGAAATGAAGTGCGGAAAAATGCGTTCACTCTAACTTAGATGGTAGCATAGTACCATGTGGTTTTCTGTGAAAAACTGCATCCAATGAGAATTAATTTCCTGTAACAACTTTGAAAAGAAAAGGTCTCCACTACAGTGCTGCAAGAATCAGCTTTCATGTACGTTTAATATATTAATAAGAAGGTCTGGAAAATGCAAAGGAGAAATTATCCCATTTTTGGATAACACAAAAGTGGAACAGATAGTTACTTGTATACATGAGAAACTCAAGAGGCAGGTAATTGTATCATATCCGTAGGCATTAATTTTCGGCTACAGCAATATCCTCAGTGCCCAGGTAGCAGTCTCTGGCTATAAGTATTGAATAAAAATTTGTAGATTGAATGAATGAAAAAATACACATAAAGGGCTTCCCTGGTGGCGCAGTGGTTGAGAGTCCGCCTGCCGATGCAGGGCACGCGGGTTCGTGCCCCGGTCTGGGAGGATCCCACATGCTGCGGAGCGGCTGGGCCCGTGAGCCATGGCTGCTGAGCCTGTGCGTCTGGAGCCTGTGCTCCGCAGCGGGAGAGGCCCGCGTACCGCAAAAAAAAACCCATAAATTTAGATCCTGATTTTACTTCATAGTTTACAGAATGCTTTCACATACATTTATTCATCTGATCCTTAGCCTCTTCCCCTGAGGCAGCTGAGGATGGTGATGAAGGGATTAGCCCAAGGCCACACACAGCAAGCTGCAGGGCCAGAGATCCACCCTGGGCATTCCCCCTGCCGCCCTCCCCACCCCCCACCCCCCGCCCCGTGCCTCCAATTTAATGAGGTGAACATAAAGTCATTCATGTGGGATCAAAGAATTAAAATTTCCAAGTACTGAAGAGAAGAGACCTGACTTCATAGCAGACCTTTAGTCTATGAAAAATTCTTAGGAAGCTATTTGAACACAAGCTTAATGTGAAAAGCAAGTGCCCTTCTACCAAGCATGTGCGAAATGATAACTTGCCCGACGCTGGTTAGGTGGGCCCTTCTCTGGAATACCAGCCTTTTCCTTGGCGTGTTGACAAGAATGCACAAACTCTGAGTTCAAACCCGATTGGTGGGGGCTTCCCTGGTGGTGCAGTGGTTGGGAATCCGCCAGCCAATGCAGGGGACATGGGTTCGATCCCTGGTCCGGGAAGATCCCACATGCGGCGGAGCAACTAAGCCTGTGTGACACAACTACTGAGCCTGCGCTCTAGAGCCCACGTGCCACAACGACTGAAGCCCACACTCTTAGAGCCCATGCTCCGCAACAAGAGAAGCCACCGCAATGAGAAGCACATGCAGCACAACGAAGAATAAGCCCCCACTCACCACAACTAGAGGAACCCTGTGTGCAGCAGTGAAGACCCGACACAGACAAAAAAAAAAAAAAAACGATTGGTGGAGGTCCTGATGACCTTCCCATGTCCTGCAAGCCTCTTCTCCTTGTGGTCTGGACCCTGACTCCCTTACTTATAGTTTGGGTGCTCACACATACCAGACTGCCTGGGACAGGCTAGGCCCGTGAGCCATGGCCGCTGAGCCTGCGCGTCCGGAGCCTGTGCTCTGCAACGGGAGAAGCCACACCAGTGAGAGGCCCGTGTACTGCAAAAAAAAAAAAAAAAACTATAATATAATTACTGACAGATATTATGACAGTCAAAATACAAGAATAGAGAAGAATTATAAAAATACAACTAATTCACATTAGGTACTTTTAAAAAAACCCTGATGATTGTGCAAATCCATCCCATCCTCCTTGCAATTAGGAAGATGTTGTGATAAGCATTTGATTCTTCTTCAATTTAAGTTCTCAATTTGTTCACTTTTTTTTTAAAGTTCTCTTAATAGAACAATTTTAGAGGAACTTGTTTCTACAATTGAAGCAGGTGATGTCTCGTAGGATTTCAGGTGTTGGGTTTTTTTTCTCTTAAAGGGAGTACTGGTTGTTAGGTGTAGGAATACCCTTTCCTTTGGAAAAGATTCTTTCTTGATGTCAGGAGAAAGAGAAATTTAGTCCAGTAGCTTCTCATTAAAGAACATGAGCTTTAGCACCATCATTCAGAGCCAGTTTTGTTGTTGGTGATTACAGTATTACTCCAGATATTCTGCTGTCTACAGATGTCAGGAGATGTGGAAAACCTGACTTTAACAGGATGGCCTGTATGAATCTGTTTGCTGGAGTTACAGACCTCTTTTGTCCTTTTTTGTATTTCACTGCACCAGATGTTCCAGGAACTTTTCAGCAAAGTCTCTGCTAAAGATGTTAAGTATTTATTTTCTATCAAAGAAATATTTGTGCATAGCTTTAAAGGACAGATAACACCAATCGGTTTTTAAGGAAATATAGCAGACCTTGGAAGCCACAGCTTCCATGGCTGAGAGCCGTCCCCACCCCGACAAGGTACCAACAGCTTTCAACACGTTTATCTGTTTCTTTTGGAATTCACCACTATATTTCTAAATTTATTCTGTACTAAATTTCTGGGGTTTTCAGTTTAGATATTACTTATGGGCTTCTTCTGAGAGATAAAGATTTAGTTTTTATGTGCCATTTCCACTCACGTTTTCTCTCCCCCATTCTCCTAGTATTGTTCGTTTACATTGATATGACTTAGTAAATATTCGTCATAGGTGAGCCACGAATGATTATTTTTCTTGTACAAATGGCCTGTGTTTTCATTCCCTTGTTTTTGTTTTCTGGATTTTTATTTGTTCTTTTTAAAAATATCTACCATTTATTTTTCCCCTAAGCTTTCTGACAGAGCTGTAAAGACAAACAAAAAAACAAACAAAACACACACACCAGGTATTCAGTCAGTTTCATTTTCTTCCCCTGGAAGACGTCTTTGCTGAGGCACTCATGCGCCTCCTCCTTTTCTGAATTGGCAGTTCTCTCGTAGGGATCCTGGAGTGACCTTTTGGTCTGCCTCTTGGATTGGAGCTCTTGCTTGATCCCTCCTTTTCCTCTTGGTTGGTTTGCTCCTTCATTTTGTTGGAACACTTCCTCCAGGAGCTTCCAAGTACATGAAAGCTAAATCTTTTATTACTTCACATGCCTAAAAATGTATTTTTTCCACTCTCATATGTTCATAATTTGGTTAAACTTTAGTCTGAAAATGTTTTTCCTCCTCATTCATCATGTAGGGCATTTCATAGGCTGTTTAAATCTCAAACTCTAATTCTTTAGTTCTGGACTTTTTTCTTATATGATTTCTTTTATAATACCTGTCCCCTCCAGTTTCCCTGTTCTCTCTTCTAAATCTCCAAAGATTTAGACGTGGGATCTACTGATCTGTTACTCTGATTTTTTAAAATCTATTTTCTCCTATTATCCATCTCTTTGTTTTTCTGTTCTGTATTCTGGAAAATGTCCAGAAAAGTATGTTCCTAGTTCCTATTTTCTTCCTGCTTATTTGTTTTGGTTGTCATCCTTCATGATAATGACTTTACTCAGATATCTACTGATCTTTGACTATGTATCTGTATGATGGACACACGATGAATGAAAATCATTCATTGAAGAAATGTCTATTTAGGTCTTCTGCCCATTTTTGGATTGGGTTGTTTGTTGTTTTGTTATTAAGCTGCATGAGCTGCTTATAAATTTTGGAGATTAATCCTTTGTCAGTTGCTTCATTTGCAAATATTTTCTCCCATTCTGAGGGTTGTCTTTTGGTCTTCTTTATGGTTTCCTTTGCTGCGCAAAAGCTTTTAAGTTTCATTAGGTCCCATTTGTTTACTTTTGTTTTTATTTCCATTTCTCTAGGAGGTGGGTCAAAAAGGACCTTGCTGTGATTTATGTCATAGAGTGTTCTGCCTATGTTTTCCTCTAAGAGTTTGATAGTTTCTGGCCTTACATTTAGGTCTTTAATCCATTTTGAGCTTCTTTTTGTGTATGGTGTTAGGGAGTGATCTAATCTCATACTTTTACATGTAGCTGTCCAGTTTTCCCAGCACCACTTATTGAATAGGCTGTCCTTTCTCCACTCTACATTTCTGCCTCCTTTGTCAAAGATAAGGTGACCATATGTGCGTGGGTTTATCTCTGGGCTTTCTATCCTGTTCCATTGATCTATATTTCTGTTTTTGTGCCAGTACCATACTGTCTTGATTACTGTAGCTTTGTAGTATAGTCTGAAGTCAGGAAGCCTGATTCCTCCAGCTCCATTTTTCGTTCTCAAGATTGCTTTGGCTATTCGGGGTCTTTTGTGTTTCCATACAAATTGTGGAATATTTTGTTCTAGTTCTGTGAAAAATGCCAGTGGTAGTTTCATAGGGATTGCATTGAATCTGTAGATTGCTTTGGGTAGTAGAGTCATTTTCACAATGTTGATTCTTCCAATCCAAGAACATGGTATATCTCTCCATCTATTTGTATCATCTTTAATTTCTTTCATCAGTGTCTTATAATTTTCTGCATACAGGTCTTTTGTCTCCTTAGGTAGGTTTATTCCTAGGTATTTTATTCTTTTGTTGCAATGGTAAATGGGAGTGTTTTCTTGATTTCACTTTCAGATTTTTCATCCTTAGTGTATAGGAATGCCAAAGATTTCTGTGCATTAATTTTGTAACCTGCTACTTTACCAAATTTATTGATTAGCTCTAGTAGTTTTCTGGTAGCATCTTTAGGATTCTCTATGTATAGTATCATGTCATCTGCAAACAGTGACAGCTTTACTTCTTCTTTTCCGATTTGGAAGATATACAGAGTGCCAACAAACACATGAAAGAATGCTCAACATCACTAATCATTAGAGAAATGCAAATCAAAACTACAATGAGATATCATCTCACACCAGTCAGAATGGCCATCATCAAAAAATCTAGAAACAATAAATGCTGGAGAGGGTGTGGAGAACAGGGAACCCTCTTACACTGTTGGTGGGAATGTAAATTGATACAGCCACTGTGGAGAACAGTATGGAGGTTCCTTAAAAAGCTACAAATAGAACTACCATATGACCCAGCAATCCCACTACTGGGCATATACCCTGAGAAAACCATAACTCAAAAAGAGTCATGTACCAAAATGTTCATTGCAGCTCTATTTACAATAGCCCAGAGATGGAAACAACCTAAGTGTCCATCATCGGATGAATGGATAAAGAAGATGTGGCACATATATACAATGGAATATTATTCAGCCATAAAAAGAGACGAAATTGAGCTATTTGTAATGAGGTGGATAGACCTAGAGTCTGTCATACAGAGTGAAGTAAGTCAGAAAGAGAGAGACAAATACCGTATGCTAACACATATATATGGAATTTAAGAAAAAAAAATGTCATGAAAAACCTAGGGGTGAAACAGGAATAAAGACACAGACTTACTAGAGAATGGACTTGAGGCTATGGGGAGGGGGAAGGGTAAACAGTGACAAAGCGAGAGAGAGGCATGGACATATATACACTACCAAACGTAAGGTGGATAGCTAGTGGGAAGCAGCCGCATAGCACAGGGAGATCAGCTCGGTGCTTTGTGACCTCCTGGAGGGGTGGGATAGGGAGGGTGGGAGGGAGGGAGACGCAAGCGGGAAGAGATATGGGAACATATGTATATATAACTGATACATTTTGTTGTGAAGCTGAAACTAACATACCATTGTAAAGCAATTATACTCCAATAAAGATGTTTAAAAAAAAAAAAAAAAGAAAATCATTCATTGAAAAGGTTGGAAATTTTGGATACAGATTGGACTTGTTGATGGTTTTGTTTCATTATAGGGTTATTCAGTGGAGACCTGACCTTACCTTTAGCTAGGCTTGACTATTTTTTCTGAGACACATCCTCCAGTCTTATGCCTGAAGAGAGAGATGTTAACTACTTACACTCTAGGAGCTAGACAGAGAGTGAGAATAAGGAACCTTTCTTATCCAATACGATTTATTTGATTTATTCCCTGCCTTCAGTCGCTTACCATACTCTTGTTCTGCTATCTCCTGAATCTCTCTGGTTCAGTTTCTCCAGAATTAGGCATACTCCCTCCTGCCTGGGCAGTGGTGGTCTTCTGGTTGCATAGGATGAAGGCTATGTCTTTGGGGTCCATGCTATACCTGTCAGTTTTCAGAGGTCTCTGGTACCTCCAATTCCTGAGTGTTTCTCAAGTTCTGAAGTGTAAATCTGCTTGCTTTTTATTGGCCTCCCCTCATCAGGTCGTTAGGTTTCAAGTTTCTATGGCCTGTTAAGATAGTTACCACTTGACATCTGCTTTCCATCTTGAAAATTTTTCTTGCCATCTTTCTTTTGCGCTCCTTGAGGTTTTATACTTTATTTTTATTCCTTTCTTACCATCTTATTGAGGCTTTGGAAAGAATGCACATAAGGCCATATATTCAGTCTTCTGAGTAAACCAGAATCTTTTCATATTTTTCTTTACAGCAAAAGATGACAGTTCTGAGTCACCTAAAGAGCCAGATAAATTTAACAGGTAAGTTTTTCTTTATACAATTTTTGGCCAATTTATACACTAAAAGAACTATTGATTTAACCTGTGTTTTCTATCATAATTGTATTTTCATTTTTTTAACTTAGAAAAAATATTTTTCATTTAAATATATTTTCCCTTCCAATACCTTTTAAAAATGACGTTTTCAGGAAGAATATGGAGAATCTTGAATTCTTTCTAGTCTATTGAATTAAAATTGATGTAACTATGTTAGTTGCCTATTCTTTTAGTTTTTATTTCTGAAAAGGAAAAAAAATGTTGTCTACATTATAGATCCAACCATTATAGATCACAAAAATCCAAGCAATTTAGGAGACGATAAAGTCCTGGAGGAAAATGGTGAGAGTTAGGGCTAAAGCCATTGTACACTTGGGAGACCACCTGACAATGTGACATCAATTCAGCCTTGAACACCTGGACAAGGTGTAGGTTCTGCAGCATTCAGCTTCTCTAGCATTTCCATCAGCCTTATTTTGATAGTTAGTCAGATGCAGAAAACAGCCAGCTTACTAGTGTTGACATAATACTTGATCTATCTTGGTTTTATACTATACATGCTCCAAAACAAGGATCCTCTTAGTGGATTTATAATAGTAAAATGTTCCCAAAGGACTGAAATCAAAAGGAACCCTCAGATCGGGGCTCTGTCCCAGAATGTGAGACAATGTTATGTCAAGGGGCTCTGTGTCTGGAAGTGTTAGAAGCTCAGAATTAGAAGACCCAGAAAAACCGACAGAATGATTAATTGGGACCTGACAGGAAGAACGTTGACCTTGTCTGTCCCCTAGCACTCAGATGAAGACCAGCCAGTAGCAGTGGTGGGGTCTGTCTCAGGCAGGAGCAGGAGGAAGGGCAAATCCCATTACAGGGAGAAAACTTTGGCCCTTTGGTTCTTTGTCTGGGGCAATGAGTCCCTCATCAGACAGGCAGCAAGGTAACCAGACGGCACCATAAGGATCCAGCACTGATCACAGGATAATAAAATCTGGGGTCTGGGAGAAAGACTTTAACTATAACTTTAGTCAGAAACAACTCGAGAGCCATGGCGAGATAAACTTGTAAATGGTGTTATCTTGAAAAATCGAGATTCGTGACAATGAAAGGAAAAAAAGGGGGGTGAAAAGTTGGGAGAGAGTGATGTTTTAACAGGTACAGTGAGATTCAGGGCAGAGGGAGTAACTAGGGTATTGATTCTAAGTTGGATGTGAGAGTGGTGTGTTAGAGGCTCCGAAAGAAGGCCAATGCAGCTGGAACACAGCAAGGGGTAAAGAAGAGATGGGTAGGAGATAGAGTAAGAGATGTAGACAGGGCCAGATCACTTAGAGCTTTATAAACCAGGTAAAGAATTTGCATTTCATTAACCTTTCAGTGGGAATCGGGACACAGCTGGACAGCTTTTAAGAAGGGGAAAGACATAATCAGATTTACATTTTAAAAGGACTACTTTAACTGCGATGTGGGGAATCAATTGTGAAGGATCTAAGGCGGAAGCAAGGAGAAGAATTATTGGGTTATTTTAGTAGACCAGGGGAGAGGTGGGGTGTTATGAGCTAGGGCTGAGGACATAGATATGGAGAGGGAGATAAGTGGATGAATTGGATGGATTCAAGACTTAGTTTGATTGATGTGGGGAATGAGAGAAAGTGGAACCAAGGGTTATTACTAGATTGTAGTTTGAACTGGATGGGTACTGCGGTGACTTACTGAGATGGGAGAGATTGGAAGATCACACCACTGGCTGAAACTAACAATCCCAGTTATGGATGAGGCTGTGATTGCACTGTAGCTCTCCTACGTTGCTGTGTGCATTGTTGTACCATTTGACACGCCCACAGCCAGTCTGGAAAACAGTTTAGCAGTTTCTTATAATGTCAAACATTCGCCTGCCCTCTAACCCACTCCTAAAGTATTTATCTTAGAGAAATGAAAGTATATATTCACCAAAAGACTTGCACACAAATGTTCATAGGAGCTTTATTCATAATATCCCAAACTGAAAACAACTAAAATGTCCATCAACAATCAACATTATATATTCAACAGTTGAACATTATATATTCAACAGTCGAATATATAAATAAATTGTGTTATAGTTATAAATTGAATACTCTCAGCAATAGAACTGTTGATACATGCAACAACATGGAATAATAATGCAGACATTATGTTGAGAAAAAAAAAACCCAGAGTTATAAAAGAGTACGTGCTGCACAATTCAATGTATATGAAGTTCTAGGACAGGCAAAACTAATCTATGGTGATAGAGATTGGATCAGTGATTACCCAAAGTGTCAAGGGAGATTGACTGGGAAGGGGCAGTAGGGAACTTTCAGGACTAATGAAAATATTCTGTATCTTGTTTGGGCTTATGGTTATGCAGGGGTCTGCTTTTATTAAAACTCATCAATCTGTACTCAACCTATGCATTTTATTGAATGTAAATTACACTTTAATAAAGTTGAATTTTGAAGGTATTCAACTAACTTACAACTCTTTTAAAAATCTAAATTTACTTCAAATAAAATCTTTTTTAGAAAGGCATTCAAACTCTTCCAATAAATAGAGACAGTGAGTACGCTACCAAACTTCCAAACTCTGATTCTAAAATCAGAGATCATTACAAGAAAGGAAAATTATTGGTCAGTACCTCTTAAATCTGAAATGTATAAATCCTAACCAAAATATTAGCAAATTGAACCCACTGATATATAAAAAGGGATAGTACATCATGACTAAGTGGGCTTTATTTCAGGAAAGCCAGGTTGGTTTAAAATTTGAAAATCAATCCTTGTAACTCACCTAGTTAACCAAATAAAGAGAAAAAAACCATAGACTTATCTAGGTGAATCCGGGAGACACATTTAATACCCATTCATGATAAAAATTCTCAGCAAACTAAGAATAGAAGAGAATTTCCTTATTTCAATAAAAGGAGTCTACAGAAATCCAACAGCTAACTTCACACTTAAATGTGAAATGTTGAGTGCTTTTCTCCTGAGTTTAGGAACAATGCAAATATGCCCATTTTCACCATTTCTATCCAACATTGTACTGGAGTCCTAGCCAGTGCAATGAGGGAAGGAAAAAAAAACAAGTTATAAAATGTGGAAAGGGTAAAGTAAACCATCTTTATTCACAGACAACACAACTATATACATAGTAAAATCCAAATGAATATACAAAGCTTGAAAATTTGAAAATTAATCAGTAAATTTAGCAAGGATCCTGGATACAAGATGAATATTTAAAAATCAACTATATTTTTATATACTAGCAATCAACACATAGAAAATGAAATTTTAAAAATACCATTACAACAGCATCAAAATGTAACAAAAGATGAATAAGGTATCCATACTGAAAAAGCACAAAATATGAGAGAAATTTTAAAAGACATAAAGAAATAGAGATATACAAAGTTTATGGCTTGGGAAAGACTCAATATTCTTACAGTGTTAACTCTTCCCAAATTATAGATTCAATTCAGTCTCAGGCAAAATCTCAGCAGCCTTATTTTTTTTCTGAAAACTGACAAGTGGTCTAAAATGTATGTAGAAATGCAAAGGGTTTAGAATAACAAGGCAATCTTGAAGAAGAACAAAGGGGATCAACACTCTCAGAGATCAAGATGTATTAGAAAGCTAGAATAAGTTTCACTCTGATTGGAGCTATTTAGGTCAGATTCCTGTCCCTAAACTAGTTACCACTCAACTGGCTTAGAGCCAGGGGTGGGGTCAGTCCCATCAGACCACAGGGCATGTACAGAATGGAAGAAGAATGGAACAGCTATCGGGGAGGCAACCACAATATCCACTGTGACAACCTTCATGTCTGTATTATTTTTATTGTACCTGACCTTTAATAAGTAAGACTTTGACAGGCACAGAGGGCAAAAGACTCTCTAATAGAACTGCTTGCACAGACATGGAAATGTAATATTTTGGTACACTCAGGATCCCCAGGAAGTTCCATGTGATGGAGCCTCTGGATGTGGAGATGAATGACGGGAAAAAAGGTTGGAAATGGCCAGATGATGAAGAACCTCAAGTTCTATTTAAAAGTTGTTTATATGTCATCCTATAGAACTATTTACCAACTGTGGCTTTCAAGCAGAGGCATGATAACCTGGAATAGGGAGAGACTGAGGTAGATGAACAATTAGGAAGCTGTTTAGAGTTTACAGGAGGAAAATGATGAGCTACTTACCCAAGGCAGTTGAGGAGACCAGCTGACACTGAGTGCTGAGGGATGCTAAACCCTTCCTTGGCTGTTTTTATGCATGTTCACAACCACCACTGGAGAAAGTTCTATCTCTGGAAACGTGGAGAGGTTAGGCTACGTGCCCGGAGTTACACAGCTAATAAGAAATGGTGCCAGAGTGTTTTAACCCAGGCCAGCTGATTCCAGAGCCTGTGCTCTTGGTCATGATACTGTTGAATACGTGACTAAATATCCAGAGATATTTAAGAATTTAGTCATTAGGCTTTGGCGATGGTTGGGATGTTGCTTCCATGAAATAGCGCTGCCATGATTCTCTTCTTCCCTTAATGATCCTTTTGGTTTCTTTCACAGGTCCCCCCTTAACTGTGAATTGGTTTCTGCTCACTCTTTTCTAAACACTTACTTACTCTTTTGGAGTTTGTTTTCCCTAATGGCGTCATCTATCAACCTTTGTGTTGATTTGACCTACATTTCTTATTTCCAGTCCCAATTTCTCAGTCACACTCCTGAAGGTCATCACCTACAACCCATGTTTAAAATTAAACTCATATTTTACTTCGGTTTCTCTAGACGCTTTCTATTAATAGCAAAGCTAAGTGGTCTTCTGGGTTTTAGGAGAATATTTGACCCTCAAATTCCTTCACTTTTCACACCCTATCAGGCAACTGGTTCAGTCAATTCTTTAGCATTCTCGTAGATTCATCTCCTCCCCTTCCTGATCTTTGCTCCCACCCGAGTTTTAGCTCTCAGAATCTCTTGCCTGCGTTACTGAATTTATTTCCTAACTGGTCCCCCTACATTTAATCTCTCACATAATCCTCTCTGCATGCTAATGCCAGAGAAAACTCTTACTCAATCACTGATTTCATAGTTTACTTGCCTTATTTGAGAACTTCTGATTACTGTCTATCACCTAATAAATCAAGGTTACTGAATCGAGTCTAATCCATTCTCTGCCTAAATTTGAAGACCCAGCATTGCCTAGTTTCACCTATTTTTATCAAATTCCAATTCCTCTGAAATTGGAACTCTCTACTCTAGTCAATTATCTTGTTACTCTCACCTCTTCCCCCAACATCCTCTGTACGTAGGCATGCACACACCATGCTCCTTGCCATCTAAGCTATTGCTAATACTGATTCCCTGGCCTAAAATGCCTCCTTCCTTTGTCCCAGGTCCATATCCAGGTGACACTTTCCCTAATGGCTCCAAAACAAAGTTACAGCTCCCTCCTCCAAAGTTTTTTTGCTTATTGCCACTGCCAAAGAAGTATCTGTCATTGTAGTCTCCAAATGTCTATGTTAAATGATGTAACAGTTTATTATGTTAATATATGAAGCTATTCTATTTACTAGTTCAGATATATATCTTATTTTCCCAACAGAATAATAATAAGCAGTGAGGTTCAGTTTAAAATTATGTCTTCTACTTTTTCATATTCATAATGCCAACAATAATACTCAATAAATTCCTGTTATTGGTTGAAACTATAAACACATGTATTTTTTTATGCTGTACACATCCCTTCATATTTTATCTGAATAATAGTAAATAGTTACTGTTCTCTTATTTTAAGAGGCTATTTCCTTTATAGAATTGAAAGTGCAGATACTCCCAAATGTTTGAGGCATTCTGTTTTGTATATTCAAACTATACTAAAGTTATACCTTTTAGAGTAATATTTTTAATTATTCTAGGGGAATAAAAGAAAGCCCCTGAAGGCTAACAGCTTGAAATTGAACAGGACACCATTGGGAAGGGAGAGGGTCATGGGTCGTCGTCAAACAGACAAAAAACAATGGAGACGATTGTGCCTGAAGATGGTGTATTTTTTTTTCATGAGACAGTATGTTGACAGTTTCCTTCCTCTTGGGTCATTGTTGTCTGCTAAGTGATCTGTGACAGCAAATTGATCACAAGCTTTTTCATGCAGGAGATATAATGCAACCTTTCATTTTGTTACCTCCGTTGCCAAATGCTGAAACATTTCATTGGCAAATTAATGTTAGTTTAGTATATCATTTAGTAGTATAAAGCACGCATGTAGCTCTGGAAGCAATAATAGTAGTGATTAATTTATCTTTACCAAGTTTCAGATTTCTACTTAAGTGTGATTACAAAAGCAATAACACACTTGAAAAATGTTAGTCTTAAAATTAGGTGTCTGTAATTATCATTTAAATAAATGAATGCATTAACAAATTTAGATATTGCCCCCATTAATTTCAAAATTGAGTCAGATATTAAGGTACCTATGATTTACCTATAAAAATTAGTGCTAATAACCTATTATAACTGAAAATTTGCTTCTTCCTCCAAAGAGCTAGGAATTTAAAATTAAAACAGACATAAAGTCTTTTATATTTGATGTTTAAGCATCTGTTTAAGTCAGTTAATAGATGATTTCACATGTCTGAAAAATATCTGAAAGTAATGTTTTGTTTGTGGAGTGTTGAGAATCTCTGCATTCAAGAAGATTGTAAGAAAAAAATTGGAAATGCAGTTATTTAAGAGTAAGAGACTGTTTCATAGGTCCCGTTTGATACTTTGTAACAGTCTTCGCTCTCCCATTAGGATTTGGTAATATTAGCACAGGGAAGGAAATGTGCTGGCAGTAATATTAGAAAAGAGTTGTTTATTTTCCCTCATTGAAAGTGGCCAGATTCTGTGTAAAGATTAAACTAATTTCAATTCTGGTGTTTCATTTCTCCTCATAATAAAAAGAAAATAAAGGTGATTTTACTAAAATTTGGCATAGAAATTTAAGAAAGTTGTTTATCGTAGAAAGAGAAAATGTACAGCTAGGATGTTTTATTTAAAGTTCTTTTCAATGTTAGTCACGAAAGGCACAGTTATCTTAAACCTATATTTTTCTTTTTATAATATACACATGGATGCACATTTACACTTATTATAGAAAACTGGTTTGGATGGACCTTTTTTTGTGATTTGCATGTATTCGTGGAAAATTATGTTAGATTCATTTGTTAGAAATAACTATGTGAGAATTTGCAGATCAGCCTAATGTCTTGTGACAAGGTATCTGAAAGAGTCCACTCTGTTAAAAATAATTTTAAAAAGCAAACTTTCATGCTACTCACTGTCTGATCTTATTTTGTATTTTCAGATCAATTAAATCAGTCTCATTTTATGATTACTACAAGACTTGGTCTAGAATAGCCACATCAAAAGCCACAGAATATTACAGAACTCCATGTAAGGTGATCTAACCTTGTCTTATTTTTGCGGGGAGGGGGGTTGGTATATTAATCTCAACATTCTCAGCTTGTCTTGCTTTCAAAGACTAATTGACACATATTTGGAATCTGAGGGTGATAAACTTCTTTGTTGGCTCTATATACTAATCATTCAACAACTGTTCATTTAGTCCCTCTTTTGTAAAGAGTCCTGGACTGAAGTCTGATTAAAAGCCCAAAGGAAAGATAGGCAATTGGACGAATAAAAGACAAAGTTCTCGGTCTTTTGAGCTTTACTTTACGCCCTTTACCCCAGAAGGAAACCATGATAGCAGGAGGAAACTTTCTGGTGCTAAACACAATTATCCCCAAAGCCAGAGATATTATTAAGTAGAAAGACAGCAAGAAAACCTGGGGATGCTCAATTATATCAGTCGAAGGAAAAATCATCTGTTACCATCATACATTAAGAACTAGAAAGATGGAATAGGAGAGCTGGACAACTTTTTGGTCCCATTTAATCTAATCTTTAGAGTACTGTTTCATTATTTGTATCAAAGTAGGTTAGCCAGTCTGCACACATTTACTGAAATACGACTTTGCTTCAGCTATCCTGCAAAATGGTACATTCTGAAGTTATCAGTGACTTCCGAATTCCCAGATTCAGTGATTACATTTTTTTAGTCTTTATCTTACTTGAAATCCTATTGGCTATGCTCTCCTTGAGTTAGAAGATACCATGTATCCATGGTTTTCCTCTTACCTTCCTAAGCGCTCCTTTGCCTCTTTCCTTAGCAATAACTTCTTCATTCAGTATTCTCTGCCCAGCTCTCTTTAAGAGACCTACCTCATCCATCACTATGATTTTCATTAGCCCACATGCCAGTAATTCCTAAAGCCTCATCTCTAGCCAGGCTCTCTTCTGAATTCTGAATGCATATTTACAGTTGTGTAATAAGTCACCTCATACCCAAGATGTCCCAAAGTGAATTCATTATGTTGCTCCAAAACCTATTCTCCCTCCTTCATTACCTCTCATGGTTAGTGGTAGATCACCGTTCTTGCATTTACTTGCCAAGCCAGAATCATAGACATTTCCTAGTCCTCTTTATCTCCCTTATTAAGCCTTATTGATTTTATCTCCTGCAACATTACAAATGTTTCCCCTTTACTCCACCTCCATGACCACTGCCTTAATTTGTGGTCTCATCGTGTTTCATCTCATCGTTGTGATAGTCTACTAATTGGTTTTAAGAGAACAAAATATCACCCAGAAAAAAAAAATCATATCTAGTTTTAAGACACAAATTAGAGCAAAAAGGAGTACTAAGCTTAATAAATATAAAAATGTGAGGTCAATAATTTCTAAGAAATTACTTGTTCTTTCAGGATGTTGGTTATTAGTTATTTTGTGATTATACATTATCTTCCTCACTGACTCGTAGATTAGTGATTAAGAAAAATAACTCGTTCAAGGTGCTTTAAGGAGTAGTCTTTAACAACACTATCAGTGTAAAAGAGTTTTATTGATTTTGATACCAGATTACATGAATGTTTACTTCATTTAAAAGATTTTGATTGAGCGCTTCTTAGTCGATTCAGCAAACACATCTTGAGTACTTGCTATGTAAGAGGCTCTGAGGAGCTCAGATGGGTTCCAGGAGGTGATAACCCTTAACAGATGTGGTGTCAAGAGGCAGTTGGCATGCTCCAGGGAATGATTCAGCGTCCAACTCCTTCAACCAAAAAACAAACAGATTGTTATAGGATGGTGCTTCATGGAATAACGTGTAAATATATGAAGGCTCTTGGAAACTCCAAACTGCTAGGAAAAAAACAGAAGCACATGCCCAAACAAAGAAATTCCAAAATGATTGTCTTATAATAAAGAATAATTTTAAAATGGAAGTAATAATGAAGTATCACTGGCTACAGTTTCTTCTTCAAAAGAGTTTGACACCAAAATATTTAAGTTGGTTCTTGTTTCTACATCTGTCACTAACCTAGTATGTAATTCATTTCTCTTTATGAAGGCAATAGCTGGTAATGGTTACCTCTAGCCCAGAAGAATTTCAGAGACTTTGATTCTAGCCCTTGGTGCAAGATTTCACAATCACTCTGCCTCTCTTTCCTACAGAGATTTGTCATTAGAATGTTTCAAAAGCTTTCCTTCAATAATAACCAGCACTTAATTAAAAAAATTAAATGTAAACCTTACATGTGCTGCTGGCCAATTTTGTCTTTGGATAGTTCAACTGGATGAGATCCAATACTATCTTTTTTAATGGCTTAATTTCCTGGCAATAAGAAAGATGAAGCTGTTAGATTATAGAATGCTTCTTTAACTACTCAGAAATAAAGGGGGAACTTCTAATAACTTCATTTTCTACAGTTATATTTTTATCACTGGAAAGATTATTAAACTCTTGTGCATATTTTTAAAAGCTTTTTATTTTACGAATAGTGATGAGTAAGGTTATATTATGATTTTTTTTTTTTTTCGGTACGCGGGCCTTTCTCTGTTGTAGCCTCTCCCGTTGCGGGATGCGCAGGCTCAGCGGCCATGGCTCACGGGCCTAGTCGCTCCGCGGCATGTGGGATCTTCCCGGACCGGGGCATAAACCCGTGTCCCCTTCATCGGCAGGCGGACTCTCAACCACTGCGCCACCAGGGAAGCCCTATATTATGCTTTTGAGTATTAACTCTATTGCATATCTTTGTGCCACAAATCTATACATAGTCATGTATGCCATAATACTAGTAAGTTTATTCTTGTATAACACAGTTTACAGAGTATACTCCATATTGTTTTTCTTATTTATTTTTAATTGAGGTATAGTTGATGTACAATCTTATGTAAGTTTCAGGCATACAACTTAGTGATTCACAATTCTTAAAGGTTACGGTCCGCTTATAGTTATTATAAAATATTGGCTATATTCCCTGTGTTGTACAATATATCCTTGTAGCTTATTTATTTTATGCATAGTAGTTTGTACCTCTTAATCTGTATTTTTTTAATCATCCCAATCTTATTATCCTTTTATTCACTTACCAACCAATATTTATTGAACACCTAGTATATGTCATGCAGAGTTGTATATCAACCCAATGAGCTCGGCATTATTATTACTCTGTTTTACACATGAGAAAACCAAGACCAAAGGAAGCTAAGTAATCTACCCTAAGGTCACACATGGAATATCATATATTGGTAAGAGTGTAAATTCTGGATACATATTGCCAGGGTTTAATCCTGGCTCTGCAGTTTACTAGCTGTGTGACCTTGGATAAGTTTCTTAACCTCTCTATGTCCCAGTTCTCTCATCTGTAAAATGAGAATAATCACAGAACGTACATCTTAACGTTGAAGCGCTATAATGGTGCCTAGTGCATAGTGAGTGCTCAGTAAGTGTGGCTAATATTTATTAGTACAAGTGGGCTGTGGCCCAAAGACTTGAACCAAGTCCTCTGACTCCATATTTGTTCTTTCCTCTATATTATATTGCCTCCATAATATGATATAAAATTGTAATTTCTGTATAACTTGAGATTTAAATTCAAACTCTGAAGTATGTGCAGTACGTTTTCAGTAATTACAATGATTTGCTCATAATCATAGACAATCATATGGGAAAATGTACTGATGATCCACTATTCTCTGTCCATCACTACAGAATGGCAAATTAAAAGTTTGGCAGAGAACAAACCAATACATCTGGCTGTGGGGCAACAGCACCTTAATGACAGAATATGATCCCCATAAGGAAATGTTTATGTTATACGAAAAGAATTCCTTCAGACCAGTGTACCCTGTAATAGTGAGCGGAGGCTTCCTGATGTTTCTTTGCTGTCATCAGGACAGACCAAACAGCCTGAAGCATCATGGGAATGCTTGCTTTCACCTTAGGATACTTTCATTCCGTGAGTCTTTGAGCCAGCAGTGAGGGCAAGTGTCTCCAGAAATGCATTTAGATGCAAGAAGCAGTATCATCGGCTTCTAATGCAGTGGTCTCAGTCTTGACTGCTCCTTAGAACCACCAGAGGAGCTCGTGCACATTCCCCGTGTAAAGGGTGCACCCCCAGACCAATTACAGTAGGACCTTTGGGAGCAGGACCAGGGGATAGTAGTTTTTACAGCTGCCCAGGTGGTTACAGTGTGCAAGCCAATGGAAAAGCCCTAGTGGGAAGAACCTGATATCAGAAATTAGAGACTCCTAGCCTTATACTAGTTTTGCAGACACAGTTAAGTGAATTTAGGTTAGTCATTTAACCTAATTTAGCTTAGTCTTTGTACCTCATTTTTCATTTCTATTCATTGACAAAAATATTCAACTCTATTTTAAGTTCCTCCATGGTTAGCATAAGATAGTATATGTGAAAATAAAACATGCCAAGGTAAGTTAGTGCTTATATATTTCTTTGGACACGACAGTCCCAGAGTGGAAGAAAATTTTTCAGATCAACCTATACAGATGTTGGACAATAGGTGTGTCATAGAAAAAGCAGAGTAGAAGCGATGTCCAGTAATCCTCAGAAGGAAAGGAAGGAAGAAATATACCATGGAGGCAGTAGAGGATGCTTTTCTACACAGATTACAAAACTGCCACAAGGGCAAGGTATGATAGTGATGGGGGGGATTTTAACTTCAAGAAGTTCTGACAAAATTTCACTGGTCCTCATTTCTTCATTATTTCCCTCCCATCAACATCATCCACTGAGCATCTTCTATGTCTATCAATGGGCTTCGTTGAAGACAAGAACATAAGTATTATGATAAGCTTTTTGAGGCATTTACAGTCAGATGGTAGGAGACGAGTGAAAAAATTATGGGGATAAAATAGGAAGTGTTAAAAGTTTGTACAGATACTGTGGCATATTTCATCTCTTGGATAATAGAGAAAGCATTGGAGAAAATAAGTCAATAATATAAAAGAAATGAGAATACAGTAAGTCCCCTACATACAAACGAGTTCCGTTCCGAGAGCGTGTTCGTAAGTCCAGTTTGTTCATAAGTCCAACAAAGTTAGCCTAGATACCCAACTAACACAATCAGCTACATACTGCTGCTTTTATGCTTGCTTCCAGATATTCTGGGCTTGAAATAAAGGTACTGTATTACTGTACTCTACACCAAAAGTACACAAAAAAGTACACAAAAGCACAACCACTTGTAGAGTATGCACGCATGTGACAGTGTACACCAGACACATGAACTAACTTACATGACTGGACATGTGAATGCATGTTTGCATCTTTGAAAGTTCCCAACTTGAAGGTTCGTATGTAGGGGACTTACTGTATTCAGGAAAGATAATCATGCCATTTGGGGTTTCATAATATATAAGGAAGAGACTGCCATACATATTCAAATAGAAAATGTAGGAAGAGCAATTCCAACAAATTAAGGAAAGACATGGATTATCCTTGAATAGAAACATCGAGTAAATTTCAGGAGTTCCCTAGTGGCCTAGTGGTTAGCATTTGGCTCTTTCACTGCTATGGCCTGGGTTCAATACCTGGTCAGGGAACTTAACATCAAATAAATTTTAAATTTTGTTTAGGTAGTAGTGAATAGTACATGTGAGAACACATTACTCAACCTTTCTGTGTCTGTCTGTTCATCTGTGAAGTGGGTATTATAATGGTAAGCACTGCATATCTACTTTACAAGTACCCCCATATATAGTAAGAATTCTATTAATATTAATTATTATAATCATCTAAAGGAAATAATGAATCCTGCTAAGAACTCTGGGGAGTACAGATTTGCTTCCTTAAAGGAAGGAAGGAATATATTCCAAATAATAATAAAGAGTATTAATTAAGTCTATAAGAATATGTATGTATGTGTGTTTATGTGTGTTTGAAGAAGATAAAGAATAGATTGGAACATTGCTGGTGAATATCATGTAATATTAATAGAAGAAAAGGAGAATTATTCAGTTTAAATGTTTTCTCTATCAATGACAAATTTCATCAAGCTGGAAGGGGTTAATTTATCATTGTTAAGAAGTAAGCTCCAGGGCTTCCCTGGTGGCGCAGTGGTTGGGAGTCCGCCTGCTGATGCAGGCGACACGGGTTCGTGCCCCGGTCTGGGAAGATCCCACATGCCACGGAGCGGCTGGGCCCGTGAGCCATGGCCGCTGAGCCTGCGCGTCCGGAGCCTGTGCTCCGCAAAGGGAGAGGCCACAACAGTGAGAGGCCCACATACCGCAAAAAAAAAAAAAAAAAGAAGCTCCAGATAGAGACAGGACTGGTGGGGAGCATCTGGTTGGTTAAATAGATCAGGACTATAAACCCAGGACAATTAGAAGGAGAAGAGAGAGCGAGAAAGAGAGAGAGAAAGCACACAAGTGAACAGGGGAGGGAGCGGGGGGAAAAGGAAGGATATATATGTGCGTGTGTGAATGATCTGAATTAATAGTATTTTGTGTAAAAACTACCAGTGCTTAAGCGTAGTAGGTTTTCCGTAAATTGTATGTGAATTTGATTGAAGGCCTAAGGCTTATAATTAACCACAAACATATGAGCCGGTGGTATAATGTGATTTCCAGAAAATACTAATGCATATCTGAGCTAAATTGAGAGAAGTCCAGCACACAGATTGAGGGAGGTAGCAATCCCACCTGTATCTTGCTATTGATATGAAATCAAGATTCTGAGCCAGTTCGGGATGAAAACTTTAATAGGAATATCAACAAAGTTCACCACCAGGATGAGGATGGTTAGGTCTCTAGAAAATCATGACTTAAGAAAAAGTTGAAGGAACTGAGGCTGCCCTGAGAGCTATCTTCAAATATTAGAGGGATCCTTTCCATAGGGGAGGGATAAATTTACTCAGAATTGCTGAGGAGGTCAGAAGGAGGAGCAGTGGAAACTCAGCCCTCAGATTAAGGAAGGACATTGTGACCTTGGTAACTGTCAATGAAACCGGCAGTCTCCCAATAATAAAGAGACAAGGGGGCTTCCCTGGTGGTGCAGTGGTTGAGAGTCCGCCTGCCGATGCAGGGGACACGGGTTCGTGCCCCGGTCGGGGAAGATTCCACATGCCGCGGAGTGGCTGGGCCCGTGAGCCATGGCCACTGGGCCTGCGGGTCCGGAGCCTGTGCTCCACAACGGAAGAGGCCACAACAGTGAGAGGCTCGCGTACCGCCAAAAAAAAAAAAAAAAAAAAAAAGAGAGACAAGGGATTCATTTAGAGGCTGAATGATCATCTGTTGCAGATTCTTGCTTTGTAGAAGATCGAGATCTGTAATGTCACTTTCAAACTCCCTGATTTTATTTTTTCCCTTGAAGCGTTGCATTAGAATTTTGTTAAACTATGGTATCAGTTTCTGTATGAGTTATTTTAAAACTATCCTCGTTTCTATAAATGATATATAAACAAATATCATGATAAGTTACAAAGTCACAATCTGTTTGTTTCAAACAATATCCAGTATCACAAAGTTTAAATTAAAAGAAGAAATTTGGAGAGTGTCTGAGGATCGTAATGTGACTTGAACAATAATAGTATGTGTTATTGCCACATACTAACTTAAGGAGAAATAAATTATTGTAAACTTTAAACTATTATTAAAGAATGTATGCATAGCTCCTTTTTAAAATATTCTAATTTCAGTGCTTGAAGATCCAAATTTCATTGGAGAGTATTACAAATGGAAGAAAAATGAGCTAAGATGCCCTAAAGAATGGGGTTTAAAGTAAGTAATTTTAACTGTCTAGAATATTATCCTATGAACTTGAAATATCTATTATTCACTTTCTACTAACTGAACTATCGGAAGAAACCCATTGGATTTCTTTTAAACATAAGAACAAAAATAAGAGGTATCATTTTGTCCTTTCACATGAACCCAGGTGGGAAACAGCCTTGCTATCTCGCGGCTGCCAAAGGTGGGGATAGAACATGAGCCACAGTGAAGGAATCCCACAATACCTTTCCTATTACTCTTCTTATTTTCATTCTTAACCTTATCAAAATAGAACATAGAAACAGGAAAAAAGAAAAACCAGCCTGTTTACATATCACCAGTTAGTATTTCTTTCTTCTCCTGGTTCCAAACACCTTTTCCTCTTTTCACAGATGGATTTCTCACTCAGGAACCAAATATATTAAATCTAGTGAGGAAGTCTGTAATTAAATACAAAGGTAAATTATTACAATATCTTTTGGAATGATTGACTCTTGGACCACATTAAGGAAGGGACCTTAATCTCATCTTCAGTCTCTTGACTCCTAAAGGCAGTTTTTCTGCTTCATCATGTTAGAGCACAGATTCCATCTCAGCTCTGTGGTACTGGCTGTGTTGCCAGTGGTCATTTATTCTGGAGGGCTTATTGCAAAGCATTCAGTGAATGTGCTACCACAAAGCTAGGGGAATTAAAGTTCCTATTTTTTGTATTTACATCATTTTTATTAGCTCCTTGTTAGCATTGTGACCTCTTTTCTAGGTGAAAATAATAGGATTAATAAAAACAATGTGCTGTATTTTGAATTTGTGTAGAAATCAAGGCTCTTAAAATAGACTTTCCTATCCTTTAATATCATAGTTCAGATTGGGTTTTTTGGTTAGATATTCTTTTTTCAGTTGATTTCTGCAGCAACTTTCCTTCAAGCCAAAGGGGAGGAAAGCTTTTGCATTAGAAACTTTTCTGCTTTCAGAGTAAATTATAAGCAGTAGAAAAGTTTTTATGAAGCAGAAGTTGAAGTGTCAGCATGGTTTTTTTCTTGAAGGCATGTTTCAAGTTTCATTTAAAGAAACCTACTTAGAATATAAGGTTAATTTTGCTGTGACATGACTTCCTTTTTGATTTCCTTTAACAGAACTGCTTTGTTTTATTTGTTTGATTATTGATTCATTATGTAAGGCCAGCATCCCACAGAACCCCAACATGTAGGAAAAGTAGGACCATGTCATTTTCAACTTATCCACCCACTTCTCCATATGGCTGAAATAATTGTGAACTGTTTGAATGCTAGGACATTTTCCTAAATACATTATTTTGAAGTTATAGGTCAAATTATCATGTGCGTGGTGACCCTGTCAGAATAAAACTCTCACACCTTATGCCATCTGGTGGTTGATGAGAATATATTTAGATCAGATAATAACAAAACATTAATTTAAACATTATTTAAGTAAAGTGTCTAAAAGATATTACATTTATCTACATAATTTTATTACAGCATAAATATTTGAGCATGCGAAAATATAAAGTATGGTGGAATCAACTTCTTTTTAAATAATTATTAAAAGTCTCATGTTCATCAAATACATGAGGTATAGCAAAGTGGTCAATTCAGAGTTTCAAGTAGGAAATGTTTGGGAATCTATGCAAGTGAGTAATTGGTCTATGTGTACATGCAATATAATACCTTTTGCATCTCTCTGTTTTTAATATTTGAAAACAGAGAAAACTTTCCTCGCGCTGAAATGTCCCCTTTAAAAAAACCCAGAAAATGCAAATTGAGAGCCTTTCATCTGCAGAGCCTTCAGGAAAAAGAGAGACATATCCCTCCTGCCTCACACCCCTCCTCCTACTGTCCTCCCATCCCTTCATCAATCAAGACCCGATTCTTAAGCTACCCTAAATTCCTTTTTTTTCCCCCCACTATTGTTTGGGAACATAAGATCTTCTCACCACGTTGTGCTTTCTGTCTGGGATATCTTTCCCAGCAGAGTCTCAAGTTAGGATTCAGTCTGAGTTGAAAGGTGGAACACACTACACTACACATAAATTGCTTCAAACAGTATCTGGTACATAGGAAGTACTCGAGGTTCGCTATTATTCATGCTTTTCCTACTGTGGCCCTAGTTCAGTTCTCGCATGGAAAATCTATCTTTGGAGGCAGCATGGGAAAGGGCATGGGCTGTAGTGTCAGATAGATCTTGGAGAAATTCTTACCCTCTCTGAGCTTGTCTCCTTATCTGTTCAAAGGAGATATTACCTACCTTGCAAACTTGTTTTGTATTGGATCTCTTGAATGAGATCATATATATATATATATATAAACCACATAGTGTTGGCGCATGGACATTCAATAAATATTAGTTCCCAAGGAGAGGGGGTGACAAAAGCCCATGTCCCCCAGTGTTTTCAGAGAATAAAAATAGAAATGTAAAAAATTGTGAAATTTTCTCAGTCTAGAAAACAGCACCTATCATAACCACATTTATTTTAGCCCCATTATGCCCTTGGTTCTTTTCCCTTCTCCGTCCTGTCACGTTTTCAACCTGGCAGAGTGCTCCACAAGGAGGGCATGAAGATCCAGCTCCACTGTGTTTTGTGGAATGGTCCATGATTCAGGCTCCCATGTCCCCCCATCCTCTCCTTCTGTAGCAGTCTGTTCCTGTCTCTTTCAGCGCCTGTGGTGGGGAGATTCATCTGTTCATGCAGAGTGACCAGGGCAGGACTGTTCTTCTAGCTTTGTATTCTCTGCACTTAGCCTGGTACCTGGCACTCAATTAGTGTTTCTTGAATGATGCATACTTACCCTGTTTCCCCACTTAATAGGAGGACTAGATGTGAAGACAGTTACTTTTAGGAACAGTAAAATGAAGGTGCCCATTCTAATGTAGAGATTATGGTTATACTTTGGGTATAGTCATAGAACAGTGATTGAAAACTGGAAATATAAATGACTGTCATGAATATTTTATGCAAATTATTAAGTTTTACACATGTTTTTAGTTAGTATTAATAGGAACTCATTGGCATTATAAGCAACTCATAAATATTCATGAACTGATCATTTGGTTTGGCGTTCATTTCTAAGGCCTTTTTTTCCTATCCTATTGCCTTGCCGGTCTTTTGGCTATTCATGCAAATACTTTATTTCTACCAAGACATGGGAAAGAATATGAATCTAGAATCTAATCAATAGTTCATATTTATTTTCTCAGGAGAAAGTGAAAGATACAAAGTCAGAAAGCAGTGGAGGCTATTCTTTTGACTCTCCTTACTTAAGCACATATAACACTACTTTTACATCATACTCTATACCCAGTGATTGCTAATATGGTCGTGGAAAGAACTATGCCAGTCGTCTAAGCTTTGTCAGGCAGCAAGTTATCTAAATAAAAGTTATCAATTCTGGAGAAGTTTTACATTCTATGTAGCTTCAGGAAAGAATATTGCCCTTGTCCCTACTTTGAAGTATCTATACAAAGGAAACCAGAACTAATATCGTGAAGCACCTACTGTGTGCCAGGCATTCTCCCTTCATTTTCTAACGTAATACTGGCCACACTGTGGAATGGACAGTTACACTTCTAAGTGTAAGCACACGCCTCTAAGTGTAACCCACGAGACTATCTATCAGCCTCCTTCAAAGACACAACAAATCAACCTACACTCAAAGTCAGACCACTTCCCTTATTATACAGACATAGCTTCAAGAGAAGGTTCCTGGCCTCCCTTTTCAACTCGATTGTCACCCCTAGGTCTCTGTACAGAAATTGTGGAAAACTAGAGGTAGCTCTATCTGTAGTTTACTAATGAGAGAAACATGAGGCACAAAGAGATTAACCAACTTGCCCAGTTATTGATAAACACATATTGTTTTTGAAAACTAAAACTTTATTTCCTATCTGCCATTAATATGTGCTTATTAAAAGCTTAAGTTTTTCAGGTAAATGTAAAAATATTGCCCACCCAGTTGCTAGCACAAAGTCTGCTTTTGTGGAAAAGTTTTGCAGTTTTTCAATCTTAAATTCTATTATTAAGCAATGTTATTTCCCTTTTCCTTCTATATAAAATAATTAGCATGTGTTATATCAAATACCAATATAAAATATTCTTATATTTATAAAATAAACTCTTAGTTGTACTGTGTTTTAAATTAAGGAGTTAATATATATTATTTCTAAGTTCCTGTAATGTCTGCTTTTTTTTTTTTAGTGTCTGATTTTTGAGTGTGTGTTTTAACTCACAAAAATATGGGATCTTCCTCTAGCATAGCTATGTTTGATTCCAATTTCTCCAATTATATAGAAAATATTTATGATGAGTACATTAACTTAATGTATGTTTATGCTATCCTTTCAGGGCTATTGAAGTTAAACATTGTTTTTGTAGGTTTACATAATTATATATTTAATGCATTTTTAAGGAGAAATGCTAGTTTTTTATTCCCCAAAGATTAAACCTTGAATGCCATCTAGTGGTTAAAGAGAGAATTGGCATTAGAATGAGCATGGGAAATGTCCCTTTTAAAATAAAGACATGCATACAGAGTGAAGTCAGAAAGAGAAAAACAAATACCGTATGCTAACACATATATATGGAATCTAAGGGGAAAAAAATGGTTCTGAAGAACCTAGGGGCAGGACAGGAATAAAGACGCAGATGTAGAGAATGGAATTGAGGACACGGGGAGTGGGAAGGGTAAGCTGGGATGAAGTGAGAGTGGCATGGACGTATATACACTACCAAATGTAAAATAGATAGCTAGTGGGTAGCAGCCGCAGAGCACAGGGAGATCAGCTCGGTGCTTTGTGACTACCTGGGGGGGGGGCGGGATAGGGAGGGTGGGAGGGAGACGCAAGAGGAAGGGGATATGGGGATATATGTATATGTATAGCTGATTCACTTTGTTATAAAGCAGAAACTAACACACCATTGTAAAGCAATTATACTCAAAGATGTTAAAAAAATAAAAATAAATAAATAAAAAATAAAATAAAGACATGGAACAAATTAGACAAAGAGGAAAATTCCTTTTAAAAAATAATTTTGCTTAATCTCTGCTTAGCTGTTTTTAGAGACAGGAAGCTCAGTACTTCAGGAACATTCAAATAGCTCTAATCTTCCTTATTTCTAGCTTAAATCCAGCACCTTGTGATATTCAACCATTCCACATTTCTTTCATTCATTTAACAGACTTTCTTGAACACCTACCATGTGCTTTTACATTTGTCTGCAAAACCATCCAGAAAATGAGAAATTATCTCCATTTGATAAAGAATATTTTAACAGAAAAAATTAAAAAACAAACTCCCTAAGGTCACACACTCAGTAAGTGACAGAGCTGAAATTCAAATCCAGGCCTACCAGATGCTACAGTGAATGCTTTGTTTGATTAGATCCAGAATCAGCTCAGACACTGAGGATCCAGGCTTGGCTTTGATATGGGTAGAAGACATGATTCAAGGGGTGCTGCTGTGGCAGAAAAGAAAGTACTGCCTCTTGTCCTGGGAAACAACACAAATAAGGCGCTTCTGTTTTGTGGACTTGCCCTTTAAGTCTCAGAAAATAGCCATCATGTCTTTCTCCCACCTCCTCTTAAGTTTTCTATTTTTATTTTTTATTTATTTATTTTTTTAAGTTTTCTATTTTTAGAATAAACACACCCAGTTCTCTCAACTATTTTTTTTCAATGAATTTAATACTCTTTATTGTTTCCCTCTTATGGAGATGATTCATTTAATCAATTTTTCTCTCAGAATGTTGCCCTCACATTTTACCGTGGATTTCTGGTTGTAGCACAGAATCTGCTGGATCCTCCTTTATTACCAACAGCATGGCTTAAGGCTGTGTCCCCTTACATCTCTCTTCAGAATGAGGGGTTTTGAGTCAAAAACACATACTGGGCTTCCCCCCACCAAGGGAATCTCTTCTTTGGCTCTGCTCCCACGTAGAATACTCTTTTGAGGGAGGGGTCTCTCTGTCTCTTGCTCTCTCTCCCTCTCCCCTTTGCCCACCCCTGCAACAACCTACCCCATTCCCCCCATTTCCCCTGACACCTCCCACTCCTCGTGGCCACAGAAATGTGATACATGGATGGGCTTAGGCCTTGGTCTGAGCAGGGCTGAGAGTGAGGAGAGCTAAGGTTCCCTATAGGCATATTAGATTATATTTTACCTGAAGGGAAGAATAAAAAGGAGGCCAAGAAGTTCCCTTAGAACATGTTACCAGAAGTCTGGTTACTAGATGCAATAAGTTTTATGATGCTTGTTATGTTCATAGAGTGACTTCTCAAGAACGTGTAGCAGTTTACAGAGCCCCCAAAATGATATGAGAATTGAATATGAACAAGCATTAGGGTTTTCTCTTTTACTTTTAACTTAATAATTATGGCACCTTCCCTTATAGTCATTTTAATTGCAATTTAAACATTGTGACAATAAACAGTTTTGTTTTTATAATTTATGTTTTCAGTTAGAAAAAGACAAATGTTTGAATGAAAAAGGAAATATCAATAGTATGTAGTGTTTTGAGGACAAAGAGTTATCATTGGAGAAAAGGTATAGATCAAGTAATATTGTTTTCTAACTAAAGTCATGTTTGCCTTGAGGAAAATAAGATTCTAATGATTTTGTTTGTTTTGGAATTCACACAAGGCTTGCAGAGACTAGAAATAGTTTGCGTTCCTGCTAGTTAGAGTGGCAAGAACTCTTAATTCAAAGGGCGTTGGATGGAGACTTCAGAAGGGTCATGCCTTAGGAGTAGGGCTGTATCTGTCTCCAAATAAAGGCTATTTTAGACCCATATGGAAGGCTAAACACAAACCTTGCAGTACTAAACTGATTTGTAAGATACTGAACTTCATGCCAGAACAATGGACAACTATATATAAAGGAAAATAACAAAATTCAGCACCCAGCAACATAAAATTTACATTGTCCATCACCCCATCAAAAATGACGTCATACAAAAAAACAGGAAAATATAATCTATAACCAAAAGAAAATATATCAATATAAATAGATTCATAAATAATAGAGATGATAGAATTAGCAGATATGGACCTTAACGCATCTTTTATACATCTTATAAAATATACTCAAGGATCTAAAGAAAGTCATGAATGTGATGAAAAGTAATGGAAGATATACAAAAGACCGATGGAACAGCTAGAGATAAAATAAATAAAAAATGTTTTAAATACACAGTGTATGGAAAGAACAGCAAGTTAGATACTGAAGAAGAAATGACTCATGAACCTGAAAATGTAGCAATATAAACTCTTGAAAATAAGCGTAGAGAGAAAAAAGACTAAGAAAAAAAGCCTCAGTGAGCTATGGGACATAGTTTAGTGGTGTGAGATACATGTAATTGGTGTTCCAAAGAAACTGACAGAAAAAAATATATGAAGAAATAATCATGGCTGAAAATTTTCCAAATTTGATAAAAAATGTAAACTCAGAGACCAAGAAGCTCAATAGGTCCCAAGAAGCAAAAGTACAAAGAAACCATTCCAAGGCACATTGTAATCAAATTGCTGTAACTCAGTGATAAAGAGAAAAATCTCAAAAGCAATAAAGGATAAAAACACACACACATATAGAGGAACAAAAATAAGAACAACCAATAGCTTCATGTCAGAAAACTTGGAAGCCAAGAGGTAATGGATGGCAACTTTAAAGTGCTCAAAACAAAGAACAATTGGGGAATCTGGGTGTAGGGTATATGGGAGTTGGTAGTATTCTTGCAACATGCTTGTAAGTTTGAAATTATTTCTAAGAAAATAAAGGCCATCATTCTTCCATGGTTAAATAAATAAATAAAAGAAATGGTTAACCTAGAGTTTTATACACGGTGAAAATCTCTCTAAAACAAAGATAAAAACTTTTTCATACCAATAAATTCAACCACATAGATGAACAAATTTCTTGACATCTACCAATGCTCACTTAAAAAGAAATGGATAACCTAACTAATCCTATGTCTAATAAGGAAATAGAATTGATAGCTAAAAGCCTTCACACAAAGACAAGTCCAAGGCCAGATGGCTTCACTGGAGAATTTTCCAGACATTTAAGGAAAACATAATACCAATGTACACAAACTGTTTCAGAAAATGGAAGAGAAGGGAGTACTTCCCAATACATGTTATAAAGTCAGCATTACCTCAATAACAAAACCAAAGACACTATAAGAAAAGCAAAAACAAATGAAGAAAACTACAAATCAGTACACCCTCTATACATAGATGAAAACAGTTTAGCAAACTGAATATAAATATATACATTTTAAACATGGTTTAAACATTTTAAATATTGATTTTTAAAAAATGTTAAATCAAGGTTACATTTCTGGTGTAAGCCCACTTGGTCACAATTAATTATAATAAATAATTATGATGATTATACATGACCAAGTGAGGTTTATGCTAGGAATGTAACCTTGGTTTAATAGTTTTAAAATTCAAACAGTGTAAAATAGAATAAGAAAGAAGAACCATATGATCATCTCAATAGGTGAAGAAAATTTCAACACCAAATCCTGATTTAAAAAAAAAAAAACCTCTCAGTAAATTAAGGATAGGAAAGAACTTCCTCAACCTGTTAAAGCACATCTATGAAAATACTACAGCCAACATGCGTAATAGTAAAAGACTGAATGTTTTGACCCTCATGTCAGGAGCAATGCAAGGACGTCTGCTTTCAGCACCTCCATACAGCATGTTATTGGAGGTTTTATTTTCATCATAGTACATATCACTGCTGATGTATCTTGATTTTCACATTCGCTTATTTTTTTCTCCTCTCAATGGGGCCAGGGACCTTGTCTGTCTTGTTCTTCCTGTATCATTAGCTCCTAGAACAGTGCCTGGCACAAGGTATGTGCTCAATGAATATTTTTCAAATGAATGAACTTTTCCGAAGTATTGTGTAAGTGAGGTACACCTGTGAGACAAAAGCATTTCTATTCCACTTTAATTTCAATTACAATAAACAATATTTTCACCAAAAGTTTTCTTGTCATAATATATTAAAAAATTTAGTCATCCCCAAAAGAAATTTTTGTAAAAATTTTCATTTCCATATATGAACTCCTTCTCTAAGGAAATGCTGTTGTAGCTTGACTTGGGCTCCTTGATATCTCCTACCAGGTGGTGGGTTTTTTCCAGGATATGTCATGAATTTTTCTGGTAGAATTTTTCCCTTGTGTAAGGGTTGCAGTGTTCTCCCGAAACTCGTGTCCACCCAGAACCTCAGATTATGACCTTATTTTGAAATAGGATCTTTGGAGACGTAATTAGTTAAGATGATCTATAGCAGATTAAGTTGGGCTCTAAGTCCAGTAACTGGTGTCCTTCTAAGAAGAGGAGGGCAGGGAGACACCAGGAAGAAGGCCATGTGGCAGTGGAGGCCGAGATCAGAGTGATGAAGCTGCAAGCCAAGGGGCAGCAAGGGTTGCTGGGAGCCAGTAGAAGCCAGGAAGAGGCAAAGAAGGCTTCTCTCCTAAAGCCTCCAGGGGAGGCATGGTCCTGCCAACACCGTGGGTCTAGACTTTAGCCTCCGAAACTGGGAGAGATTAAATTTCTGTTATTTTAAGTCACCATGTTTGTGGTAATTGGTTATGGCACTCCCAGGAAGCTAACATACCTTGCTCTACCAAATGATGTTTGTATTACTCTTAAAATATTAATCTAACGCCATATTTGTTTACTTTTCTAAGTACTAGTCTGTTGGAAAACACATACTGGAATCATTTCAGTTTACCATTGCATTAGTCAATACTCAGCATGGTACCATTGTCAAAGCCCATTGCTCTGCTTGTCTGTTTCGTTTGATTTGTCTTATTTTTCTCAAAAGTAATAATATACGCTTCCCAAAATTCATTCTTCTTCTTCCGCTTCTCCTTCTCCTCCTTCTTCTTCCTCTTCCTCTTGTTGTTCTTCTTCTTCTTCTTTACTAAGTACAAATGTTTTTAATAGGTGTTTTCTACCTAACTTTCAAATCTTATACCTACTCTTTGAGAAAACAGGGAGAAAAACTCACTAACTCATTCAACACATGGACATCAAAACTTAATGATGCGATTTTTTATAGTATTTTTCTAAAAATTGTGTTTGGCCTTTCCATTTATATCCATAGGTGATAATTTCTTCTTTTTGTTATTCCAGGTATGCTGCTGCCATGGCTCGGATTGCTAGAGAAAATAAAAAGCCTCACAAAACCAATTATCCAACTGAAAGAAGTTATCTCTGTACAACTCCGGGTAAACTGAGTTCAATCTATTTGTTTTACTTTGTTTTTAGAAGTGAAATACTAGTCATAATAATAAATTTAAATTTTTACTCAGTTCAAATAAGTTTTAGATATGTGAGGCCTAATCTTGTGTTCCCTTTTTAAAGCTGCTTTAACTCTCTCTAACCAAATAAATTCAGTAAGATACTTACATAAGAATTGGAACTTTGAAAAAAATGAATTAGTTATACTTTCAAGTTTTGTAGCCTTTGATAGGTGAATACACAATTTGAAAATCTAAGGCTAAGTTTCAAATGTATAAAAGCAGCAAAAATAAGCAAAACACTAAATAAACTGATTCCCAGAACTCATTTTAAATTCAGAGATACATGCAACATGGTTGAAAAGAAAGGAATAATATTAGTTGAGATGTTTCAGGTACTATTTTTAGAATTAAAATTTTTTCAAAGAAACATTTGGTACAGATTGGGGGTAGGTCTTGAGCAGGAAGAGAGAGCTGGTAACTTACGGAAATCAGCTACTATAGAAGGGAGAGCAAAACATTCGGGGTCAGAGAACTTGGGTTTAGATACCACGTCTATGTAATTATAGGAGAGTCTCTTAACCTCTGAGCTTCAGTTTCTTCATCCTCAGCTAGTACTGGGTACATGGAAGATGTTCAGTAAATATTTGTTTCTAACATCCTTCCCTATGTCAGAGGATTCTTGTGACTAAATGACTCCATGGAGGTAAAAATTCTTTGTGAACTGGGAAGTCCTCTGAACTATTCGTTGCTGTTTTGCTGTTGCCTGTCCTTGAAACACAACAGCCTACAAACGCCAGACACAGGCAACAACCTTCATTCAGTGATTGTTCAAGGTCCTGCCCCCCATCTCTTTCTTTTCCCCACTCAGTATCTACTTCTCTTGCTCCTACTTGTTTTGGTGTGTCATGCAGATTCATCCTCTAAATTACCAGCCTCAGTCTTCTCCATTCAACTGTGCCTTATTCCAGATTCAAGGTGCCTGGAAGAATTGGTAAGAAGTATTGCTTTCTCCAGCCTTACTCTCTGCTTCCTCCATGAATTCTCTACTCCTCTCTGCAGTTCTCTCCTCCAACATCCTCCCACCCCCATCTTCACCAGTGGAAGAGATCATTTCGTTAAGTTGATGATTGCAACAACTTCTGTCCATGCTTTGTCAGACTGCTTTCTATAGCTCAAATCTGCTTATGTTTTATGCAAATCTAAAATTATTTGTCCTACTTACACCCTAAACACCACACTGACCTAGTAGGTCATGGTTGTTTATTCCCTCCTTCATTTCAAAAAAATTTGAGAGGTGCTCTGTGTTTTCTCATATACCCACCCCCCAGTTCCCAACATCATTCCCTCCTTTTTCTTCCTTTCTAGTACCTACTCATTCTGAGATTCAGCTCAGGTATTACCTTCTCTAGGAAACTTTCCCTGTAAGCCATCATAGCACACTATCATGTCTTATCATGCTCTATTAGTTTTCTATTGCTATGTAATAAATTACCACACACTAAATGGCTTAAAACAGCAAACAGTTGTTATTTCACAGTTTCTATGTGCCCACAGTCAAGGCACGATGTAGCAGGATCCTCTGCTTGGGATCTCATAAGGCTGTGATCAAGGCGTCAGCTGGGCTGCATTCTCATCTGGCGGCTGGAACAGGGAAGAATTTGCTTGCTGTAAGCTCACTGAAGTTGCTGACAAAATTCGCTTCCTTTTGTCTTTAGGACCGAGGGCCCAGCTTCTTGCCGGCTGTATGCTGGAGGCCTTGCTCTGCTCTTAAGGCTTCCGGCAGTTCATCGCCTTGTGGGCTTTCCCAGCGTAGCCTCCTACTTCAGCCGGCCAGCAAGGAAATTCTTTAGAACAAGTATGATAGTAAGGTAGAAACTTATATAACATAATCATGAGAGTGAGGTTCCATTACCTTTGTCATATTCGATTGATTAGAAGCAAGTAGCAAGTCCTACCCATACTCAAAAGGGAGGAGATTACACAAAGGTGTGAACAGCAGAATGTGGGGATCATGACAGGCCAGCTTAGAGTCTGTCCACCACACGTGCTATGTTATAGTGGTCTCTTTACTGCCAGTCTCCTTTAAAAGAACGTGACCTCCTTGAGGGAAGGGGCTGTTTACCTCTCAGCATGGTGCCTGGCATATAGTAGTCATTCAATGCTCATGAACAAATGAGTGAATGATAGGATGGGGTAGAGTTGTCACTGTTTCAGCAACCCTGTGATTTTGGAAAAAGGGGGGATAAACTCATGATAAATGAGAAAAAGTAAGAAAAGTGAGCTGGAAGAGAACATTTTAAGGAATGTCCAGAAACTCATTTGATTTCTAGTTCTGAGTCATGTCCTCTTTGAAATTGGAATAGACTCTCCTTTGTGTCTAATCTTACTGCTGAGAGAAGAGACTGTACCTAAGAGGTTGTGGCCAATTAGATTAGTGTTCAGAAATATTCACTCCCTATCCTGTTCCACCACCGTGGGCAAAATGTACTCCCTTGACCCTTGACTTTGAGCTTTGCCATGTGACTGTTTTGACCTGTGGAATATTAGTGGGTATGATGTGCTCAGGGTTTGGGAAGGGTTCGTGCAATTTGGCTTGCTCTTTTTCACTCCTGCCATCATCACAAGAACACGCCTGGACTAGCCCTCTGGTCACCAAGCTTCCCAGCCAAGCTTCCCAGCCATCCGCAACCCACAGAAGCTTACCCACAGCTGACCTGCAGATGCGTGACCTAAACAAATGCTTGCTGTCCTATGTCACTGAGATCTTGTGATTGTTTATTATATAGCAAGAGTGAACTTGTACAGGATACCAAAGGAAAATATGACTCAGCTGGAAAAGGAATGAACTCTGTGCTTCCCTTTTGCAGAGAGGGTTAGCATGTCATAGTTTGCCAACGTGAAAAAATTCATCTGAGATTTTGGAGGTGGGAGTGGAGAAAAGGCCGTCATTCTTGAGTAGTGTGTATCATACATGGCAGCTTCCTCAGACACAAAAGTTTCATGCAACTCTTCACAAACTCTCACTTTACAGATGTGATGGCTTCACAGAAATCTCCATGAGCTCACAATGTTTGTCCCACTTGGGATGGTTAGATGTGTGCAGCATCTTGTGCTGGTTTTCCCACTCATAGTGCATCAGGCTAACATAGGCAGTGATATTCCTCTGGTTCTCCAGCTATGGCCTTCCAGACCTCACTGCTCCAGGTCTTCCCACACGTGTATAGTCCTTGTTTCATATATTGAACCTCTCACTCTTGTATTACTTGTAAGGGCTCTGTTTTTCTTTTTCTTTTTTTTTTTTTCACATCTTTATTGGAGTATAAATGCCTTAAAATGCTGTGTTAGTTTCTACTGTACAACAAAGTGAATCCGCTATATGTATACATATATCCCCATATCCCCTCCCTCCCACCCTCCCTATCCCATCCCTCTAGGTCATCACAAAGCACCGAGCTGATCTCCCTGTGCTATGCAGCAGCTTCCCACTAGCCATCCATTTTACATTTGGTAGTGTATATACATCAATGCTACTTTCTCACTTCATCCCAGCTTCCCCTTCCCCACTATGCCTTCAAGTCCGTTCTCTACGTCTGTGTCTTTATTCTTACCCCACCACTAGGATCATCAGTACCGCTTTTAAAAATTCCATATATATGCATTAGCATATAGTATTTGTTTTTCTCTTTCTGACTTACTTCACTCTGTGTGACAGATTCTAGGTCCATCCACCTCACTACAAATAACTCAATTTCGTTCCTTTTTATGGCTGAGTAATATTCCCTTGTATACATGTGCCACATCTTCTTTATCCATTTCATCTGTTGATGGACACTTAGGTTGCTCATCTCCTGGCTATTGTAAATAGACCTGCAATGAACATTTTGGTACATGACTCTTTTTGAATTATGGTTTTCTCAGGATATATTCCCAGTAGTGGGATTGCTGGATCATATGGTAGTTCTATTTTTAGTTTTTTAAGGAACCTCCATACTGTTCTCCATAGTGGCTGTATCAATTTACATTCCCACCAACAGTGCAGGAGGGTTCCCTTTTCTCCACACCTTCTCCAGCATTTATTGTTTGTAGATTTTTTGATGATGGCCATTCTGATCAGTGTGAGGTGATACCTCATTGTGGTTTTGATTTGCATTTCTCTAATAAATAGTGATGTTGAGCATCTTTTCATGCATTTGTTGGCCATCTGTATATCTTCTTTGGAGAAATGTCTATTTAGGTCTTCTGCCCATTTTTGGTTAGGGTTGTTTGTTTTTGTGATATGGAGATGCATGAGCTGCTTGTATATTTTGGAGATTAATCCTTTGTCCATTGCTTCATTTGCAAATATTTTCTCCCATTCCTTTCATCTTGTTTATGGTTTCCTTTGCTGTGCAAAAGCTTTTAAGTTTCATTAGGTCCCATTTGTTTATTTTTGTTTTTATTTCCCTTACTCTAGGAGGTGGGTCAAAAAGGATCTTGCTGTGATTTATGTCATAGAGTGTCCTGATTATGATTTCCTCTAAGAGTTTTATAGTGTCTGGCCTTACATTTAGGTTTTTAATCCATTTTAAGTTTATTTTTATGTATGGTGTTAGAGTGTGTTCTAATTTCATTCTTTTACATGTAGCTGTCCAGTTTTTCCCACACCACTTATTGAAAAGACTGTCTTTCTCCATTGTATATCCTTGCCTCCTTTGTCATACATTAGTTGACCATAGGTGCGTGAGTTTACCTCTGGGCTTTCTATCCTGTTCCATTGATCTATATTTCTATTGTTGTGCCAGTACCATACTGTAGCTTTGTAGTATAGTCTGAAGTCAGGGAGTCTGATTCCTCCAGGTCCAATTTTCTTTCTCAAGATTGCTTTGGCTATTCGGGATCTTTTGTGTTTCCATACAAATTGTAAAATTTATTGTTCTAGTTCTGTGAAAAATTCCATTGGTAATTTGATAGGGATTGCATTGAACCTGTAGATTGCTTTGGGTAGTATAGTCATTTTCACAATATTGATTCTTCCAATCCAGGAGCATGGTATATCTCTCCATCTATTTATGTTACCTTTGATTTCTTTCATCAGTGTTTTATAGTTTTCTGAATACAGGTCTTTTGCCTCCTTAGGTAGGTTTATTCCTAGGTATTTTATTATTTTTGTTGCAGTGGTAAATGAGAGTGTTTCCTTAATTTCTCTTTCTGATCTTTAGTTGTTAGTGTATAAGAATGCAAGAGATTTCTGTGCATTAATTTTGTATCCTGCAACCTTACCAAATTCATTCATTAGTTCTAGTAGCTTTCTGGTGGCATCTTTAGGATTTTCTATGTATCATATCATATCATCTGCAGTGACAGTTTTACTTCTTCTTTTCCAATTTGTATTCCCTTTCTTTTTCTTCTCTGATTGCTATGGCTAGGACTTCCAAAACTATGTTGAATAATAGTGGTGAGAGTGGACATCCTTCTGTTGTTCCTGATCGTAGAGGAAATGCTTTCAGTTTTTCACCATTGAGAATATTGTTTGCTGTGGTTTGTCACATATGGCTTTTATTAGGTAGGTAGGTTCCCTCTCTGCCCACTTGCTGGAAGGTTCTTATCATAAATGGGTGCTGAATTTTGTCAAAAGCTTTTTCTGCATCTAGTGAGATGATCATATGGTTTTTATTCTTCACTTTGTTAATTGTGTAATAGTTGTATAATAAATTTGTTAATATGGTGTATCACGTTGATTGATTTGTGTATATTGAAGAATCCTTGCATCCTGGGATACATCCCACTTGATCATGGTGTATGATCCTTTTAATGTGTTGTTGGATTCTGTTTGCTAGTATTTTGTAAGGATTTTTGTGTCTATGTTCATCAGTGATACTGGTCTATAATTTTCTTTTTTTGTGATATCTTTGTCTGGTTTTGGTCTCAGGGTGATTGTGGCCTCATAGAACGAGTTTGGGAGTGTTCCTTCCACCACAGTTTTTTGGAAGAGTTTGAGAAGGTTAGGTGTTAACTCTTCTCTAAATGTTTGATAGAATTCGCCTGTGACGCCATCTGGTCCTGGACTTTTGTTTGTTGGAAGATTTTTTTTTTTTTTTATAAATTTACTTATTTTTTATTTATTTGTGGCTGTGTTGGGTCTTTGTGGCTGTGTGTACGTGGGCTTTCTCCAGTTGTGGCGAGCAGAGTCCACCCTTTGCCACGGTGCGTGGGCCTCTCACTGCGGTGGCTTCCCGCTGCTGAGCACAGGCTCCAGGCGCACGGGCCTCAGCAGCTGTGGCTCGCCGGCTCAGTAGTTGTGTCACATGGGCTCTGCCGCTCCGCGGCATGTGGAATCCTCCCGGACCAGGGCTCAAACCCGTGTCCCCTGCATTGGCAGGCGGATTCCCAACCACTGCGCTGCCAGGGAAGTCCCATGTTGGAAGATTTTTAATCACAGTTTCAATTTCATTACCTGTGATTTGTTTGTTTATATTTTCTAATTCTTCCTGGTTTAATCTTGGAAACTTGTACTTTTCCAAGAATTTGTCCATTTCTTCCAGGTTGTCCATTTTACTGGCATACAGTTGCTTGTAGTAGTCTCTTATGGCCTTTTGTATTTCTGTGGTGTCAGTTGTATTCTCTCCTTTTTCATTGCTAATTTTATTGATATGAGTCCTCTCCCTTTTTTTCTTGATGAATCTGGCTAAAGGTTTGTCAATTTTGTTTATCTTCTCAAAGAACCAGCTTTTAGTTTTATTGATCTTTGCTATTGTTTTCTTTGTTTCTATTTCATTTATTTCTGCTCTGATCTTTTTTATTTCTTTCCTTCTACTAATTTTGGGTTTTCTTTGTTCTTTTTCTAGTTGCTTTAGGTGTAAGGTTAGTTTGTTTATTTGAGATTTTTCTTGTTTCTTGAGGTGAGCTTGAATTGCTATGAACATCCCTCTTAGAACTGCTTTTGCTGCATCCCATAGGTTTTGGATCATCGTGTTTTTGTTGTCATTTGTTTCTAAGTATTTTTTAATTTCCTCTTTGAGTTCTTCAGTGGTCTCTTGGTTATTTAGCAGAGCACTGTTTAGCCTTTATGTATTTGTGATTTTTACTGTTTTTTTCCCTATAATTGATTTGTAATCTCATAACGTTGTGGTTGGAAAAGATGCCTGATACGATTTCATTTTCTTAAATTTTCCAAAGTTTGATCTGTGACCCAAGATGTGCTCTATTCTCAAGAAAGTTCCTTATGCACTTGAGAAGAAAGTGTATTTTTCCACTTTTGGGTGGATTGTCCTAAAAATATCAATTAAGTCTATCAGATCTATTGTGTCATTTAAAGCTTTTGTTTCCTTATTTATTTTCTGTCTGGATTATCTGTCTGTTGGTATAAGTGGGGTGTTAGAGTCCCCCACTATTACTATGTTACTGTCAACTTCTCCTTTTATGGCTATTAGCATTTGCCTTATGTGTTGAGGTGCTTCTATGTTGGGTGCATAAATATTTACAATTGTTATGTTTTCTTCTTGGATTGATCCCTTGATCATTATTTAGTGTCCTTCCTTATCTCTTGTAACAGTCTTTATTTTTAAGTCTATTTTATCTGATATGAGTGTTGCTACTCCAGCTTTCTTGTGATTTCCATTTGCATGGAATGGCTTTTTCCATCCCCTCACTTTCAGTCTGTATGTGTGCCTAGGTCTGAAGTGGGTTTCTTGTAGCATATATAAAGGCCTTGTTTTTGTATCCATTCAGCCAGTCTGTGTCTTCTGGTTGGAGCATTTAATCCATTTATATTCAAGGTGATTATCGATATGTATGTTCCTATTACCATTTTCTTAATTGATTTGGGTTTGTTTTTGTGGGTCTTTTTCTACTCTTGTGTTTCCCACTTAGAGAAGTTCCTTTATCACTTGTTGTAAAGCTGGTTTGGTGGTGCTGAATTCTTATAGCTTTTGCTTGTCTGTAAAGCTTTTGATTTTTCCATCGAATCTGAATAAGATCCTTGCTGGGGAGAGTAATCTTAGTTCTAGGTTTTTCCCTTTCATCACTTTAAATATGTCCTGCCACTCCCTTCTGGCTTGCAGAGTTTCTGCTTAAAGATCAGCTGTTAACCTCATGGGGATTCCCTTGTATGTTATTTGTTGATTTTCCCTTTCTGCTTTTTTTTTTTTTTTTTTGCAGTACGCGGGCCTCTCACTGTTGTGGCCTCTCCCGTTGCGGAGCACAGGCTCTGGACGCACAGGCTCAGCAGCCATGGCTCACGGGCCCAGCCGCTCCGCGGCATGTGGGATCTTCCCGGACCGGGGCACGAACCCATGTTCCCTGCATCGGCAGGTGGACTCTCAACCACTGCGCCACCAGGGAAGCCCCTACCTTGCTGCTTTTAATATTTTTTCTTTATATTTAATTTTTGATAGTTTGATTAATATGTGTCTCGGCATGTTTCTCTTTGGGTTTATCCTGTATGGGACTCTCTGCACTTCCTGGACTTGATTGACTATTTCCTCTCCCATGTTTGGGAAGTTTTTAACTATAATCTCTTCAAATATTTTCTCACACCTTTTCTTTTTTCTTCTTCTTCTGGGACCCCTATAATTCGAATGTTGGTGTGTTTAGTGTTGTCCCCAAGGTCTCTGAGACTGTCGTCAATTCTTTTCATTGTTTTTTCTTTATTTTGCTCCCTGGCCGTTATTTCCACCATTTTATCTTCCAGCTTACTTATCCGTTCTTCTGCCTCACTTATTCTGCTGTTGATTCCTTTTAGAGTATTTTTAATTTCAGTTGTGTTGTTCATCACTGTTTGTTTCCTCTTTAGTTCTTCTAGATCCTTGTTAAATATTTCTCGTATTTTCTTCATTCTGTTTCTGAGATTTTGGATCATTTTTAATATCATTACTCTGAATACTTTTTTAGGTAGGTTGCCTATTTTGTCTTCATTTATTTGGTCTTGTAGGTTTTTACCTTGCTCCTTCAGCTGTAACGTATTTTTTTGTCATTTCATTTTTTTTTGATGGGTGGTGCTGTATTCCTGTCTTAGTGGTTGTTTGGCCTGAGGCATCCAGCAGTGGAGTTTGCAGACAGTTGTACAGAGCCAGGTCTTGGTGCCAAGATGAGGACCTCTGGGAGGCCTCACTCCAATGAATATTCCCTGGGGTCTGAGGTTCTCTGTTAGTCCAGCAGTTTGGACTCAGAGCTCCCACCACAGGAGCTCAGGCCCGACCTCCAGCCTGGAAACCACGATCCTGCAAGCTGTGTGGTGAGGCAAAAAAAAAAAAAGCAAAAAAGGAGCAGTACAACAACAAAGAATAAACAACAACATAAAATTAGAAAGATAAAAAATATATTAGGAAAAATAAAAATATAATTGAAACAACTGGTTGTTGGGGGTTCCTCCCATCCTCTTAGGTTTCTGTGGTCCCCCACCAGTGACTGGTAGGTGCCCTAGTTGTGCAGAGACACGAATTCTGCATCCTCCTAGTCCACCATCTTGACTCCACCCTCCAGGGCTTTGTTTTTCTAACTGAACTCAAACTAATACAGAAGTGAATGGAAATAAACCATTGGGCAATAATCAGAGCCCACCAATCAGAACAGCACTTAGTATCTTCACTAACTAAATTATTTTAGGATTAGAAAAAATTTTAAGAAGCAGGGTTTTGAGGATCCATCCCAAGAAAGGCATACAAACCGTAAGGCAATTAGAATTTGTGTTTCTGTAACTTATTTTAACATAGTAACAAAAGTTATTATTATTGATTCCAATCAGTAAATCCAAGGTTTCTCAGAGCGATTTGTAATGCTAAAGATTTTCTGGAGGAAAAAGGTTCAAAATAATGTTTACTTCTTCTATGTCATGAGGAAACATTTTTATGTTTGTTTTGCATTATGCTCTGCTAATCTAGCTAGGATTTCTTTTTATGCTTCCTAGGAGTGTTGTTTTGTTTTGTTTTTTTTTTAGCAGCACAGGAACTAAGAGGGAAAATGGTCAAGGTCATTGACTCCCAACATTCATTCCACTCCAACAACTGACAACCCAATCATGGTAATCCCATTTCCCTTGCCAGTGACTAGTTTAGGAGTAGGGTGTGACACAACTCAGCCTGAGAGGAAATATACTAGGTCCTTCCAGGGGTAGTTTTCCTACTCTTAAAAATGAGACCCTGGGGCTTCCCTGGTGGCACAGTGGTTGAGAGTCTGCCTGCCGGTGCAGGGGACACGGGTTCGTGCCCCGGTCCGGGAAGATCCCACATGCCGTGGAGCAGCTGGGCCCGTGAGCCATGGCTGCTGAGCCTGTGCGTCCAGAGCCTGTGCTCTGCAACGGGAGAGGCCACAACAGTGAGAGGCCTGCGTACCGCAAAAAAAAAAAAAAAAAAATGAGACCCTGGAGAAAAGACCCCTTTATTCCTCTGGATGTTGCTGTGTCTGATATGAGTACTAGAATGGCCACATGTCTCTTGCTGTGACTCTGAAGATGAAGACAATGCCAGAGATGGTAAAGCAGAGTAGTGGAAAGAACTTGTCCTGAATGACATTGTTGAGTCACTGTATCATTCAGTCCTACCCTACCTCTGATCTTCTTCTGTGAGATAAGACATTTCTCTGTTGTTTAAACTGGTTTGAATTGGGCTCTGTATTTCTTGTGACCAAAAGCATATGCATTTAGAACAGCTCAAACATGGTTAGAAAGAAGTATCATTAGTCCATCAATGATATGTTCATAGAGAAGATTATCTCAAGGGAAAGACAGAATTTAATTTTAAATTAATAATAGCTAGAAGATATATTATTTTTCCTTCCCCCTTTCCTCCTTTTGTGAGTTTGTATGTGTATGCTTCTGTGTGAGATTTTGTCTGTATAACTTTGCTTTCACCATTTGTCCTAGGGTTCTGACTGTCTGGGTTCTTTTCTTTTTTTACTTAAAAAATTTTTTTTTCCTTAATAATTATTTTTTATTTTAATAACTTTATTTTATCTTACTTTATTTTATTTTATCCTCTGTCTTTCTATTTTTTCTCCCTTTTATTCTGAGCCAGATGGAGGACAGGCTCTTGGTGCTCCAGCCAGGCATCAGGGCTGTGCCACTGAGGTGGGAGAGCCAACTTCAGGACACTGGTCCACAAGAGACCTCCCAGCTCCACATAATATCAAATGGCGAAAATCTCTCAGAGATCTCCATCTCAACACCAAGATCCAGCTTCACTCAACGACAAGCAAGCTACAGTGCTGGACACCCTATGCCAAACAACTAGTAAGACAGGAACACAGCCCCATCCATTAGCAGAGAGGCTGCCTAAAATCATAATAAGGCTACAGACACCCCAAAACACACCACCAGACATGGACCTGCCCACCAGAAAGACAAGATCCAACCTCATCCACCAGAACACAGGCACTAGTCCCCTCCACCAGGAAACCTACAAAACCCACTGAACCAACCTTAGCCACTGGGGACAGACACCAAAAACAATGGGAACTACAAACCTGCAGCCTGCGAAAAGGAGACCCCAAACACAGTAAGATAAACAAAATGAAAAGACAGAAAAACACACAGCAGATGAAGGAGCAAGGTAAAAACCCACCAGACCTAACAAATGAAGAAGAAATAGGCAGTCTACCTGAAAAATAATTCAGAATAATGATAGTAAAGATGATCCAAAATCTTGGAAAGAGAATAGACAAAATGCAAGAAACATTTAACAAGGACCTAGAAGAACTAAAGAGGAAATAAGCAATGATGAACAACACAATAAATGAAATTAAAAATACTCTAGAAGGGATCAATAGCAGAATAACTGAGGGAGAAGAACGGATAAGTGACCTGGAAGATAGAATAGTGGAAGTAACTACTGCAGAGCAGAATAAAGAAAAAAGAATGAAAAGAACTGAGGACAGTGTCAGAGACCTCTGGGACAACATTAAACACACCAACATTCGAATTATAGGGGTCCCAGAAGAAGAAGAGAAAAAGAAAGAGACTAAGAAAGTATTTGAAGAGATTATAGTTGAAAACTTCCCTAATATGGGAAAGGAAATAGTTAATCAAGTCCAGGAGGCACAGAGAGTCCCATACAGGATAAATCTAAGGAGAAACACGCCAAGACACATATTAATCAAACTATCAAAAATTAAATACAAAGGAAACATATTAAAAGCAGCAAGGGAAAAACAACAAATAACACACAAGGGAATCCCCATAAGGTTAGCAGCTGATCTTTCAGCAGAAACTCTGCAAGCCAGAAGGGAGTGGCAGGACATACTTAAAATGATGAAGGAGAAAAACCTACAACCAAGATTACTCTACCCAGCAAGGATCTCATTCAGATTTGATGAAGAAATTAAAACCTTTACAGACAAGCAAAAGCTGAGACAAAGTTCAGCACCACCAAACCAGCTTTAAAACAAATGCTAAAGGAACTTCTCTAGGCAAGAAACACAAGAGAAGGAAAAGACCTACAATAACAAACCCAAAACAATTAAGAAAATGGGAATAGGAACACACATATCAATAATTACCTTAAATGTAAATAGACTAAATGCTCCCACCAAAAGACACAGACTGGCTGAGTGGATACAAAAACAAGACCCATATATATGCTGTCTACAAGAGACCCACTTCAGACCTAGGCCCACATACAGACTGAAAGTGAGGGGATGGAAAAAGATATTCCATGCAAATGGAAATCAGAAAAAAGCTGGAGTAGCAATTCTCATATCAGACAAAATAGACTTTAAAATAAAGACTATTACAGGAGACAAAGAAGGACACTACATAATGATCAAGGGATCGATCCAAGAAGAAGATATAACAATTGTAAATATTTGTGCACCCAACATAGGAGCACCTCAATACATAAGGCAAATACTAACAGCCATAAAAGGGGAAATCGACAGTAACACAATCATAGTAGGGGACTTTAACACCCCGCTTTCACCAATGGACAGATCATCCAAAATGAAAATAAATAAGGAAACACAAGCTTTAAATAATACATTAAACAGGATGGACTTAATTGATATTTATAGGATATTCCATCCAAAAACAACAGAATACACATTTTTCTCAAGTGCTCATGGAACATTCTCCAGGATAGATCCTATCTTGGATCACAAATCTAGCCTTGGTAAATTTAAGAAAATTGAAATCGTACCAAGTATCTTTTCTGACCACAATGCTATGAGACTAGATGTCAATTACAGGAAAAGATCTGTAAAAAATACGGACACATGGAGGCTAAACAATACACTACTTAATAACGAAGTGATCACTGAAGAAATCAAAGAGGAAATTAAAAACTACCTAGAAGCAAATGACAATGGAGACAGGACGACCCAAAACCTATGGGATGCTGCAAAAGCAGTTCTAAGAGGGGAGTTTATAGCAATACAATCCTACCTTTAGAAACAGGAAACATCTCAAATAAACAACTTAACCTTGCACCTAAAGCAATTAGAGAAAGAAGAACAAAAAAACCCCAAATTTAGCAGAAGGAAAGAAATAATAAAGATCAGATCAGAAATAAATGAAAAAGAAATGAAGGAAACAATAGCAAAATCAATAAAATTAAAAGCTGGTTGTTTGAGAAGGTAAACAAAATTGATAAACCATTAGCCAGACTCATCAAGAAAAAAAGGAAGAAGAATCAAATCAATAGAATTAGAAATGAAAAAGGAGAAGTAACAACTGACACTGCAGAAATACAAAAGATAATGAGAGATCACTACAAGCAACTCTATGCCAATAAAATGGGCAACCTGGAAGAAATAGGCAAATTCTTAGAAATGCACAACTTGCCGATACTGAACCAGGAAGAAATAGAAAATATGAACAGACCAATCACAAGCACTGAAATTGAAACTGTGATTAAAAATCTTCCAGCAGGGCTTCCCTGGTGATGCAGTGGTTGAGAGTCCGCCTGCCGATGCAGGGGACGCGGGTTCGTGCCCCGGTCCGGGAAGATCCCACATGCTGCGGAGCGGCTGGGCCTGTGAGCCATGGCCGCAGAGCCTATGCGTCTGGAGCCTGTGCTCCGCAACGTGAGAGGCCACAACAGTGAGAGGCCCGCATACCGCAAAAAAAAAAAAAAAATCTTCCAACAAACAATAGCCCAGGACCAGATGGCTTCACAAGCGATTTCTACCAAACATTTAGAGAAGAGCTAACACCTATCCTTCTCAAACTCTTCCAAAATATAGCAGAGAGAGGAACACTCCCAAACTCATTCTATGAGGCCACCATCACCCTGATACCATAACCAGACAAAGATGTCACAAAGAAAGAAAACTACAGACCAATATCACTGATGAACATAGATGCAAAAATCCTCAACAAAATACTAGCAAAGGAATCCAACAGCACATTAAAAGGATCATACAACATGTTCAAGTGGGGTTTATTCCAGGAGTGCAAGGATTCTTCAATATACGCAAATCAGTCAACGTGATACACCATAATAACAATTGAAGGAGAAAACCCATATGATCATCTCAATAGATGCAGAGAAAGCTTTCGACAAAATTCAACACCCATTTATGATAAAAACCCTGCAGAAAGTAGGCATAGAGGGAATTTTCCTCAACATAATAAAGGCCATATATGACAAACCCACAGCCAACATTGTCCTCAATGGTGAAAAACTGAAAGCATTTCCACTAAGATCAGGAAGAAGACTAAGTTGCCCACTCTCACCACTCTTATTCAACATAGTTTTGGAAGTCCTAGCCACAGCAATCAGAGAAGAAAAAGAAACAAAAGGAATCCAAATCAGAAAAGAAGAAGTAAAGCTGTCACTATTTTCAGATGACATGACACTATACATAGAGAATCCTAAGGATGCTACCAGAAGACTACTAGAGCTAATCAATGAATTTGGTAAAGTAGCAGGATACAAAAGTAATGCACAGAAATCTCTTGCATTCTTATACACTAATAATGAAAAATCTGAAAGTGAAATGAAGAAAACATCCCATTTACCATTGCAACAAAAAGAATAAAATATCTAGGAATAAACCTACCTAAGGAGACAAAAGACCAGTGTGCAGAAAATTATAAGACACTGATGAAAGAAATTAAAGATGATACAAATAGATTGAGAGATATTCCATGTTCTTGGATTGGAAGAATCAACATTGTGAAAATGATTCTACTACCCAAAGCAATCTACAGATTCAATGCAATCCCTATCAAATTACCACTGGCATTTTTCACAGAACTAGAACAAAAAATTGCACAATTTGTATGGAAACACAAAAGACCCCATATAACCAAAGCAATATTGAGAACGAAAAATGGAGGTGGAGGAATCAGGCTCCCTGACTTCAGACTATACTACAAAGATATAGTAATCAAGGCAGTATGGTACTGGCACAAAAAGAGAAATATAGATCAATGGAACAGGATAGAAAGCCCAGAGATAAACCCACGCACATATGGTCACCTTATCTTTGATAAAGGAGGCAAGAATATAAAATGGAGAAAAGACAGCCTCTTCAATAAGTGGTGCTGGGAAAACTGGACAGGTACATGTAAAAGTATGAAATTAGAGCACTCCCTAACACCATACACAAAAATAAACTCAAAATGGATTAAAGTCCTAAATGTAAGGCCAGACACTATAAAATTCTTCGAGGAAAACATAGGCAGAACACTCTATGACATAAATCACAGCAAGAACTTTTTTGACCCACCTCCTAGAGAAATGGAAATAAAAACAAAAATAAAGAAGTGGGACCTAATGAAACTTCAAAGCTTTTGCGCAGCAAAGGAAACCATAAAGAAGACCAAAAGACAGCCCTCAGAACGGGAGAAAATATTTGCAAATGAAGCAACTGACGAAGGATTAATCTCCAAAATTTACAAGCAGCTCATGCAGCTCAATATCAAAAAAACAAACAATCCAATCCAAAAATGGGCAGAAGACCTAAATAGACATTTCTCCAAAGAAGATATACAGATTGCCAACAAACACATGAAAGAATGCTCAACATCATTAATCATTAGAGAAATGCAAATCAAAACTACAATGAGATATCATCTCACACCAGTCAGAATGGCCATCATCAAAAAATCTACAAACAATAAATGCTGGAGAGGGTGTGGAGAAAAGGGAACACTCTTGCACTGCTGGTGGGAATGTGAATTGGTTCAGTCACTATGGAGAACAGTATGGAGGTTCCTTAAAAAACTACAAATAGAACTACCATATGACCCAGCAATCCCACTACTGGGCAAAATTCAAAAAGAGTCATGTACCAAAATGTTCATTGCAGCTCTATTTACAATAGCCCGGAGATGGAAACAACCTGCCCATCATCGGATGAATGGATAAAGAAGATGTGGCACATATATACAATGGAATATTACTAAGCCATAAAACGAAACGAAATTGAGTTATTTGTAGTGAGGTGGATAGACTTAGAGTCTGTCATACAGAGTGAAGTAAATCAGAAGGAGAAAAACAAATACCGTTTGCTAACACATATACATGGAATCTAAGAAAAAAAAATGTCATGAAGAACCTAGGGGTAAGACGGGAATAAAGACACAGACCTACTAGAGCATGGACTTGAGGATATGGGGTGGGGGAAGGGTAAGCTGTGCCAAAGTGAGAGAGTGGCATGGACATATATACACTACCAGACGTAAAATAGATAGCTAGTGGGAAGCAGCCGCATAGCACAGGGAGATCAGCTAGGTGGTTTGTGACCACCTAGAGGGGTGGGATAGGGAGGGTGGGAGGGAGGGAGATGCAAGAGGGAAGAGATATGGGAACATATATATATGTATAACTGATTCAGTTTGTTATAAAGCAGAAACTAACAAAAAAATAGCTAGAGATTAAAGTATAAAAATAAGAACTCAATCTTTAGAGACCTCAGGCCTCTTATAGGCTGATGGCAGCCGTCTAAACTCAAATCCCTCTATAAATCTTTCCATAAACCAAAGAGACCGAGAGAACAATTCATTCATAACCTTTGTCTATAGCACAACTGGAAGACAATGGATATTACAAGGTTCATTTGCTACATAATTGGGGAAATAAACATATGAAACCAACAGAATTTGTCCTTGACTGCATGCTGGGCAATGAATTAGGTGACAATAATTATGCAGGGAGGGGAGAGTACAGTGGAGTTTTAGGGGTAGAAGAACATAAATAGCACCAACTAGGGTTCACCCCTAGAAAGCAAGTTCCCCTCGCTGAGTGGAAGTATTGAGAAATATAGATACTGTATCTATATTCTTCTTTTAAAATATAATCAATTTATTTCCCTGTTTACAAGACCCATGCAAGAAAGATGAAACTTCTTTGTGTGATAAATGAGGCTTTCCTAACCTGGTCTGAGCCTGACTAGCCAGCTCCACTGAACTGTCCACACACTGTAACACAGTGATTTTGGATCCTTTGGACCTAGAATTAACTATTATTAACTGGACGTCCTTGGGCAAGTTACTGCAGGCCACTCAGTCTCAATTTCCTCATCTTCAAAATAAAGGTAATAATTACCTGCCCATCATAAGCATTGTGTCTAAGTTATGTTTTACATGTAGCATATGCTTAGCACAGCACCTGGCAGAGCATAAATACTGAAGCGTCACCTCTGTTTACCTCCAAAGCTGTCAGGTTCTCTCATGCCTTTGTGCCTTGGTCTGTGCTGTGTCCTTGATCTAAAGCGCTCCCATCTCCCTTCTCTGCCCCTCTCTGTTTAGCAAATTTCTCCTTCCCTGTCAAAGTCCAAGTCTTTTTTCACTTAGACATGGTGATTCCATCCTTATGCTGCCGAATCACTCATGGACACCTTTTCCCTTACACATCTACTGGCACTTAGCAGGGGCTCAGTACATGTATGAGCATAGAAAGATTGACCAAAAGGGAAAGAATGATTCATGACAAATAAGTTCATTGCAAAATGTGAAATTTAGAAACTTTAAAAAGGTTACTTGCATTCATTTAGATGATCTTAGGCATGATGCTACAAATGCAGGGACACTTTCTTTTTATTGTTTTTCCTGCCCATGTCTATTAAATTGCTGGTTTTTGTATTTCCCATTATAGTTCAAACTTTTCCTGATTCACAAACTGAAACAGATATCGTCACAAAGACGGATGAAACAAAGGAGCGGTGGAAGAGAAAAGTTTTACCAGTTGATGTTAGCATAAATGAGCCATGGGAAGAAGAAGTGGAAGATCTGGTTGCCTGGACCAACACTCTTGATACAGATGCTTTGGAAGACTAAGCCTAATGCTCGAGGATTTAAAAAATTAACAGCCTCAACCACAGCTCAGCTTCACGGAGCAACTTTGGAAGGCTCTCACAACTTGGATTCCATTTTCTTTTCAAGTTGGTCTCATCCTATCACTGCAAGAACAAATTAGAAATATAAGTGCAAATCAGCGAATATGTTGTTTTAGATTTTTTGAGCTGTCCTTCATTGTTTGACCCTAAGTTAGCCAAGCAGCAGTGTTCATTGTGGTTTTCCAATCAGTGGTGTTATACCCAGCATTGTTAGGCTACTGGACACACATTTTTGCAGGCAGAACTTGGGTGAGGAAGAGGCTGGTATTGGAGGGGAACATTCAGGAGCTTCAGAGGCTGGACATTAACCCAAGTAGGGGATCTATACATTGATCTCCATGTGCCTGAAGTATCTTGTTTCCTCTGTATTCAAGGGACAAGATGTCACCTGTCCAGTCCACCAGTGTTCCTCTTCTGTTTTCTCCCAGAGTCCATGCTCTATTTTCTCTTTGACCTTAACTAACCATCCCCTCCGATTCTCATATCTTTATTTTCTCTCTCTCTTTTTGTTGTGTTACCCCAATCTGCAAATATACTTGGTTCTCTCCTATTCTAAACTGTGTCTCTACCTTTGACCCTGCATTTCTACTTCCTTCAACACTATATCATTCATAATTTCTCAGATTAATAGTAATCTATCATTTGCTCTCTGTATTTCTGTAGTTCACTTCATGTTTGCACCCAATGCACAATAAAATCTATCTTCTGCTTATACTACTAGGTTAAAATTCACTATGATCACCAAAAACTTCCATATTGCTCCAGTTCACAGATTCTGTATCTTACTGGGCCTCTAGGCTATATTGGATATTATTGATCACTTTTCTCTCTCTTTTTTAATGTTTATGGCCTTGCCTTAAGAGAGACTTATTTTGAGGTTTACCTACCTACACACGCAGTTCTCCCTACAACACCACAAATTTATCTATCTATCTATCCATCCATCCAACCTTGGATCTAGGTATTAAATAGCTCTCTCCCTCATTTCTAGAGAAACTGATTTTAGTATTTATGAAAAAAAAGACAGAAGCTCTTATACATACTTTGATGTCTGGGCACTTCCCTGGCCGGTAGATATTTCCAAGTCTGCCTGTGGTAGTTCAGAAAATAAGGCCTCAACAGGTTGTAGTGCCGGACAGTTGTTATCCTCCCCAACCAGGACCACAAAATTCCGGCAGCCATCTTGGATCTCCCCCTCCTTTTATCAGAGTCAAAGTACAGTCAAAAGACAATTTCACAACCCCCACCCAGCTCGGTAACAGTTACAGTTCTTTCTACATCCAATAAAAGAGCCACTGTGAATGGCCTATCTCGTACCTCAGTGAAACTATAGACCGTAGCTCAAAGATGCATCTTGCTGACGGTCACAACAAGAGAGGCTGGGCCTCTGACTCCTCTGGTGGTTTTCTAGGAGGACAAGCATGTGGAGTGTCAACAGGTAAATAGCAGTCACTGAGGAATCAAACCCGAAAAGACCAGAACAGTCAACGAAAAATATTTCCGTGATATCAGCTGCTGCATATTGTATTTTGTCTTGTCTATTTAATCTTTTCTTTCAGGACAAAGAAGTTACATTTGTTGCTGACTTTTCCTGCAACCAGAAGACTGGGAGCAAAAGTGCGTGGTGGGGGGAGGTAGGGAGAGAACAAGTCTTTGGAATGGAGACATTAGTTAACAGAACAGGATAGTTAATTTAGTTATCTTCACTGTATCTCTGGCCGTTCATTGGGGGTCTTCAGTAGGGATTTCCCTTCTACCCCTAGCCCTTAGTGGAAGGCTTTTTGGGCTCTAGTCCAATGCTCTTCTCTACACATTTTTCTGGGACAGTCCCGCCACCATGAGAGTTTTACCACCCACGTGTATTCTCATTCTCTGACCTTTTTCTCCCTGCCTTAAAAGGCATCTTTGCTTCAACTTCCCGATGCATCTGAAACTCAATAAGCCCAGCTTAAACTCATTTCTTTCTCTTCATCCCACCCCAGAAGACCTCCTTCTGCCTCTTGTGCTCCTCTTTTCAGTTAATGGAAGGACCCCAAGATAAAACCTTGGGGATCACTATAGACTTCTCTCTTTCACTTATGGCCAGTTGATCACGAGGACTTACAAAATATTGTAAGCCCTTTAGATGTCTTAAATCCATCTTCTCATTCCGGTCCTTACCATCACTGTGTATTACGAAGTCCTTTTCGTCCACAGATGAGATTATTCTTTTCTTCGGTGATATCATTTACCTGCCTAAAATTCTTCAGAGTGCTGAAATTTTCTGCCTGAAAGGTAATGTCCAAATCATAATGTCCATCATGTCAGCCATCACCCACCCTCTCCAACCTGATCCACCACAACTCCCCACCTTGTGCCTAAATTCCTTCTGCTTTCCCATGTGTAACATGCTCTTTCCTGCTTCCTTGCTGTTGCTTATGCCATTTTCTGTACCTGGAATGCCTTTTCCCTTCTTCACTTGGCCAACTGCCATTCATCCCCTGAAACTTAATTCAGGCGCTGTCTCCACAAAGTCTTCTCTGCACACCACATACCCACCCCAGGCTCTCCATAGAGTGTGTGTTGGTGTGTGCAGTTATATTATATTGAAGTTGTCCATCTGCACATCTGACTCTCCCACTAAACCTTCAAAGTATAAGCCAACCAGATAGACTCCATTTCCGGATATCTCATAAGACTCACATAGCAACAGTTGCCACAGTTTTTCCACCTCAAACAAAAGCTCCTGTTTCACTGTCTTAGAATCTGCTGTAAAAAATAAATTTGGAAAACTTAGCAAATTGGTAATTTAAAAGTGACAAAAAGGGAAGCTTTTATTAGCAAGCAGGAATATCTTGAGAGAATTGATTCTGGAAGAAGATGTTAGAGATTTTTTTGGTTTGTTTTTTAAACAGCTTCAGTAAGGTATGGTTGACATACAATTAATTGAACTATTTATTTAATATTTATTTATTTGGCTAGCTGAGTCTTAGCTGCGGCACGTGGGATCTTCATTGCCAGTTGCGGGATCCTTAGTAGCAGTGTGCGGGATCGTTTTTTTTTTTTAGTTGCTGCATGCAGGATCAAGTGTACAGTTTGATAAGTTTTGATATATGTTACAGCCATGTAATCATCACTGCTATTCAGATTGTGAATATATCTGTCGCCCCCCAAAGTTTCCTCCTTCCTCTGTGTAATGTCTCTCTCCTGTCTGGGCACTTCCTGCCCTTGATTCTCATTCCTGGTTGATCCCTGATCTGCTTTCTGTCATTATAGATTAGTGTGTGTGTTTCAGATTTTTATATAAATGGAATCACACTGTAAATACTTGGTTTTTTCTGGCTTCTTTCACTCAGCACAATTATTTTGAGATTGATTCATGTTTTGTGTATATCATTCTTCTTTATTGCTGGGTAGTATTCTACTATATAGATATACCACAATTTGTTTATCCATTCACCTGTTAATGGACATTTGAGTTGTTTCCAACTGGAGACTGTTACAAATATAAAAACTGCTGTGGAATTTCACCCTAAGATGACACAGTGAGTCATGCTCTCGTATAATCCCTTCTCCTTGAGTGTGAACAGAACCTGTGACTTTTTTCTAGCCAATAGAATATGACAAAGGTGATTGGATAGCCACCTTTGTCAATTATGTTACATTATATAGGACTCCATTTTAGCAGACTGGAGAGAGATTCTCCTGCTGGCTTTGAGGAAGTAAGCTGCCATGTTGTAAAAATAAGAAGGCTGCATGGCCAGGAACTGCTCACTGCTTCTAGGAGCTGAGAGTAGCCTCTGGGTGACAGCCAGCAATAAAATAGTGACCTTGGCCTTATAACCACAAGAAATTGAATCTGTCAACAACCATGTGAGTTAGGAAAAATGCCTGAGTTCCAGAAAGGACTGCAGCACGACCAACACCTTGGTTGCAGCTTTGTGAGATCCTGAGCATCCAGCTAAGCCATGACTGGACTCCCGACTCATGGAAACTGAGATAAGTGTATGTTGTTTTTAAGCTGCTAAAATTCGTGGGCATTTTGTCATGCAGCAATAGAAGATTAATATAGCCTATAGAAACACTTACGTATCCTTGTATGGACACAAGCTTTATTTTCTCTTGGGTAAATACCTCGAATGGAAATGGCTGGGTCATATGGTGTATAAGTTTTTGAGAAATGGCCAACTATTTTTCAAAAGGATTTTACTATTTTACATTCCCACCAGCAGTGTATGAGAGTTCTAGTTCCTCTACATCCTGGTCAACTCTCGGTATGCCCCGTCTTTCGAATGTTAGTCATTCCAAAAGGTGTGTATTAGTATCTCATTGTTGTTTTAATTTGCATTTCCCTAAAGACTATGATGATAAGCATCTTTGCGTGTGCTTATTTGCCATCCTTATATCTTCTCTGATGAAGTATCTGTTCAAATCTTTTACCCATTTTTTATTGTTTTTTTTTCCTGTTATTAAGTTTTGAAAGTTCTTTAGGTATTCTGCATACAAATTCTTTATCAGATAAATTACAGACTTATCATTAACAAACTAGTAACTAGTCTGCCACTTGGTTTTTCATTATCTTAACAGGGTCTTCAAACAGCAGACGTTTTTAATTTTGATAAAGTCCAACATGTATTTTTTTTCTTTCATAGATTGTGCTTTTGGTGTTGTGTCTAAAAAACTCTTGCCTAACCCAAGGTCACAAAGATTTTCTCTTACTATTTCTTGTAGGAATTTTACAGTTTTAGGTTTTATGTTTAGGTCTATGATGCATTTTGAGTTAACTTTTGTATATGGTACAAGGAATGGATTAAAGTTGTGTGTGTGTTCCTTCCTCCTTCCTCCCTACCTCTTTTCTTCCTTCCTTCCTTCCTTCCTTCCTTCTTTCCTTCCTTCCTTCCTTCCTTCCTTCCTTCCTTCCTTCCTTCCTTTCCTCCTTCCCTTCTACCTCTTTCTTTCCCTTTCTTTCTTCTTTCTTTCTTTCCTTCACCATTTGCTCAAAACACTATCCTTTCTCCACTGAATTATTTTAGTACCTTTGTCAGAAATCAGTTAATCATATATATGTGGGTCTATTTCTGGACTCTGTGATCCACTGACCTGTGTATCTTTACATCAATACCATATTGTCTTAATTATACTATAGTTTTAATTTCTTGTCTTAAAATAAGTTAATGTTCGATAAGAATAAAAATATTCTTATTTTTAGAATAAGCCCATCAATTTCTACCAAAAATATCATGTGAAGATTTTTATTGGGATTGCAGTGACTCTATGGGTCAATGTGTTGAATATGGAAGTTAGATTTTGTCAGATGATTTTCCTGTGTCTATTGAGATAAGCATATGATTTTTCTTTTTCAGTCTATTAGTATGGTAAAATACATTGATTTATTTTTTAAAATATTGCACCAACTTTGCATTCCTAGGGTAAACTCCACTTGGTCATGGTATGTTATCCTTTTATATGCGGTTAATTTGATTTGTTAACATTTCATTTAGAATATTTATATCTATGTTCATGAGGAAAATCAGCTGTAGTTTCCTTCAAATATCTTTGTCTAGATTTGGTATCAGAGTAATGCTTGCCTCATAGAATGAACTGGGGAGAATTCCCTTCTTTTTAATTTTCTGGAAGCGTTTTTGAAGAATTGGTATTATTTCTTCCTTGTATGTTTGGTATAATTCACCAGTGTAGCCATTTGGGCCTGTAGTTTTCTTTGTGGGATGGCATTTAATTACAATTCATTTTTGTATTGGCTTTATGGCTCGTTAGGTTATCCATTTCTTCTTGAGTGACCTTTGGTAGTTTGCATCTTTCATGTAATTTATCCATTTCATCAAAGGGGTCTAATTTTTTTAGCATAAGGTAATTAATAATATTCCCTTATTGTCCTTTTAATATCTGTAAACTCTGTAATTATGTCACTTATATCTTCTCTCTTTTCCCTATCGGTCTCGCTAGAGAGTTATCAGTTTTATTGATCTCAAAGAACTAGCTTTTGGTGTAATTTATGTACTCTATTGTTTTCTGTTTTCTATTTTACTGATTTCCATTATAATATTTATTATTTCCTGTCTTCTGCTTACTTTGGGTTTAATTTACTCTTTTTTCCCTTTAATTTGTTAAGATGGAAATGGAGGTCATTGATTTGAGATCTTCTTTTCTAATATAGAAATTTCATACCATGCATTTCCCTCTAAGTACTGCTTTGGCAGCTTCCCATTAGTTTTTATGTGTTACATTTTCATTTTCATTCAATTGAAAATACTTCTAATTTCCTTTTTGACTTTTCTTTGATCCATATATTATTTTAAAGTATTTTATTTACTTTCCATATATTTGGAGATTTTCCAGAGATCTTTCTCCTGTTGACTTCTACTGTAATTCCACGTGGAAAGAGAACATGCTTGTGTATGATATGAATCCCTTTAAATTTATTGATACTTGTTTAATGGCTCATAGTATGATCTATCTTGGCAAATGTTCCCTGTACATTTGAAAAACATGTATATTCTGCTACTGCTGAGTAGATAGTTCTATGAATGTCAGTTAGGTCAAGTTGGTTGGTTGTGTTGTTCAAGTTTTCTATATCTTCACTGATTTTCTGTCTGCTTGTTTTATCATTTATTGAGAGACATGTTGAACCCTCTGACTATAACTGTTGGTTAATCTATTTCTTCCATCAGTTCTATCAGTTGTTGCTTCATGTATTTTGCAGCTTTGTTATTAGGTTTGTAAACATTTAGGATTATTGTGTCTTCTTGATGAGTGGGCCCACTTATCATTATGAACTGACCTTTGCTTTGAAATCTCTTTTGTCTGATAATCATATAGCCACTTCAGTTTCCTTGTGATTAGTATTAACATGGTATATCTTTTTCTGTTCTATTACTTTTAACCTATCTGTTACAATAGTACCTATCTCTAGAACACTCAAAAAAATTAAATAAATTACTAACAGATGTCCTTTCCCTTCTCCATATTCTATTGGTTAGAAGCAAGTCACTAGACCCAGCCCACACTCAAGGGGAGGGCATAAACATTTTTAAAAATAAATTGCTTACAACAGAACATAAAACATGGTGAATATTCAGTGTATGTTAATTACTATAACCAATTGCTATTTCTCGTCACTATATTCAAGGCAATGAGAACAGTCCCTAATATATCAGTATGTTTTCATTACTTGGGTACAGTTGTATTTATATTTTCTATTTTTAGATGCAAATAGAAAAAATATACTAAAATTATGTGAAGGCCAAAATAGAAGTGTTTAAAAAAATCCAAATGAGAATATTTCCTATTATTTAACCTAAGTGAGGCAGCCTGGGATGGTAGTTAGGAGCTCATATTCCGGAGCCAGAATGCCTGAATGGATCCCCTATGTGCTTACTAGCCATGTGACCTTGGGGAAGTTACTTAACCTCCCTGCATCTTGGTTTTCCCATCATCAGTCAGGGATGGATAATAATAGCACCTAGATTCCTACAGTTGTTGAGAAGACCTCATGCATTGATACATTAATATTTGTAAAGGGCTCAGAACAGTGCCAAACCCATAACAAGTGCTCTCTATATAAATGTTTGATAAAATAAGAAAACAAACTTTACTTCCTTCCACTGATCATTCTAATAAAGTATGAAAGAAATTCATATTCAGAAGGCCTAAACTGAAGCCCATGAATCGGCAGTTTTATTAAATACTCCAGGTGATTCTGATGGAAATTATCAGTGGATGACACTTTGAGACACGGTATAATTCCAAGATTTATTTCAAATATGACTAACAGGGCACAACAAGTGGTACCAGTTGGTAATGGGAGTGTCACCGTGTGTGATGAAGACCCATGACTGAGTGCAGAGCCTGATTTGGAGAAAGATATCTAGTTTAATGTTGAGGTCCCCTAGCCCCCTTGTGACTGGTACAGGTGCATTCAGAGAAGGAAGGAGAAAAGCAGGAAATTCTCTTCAAATTTTTTATTCCTAGAAAGAAAAAAAATTGTTTTCCTATAATGTTTGGACTTACAGGCATGCGTCATTTTATTGTGCTTTGCTTAATTACACTTTACAGATAATTTTTTTTTTAACAAACTGAAGGTTTGTGGCAACCCTGCATTGTCAGATGATGGTTAGTACTTTTTAGCAACAAAGTTTTTTTTAAATCTCTGGGAGTTCTTTATTAAAATTTTTTTCTTCTAGCTTTATTGAGATATAGTTGACACAGAGCATTGTATAAGTTTAAGGTGTACAGCATAATGATTTGATTTACATACAGCATGAAATGATTACCATAATAAGTTTAGTGAACATCCATCATATCATACAGATACAAAATTAAAGAAATAGAAAAAAATTTTTCCTTGTGATGAGAACTCAAGATTTACTCTCTTAACTTTCAGATATAATGTACAGCAGTGTTAATTATCTTTATCGTGTTGTACATTATATCCCTAGTACTTATTTCTCTTATAACTAGAGGTTTGTACCATTTGATCACCTTCATCCAGTTCCTCCTCCCCCGACTCCCTGCCTCTGGTAACCACAAATCTGATCTCTTATGAGTGTGTTTGTTTGTTTTTGTGGTATAATTGACCTACAACACTGTGTTAGTTCCTAGTACACAATATAGTGATTCGGTATTTCTGTACATTTCAAAATAATCATCGTGATAAGTCTAGTTACCATAATAAGGTATTTTTAATTAATTATGTACATTGCTTTCTCAGACATAACGCTATTGCACACTTAATAGGCTACAGTATAAACATAACTTTTATATGCACTGAGAAACCAAAAAATTCATGTGACTTGCTGTATTGCATCACTCGCTTTATTGCGGTGGTCTGGAACCTGCAATATCTCGGAGGTATGTCTCTATGTCATATTTTTAGTTAAGTTTTTCAAATTTTCTTTATTGTTTAGACTCCTCTTTCCCTCCAGATGGCGCCAGTTAACTGTTATTTTATGTACTCAAGTCAAGGTGCACTGACATTTTCCCTGGAAGTCAGGCACCCAGCCTTCCTTGAGACTTTAAAGGTTTGCATAGCACATGAACATAATTTGAGAGTGGCAATATTTTGCTTTCCCTCCCCAGGAAGATGTTTACTCAGTACTAGGAAAGGTTTACTAAGAGGAAAGTAATCCAGAGCTTACAAATTATGCGTGTTGATAAAATCACAGAACCATCCTGGAGAAATCAGTCAGTTCTGACCAATACCTTCAGGCAGGACCACACAGACACCACCCTCTCAGAGATGAGACTGAGTGCAGAGAGAGAACTAGAGAAGCTCAGGGTTTTGTTTAATGACTTCAGACACCAGTGCATCCACTGAGAGCTGCTTTACCTCCTACCTGAGGAAAGGGGCAGTTCTCTAGGGGCTGGCAGAGAGCCAAAAGGCTTCAAGGCCTGTCTCCCACCTTAGATGGCCTTTGCCTCCTTGCTTCTTACTTACAGACCCTGGGTGTCCCTAAAGAATAAATGCTCAGCATCTTTGCATGTGATGGGGGTCTTGGGAGACCCTATCCTATGCATCCCTGTTTACTTGTTTATTAATAAAAGGTATAAGGAGACCCAGAATTTAATTGCTTTTGGTTTTTTTTTTTTTTTTGGAGAATCAATTAAATTTAAGCCACTATCTCCAGAGAGTAAGATCCAAATCTTATCTAAATATTCAATTCCAGGAGGAATATTCAATATTCACCTTCCAAGAGGGAGTACTTTTTGGCTACTCTGAATTCCAGATGCAAAAACATAAGCCCACTTGATAGGGGGTTTTCATCATAAAAGACAGAGAACAGCTGACTCTCATTTTCTGAACAATATCCCTTAATAGATCTGAAGGCTAATTTTAAGTGTTCCACACTCATCTACTATCTGTACTAACCAACCCCAGCCCTTTTTGCTTTTTCTCATGACCTGAATGTCCAAACCCTGCCTCAGACTCTTCACTTTCCTTTTAAGTTCTAGAGACACGACTAGAATTCAAATGAAAAGTGATCGCTCTAACAACCAAGGATAATTATATTTACAAGTTGAATTCCATTTCAACAAAAACAATGACAACATCCAATCTGATCTCTTGAGGCTTTTTTGCATGTCTCAACAACTAGATCATGTTAATAGTGCATTACTGATAGAGAAAAGTGTTTCCTGTAGAGGAGAAAATCATATATAATAGATGTGTTCAAAAGTTGTTATACATGTTGAGGTCAAACTACGTAATTAAGGTATTGTTCTGGTTAAGTGTATGTATAATAATTAATTTATAATATGTCTAAAATCTCAGTCTATGTCACCAGTGAGGGCTATTAATAAAATACCACTTTAATGTTCAAATTATAACTGATTCCTAACATTGTGTGACCACTAGAAGTAAAAATTTCCCTATATTCAGCTGCAAATAACAGAAGACCTAACAGAGGATTAAAGAAATAGAGTTCATTTTTCTCACAAAACAAGGAATCCTGAGGTGGGAAGTTGCTGGCAGTGGTCCAGTTAGTTGTGCAATGATGCCATCCAAGACCACGCTTTTTCTATATTTCCTCCCTGCCATTTTTAGTGTTGGCATTTGTCTCCATACTTTTTGTTTCATGATTACAAGATGGCTTCTAATGCTTCAGACTGCATCTCTGTGTTTAAGAGAGAAAGAAGGGGAGGAAAAGAAAGGCGAGTGATGCTGGCTGCTACCTCTGTTCCAGAGCAGAGGGCTACCTCAAGATGACTCAGTGTCTTCAATGCTAGAAAATAAAACTGCTGGCAAATTTACAGTCAGTTCTGTTAATAATAAAATTTATCTATACCTTCCCTTTTTCATTCACGGTTGATTCAATAGGTAGTTCACAGTATCTTTTGCCACATTTTAAAATGCATAAATTGATAAGGAAGGAAATGGTTGATTCTATATATCAATTTTTATTTTTATAATTTTGTACTTGGAAAAATGTCCTTCTCACTTTGAAGCAAATGAGAGACTGGCAATTGAGACTGCAGAAAATCTAGGCGTTTATATCTTGGTTGGGTAACCAAATACCCTGGATGGCCTAGGACAGGAGCTTTTAACATTTTCTGTGAAACCAGCAGATATAAAAAGAGTCCTAATACTGGGTCCTCCTTGAAGTAATTTCTTCTCAGTCATAAAATAGCTTGGAATGAAGGGATCGTGAGATGATTAGGCCCATTCTGTATTTCAGAATTTGTAGGCTACGATGATGTAGACAGTCCATTGACATCTCATAAACTAGGGTGTGCTTAGAACTTGGCACACTGCAACACATGTAACAGCAGTTAGGGATGGTCAGGTCCAGGATGGCCCCAGAAAGAGGTGACTATATCAGCATCCACTATAAACTGCAGTCTAGAATTCAAGAGACCTAGAATGGGCCCAGGGAGAACAATGTACTGGTGCTCAAGAGCAATTTAGATAGTTATCTAAGAGCAGTAAACTACAATGTCCCGGAGCTGCGGAATTGATGCAGGAGTGGAGAAGAGTAGGATTCAGCATTTAAGACATTGACATGCAGAACTGATGTCACTCTATAAATAAAAGCATTCTGACACTTACATATCCAACCCCTCCAGCTTTGGGCCTTCAGTTGATTACTTTAGTGATCAAATAAGTCCAGTGCCATTGTTCCATATTAAAAAAAAAGTCTGATTTGTACAAAGAGAGAACTAAAAGAGCTCAAGAATTCTTCTTTATCTTTAACTTGGAATTGAATATAATTTGGCCAAAAATTAAAAGAGAACTTTATCAAAGAAAATCTAAAGAATGTTCAGACTCTCAAGATAGCTAAATGGAAGTGAACTTTTACTTAACTTATAAAGACGTAAACTCAAGGAATGTGCTATCTTGTTTTGGTCAGAGCACTTAAAAGATATCCTATCTTTGGCAAAAATAAGTAAATAAACACAATTACTATTAAAGTAAAGGATTTAGGAATGAGGAAAAAAAGGCTGAATTTCATCAAGAAGCTTGGTAAATGTAGATCCAAATAGATACAGTCTTCCAAATTCAATTTGTCTTCCAATTTAAAAAGAGATATGTGAATTTAAAGAAAAATATGAATTTCTGCACTTTAAAACGGCAGCTCATGATTTTGCCGAAATCTGTTAGTTCCATTTGTTCTGAAGTCAAGTTATGAGTACAGTCTTTCTATGGACCAGGGTTATCTATTTTTGCATACAGATGGTATCCCCATTGTAGCCATCCTAACATCTGTAAGAATGTGGTAGTTGATTTGTTGCTTACAAGAGGAAGGAACCAAATAGTGTATCAGTTAGCTTCTGCTGTGTAACAAACTACCTTAAAACCCTGTGGCTCAAACCAACAGCCATTTATTTAGCTCACAGTTCTTCATAGCAGTTTGGGTTGGGCTTAGCTTCTCAGTTCTTCTCGTAGCATTGGGGCTCACTCATGTGTATCTGCAGTCAGCATCCAGCTTAGCTGAGGTCTGTCTAATCTACAGGACCCCAGCTGGGATAGCTTGTCTTGTTCTTTTTGGCCTTTCATCCTTAGTTGACTGGCACAGTCTTGTTTACACAGCAGCTGGACAGGTTTCCAGAGTGAGTGGAAATGTTCAAGGTCTCTTGTCACCTGGGTTCAGAACTGGCACACCATTACTTCCACTGAGTTTTATTAGCCAAAACAGGTCACAAGTTCAGCCCAGATCTGAGGGGAGGACAAATTGACTCCATCTCTTAATGGGAAGGGCTGCGAAGCCACATTGAACAGGACGTGAATACGGGGAGGAGTGAGGAATTGTGGTCGTTTGTGCAATCTACTACAGAAAGGATAGATAAATCAATACAAGCCTTTCTACTACTAGAAAAAGAAGTCTTCACGTGCCAGGCATCGTGCTGCGTAATAGAGATTTTGCAGGAGATGCTCTAGTAGCTATACTATGCCATATGAAATATGGAAGGATAGGCCTGAGCTAGATAAGTGGAAGGTGTTTGCCCCAAGTTTTTATGCCAGGAGCAGTTTCTTTGGTAAAAAGTAAGCACTAGCATGCTATAATGTAAATAGATTGATTTTTTAAAAAATCAATCAGAATAATCAGATCTGGATATTTACCTTCCCTATATGTTCCATAAAGACTTGGATTTTGTCTATGTTCTTCCCTGCTGTATCACTCAGGCCTTGACCAGTGCCTGCCACATAGTAGACACTCAATAATTGTTTGAATGTTGATTTAAAGTCTCTTGGTAGGGCTTCCCTGGTGGCGCAGTGGTTGAGAGTCTGCCTGCCGATGCAGGGGATGCAGGTTCGTGCCCCGGTCCGGGAGGATCCCACATGCCGCGGAGTGGCTGGGCCTGTGAGCCAGGGCCACTGAGCCTGCACGTCCGGAGCCTGTGCTCCGCAATGGGAGAAGGCCACAACGGTGAGAGGCCCGCGTACTGCAAAACAAAACAAAACAAAACAAAAAGTATGAAAAATGAAAATTTGTGAATTACAAAAATAAAATGAAGAAAGGAAACAGAGGCAATTTGATTCCAAGTCTAATTAGTCAATATCACTGTCTTTAAGTATTTAAATAAATGTTTATAAAAAAAAAAGTCTCTTGGTAGAGGGAGGAGGTAATGGGGATATAAGTATATGTATAGCTGATTCACTTCGTAATAAAGCAGAAACTAACACACCATTGTAAAGCATTTATACCCCAATAAAGATGTTTAAAAATAAATAAAGTCTCTTGGTAATATAACTATGTGAACAGAAGGACAGAAGAAGGCAGATAACAATGGTGCTTTTGTGCTGGGGACAAAATCATTCTGGGTGTTCTCACTGGTGTACACAGGTATCTCTGGGGTTTTTTTTGTTGCATATTTAACCTTTTCTGTTGGTATTTAACAGGAGGGAAGTGTAGTAGAGTAGATGTTGCCCACCTGGTGCAGTGATCACCATTCCCAGGTATGGTTGGAAGTGGAGTGGGACTGAGGTGGGAGTTGGGGGTTGACCTCATACTTTTTTGGAATTTGAATCAGTATGTTTGCAGACGAAAGAGAATAGGGCAATCAAAGCAGAGAACTACCGGAAGAGCAGACACTCCATTTTTATTCTTCAGCTACTGAAAGTCTAGATCTTACCTTCCCCACTGCTGACCAATGGCAGTGACTTTGGAAGGAGAGAACAAAGGAGTTGCATACAGTTAGCTGGGGACCAGTAGAGAATACTGGGACCATTTGCTCATTCTTTTGTTTATTCATTTATTCATTCATTCATTCACTCACTCATGTATTGTGATGGTTAATTTTATGTGTCAACTTGACTGGGTCACAGGGGGCCCATATATTTAGTCAAACATTCTGGATGTTTCTGTGAGGGTGTTTTTGGATGAGATTAATGTATAAACCAGTAGACTGAGTGAAGTAAAGTAAATCCCTAATGTGGTGGGCCTTACCCAATCAGTTGAAGACCTGAATAGCTCAAAAAGGCTGACCTTCCCCTGACTAAGAGAATTATTCCCATCTGTGGACTTGTACTGAGATATCAGTTCTTCCTGGGTCTTAAGTCTGCTGGCCTTCAACTGGAACCACACCATCAGCTCTCTGGGTTTCCAGCTTGCTGACTCACCCTGTAGATTTGGGGACATGAAAGCCTCCGTAATCATGTAAGCCAGTTCCTCATAATAAATGTACCTCTCTCTATATACATCCCATTGGTTCTGTTTGTCTAGAGAATCCTAATACATGTATATATTCATTCATTCCACAAATATCTATTGCGTTAAGTACTGGGGATATTGATGAACTCTGCCGTCATTGAGCTTTTAATTTAAGGGCAAATATAAACGAATAAATGGACATGGTATGATAGGTGAAGTTCAAGCTAGGTGGGTGTTACAGGAACCCTTAACTGAGACTTGGGGGACTAAGCAAAAGCTTCTCAGAGGAAGTAACATCTAAGCTGAGCCCTGAAAAATTAGTGGGGTTAGCCAGGCAACGAGGAGAACTGTGGGAAAGTGCATGGGCAGAGGGAACAGTTTATCTAGCGACCTGCATGAGACAGGTGACAGGACACAACATCTGAGAAGACCTCGAAGTGGTTCAGTATAACTGTTTCATAGAGTAGATGGGCGAGAGGTAAGAAAAGAGGCAAGAGAAAGAGGCAGAGGCCAGATCATGCAGGAGGCAGCAGGCCAGGTGAGAAGGGATGATGACCTGACCAGAGCAGAGAGCAGACAAAGAAGTGGGTGGATTCAGGGGTTACATAGGAGGCTGAACTGACAAGAGTGGATGATGAATTACACTTGAGGATAGAGGGGTCAGGGTTTCTGGATGGCCTGAGGCATACTGGGGTCATTTACTGAGATGGGAGATTAAGAAATTTGGGCTGGGATGTTGCTAATAATCCCCACAGGTTTTCTCACTTTTTTTTCCTTCCAAGGTCAAACTTAATATCCATTTTGATCTCAAATGGATAAAACTGGGTTCTGGAGGAAGCCAGCCTCGACTCAAACCTGTGCTCCCCTGCCTGTGGGCTAGAGATGTGACCTTGGGCAAATCTCTTAACCTCTTTGAGCCTCATCTCGCTCATCATACACTGGAGAAAATAATAGTGCATATTTCATAGAGTCGCTGTTGGAGTCAAATAATAAATGGTATACACAGTGCTTCACACAGTGTTGAGTTCCGTAAACGCTAACGACAATTCTTGTGTTGGAAATGGTAGAAAGAGAAAGGAAGAAATCTAGACCCAGAGGCTCTTCAGAAAATCCGGAGGAGTCAGCTAGGCAGGAGCCTGGAGGAGAGGGAAACACAGGGTCTGAGGAAATGTAGTGGACACAGGCCTAGACCATTGTCTTAATCTCGGCTGACACACTTCATCCCAGTGAGAGGCTGACCATAGATGCCTTTGCTCCCTGCGCCAGAAACACATTCCGACCTGCTTCTTTCTGCCCCTTATTGTTCCTCAGTAGTGGTCTTTCATTTGTTTCCCAAATTCCCAGCACCGCATTAGATGCTAACATTCTGAAATTACATATTAAAAACTTCCTTCGACAAGAAAGAGCACAGGTCCTGTGGCACTGCCCTTATGCATCTGGCCATGAAACCCAACCCGGACCCCGTTCTGATTACCAGCCAACACTGACTTTGGTCAAGTGACTTAACCCCACTGTGCCCTGGCTTCCTAACCTGTAAGGTAAAGACGAGAGTAGTAACCACCTCAGAGGGGATCTGTGAGGATTCAAAGTGGGTAGAACAATTGCTGGTCCAAGTACACCTTCAGAAAATGTTAGCCATCATTACAGGGCCAGCAGAAAGACTAGCGAGCCAGGCCGGTGCCTCCTGAGGCCCTTAGGTCCTGAACGGAGCAGTGTCCAAACCCATGGGTAATAAGAGAGGCCAGTTGTCCTGGGTACCCCGCTGCTGGGGTGATAACAACAGCAATACTTGTCAGTTATTAGGTGTTATTTCATTTCCGTTCACAATTCATGGGGGGTGGGTATCGGAAGTTAAAGAACTCTATTGGGCTTAGAACCCAAGACTCCATGAAGGTCTTAGTAACATTTTATTCTGTTGGAGAAAAGCTGCAAGTAGATCACAGGTAAGTTAAAATATAGGTTGGGAGCCCACCAATAGCCACAATCCACAAATGGCACTCCCTAGAAAACCTGGGAATTAAAAAGAGTAATTCTGGTGTCCTAGGAGAAGCTGCAGGGAGATTCTTTTATCTGCACGATGACAGCTGCCTCTCCAGCCCCTGCGGTGCCCCCCCAGCCTGGCAGGAGGATCCCATCTGCTGGCTTCCTCCTCCTCTCCCAGCCAGGCTTATCTGGCAGGCGGCCAGCCTAAGCCAGGGCATCTGAGGAGGCCTGATTTTAATAATTTTCTATTTCCTGTAGAAAACCGGTTTTTTCAGTGGCTTTGTAACTCAACCATTCTTGATCACATCAGGACTAAAACCGGCAGCCAGCGTGGCAGCTCGTGGGCACCCTGTATACAATGGTGCATTGTTTAGCCTTTATTATAATCCAGAGCAAAGTAAGGAAAAGGGAGGAAGGGAAAGCAAAGAAAGAAAAAAGTGAAAGAAAAGAAAAATATTCAAACCTCTTGTATAATTTCATAGTACAGCAGGGAGGTCCCCATTCTCTTTGAGGAAAATACAGAATCAATTAGCCTGTCTCTCTCTCTCTCTCTCTCTCTCTCTCTCTCTCTCTCTCTCTCACACACACACACACACACACATACACACACGCACATCACCTATAGAACAGACAAATGATGGATTCTAAGTTGATGCCTTTTTTCCTGTCTTTTTCTTCTTGACCAACACATCTCACATCCAAGGAGAGTTGAAGGAGTGAAGATCAAGGCCTGAGGAGCAATAGCATGTTTAAAGGGTCTTAGAGACAAGGCAGTGAAAAGAGAGTGGGTCTGAGAGGGCCAAGGAGAGGATGAAAAAAACAGATGCGTAACAAGTATCAGCATATTGAAATTACTGGGTTGAGGGAGAACATGAAGTTAGAAATTATATAAACTGAATGGTCAGACAGTGTCCTATTTCATTCCTGTGTTCTCAGAAAAAGTGTTGCACGTGAGCTATGTTTTGGGCCTCCCTTTTCCAGCCTCATCAAATATCTCTGCCCTTTTCTACACCCGTCTTGGGTGGTCACAAATACAAGTATTTCAGGGTGTCTTGTCTGAGTCCCTGCCCTCCAGTGCTAGACAGACCAGCCTTCTCTTCTGCCATCTAACAAAGCTCACTAGACCCATGTTCTGTCCTCATGACCTACTTCTGAAATTACTGGAGAAACTAGTGAGCGTTTATGGATGTTAATATGCTCCATGTTATGTTTACATTGTTCTGAAGGTAAGAACATGTACAGTTGTTCTATTAGAAATTCTAGGCACCCGGGCAGGTCTGTTGGGGAGAATTTTTCTTGGTGAGCAGTCCTCCTCCTATGTCCAATCAGTCCTATCACAAGGAGACCCAGGATTCATTTACAGTAGAATTGAAATTGTTGGGTATATATCATTACCAAGGGCAGGGCAGAGGTTTGCTGGCAGCCAGGGTACGCTTCAAATGTGATGCAGGGCTTACGTCAGTAGTCTGAATAGATCAGAATGTACTGATTGAAAGGATGTAGGATTCTAATGAGGGTAGGTTTTGAAGTCACTTACCATGGATTCCAGTGTAGAGAGATAGCTAAGCAGGCAAATGAAAAGACACAAGTAAATTAAACCAGGAATAGGTTTGGATACATGGTAGGGTCAAAAGCTAGTTAGGTGGGAAATGGATAAGGGAATGGAATAGACCTTCTAATTCAACTAAACAATTTCCTGTGGAACACCATTATGTCCTTGGCATTGTGTTGGATTCAAAATTATGGGTCATGATACTTATCATCAATATTTTAGTCTCTTTTGGGGTGGGGGGGTGAAGGATTGCACATCATAGTGCATAACCCAATGAGAAATGGGTTCTAACTGAGGCAGGAGTTGGAAAGGAAAGCATAGGAATCATCTAAGAAGCTTCTTCAAAACATAGTCTAGATTTCATGAATCAGAATCTCTGAGATGGGTGGAGTTGAAGATGGGCTTGCCTGGTGTGAAAAGCTTCCCAAGACATTCAGGTGTGTACCCTGGTTAACAGCCATTGAATTAGACCAGCCCTTCTCAGTCTTACCTGATCATGAGAATCACCTGCTTTGCTTGTTGAGCATAGATTCCCTGGCTCCACCCACCTCCAGAGCTGCTGATTCAGCAGGCCTGGCACAGGGCACAGAAATGTTTCTAACAGTTGCTCCAATTTACATAAATGTGTAAAGTTGAAGAATACCAAATTAGTTAATACTTACTTATTCAAGAACTGCTCATTGAGCACCTTCTGTTGTGCTGAATGCTGGGAAAACAGAGGAATTCAATCCTTCTGGCCTGCAGGAGCCCACAGAGAAGACAAATACGAGGTAAGTGCAATGAAGTGCTGGGCTAGGGATGAATGGAGGTTTCAGTAGGGACTGTGGTCAAAGGAGATTTGTTGAAAAGGCTGAGAGTTGAACTGGGCTGTGAAGGATTTGGCTCTGTGGAAAGGAACGAAGAAGAGATCAGATGGACGGGAGGTAGGGATGAGTGTGGCAAAGTTCTGAAACTCTGAGAGGGGAGCGCTGCCTGAATGGCTGTCTCTTTGTGACAGCCGCAGAGTGGCGAAAGCGTGGGCTCGAGGACTGGAGCCTGTGCTGGACCCTCAGCTCAGCCACTGTCGCTGTGTCCCTAGGATGCATTAGAACCCATGTGTACCTGGTTATCTTACTGGCAAAGTGGAAATAGTAATAGGCGTCCTAGGTTGTTGTGGGATTTAGTAAGCAAGTACACCACCTAGCATTTCGTTCAAGTGCTCAATAAATATTACTGCTATTATATTTTACAATGTTTGCTGCTTACAGAGGGCTTTCACCAGCACGAATTCATTTGCTCCTCACAATAATCTTGAGAGGTAGATATTATTATTAATCCCCCTTTACAAATGAGAAAATTGAAGCTAAAAGAGGTCAAGAAATCCAAACAAGCTAATCAGCTTTAACTTGAACCCGAGTCTCTTAACAGGGCATAATCTACTCTTTCTCTTACGGCAAACTGCGGTATTCAGGTTACAGAGGAGTCCTTGAGTGCCAGTTTTAAGAAAGTTAGACTGACTCCTGCACGTAGTAGGAAGCATTTAAGCAGAAGATGGACAAGTTGAAAATGTGTTATGAAAAGTTGAATATTCTGGATAAGATGGGAAATTGGGGGCCCTGAGAGAGAGAAAACTGAGTCATCTGCAGTATTTTAGGAGTAAACTGAACCTTAAGCATAATGAGGTTGGTGAGGAAAGGAAGAATAGGGGGACAGGGACTGAAAAGAAAAGGAAACACACCCTAATAAGCAGTGACAATTGATATACAAAATGCTTGGAAGGGGACGGTCCAACATTCAAAAATTATAGAGGCTGTTTTCACTTCTAATTGCTAGGATCAAGAGCTGGGAGCATTCGATTCTGTTTCTTGTGTTCATTCCGCGTGCTTGAGCATTCTTTCTACAACTTTGCACAAAGCTTTATATTTGCCAAGCGCTGCAGTCATTATTATTTATTGTTTCTCACATCAAGGATCCAAGGTCTCAGCACTTAACTCTAGAAAGTGGTATTCGAATGCCCTGGGGACCTGACTGTGGAGGGGGAAGAGTTTCAGCATCCTAAACATAAATATCTTCCAAGTAAAAGCATCGATTGAGAAGCCTGGATGGATAAAATTAACTGCTGCAATCTTAAAGACGTCTGGTTCACATCCTGGGTAAAAAGGGGAAGAGCTTTATGGAGCCTGTTAACGTCAATATCCAATGACATGAAACAGCATTATGCTAACCCTCTCCCCAAATCCCATCTAGTCCGTTATCTACTGCTCCTCAGTGTGTGGCTCACTGTCCAAGAAGGTCCCCCTTCGTACGGCCAGGTGGGAGTCATACGCTGTCTGCTTCCTTGTCAAGGAACGGATTTGATTTCTGGAAAGGTTACATTGACTGCTGAAGGTCACAAGCTAGTAAGTTGCAGAGCCAAGGTTCAGACAAGTCTTCGTATCTATCTTCATTGCTCTTTTAGGCTTTTCTGGGAAATATGGCACTTGAAAATAATTTTTAAATAAAGCAGGTGTTGATGGAAAAATTCAAATAGCACAGAAGTGCTTGAATCAGGAAGCAAAGTCACCTCCCCACTCCCCCTCAGAGATAATCACTGCTCCAGTTTGATGACATCCTACCAGGTACCGTCTGATGCACGTAAGCATGCACACATGTAAATCTGTACATGTAAGTCTGCGTCATGTCTTCTCTGAAAAAGTAAGAAGGCTCATTCTATTCAGACAATTCTGTAACCTACTGTTTTTCCCCTCAACAACACATCCCAGGTAGCTTTAACATATAGATCAGCCTTGCTGACCTTCAAAGCTATGTTCCAAGGCACCGAAACCTATTTAACCAATTCCTTACTAATGAGCATGAAGCTTGTTTTGATTTCTTTTACCCTTTTTTTAATTGAAGTATACTTGATTTACAGTATCATGTCAGTTTCAGGTGTACAGCACAGTGATTCAATTATACATACACATATATATATTCTTTTTCAGATTCTTTTCCCTTATAGGTTATTACAAAATATTGAGTATAATTCTCTGTGCTATACAGTAGGTCCTTGTTGATTATCTATTTTATATATAGTAGTGTGTATCTGTTCATCCCAAACTCCTAATTTATCTCCCCCCCCTTCCTTGTTGGTAACCATCAGTTTGTTTTCTGTGTCTGTGAGTCTATTTCTGTTTTGTAAATAAGTTCATTTGTATATTTTAATTTTTAGATTAGTAGTTAGTACTCTGTGTTGTGATTTATTTTATTCTTTTAAAAAAATACTTCTTTAATTATTTTTGGCCATATATCTTTGTGAACTAGTATTGTTATGGGGGAAATTCCTAGAAATTGAGTTGCTGGAGCAAAAGGAATATTTATCTTTTATTTTGATGGGTATTTCCAAGTGCCAAATAGCTCTCTAAAGTGTTTGTCTCAATTTATCTTTCCACCAACAGAGTATGATGCTATTGCCTCATATCCTCACCACCACTAAGTATTACTAATCTTTTTAAGTTTTCCAGTGTGATAAGTGAGGTGTTCATTCACTGACTCTTCTTCATTCATTCAATCAACACAAATGTACTGAGTGCCTACCATGTGCCAGATACCATTCTAGTTCCTGGAGATACTTTAGTGTAAAACACAATGTCTCTGACCACACAAAGATTAACTCTGTTTTAGAGGTGAAAGGCGTAATAAATGTAATAACAAATATATACTGGGTACATAATAGGTCGGGGGTATTAAGTGTTGTGGAGAAAAATACAACTGTGTAAGGGTGATAGGGAGTGAGGGAGAGAGGGTTAGCATTTACTAGAGTGTGCACAGGGAAGCCGTCTCTCATCAGAGATGCTTGAGCAGACACCTGAATGATGTAAGGGACTAAGCCAAGCCTTTGCCAAAGGGAAGAAACTTCCTGCCTCAGAGCAAAGAAAGCCCTACCAAAGCCCCTGGGGCAAGAGCCCGCTTGGATTCTTTGAGAACAGTGAAAAGGGAGTATGTCTAGGGTCGAGTGAGCAGGCTGAGTGAGGGTAGGGGTCATGTAAAAAGTCTTTGGTTTTAACTCCAAATGAAAACTTTGGGAGTGTTTTGAGTCAAGGCAGGGAGCATTTTAAAGGATTGCCCTGGGTCCTGGGTGGTGAATAGACCATCCAGGCAAAGGGGGTGGCTATGAGATGAGTGAGGACATGATGCAAAAATCTAAGGGAAGTGTGGTGGTGGCTTAGCCCATGGTAGTAACAGGGAAGGCAAGGAGAAGGCAAGGTCAGATAACTTTGAATGTAGTTTACAGGATTTGCTGATGGTTTGGATGTAGGGTGTGAGAAAAATAGGTACATCAAGAATGCCCCCGGGGTTTTTGCCCTGAGCAACTAAAAAAATATAATTGCCATTTCCTGAGATGGGGCAATTGTGGGAAGAGCAGGTTCGGGGTTGGGGGAGAAATCAAGAGTTTAGTTTTGGTCATGGTGAGTCTGCGAAGAGACAAACAAGATGGCCAGCCAGAGGACCCCCAGAGGTTCTCTCTGAGTTGCCTGGTGATGAGCTAGGCTGGGATGGGTGGCCCCCAGTGCCCCCATCAGGAAGGTCAGGGTTCCAGATGCTATCAGTACAACACCACTTTCTTAAGGAAGCAGGGAACAATAAAAGGAGATGGGACTAACTGGCCACCTGGGAGAGTGGAAGAGTAACTGGAGAAGAGAAATGTAGTAGTGGGATTTCTCTCTTCGTCATATGCATCATTTGCATTAGTAGCGAAGTTCAGCTCTGTGTGTATATGTGTGTGTGTGAGTGTGACTACGTGTGAGATCATCATACTTTAAGACTGGCCTAGACAATCTTTTGGGTTCCATCTACCTCTAATTATCTGCTTCTAGGAATAAAGCATCTTTGAGTGAAACTTTTTATAATATTACTATTCTCTTTTAATAAAAGCATAATTCACTTTTTTCAACATTTCAGGCTGTCTTTATTTAGTTGTCTCCTAAGTGACATGGGCAGGTCAGCCTTCCCCAGACAGGGCAAATGCACATATAATATTATTGGACTTAACATTATTTAAAGAGAACTCACTAATGCCCTGCCCTTTCATACTATATAAGAAAAGCAGAATAATACCGCAAATCAAGTGAAGGACTTGGAGCCTGACTCCTCTTCCTATTTGCCGTATGAACTTGGGCTAGTCAACAACTCTGAACCACAATTTCCTCATCTGTAAAACTGGGATAATAATCTTCATATACTTCATGGAATTTTTGTGAGATCCAAATGAAAAATCATGCACATAAAGTCCTTTTGTAAGTGGTAAAAGTACAATTCAAATGAAAGTTGCTGTAGTTCCTTAATACACAGTACTCTATAATAGCAGTTTTCATGCAACCCCATATATCAATGTTATTTGTGTATGCTATTTGTCTTTATTATACTACGAGAGCCTAGAAGCATTTATTCATCCTTATGCCCTTACAATGTGTTGCATCTTGTTTGATATTGACTGTGTAGGTGCTTAAACAATGTTTATTGAATTGAATTGATGTTGGTGGTCACTTATCTTCCTTGTTGCTAAATTTTATAATGTAACACCTAGAGCATAGAAGGTAAGTCTAAGTAGTGCATACAGTAGTTCTCAGATGTTTCCAGGGAAAACAAGTCTTATGCATTTGTTCATTTGGCTTTCTGTTTAGAATTAATTCTCTCCCTCCTATCAAGAACGTATGAGGCATCTTGCACAATTAAACAAAATGTTAAGGGATGATGAACATCAAAAACAAAATTAATCGCATTAAAATGAACAAAGGAATTCAAAGAGTAGAGGAATATTATCAAGCACATGGAATGGGTTAGTTACTGCATTTAAGACCATTAGTGCTGAAAGCATCAGTGTTCCTGTTTTCTTTTTTTTTTAATAGACCTTTATTGGAGTATAATTGCTTTACAGTGTTGTATTAGTTTCTGCTGTACAACCAAGTGAATCATCCATGTGCATACATATATCCCCATATCCCCTCCCTCTTAAGCCTCCCTCCCACCCTCCCTATCCCACCCCTCTAGGTGGTCACAAAACACTGAGCTGATCTCCCTGTGCTATGCTGCTTCTTCCCACTAGCCATCCATTTTACATTTGGTAGTGTATATGTGTCGATGCTACTCTCACTTCGCTCCAGCTTCCCCCTCACCCCTGTGTCTTCAAGTCCATTCTCTATGTCTACGTCTTTTTTCCATAGTGGACAGTAGTTTTCAGGGAGGGGAAGAAAGCCATTGTTTCATCTCACATGCCAGCACCTCAGATTTGTTTTGTTCCAGGTGCTGATCAATTTAATCTCCATATTCCACCACAAGTGTGTGGAAAGTGTCTTGGTGAACTTCCTGTCACTGGCCCTTGAAATTGGCATCTCTTTGGTATTGAGCTGCACTCACTCTTGAGGCAATGGTGCCTTAAAATCATGGTATGTTGCTACAGCACTGCAGAACTCCCTTGGAAAAACATATTACAACCTCATTAAAACCACATTAGTTTATCATAATTTACAGTGAGAGAACTAGAAGATGAATTATTGAGTAACTTCTTATTAATACAAAAGAAGTCTGTTACACTAAATTATAAACTGTAGTTTAAGGCATCAGTGACAGGCCTCAGAGGCAGAATATATAAAGATGCTCTTCAAACCAAATGCCCCCACTACCCAAGAATGGTCATAGGCCTCCTGAATGTCAGTATCTGCAGAAAGAAGATGTGGTTCCTACTAGGCTCTTCACAGATTATTTAAACATAAATGGGACTTAACTACACAAAGTTGTTATGAGATAAATAATGTGTGTAGGGCCTGGTACATTTCTATGGAAGGGAAACGATGAGGTTCCAGTTTGCTTAACACTTCTAAGAATCAAGTTCCTATTGACAGAACTGGAAAATCCACAGAAAGGAAAACAAGCCACAGCTACGGAGCACCTACTAGCTGTCGGCACAGCATTTACATCTAACCCATTCTTCACAACTACTGCTCAGCAACCTGTTTTTGAGATGAAGAAACTGAGGCTCAGGGGGGTAAAGAACTTGCTCAAGTTAGTTAGGGACAGAGTCTGTCTGACCTCAGTCTGACTTCAAAGAACATCTACTTCACCGTACAGCTTTTATTCTGAAATAGCTCTTTTATCCCTCATGCTTGGGAGGAGAGGTATACAAGATAACTAAAGTTTTCCCCTTAGGCACAGAAAATCTTAAATGGAAATGTTTCTAGAATATGTTGTTTTGCTACCTTAAAAATCAGGATATGCTGAATGTAGATTAACCCTTTTTTAAAAATAAAGGACTATTATATAATAATTCACTTATTATGCTGTAGGTGTAGGTTGACTGCAACTTACATGACCCCTTCCCCATGGCTGTGGTGCAGACCCCACGGTGGGCCATTTTGTACCCTATGGACAGGATCAACATCTTAAGGAAGGTCAAGTGACAAGATAGAAAGATTCTGAGCCCCAGAAGACTTCACAGAGCAGAGTTACCATAAGTGCTTATATGTTTACAGAAAAGAAAAATGACTATACCAGGGGTTGGCAAATTTTTTCTGTAAAGGATCATGCGGTAAATATTTTCAGCTTTGCAAGCCATATGATTAGTGTTGTGACTACTAACTCTGCTGTCATAGCACAAAAGCAGCCATAGATGATTCATAAATAAATGGGTGTGGGTATGTTCTAATAAAACTTTATTTACAAAAACAGGTGGTGGGCCAGATCTGGCCCCAAGGCCATGGTTTTCTCACTCCTGATTTATATAATTGAAAGCATGCTATTTTAGGTCTGTCAGAACAACTGAACCTATATTCTAAGTTATTTAAGTGCTAACCTGAAATTTTTAAACCTGTTTTCCTTACCATCTGGTTGCTACCTAGTCATTTTTCTTTTTTCTCATGAAAATAGAGAGAAACAATTTCAGTTGCGTGACCTCCTAAAAAAAGTAATATGACCATCTTTCTATGAATTTATTCATTGTATGAAAGATCAAAGTAGCTTGTCCCTTCAGTCAAAAGAATCATCATCGTCACAGTTTTTATCAATTTATTTTTTTATTTTGACAGAGCTCAAGCATTATGCTTTTTTCTATATCAGAATCCTCTTTACAGCCTAGTCAGTTTCAACCCATTTTCCTTTATTTATTTTATAAATATTTTCCGGTGCACATGTGTCAGGCAATGAGTTAATTCTCTTTCTTTCACTTATTGTTCTGCAAAGTGAGAAATTTAATTATGGGTAAAAAATTTACTCTTTATGAATTTTTAAAGGATTTGTACTAAAACAGAGCCATTTTGGGTACTATAGCATCAATAGACTTCCCATTTTAGTTTCCATTTATGGGGCTTAGTTTTTTGGGTTTTTTCTGCGGTACGTGGGCCTCTCACTGTTGTGGCCTTTCCTGTTGCGGAGCACAGGCTCCGGACGCGCAGGCTCAGCGGCCATGGCTCACGGGCCTAGCCGCTCCGCGGCATGTGGGATCTTCCCGGACTGGGGCACGAACCCGTGTCCCCTGCATTGGCAGGCGGACTCTCAACCACTGTGCCACCAGGGAAGCCCTGGGGCTTAGTTATTTGAGCCTCTGTGGTTATGTCCAAGTTCATTATAATAACCTGAGAATTTAAGATTTTTTTATATGTATAACTGAGGTTTTATTGTAAAGCAGAACTAATATATGACTTTATGAGAAAATGTATGATTCCTGTATGTGGAATCTTTTCTACTTTTAAAATTAAATTAACAGTGGCTTTGATGGAGTAACTTGTAGCAGAACAAAGAAATAAGCAGAAAAGCTAGAAAAAAAACAAAAGAAAACCCAACCAGATAAGTAGGAAATCTAGATTAAAAACAAAAACAAACAAACAAAAATCTGCAGGAAGCTATAGAGATACAGAGGCAGCTAGGATATAAGGGATCAAGATTCTAGAGAGAAGGAAACATTACTGTTTCATGAATAAGTTCATTTGTGTCATATTTTAGATTCCACATATAAGTGATATCATATGATATTTGTCTTTCTCTTTCTGACTCACTTTGCTTAGTATGATAATCTCTAGGTCCATCAGTGTTGCTGCAAATGGCATTAATTCATTCATTTTATGGCTAATATTCCATTGTATGTATGTATGTGTATATATATATATATATATATATATATATATATATACACACCACATCTTATTTATCAATTCATCTGTCAATGGACATTTAGGTTTCTTCCACATCTTGGCTATTGTAAATAGTGCTGCTATGAACATTGGGGTGCATGTATCTTTTTAAATTAGAGTTTTCTCTAGATATATGCCCAGGAGTGGGATTGCTGGATCATATGGCAACTCTATTTTTAGTTTTTTAAGGAACCTCCATACTGTTTTCCACAGTGGCTGCACCAATTTATATTCCCACCAACAGTATGGGAGGGTTTCCTTCTTTCCACACCCTCTCCAGCATTTATTATCTGTAAACATTTTAATAATGGCCATTCTAACTGGTGTGAGGTGGTACCTCATTGTAGTTTTGACTTGCATTTCTCTAATAATTAGTGATGTTGAGCAACTTTTCATGTGCCTATTGGCCATCTGTATTTCTTCTTTGGAGAAATGTCTATTTAGGTCTCCTGCCCATTTTTTGATTGGATTGTTTGGGTTTTTTTGTTATTGAGTTGTATGAGCTGATTGCATCTTTTAGAAATTAATCCCCTTTCAATCATATTGTTTGAAAATATTTTCTCCCAGTCCATAAGTTGTCTTTTCATTTTTGTTTATGGTTTCCTTTGCTGTGCAGAAGTTTATAACTTTGATTAGGTCCCATTTGTTTATTTTTGTTTTTATTTCTATTGCCATGGCAGACTGACCTAAAAACATTGGTATGATTTATGTCAGAGAATGTTTTGCCTATAATCTCTTCAGGCAGTAGCAGTTTTGATTTCTCGTCTTTCTTATTTTGTTTATTTGGGTACACTCTCTTTTCTTCTTGGTGAGCCTGGCCAGAGGTTTGTCTGTTTTGTTTACCCTTTCAAAGAATCAGCTCTTGGTGTTTTTTGGTTTTTGGTTTTTTTTGAACAAAGTTGGTTTATTGCTGGATGCAACAAACAGCTCTTGGTTTTATTGATTTTTTTCTATTGTTTGTTTAATCTCAATTTTATTTACTTCCTCTCTGATCTTTATTATTTCCTTCCTTCTGCTGACTCTAGGTTTTGTTCATTCTTCTTTTTCTAATTCTTTTAGGTGGTAAGTTAGGTAGTTTATTTGAGATTTTTCTTGCTTTTTTTTTGAGGAAAGCGTGTATCACTATGAACTTCCCTCTAAGAACTGCCTTTGTTTTACCCCATAGATTTTGTGTGGTTGTGTTTTCATTGTCATTTGTCTCAATATATTTTTAAATTTCCTCTTTGATTTCATCATTGACCCATAGGTTTTTAGTAGCCTGTTGTTTAGTCTCCATGTAATCATTTTTTTCTCATTTCTCTTTCTGTGGTTGATTTCTAATTTCATGCCATTGTAGTCGGAAAAGATGCTTGAAATGACTTCTATCCTCTTGAATTTGTTGAGACTTCTTTTGTGTCCTAGTATGTGGTCAATCCTAGAGAATGTTCCATGTGTGCTTGAAAAGAATGTGTATTCTGGGGTCTTCCCTGGTGGTGCAGTGTTTAAGAATCTGCCTGCCAATGCAGTGGACATGGGTTTGAGCCCTGCTCTGGGAAGATCCCACATGCCGCAGAGCAACTAAGCCCATGCGCCACAACTACCGAGCCTGCGCTCTAGAGCCCACAAGTCACAACTACTGAAGCCTGCATGCCACAACTACTGAAGCCGCATGCCTAGAGCCCATGCTCCACAACAAAAGAAGTCACTGCAATGAGAAGCCCGTGCACCACGACAAAGAGTAGCACCCGCTCGCTGCAACTAGAAAAAGCCTGCACGCAGCAACATAGACACAATACAGCCAAAAATAAAATAAATAAATTTATAAAAAAAAAAAAAAGAATGTGTATTCTGGTTTTTTGGGGATGTGTTTTCCTGAAAACGTCAATCAAATCTAACTCTTCTGTTGTGTCATTTAGGATCTCTGTTGCCTCACTGATTTTCCATCTGGAAGATCTGTCCGTTGATGTGAGTGGGGTTTTAAAGTCTCATACTATTATTTTGTTCTCATCAATTACTCCCTTTATGTCTGTTAGTATTTGTTTTATGTATTAGGTGTTCCTATATTGGGTGCATATATGTTAACGAGTGTTATGTCCTCTTCTTGTATCAATCCTTTTATCATTATATAGTGTCCTTCTTTATCTTTCGTTATGGCCTTCGTTTTAAAGTCTATTTTGTCTGATATGAGTATTGCTACCCCACTTTCTTGTCATCTTTTTCCATCCCCTCACTTTCAATCTATGTGTGTTCTTTGCCCTAAAGTGAGTCTCTTGTAGGCAGCATATTGTAAACTCTTGCTTTTTGGTCAAATCTGCTGCTCTATGTCTTTTGATTGGAGCATTTAGTCCATTGACATTTAAGATAATTACTGATAGATATGTATTTATTGTCATTTTAAACCTTGTTTTTCACTTGATTTTGTATTTCTTCTTTCTTTTTGTTTCTATTTTTCTATTGTATGTTTTTGCTTTATGGTTACCCTGCTTTTCAAGTATGTTAACCTATTACTTATCTATTTGCTTTAGACTGGTCAAACACATTCTGAAAAATAATCTACATTTTCATACTCTTTTCCCCAACATTTTATGATTTTGATGTCATCTTTTATATCTTCATGTTTATCTTTTTGCTGTTCTTTGTAGTTATCATCACTCTCACAAATTTTTTTTAATTTTTTTAAATTTTTTTTTAATCTGTGTACTGGCTTATTTAAGTGATTTACTTTCCAATTATGATTTTCTCTTTCCTATACATTCTTGCTTCTTTTAGAGAAGACCTTTCAATATTTATTTTAGGATAGGATTAGTATTGCTGTATTCTTTTAGTTTTTGCTTGTCTGAAAAATTCTTTCTCTTTCCTTCTGTTCTAAATGATAATCTTGCTGGGTAGAGTATCCTAGGTTGCAGGTTTTTCCCTTTCAGGACTTTAAATATATCTTGCCACTCCCTTCGGTCCTGCAACATTTCTGTAGAGAAACCAGCTGATATAGCATTATGGGGGTTCCCTTGTAATTAACTCTTTGTTTTTTTTTCTTGATGCCTTTAGAATCATCTCTTTAACTTTTGCCATTTTAATTAAAATATGTCTTGGTGTAAGTCTGTTTGGGTTCATCTTGTTTGGAAACTTCTGTGCTTCCTGTATCTGGATATCTGTTTCCTTCTTTAGGTTTGGAAAGTTTCAGCCTTAATTTCTTCACAGACAAAGACATTTACATTGCTAATTATTTTGGTCCAAGAAATTGATGTCAAGATAGAGAATTTCATTTAAAAAATATGTTCGATTTTAAAAATAAAATGGCTTTTCTAGTTCAAGTAAATACAATAAGTGAAATTAAAAACTCAGTGGATGGATTTAACAGCAGATTAGACAGAGCTAAAGAAAGCTAAGTGACTTGGAATATAGGTCAATAGAAAATATTCAAACTGAAGCATGGAGAGCAAAAAGTGTGGGAAATGCAGAAAAGAACTTAGGAGACATATGGCATGGTAAAATTTTACTGAGTGGAAAAACAACCCCAACTCAGATGCTAGGACTTCAGGAACAGACACTATAAGTAATGTGATGCCAATAAATTTGAAATTGTAAGTAAAACAACAAAAATCTTTGAAGCACACAGCTTAACAAACTTATACAAGAGGAAATAAAAAATCCAAATAGCCTTTTTCCTAATAAAGAAGTTAATTTTGTTATTAGAAACCTTCCTACAAGGAAATCTCCAGGCCCACATGGTTTCACTGATAATTTCTCTAATCATTTTAAGAAGAAATACACCAATCTTGCACAAACTCTCCCATATATATCAGTATATATATTTTTCATGCTAGCATAGCTTTGAGATAAAAAACTGACAAGAACATTGCACTATAAGATATGAAAATTCAGGCCAATCTCTCCCATTAACATAAATACAAAAAAATCTTAAAAGTATTAGCAAATAAAATCTAGCAATATATTTAAAAGATAATATATCATTACCAAATTGGATTTATTCCAGGATTGCAGAGGTAGTTTAGTATAGAAAATCATTCAATGTAATTCACTATATTAACAGAGTAAAGGAGGAAAATCATATTGTATCCATAAATAAAGAAAAAGCATTTGACAAAATTTCATATCCATTCAAGATTAAGTATATATATATATATATATATATATATATAAATATATATATATAAAGAGAGAGAGAGAGGAATAGAAGGGAATTGCCTTAATCTGATGTAGTATTTGCAAAACAAAGAGAAAACTACCCCCTACAATATTTAAGGCTTTTACTCTGAGATTAAGACTGAATCATGGATGTCTGCTATTCCTATTTAGTCAACATTACCAGGTCAAAGGCAAAGGGTTAGAAGAAAGAGCATGTGGCAATATCTCTAGAATCATGAGTGACATAACCATTTTCCATCCCTATTTTATGCCTCCAACATTATTCCATACCTACTGCTATCACAGTACCCAAATCACTTGGTAGTATTTATATTTATTTGCAAGTTGGCTTCCATTAAGTGATCTATAAACTTCTTGAAAATAGGAATCTTGTTGACTCTTTGCTATAATCCCCAGAACTTTATACAGTGCCTCACCCATGGAAGACACAGTATTAGTTGAATATTTTGTTAAATTATAATGTTCCCCAAAGCTCCTTGTCCAAGTTACTACTGGTGTGAAATTTCAAGTTAGAAGATTAAAACATTAACCATTATATATATATATATATATATATATATATATATATATATATATATATATAAAATCATACAGGAAGTACTTGGAATTAACTAAGCCATACTCTTAATAAAAACTGGACTTCCCTGGTGGCACAGTGGTTAAGAATCCACCTGCCAATGCAGGAAATGCCGGTTTGAGCCCTGGTCCGGGAAGATCCCACATGCCGTGGAGCAACTAAGCCTGTGTGCCACAACTACTGAGCCCGTGCGCCACAACTACTGAAGCCCACGTGCCTAGAGCCTGTGCTCTGCAACAAGAGAAACCACCACAAATGAGAAGGCCACACACCACAATGAAGAGTAACCCGTGCTCGCTGCAACTAGAGAAAGCCCTCGTGCAGCAACGAAGACCCAATGCACCTAAAAAAAAATAATAATAATAATAATAAAAAATAAAAACTTATATCCTCTAAGAATTAGACTGTAAGGGCAGCACATCTTCATCACTGCCCCTTCTCTATTAGGAATTTGACCTAGCACCAATATAATGGAAGCTCTGCGAAGCCTGATTTTTTTCTTCGCTCTCTTCAGGACCAGAGTCTCATGTTGTTGTACCTGATGTCTAGTTGTTGAATACAAGGAAACCTGGGAATTTGAGCTTTGACTTCAACACTGGGGAGGCTGGACTCATAACTTAGGAATTCTGAATTGTAAAAAAGTTATTCAAACTATGATGGCACCCATGACTGTGAATGCAAATGTTCACTGTATAGAGTTAAGATCTTTTTTTTTTTAAACAGCATTTTTATTGAGATGTAATTCACACACCATAAAATTCACCCTCTTAAAGTGTACAATTCAGTGATTTTTAGTATATACACTGAGTTGTGTAGCCATCTATCTAGTTTTGGAACATTTTAATCACCACCAAAGAAGCCCCATCACATTAGCAGTCACTCCCCATTTTTCCTTCCCCTCAGCCCCTGACAACCACTGATCTACTTTCTGTCTCAATGGATTTGCCTATTCTGAACATTTCATATAAATAGAATCGTATAATATGGATCTTTTGTAACTGGCTTCTTTCATTTAGCCTAATGTTTTCAATGTTCATCCATGTTGTAGCATGTATCAGTACGTCATTCCTTTTAGTGACCAAATAATATTCCACTGTATGGATATACCACATTTTGTTTATTTACTCATCATCTGGTAGACATATTTGTTGTTTCCACTTTTGGGCTATTATGAATAATGCTGACATGAACATTCATGTACAACAACTTGTGTGAACATAAGATTTCATTTCTCTTGAGTATATATCTAGGAGTGGAATTGCCGGATCATATAGTATAAAGATCTTAATCATTTTTCTGCCTTATATTTTTCAAAGACTTTTCCTAAGTTTGTCTTTTCCCTTTTGATCTTACTGATTTTTTGTTTGAGGTTTTAGTTTTTTACATAGAGAAATTTATATCTTTCTCTAGTCATAGTTATTTATTATTTCTTTGTGCTTTCTTACTGAGAACTTTTAGAATATGTTTGAATTCCTAACTGGTTTATCTACAGAGAGAAATTACCTCATCATGTCCATTGGAAGTATTCTGATCCATACCTTCCAGCATTTTATTTCCAATGGTTAGTACCATACTGATATGCTTTTGTTGTTATTGTTCAGTGTGTGGAAACAGGAATTATAAACTAAAAACTTTGTTTCAGCCTTCATTACAATTAAATTAAAATGCAAACCTTAAACCACAATGGTATTTAATCAGAAGTCTTTGAGAGGGAATAATCTTGTTGACATGTCCTTTGATATTTCAAAGCACTGGGCTACTCATTACCTTCCTCATGAGATAAGGAAAGGAAGCTGGAAACATTTACATTTCTGTGCCCTCAGAAGCACAAGGACCAAAGAGTCTAGACAGGTGGGGGAAAAGGGCAATTGAACTGTAACATATCCTGTTTGCTCACATATGCATAAAATACCTCTGAAAGAATGGGATAAGAAACTAACAATAGTGGTTTTCCCTAAGGAAGGGAATTGGGAGATTGTGAGAAGTGGGTGGGAAGTCTCTTCACTATTATACTATTATGCTTTCTGAGTTTTTAACCATCTGCCTCTGCTACCTACATAATAAATAATAGAGAGATAAAAAATAATACCTTTAAATAAATACAGATTTCTTAAAGTCTTGTTATGTTATTGAGAAGTAGCAAGAAGCTTCTTGTGATAGTCAAGGTTTTAAAAAATTCTTCCGGGACCGTTCAATTCAGGCTTTCTGTTTAATCTCACAGGAATGTAACCTCCAACTGTAGAACATGGATTGACCACAAAAGCTTATAAATATCTTATTGTTCATTTAACCTCTAGCATGTTTGTTGTAGGAAAGAGAATTTGTTCTCTTAAATTGCAAAGCTGCCATCCAGTCTTTTGTTAAACCAACCCATCAGTATATAAATCAGGTAAGCTCTTCCAGTATTAACAAAGACCTTAGATCCTTGGTCTAATTTTTCTCCTTTTTTTTTTTTTTTTTTTAAACAATTGAGGCAGTCACATTTCTCTCAAGAAATCAACAGATTGATATTTGGATTTATATTTCAGCCTTCTATGAATTTGATTAATATGAATAAATTCCTGAGAGGTTGATAATGCAAACCTGGTACTTGGCAGCCAGACAGCCAGTGCCTCCTGGTATCAAAAATTCGGTCAAAAATTCTATATGTAAGTAGACTATTCCTTCAACTATATAAAAATTTGGATGCCTATAAACAAGAGCTAGAAGATAATAGGGGAATATAATAATAACAAAGATATTAATAGCTACCATTAACTGAAAACGTACCCTGTGCCAGGTGTCACACGAAGACCTTTACACATATTATATTCTCACTTTCAAAATAACATTAAACAGAATTGTTACCTTTTACGTGAGGAAAATGAGGCTTAGAGAGGCTGTGGAACTGGCCATGGTCATGTAGCTGGCAGAGCTGGGATTCAAACCCGTGGCTATCCTGAGACTGTGATCTCAACCAGTAACTACTTCTGACAAAATAACAGGTAGAATGAAGGAATTATGGGAAATGTTTTGCTTCTTAGGAAAACTTTTTTAAAATGTTAAGATATTTTTAAGTTTAAAATTCAAAAGGAAAGAAATCTATTCTACTGTGTTCCCAGTAAAACTGTAAATACATTTAGGAAATGGGTAATAGGTACACTCAGCAGGAACTGTAATAGACTACTACCATCTGGTTATTCTGGTAACTCAGTATCAGCATCAGAAGCTGGGATGGGGCTGCTGAAGGCCTGGAGCCCCATGAGGCCACAGCTGAATTAGGAGGTGAAGGAAGGTCCCCAGAGCAGGGCACCATGGCGAGGGCGGGTGCTTCTTCCAGGGGACTTCTGCATGCATGAGACAGGGGAAGGAGAAATGGGACAGAACAGAAATCAAATTGCAGTCTTTGGGAGTGTGACCCAGTGAGTCTTGCCTCTGTCCTTCCCTTACCTCTATCCAGAACACCCCCATGCCCCAGGTCCACAGACACTGTGCTGAAGTGGGAATGGCCACAGCCCGGTAACATCTGCCCAACTGAGGCTTCCAATGGGTCAGAAATGAGAAGGGGAGGCCTTGAGCCTGTCCGTACCTGCAGCCAGAATCTCTGGCCTTAGGATGTATCTCTTGTTTACTCCATCATTCATTCTTTCAGAGATGAAGTACTTTTTATTATGAAAAATTTCAAACATGCAGCAAAGTGAAATAATTTTACAATGACCACTCATACACCCACCACCTAGATTTTATCATCAACATTTTGCTATACTTGCCTATCAGTTATCTATTAATCCTTGTATTTACTCATGATTGAGTCTTGATTCTGGAAGTTCAGGATGGAGCAGAGGAGAGGGCTAGCCTCAGAGAGGAAGCAGCCTCTAGTCTCACTGTGCAATGCAATCTGCCCCAATGACTTGTTTGTCTGGGGTCTTATTCCCTTCCCAGTGCCTCAGTTCTAGCTGCTCTCAGACATTCTTCCTTATTTTTCTCACCATCAACACTAGTTCTCAGCATCTGTATTCATAAGATGTCGGTTCCATAAAATCTTCAGCAGTGAAAGGGATTTTATAGGTCAGTAATGTCCAACTCCTACAGTGTAAATAAACTTCTCCCTTGGACATTTATATCCTCACCGGGATACGTTCTGTATAATAATAACTACTTTCCTTGGAATAATGGCTTGGAGTTACAAAAGGACCTTCACGTACAACCTGGCACACAGAGAAAATGATTGCATCTCTGAAGCACATTGAGGTAAACCAAGACAACTAGTTCATGACTTTGGGCACCCCAGACTCTGCTGCCCTGGTTTAAGGGAACTGGGATCTCAGCATATCAGTAACCTATTCCAGGCACGGGTGAGAAGTTCCTTTGCTCTAGGAATTTACAGCCTGGGACTCTTACTAATCAAGGAAGTTGCCCAACGTCCCTCAGTCTCAATTTTTTCTGAAGAATGGGTTTACTGTTATTAACTACCCTGAAGAATAACTGTGGAAAAAAAAAATTCACTAAGCCCTTTGCTAACCAGTATATTTCCTTCATATTAGGTAATCATCTCACTAACCCCTAGTAGTAGGTACTGTTGTTTTCTGCATTCTAAAGATGAGAAAACCGAGGACTAAAAATGTTAAAAATAACTTTCATAAGGTGGCAAGTGGGGTTCAATGCCAGGACTTGAATCCCGGTTGGCCGGGCTGCAATGCTCACCCTTTTAACCTCTGCACCAGTCGTTCTCAATCTGGGGCAGTTTTGCCTCCAGGAGCATCTGATAATATCTGGAAATATTTTTGGTTGTCACAACTGAGGGAAATGCTACCAGCATCTAGCGTGTAGACAACAGGGATGCTTCTAAGTATCCTATCATGTGCACGACTGCCCCTCACGGCAAAGCATTATCCAGCCCAAATGTCAATAGTGCAGAGGTTGAGAAGCCATGTTCCATATTTATTGTCTCCAACTAGTGGAAAAACAAAAATCCCCCAATGAAGCATGGGTTTGGAAGCTTTGACTGTTGTTTTAGGGTAACCCACCGAGGAGGGGGTCAGGGCCCCATCAGGACAAACACTCCGGTGGGGACGCCGATGGCAGGCCCACCCATCAGGCATTATCCCTGTTGCCTGAGAAGCCACAACTCTCATCTGGCAATAGTCTGTGTGTCCAAAGCCGCATTCGTTCCTTTTTCTATAGTGTCTTTTGTGCCAAAGATCCTAAACTCCCTTGACAAATTGTGTGAAGCATAGCATCCTCTCAACCACAGCTTTGCTCTGAAGCTCTGGGTGCTAGATAATTAGGGACAAACCGAGAATTCCGTGAAGAAGGAAAGAGACAAGCCAGCCAAGGAGCCAAAAGAAAATTCTGTTGTCACTTTTCCTTCACTGTGATTTCCCCAGCAGCTTCTCCTTCCAAAGCCTCAGCAGGGAGGTTGTGAATGAGGAGGGCAGAGCAGCCTCTGGGCCACGGGCAGCCGCTGTGGCGCCCAGCCCCGAGTCTGCAGAAGCTTTTGTTCAATTATTGATGTCTGGGGAGGGAAGTGGTGGGCTGGCTGGGCTAGGAGGGCTGACACAATCCAACTGAAGCAGGAAAACCGTCAGGAAGGGAGAAGAGGGGGCCTAGTCAGGTCTGTCTGTGTTGATCGACATGAAAACATGTCCAGGAGAGGTGATTAAGTGAAAAAGCAGCTTACAGAACAGCTCCAAGGGTGAGATTATTAAATTTTAGCATGTGTGTGTGAGAGAGAGATTTGAGACATTCACCCAAAAAGTGAGTGGGGTTTATTTCTGAAGTAGGATTTTAAATAATTTCTAGGTTCTTTAGACTTTCTGGATTTCTTTACTATTAATAATAAGTTAATATGATATTAATATTAGCTTAATGATATTAATAATATCATTAATATTGTATTAATATATCATTAATATTGTATTAATATTAATTAATATTAATATATCATTGATGTAATTAATATAACACTGATATAATTATAATATTAATTATAATAATATAATTAATATTGATTAATATTAATATAACATTGATATAATTAATATAACATTGATATAATTAATATAACATTGATATAATTAATTAATTAATTACATTGATATAAATATAATATTAATTATAATAATATAATTACTATTAATATAACATTTATATAATTAATTAATATAACATTGATATAATTAATCGATAATATAATATTAATATAATTAATATTATAATTAATATTACTATTAATAAGTAATTCCTATTTTCAGAACCTGAAACACCAGTTCTATTCCTGGAGGGGGTGGGGAGAGGAAGGAGGCGCAGACAGAGGTATGTGGAGCAGCAGCCAGTCCCCAGACTTTCAGAGGCTTAGTTGCCCTTGAGGGGCTCACGCCTGGCGAGAAGCTCATTAACATGTCCAAGGAACTGGCTGGCCCATCTTGGCAGGTCGGGGTTGGGGGGAGGGGTGAAGAAATCTCGTTTACTGAGACAAGAAAGGCCTGGCTCCTGTGTCAGCCCTCATAGTGCAGGGGCCTAGGAAGCCAGCTGTCTCCCCACAGAGCCTCTCCCACTGAAACCAACGTTCCCTTAGGCGGATGGTACTTTGTTTCCTCACCAGAAACAAAGCCCTGCCTGAAAAATGTCCGGAGTCCCAATGCAGAGTCACAGAGTCACACAACCGCAGGGTGGAAACATCCCCAGAAAGTCATCACCTCGTCCAACTCCTCCTCCTGAAGTTTGAAGTCCCTCTGTCATGTGGTTGATTATTCTGGGCCTGTGCCACCCACAGGCCAGGGGACCCCCAATTTAGGGTTCCAATGGCTCTGTTTTTGGATAGTGTTAGGAACTTCATCATTCGTTTGAGCTCAAATCGGCCTCCCTCTAACCTCCACACTTTGGTCCGGACAAAACAGTTTTAACTCCCCCCACTCACCTTCCCTGCTTTTTCATCGTTCTGTGGGCTTCCATCACCTTCATATCAAGTTTAAACTCTTTTTCTTGGTGTACAGAATCCCTCAGACTTTGGGTTATAAGGACCACAAGTTGACGGGCCCTAACATAAGCAGGAAATGATGGAAACAGGGGAACCTCATCGACTCAAAGAGCAGGAATCTGGGGAGCTGCTGGGCCCGAGAACAGAGGGCATCTTGGAGACCTGCCTTCCATCTTCTCTGTTCTCCTTTGCATCTATACATCCTTTTTCTCAGTCTCTCAAGGCCACACGGTGGGCAGGACTTGGGCCCTCACAGCTCCTGAGTTTATTTCTTCCAGTCTGGACCAATCTGGAATCTCTCGCTCCCAATTCCAAACTCCTGAAAGACCATTAGTGGCCCAGATTGGATCCAGTTCAACCAAGCGGATCAGGGGAAAGGGGTAAAGTGTGTATACATAACTCCTGAGAGCGTATAGTTGGAGGAAGCACTTAAAGAGGTTATGTGACCTGTACAGACACCCCCAAAAGTGCCCACTTCAGATTCATTATGATCTGGGCCCTGTTGACCTCTCTTACATCACCCCTTAACTCCTTTCCTTTTGCCACTCCTCCATCTCTTGCTTCTTCCTCCACCACTTCCTCTTCTTCTTAGAAAGTCAGTAAAGTGTAGTCATTAGATTACCAGTTCTATAGCCAGATCCCCTGGGTGCAAATCCAGTTTTGTCATTGTAGGCTGTGTGTCCCTTGGGTAAGTTACTTACCTTACCTGTACCTCCAATTCATTTTTTATAAACAGATATAATTTAAAATGCCTACTTCATAGGATTGGTACGTTAATTAAGTGAGTTAGTAGAAGTGAAGCACTTAGCACAGTGCCTGGGGTATAATAATAACTTGATCTGTGTTGCGATGATTCCCTCTACCCAGCCCACTACTCCAGGAATACTAGGTGCATTAGCCAGGGTACTCCAGAGGAACTGAACCAGTAGGATACACATATACATTTATATTTATAAGGAGATTTATTAATTATAAGGAATTGGCTCATGAAATTATGAAGGCTAAGAAGTCCCCAAATCTACAGTTGGCATGCTTGAGACCGAGGAGAGCTGGTAGTGTAGTTCCAGTCCAAATCTGAAGGCCTGAGAACCGGGAGAGCCAATGGTGTAAGTTCTAGTCTCAAGGCAATCAGGCAGAAGGCCTCTTAGCCTCTCTTTTCTATTTAGATCTTCAGTTGATTGGATGAGGCCCATCACGGAAGGCAATCTGCTTTACTCAGTTTACCATTCAAATGTTAATCTCATCCAGATACAACCTCGCAGACATGTCCAGAATGATGTTTGACCAAATATCTGGCCACTCTGTGGCCCAGTCAAGCTCACACACAAACTTATCTGTCGTAGTAGACAACCAGCATTCCCTCAAACATGCAAGAAATAAAAGTCCCACAAAACAATGCTTACCTTATATTATACATTTTTAGAATGGCCACGTATTTTGCAGCCCCTACCATCAAGTTCATTTCTCCACTGCTTGAATCTGGGTTTGGTTACATGACTTGCTTTGGCCATTTGGGAATTAACAAATGAACTGCAAACAGATAATGGAAAAGTGCTTGCCCTCTGTTGCTGCTTTTTTTTTTATTTTATTTTATTGGAGTATAGTTGATTTACAATGTTGTGTTAGTTTTAGGTGTACAGCAAAGAGATTCAGTTATACATATACATATATTCATTCTTTTTCAGATTCTTTTCTCATATAGGTTATCACAGAATATTAAGTAGAGTTCCCTGTGCTGTATGTAGGTCCTTGTTGGTTATCTATCTTATATATAGTAGTGTGTGTATGTTAATCCTAAGCTCCTGATTTATCCCTTCCCCCCATGTTTTCCCTTTGGTAAACATAAGTTTGTTTTTGATATCTGTAAGTCTGTTTCTGTTTTGTAAATAAGTTCATTTGCATCATTTTTTAAAAAATTAGATTCCACATATCAGTGATACCATATGATATTTGTCTTTCTCTGTCTGACTTACTTCACTTAGTATGATAATCTCTAGGTCCATCCGTGTTGCTGCAAATGGCATTATTTCATTCTTTTTTATGGCTGAGTAATATTCCATTGTATATATGTACCACATCTTCCTTATCCATTCTTCTTTTGATGGACATTTAGGTTGCTTCAATGTCTTGGCTATCGTAAATAGTACTTTAATGAACACTAGGGTTCATGTATCATTTCTAATCATGGTTTTTCTCCGGATATATATATGCCCAGGATTGGGATTGCTGGATCATATGGTAGCTCTATTTTTAGTTTTTTTAAGGAACCCCATACTGTTCTCTATAGAGGTTGTACCAATTTACATTCCCACCAACAGTGTAATAGGGTTCCGTTTTCTCCACACCCTCTCCAGGATTTATTGTTTGTAGACTTTTTGATGATGGCCATTCTGACTGGTGTGAGGTGATACCTCACTGTAGTTTTGATTTGCATTTCTCTGATAATTAATGACATTGATATTGCTGCTTTTGGAACCCAGCCTACATGTTTAGAAGCCTGGGATAGCATGCTGGATGCTGCAAATGTCCTATTGTTCTAGCTTATCACCAGATATGTGACTGGGCATCAGCGATTCTCCAGCCCCAGTCCTGCCAGCCCAGATCAGAAAAATCACTCAGCCCAGCCATAGCATCTTAAGAAATCTTTTTAAAAGCATTTTTTTTTAAAGCCAGTAAGTTTTCTGGTTTTTTACACAATAATAGATAACTGATGCCTACCGGAAGTGGGATGTAGCTATAACAGAAACCTAAAACAAAGACATTGACAATGGGACTGGCTAGTGAGAAGCTGGAAATGTGGTGAGGAAGCTGTTAGCAAAAACTGGGAAAATGATGAGCACATCATTAGCAGAGACTGGAAAACCATCGAGGGAGCTAGTATAGCAGGCTGGAAAAATGATGACCCATGTTATGCCGTAGCAAAACCATTGATAAACTGTTGCCTACGGTAACCTGAAAGATAGAAAATTACTAATCAGCGGATCTGGCTAAAGAGACATCCAACTAGATGGTGAAAGTGTAAGTTGGGTGCTTTCAGCTGTAACAAAGAGATGAGCTGAAGAAAGACCTGTTTTGTTCACAAGCAGAATTCACAGGAAATTTAGAGAAACCAGGACTTGCTAGGTTGGAAAATAAAAGTTTCACATTTTTAGTCTCTCCAGAGGGCCAAAGAGTTTCAAAGAAATGGCTCAGAGCAAAGAACAAATCTAGATATGGCTATAAGACTCTTTGCTGAGACTTCCAAAATATTTAATTTAAGGTGATGCCAAGTGTGAAATAATAAAAAATATATATGTTGGCCGGAACTCAGTCACACGGCCATGCAAGGAGGGCCTGGGTAGGTGAACTAGCTGGGTGCCCAGGAGGAAGGGGAAATGGGCAGGTGTGGAGGTGAGAGGCAATTGGAGGAAGTTCTAATGACAATGGAGTTGAGAGAGTATCAAAGTTATCATGATTGTTATTATATTTTTAGTACTGGAGATTTAAAAAAAATACTATATTAGAACCCAAATATACAAAGTATGTAAAATCAGAGTGTTCTCTTTGAAACACAGGCTTTGGAATAAGGCAAAATTGGGCTCATGTCTAGCATGTTGCGGCTACGCATCCAACCCAGGCTTAGAAGACCCTGAACCCAGTGGTTAAGAGCAGGCATTTGCAGCCACCCAGCTCTGGGGTAAAAGCCAGTTCTGCTATTTATTAACTGTGGGATCTTTCTTTACTTTTCTGAGCCTCAGTAGCCGTATCTATAAAATGGGGATTATATTACTTATCTCATAGGCTATCTGGGAGAATTAAATGAATCTTATTATGTAAACTGCTTACTACCTGCCTGATGCATGGTAGGGTAATCCATAAGGGATAATATGTTTATTATTGTTCTTCCAAGAAGGCATCTCTAAAGATGTCAGTTCCCCGGGAGTTGGCTCCCCAGGGATGAAAGCTGAATGCCTAGGTGGGGATGTACACAAACACTAGCAAGTCCACCAAAAGAATGTCCTATGCCAGTAAAAGAAATAAAAGGCATTCCTGACGTTTCAACAACAGAGGGCGGCTCATGCAGGTGCCTGTGGCAGCCTGTGACTAGAATTATACTGGAAACCTCAGCCAGATTCTCAGACCCCATCCCAGATGGCCTCAAGAGCGGCGTCTAATGCTTCTCATTAAAAACGCAGCCAGTCGGCACTTTATGAACCTTCCTCTTTTCACTGTGAAATTCCTAGCTCCTCTCCACTCTTCCTGCTTTCAAATGAAATGTATTTTCAATGAATAAAATGAGACCCTATGTGTTCTGGCTTTTAAAAATGCAACATCTTATTTGCTGTATCGTGATACAAAGCTAAAATTGGGAAGGAGATGGAAATAATTACCAAGAAGCACAGGAATATGGGAGATTTTGAAAACATAGAGATATTAATCTCCTTGGACTGGTTAATATTAGGACCAGAAGGATCCTTAGCAATCAGTCAGTTGGATGCTGGAATTTCAAGCCAGGGTATTTAAACTTGAATCCTGATTCTACCATTTAATAGCAACGTGACCTTGGGCTAGCCTCATTTTCCTCAACCATAAAATGGAAGTAATAATAATACTTCTTGCTTACAGTTGTCCTGAGGGTCAAATGAGATCACATGTGGGAAAACTACAATGTAAACTATAAAGATATAGATGCACATTAGATGTTGTTTTTATTGTGTATCATCTCAGTTCCACAAATACTGTGAATCCTTAAGATACTTTGTTCAGCACAGGAGATGCAAAGATGGACAAGGAACTCCCAGTCTGGTGTGGAAGACATGTAACTAATTTGACAAAATGCCAGAAAGGATGAGTACCAGAGTGGCTTTCCCATCCTGCCCTTACCACACCCCTGCCTAGGAAAGGGACTGGCCTCCACTGTAGGATCACTACTCACAGCTGCTAAGAACAAGGAGGACATGTGACCGTAGCTGGGCCAATCAGATTTCCTTCCCAAGATTTTGGAATTGGGCACGAATTGAGTTACTGGGCTGTAAGAACTGTGCTGTGAAATCCGTAAACTTGGGAGCCAAGGTAGGCATTTTGGTGAGGGCTGCATGTTGGGGGGCTTTGTATGCTGAAGAGCAAGCAGAGGACTTGTCTGCAAAGAGAAATAAGAGACGGGAGCAGATGTGTAGCAAGAAAAAGAGACAAAAGAGCAGGTGAAAGAAAGATTGAGAGAATCCCCTTTGGGTCTCTCCAGGTATGAGGCCCGAATACATTCCACTCGTGGGTAAAAGTGAGGTCCTCTTGGGTAAAATACAATATTCTTGTATTATACCCCTCCCTACCTTCCCTTCTCCCTTCTAAATTAATTTTGATTGGGTTTCTTTTACTTAAAATCAACAAGCCAAAGTAAAACAAGGTCACTGCACGTACTGTCCTGGTCACCTGAGAAGAGAGCATTCTCCCAGGACAAGGTAGCATTGAGAGGAGCCTTACAGTCTCATGCCCTCGTTTCACAGAACTGGAGACTGAGACCCAGGTCACGGTGATGACCCCGAGCTCACACAGCTGATGGGTGTAGAGCCAGGGCTTCAACCGAATCTGAACTCCTCATTTGAGAGGAAGACCTGACTCCAGGCTATCAGTCAACCAAGAAGATAAATGCAAACAAGAAGGCAGGCCCCTTCTCCCTCCTCTGCTTGTCAAATCTCAATTTAAGCCCAACTGACACCTCCCCTCATCTCTATGTGCCTCTAGTACTTCCTTCTTCTACTTTTATTTGGGCACTTAGCCCATACTTCCTCTCACTGCTCTTTAATCCTTCATTTATCTCCCTACCTGTCCTGTCAGGGAAAAACCACATCCTGAATCTCATACTCAGCTGGGAGGCAAAGTTCTAGAGTGGAAAAAGCAGAGGGCTTTTTAAGTTTCTCTGGGGTCAAATCTTGACTCTGCCTTTAGTTAATGATAATGATTAATTATTTACTGAGGATCCATGATGTACCCAATACCACATTATGTGCTTTATATGTGATCTGTTTAATATTCACAACAACTCCAGGAAATAGGGGTGGTTATTCTATGCCTGCAGAAGAAGAAACTGAGCTTGACAGAGTGTCGAAGAGAACGCAAGTACACAGTTAACAAGAGACAGAGTTGTGGTTAATAATACCAGCTCTGCAACTTCTATTCAGGGTTAGGGGTTGCAGCCTGACGATGAAAGGGTGCTTGTGAACTTGATTTAAATTGAAGTTTGCATAACAAACACATTACTTTAAGTTAGAATGTTTTACGTATTAATAGAAATAGCAAAAAAAAATAATCTACAAATGCATAATTTTTATAGAAGATTGAGAAAAGATCAAGTGCCCATATCAAAAACTAAGGACAGGCAAGGTGGTGGCTTTGGGGTGCTGATGACCTAGATATAGCCCTTTCAGGAGTGTGGCCATGAATCCCTGCTCTCCTTGGGGCAGCACAGTGTCCCATGCCTACCTGACGTGTGCCTGATGGAGCTGCTGTCCCCAGAGGGAAAGACAGGAACAGTGAAGGTCTGAGCCTGTTTCTTGTGGAATAAACAAAGGGAAACATCATAAAATCAGTTGAAATAGTTAATCTCTGTTTAATATATGGGAATATTTTAAAAATTCCCCAAATAATTACACTAAGTTAAGGGACCCAGCAAAGCCCACAGTCTCTGCTCTTCATCTGTTTGTTATAAAAAATGGTGCCCCAGAACCCTCTGCAGCTAGAGCTGAGGCCGAAGAAAAGTTCCAGTGTTTACATTTTCTGTTGTAATATTTGGCAAAAAAGAGTATCTAAACCCACGCTCATCATTCAGATGTGAGCATTCAGAGCCTTTATAGATGTTTAGTGCTTGTTTGTGTTTCCTATTCTCTGGTTTAAACAATCACCAAAGGGAGACTGTTGACAAGACGGTAGGTGTGCCAGCTCCGGCTGGGCGTTCACCCAGGAGCCAGCCGGCCAGCTACCACCCCAGTCCTTGATTGTGGTTCCTGCCTCTGGGGTTTTCCTATTGCCTTTTGGATCCTCTCCCAAACTCATGTCTCCCACTCTTCCTCTTTCTCTTCTTTATCCCATGTCCCTTCTTAACTGGACGTGTCATATGAGGTCATGTGTGCTGAGGTGTTTGTAAATGGCAGTAGTGTGACAAGCCCTACATAAACCACATTATTTCCATGGCTGGGTGGGGTGTCAGCACTGAGACTGACTACTGGCTTATCCAGAATTCATGGGGTGAACCACGGAGCAAGTGAGGCCGGTTGACGATAGTGGCCAGTACCTATTAAGATGGGAAGGATGCTGATTATAACCTTGCTGTGCAAGAGTGCCGTACTTTTGAGAACCCCATCATTTAAGACAATTATCTCTGAAAGGGCAGTTTTTAAAGAAATGATGCCATGAACCATAACCAGAGGGGACTGTATTGTTACAGGCACTGGCTTGATACTGCCATGGTTTGAAGGAATTAGAAGTTGATACTGAAAGTATCTGACAGCTGATAACGGCATGAGCACCTAGAAGGGGCGATCAAAATGCAGACCGTACTGGCTGAGAGCATTCCTGAGAAAAGAGTCTAAAATGGGATGACTTAATCACCTGCCATATGGCTCCCCTGCCATGATGAGGGCAACGAACCAACTATCTGGTGAAGAAGTGATCTGAGATCATGAGACCTCCGTTTTCTTTATCAGATGGTTTGGTATTTTCTATTTGGCCACTGTAGTCTATAATGTGGCAATTAAGAGGTAAAACAGTTTAGACTTATCACCAGTTTTCACGTCACCTTGAAATGAATCGTGGGGGTAGTGAGGGAAACGGCAATTTCAAATTGCCCAGGTGATGAATAAAATACACAACTTCACACACACACACACACACACACACACACACAAACACAATATTGGATACCATAGTTTCCGCTGCTTAAGTATTTATTGAGTTCCCAGCCTTGTGCTGAGTAGTTTACATGTTTGACTTCATTTAATCTTCGCAAGAAACCTATGAGGGACAGTCTATGATCCCCATCCTACAGATGAGAAATTGAGAAGTAGAGAAATTAAATAGCTTCCTTGAGGTCACAGACCAGGTATTCACACCTAGGATTTTAGAATCCTGAAACCCATAATCAGAATGACTCTGCTATTACTATCATTATGAATAACAATGACTGCTAAAAATATTTAATATTTTTGAAGATAAGACTAATAATTCTTTTTCAGACTTTAGCTATCTATCGCTTGAGTTGTTAGCTCTCCAAAGAATATTGCATGATAATAAGCAAATGCCGGTTCCCTGAAGATCAGCCATGATCATGGAAGAGTTGACTGACTGGGATTCCTACACTTACTTACAGATTCCTTGACAGTGAGCACCAGTCTGCCCTATCCTTGCCCCCAGCCCTTCCAATGGCTGTGTAGCCTGTATCTCCCTCGATTAAATTCTTTTCCACCCTGAAATACCTAGAGTAGCTTCTATTTTCCTGACAGAACACTGAGGATATACTTCCCACTAACCATTACCTGTTCGTAACCATTAATGGGTAATGAACTGTTACTAATAAAATTAAAGCAATTAATAAACAAATACATATTGATTACCTACTGTGTTCAAGACATTATTTTTTGATGTTGGGACAGCATAAATAAGAAATAATTCTTTCCCTTGAAAAATGTATGCTATTATATTTTGTAAATATTCATTGAATGAATGAATACAAACAACAAGAAAAATAGAAATTTAGAAACAATAGTATAGACAGAACAACAGAATGAGTTTGAACTTGAGGGCAAGATACACTTGGGTTCTGTAATCCACTTACTGTTTAATTGTTAACCATCATTGCAGAGCCTCTTAATACATTTTCCTAATTTTAATTTCACCCTGTGGAAGCCACATGGGTTTGGGATTTGAGTAGACCAAGAGCAGCCAATCCTTTTTTAAAAAAAATTTTTAATTTTTATTTTATACTGGAGTATAGTTGATTAACAATGTTATGTTAGTTTCAGGTGTACAGCAAAGTGTTTCAGTTATACATGTACATGTATCTATTCTTTTTCAAATTATTTTCCCATTTAGGTTATTACAGAGTATTGAGCAGTGTTCCCTGTGCTATAGGGTAGGTCCTTGTTGGTTATCGATTTTAAATGTGGCAGTGTATACATGTCAATCCCAAACTCCAAATCTATCCCTCCCCCTGACTCTTCCCCCTGGTAACCATAAGTTCCTTCTCTAAGTCTGTGAGTCTGCTTCTGTTTTATAAATAAGTTCATTTGTATCATATAAGTGATATCATATGATATTTGTCTTTCTCTGTCTGACTTACTTCACTTAGTATGATAATCTCCAGGTCCATCCATGTTGCCCAAAATGGCATTATTTCATATCTTTTTGGCTGAGTAATATTCCGTTGTATATTTGTACCACATCTTCTTTATCCATTCATCTGTCAGTGGACATTTAGGTTGCTTCCATGTCTTGGCTATTGTAAATAGTGCCGCTATGAACATTGGGGCACATGTATCCTTTCGAACCATGTTTTTCTCCAGATATATGCCCAGGAGTGAGACTGCAGGATCATATGGTAGCTCTGTTTTTAGTTTTTCAAGGAACGTCCATACTATTCTCCTTAGTGGCTGCACTGATTTACATTCCCACCAACAGTATAGGAGGGTTCCCAAGAGTAGCCCATCCTTGATGGCTATTGACCTAGGGTAATATTTTCCATCCATAAAATGAGTTTTTAAAGTACCCAAACGAGCACATAAACCAGGACTCAAAATTCTTCAGTCCCTTCCTGAGAAGCAAAACTTTTAGTGAATGTAGCCCAGAGTGGGCTTTTTAAAAAATCTTTCTTCCTGTCTTCCTCCAACATGTAAGGGTGTCTCTTGGTAGCTGGCCTCCAAGATGGCCCCAGTGATTCTCACTTCCTGGTGTTCATGTTCTTGCATATGTTCTCCCCACACCAAATAGGGCTGACCTGTGTAACTGATTGGATACTGCTGAAAGGAGTGTGACTTCTGACACTGCAGTGTCCATCTTCTCTCTGTGGGGTCATGCACTCAGGAAAGCCAGTTACCATGTCATACTCAGTGGAAGGGTCCATGCGGTGAGGAACAGAGGGCTCCTGCCCATAGCCATGTGAATGGGTTATTGTGAAAGTGACTCTTCTGGGCCTCATGCTTTCAGAGGATGCAGCCCAGCCAACACCTTGACTGACACCTCATGATGGACCTGGAGCCAGAGCCACCCTGCTAAGCCACTCCCAAATCCCTGACCTACTGAAATTCTGTGAGATAAATGTTTATTGTTGTTTTAGGCCACTAAGTTTTGAGGAAGTTTGTTAAGTTACACAGCAGTCAATAACTGATACAGGGCTCAGAAATTCACTCACAGAGGTGCATCAAATCCATTGCCCTCTCCTCTCCTCTCCTCTAGCACTCCAGACTCCTGGGAGTCTCTTACCCTCTACTTTAACACAAACTTCTCACCAGCCTTCCCTATTCCATCAGGTTATACCTACACCCCTTTCTCCTCACCACAGCCACAGAAAACAGCCTCTCAAGAGTCATCTTTCTCCTGTTCTCATTGCCTTTACTCCTAAAAAATCTGTCTCTGCCATGTTTATCTTTTCTATTCTCAGAGATAAGAAGGAGGAATAGCGAAAGATGCTAAGTGAGCAAAAGAGAAGGGATGGCCGTAAATAAGTTTATCCCATCACATAACGCATTGGGTTATGAATTAAATAAGGTGATACGTGACGATGCCCAGTTCAGTGGTTGACAAATGACCATCTAGTCTATCTTAGTTCCCTCCTTTCTCTTCATGCCCCACTTCACCTCTCTTCTAGCCACACAGATCCTTTTGGGGCTCACCTCAATCCTTCACTTCTATTTGCATTAGCATTTTATGTTCCCTCTGATAGGAATGCCATGCGTCTTCTGAACTATTTGGTGACCTCTTACTCAATCTACGAAATCAGCTCAAGTTGTAACTGTTCTGGAAAGCCTTCTGTGTCCTCCCCGGGGCAACTCCTTTCTTCTTCTCTGCACCCTTCAACCTCTTTTTGGCATCCATCCATTGCTATAATTATTGCTCTCATGTCACTCCCTGCCCACCCTGAAGGGCCTCAAGGGCAGGGAATGTGTTCTCATGTTTGTAGCCATAGAAGAGAGAAGGAAAGAAGGTGAGAAAGAAAGAGAAGGGAAAGAAGGGAAGGAGGTAGTAGACGTTGATTGGTCGGTTCTCAGCATCTATTTCCCACTTCTCTGACTTCCTGTGAGGGAATAACCTTCCCCTGTTCTCAGTCCTGGTGTCAAGGTGTGATTGGCCCCACCCTGAAGAGTGGGCCTGAATGACCCAAAGAAACCACAGTATTCCAAGTCTCTGGCTACAGATGGGTTCATATATGGGTCTATAACCCAGTCAGAGACATTTTCGGAGTCTTCAGGGAAAGACAAGCCTCCTTCTATAAGAGGTACCAGAGACACTTCTCTCTTCCTGATTGACGTGAATAAGGACTAAGGAATGAATGAATAAGGAAGAGTGTATCCCTGGGGGCTGCTGGCACCCTCTTTTACTTCAAAGGGAAAATCTGTCTGAGAATGAAACAAATGTTTAGGAGACAGAGACCAGAAATGGAGAGAGTAAAAAAAAAGAAAAAAAACCTACATCTTGATCACATTGTCTGCACCCTGGATCAAGCCACACCTAAAAGTGTAGCCCTTGGTATTCAGATAGGAAAATACTTTTTATTATTAAAGCCAATTGAAATTAGAATACTGGCAACATAAAGAGTCCTACCTGCTACAAGAAGAAAAGAACAGGGACTTCCAGGGTGGCACAGTGGTTAAGAATCCACCTGTCAATTCAGGGGACACGGGTTCAAGCCCTAGTCCGGGAAGATCTCACATGCCGCGGAGCAACTAAGCCAGTGTGCCACAACTACTGAGCATGGGCTCTAGAGCCCGCGAGCCACAACTACTGAGACTGCGTGCCGCACTACTGAAACCCGCGTGCCTAGAGCCTGTGCTCCACAGCAAGAGAAGCCGCCACAATGAGAAGCCTGCACACCGCAAAGAAGAGTAGCCCCCATTCACCACAACTAGAGAAAGCCCGCGTGCAGAAACGAAGACCCAACGCAGCCACAAATTAATTAATTAGTTAATTTTGAAAAAGAAGAAGAAAAGAACAGAAGGAGTTAAATATTCTCATCTAAAATGTTTAAGATAAGTATAATTTTGTATTCAAAGGCATGTGCTTCATTTATCTGGAAATTTATTTATCTAGGAGTTTTTATTCCCCAGTGATGTCAGATGAGAAAGACATTGCTGTACCTCTCTGCCTGACTAGATAACAAGCCCGTTAAAGGCAGAAACTATTTACTCATTCATTTGACAAATATTGAGCAGCTTCCAAAAGTCAGGTGCTGCGCTAACACAAGAAGAAGATAAGGTCCTTGTCAGATGGAGGAGACAGCCACATCTGCTCTTCCTCTATGGTATCTAGCTCAGAGCTCTGCATATCAAGAGTGGGCAATAAAAATCAGTGAACTATTTCATGACTTCTTAAGTGCAGCTGCACAGCAGCTGAGAGTTGGTTACCAAGAAAAAGAAGAGTAGGAAATGGGAGACTGGAAAGAATGCTCATTTGGTCCAGGTTGAAGGAACTGTAAAGCGAGTCATCAAAGAGAATACCATTTGAGAGACCAGGTCAGTTAGAAAAGAGTTGAATTAAGGGGCTGGCCAAAAGAAAAGCTGATGAGTTATGGACTTGCTGGGACACTGGGAGGAGCCTAGAGAGAAAGCCCAGTGGGTTCCCTAGGCCCAGAGTGAAGGAAGCGTGAGCGACCAGGTCATGGAGGAAGAGGCAAGAACCCTTTTTTTTTTTTTAATTTTTATTGGGGTATAGCTGATTTACAATGTTGTGTTAGTTTCAGGTGTACAGCAAAGTGAATCAGTTATACATACACCTATATCCACTCTATTTTAGATTCTTTTCCCATATAGGCCACTACGAAGTATTGAGTAGAGTTCCCTGTGCTATACAGTAGGTCCTTATTAGTTATCTCTTTTATACACAGTAGTGTGTATATATATCAATCTCCCAATTTATCCCTTCTCCCCCTTATCCCACCCCCTTTGACCATAAGTTTATTTTCTACATCTGTAACTCTATTTCTGTTTTGTAGATAAGTTCATTTGTAGCCTTTATTTAGATTCCACATATAAGCAATATCATATGATATTTGTCTCTCTCTCTGACTTACTTCATTCAGTATGACAGTCTCTAGGTTCATCCATGTTGCTGCAGATGGCATTATTTCATCCTTTTCTATGGCTAATATTCCATTGTATATATGTAGCACATCTTCTTTATTCCTCTGCTGATGGACATTTAGGTTGCTTCCATGTCCCGAGCCAAGAACTATTAACCCCTGACCATCCTGATGAACCAAGTCAGGTGGAGTCAAAGAAGATTCTCTCTGGACTCCTTCCTCCCAGCTCTCCTTGAAGGCACCTCCCCCTGGTACCTTATAGCCCTACCTAAAGCCCTCTCTGGCCCTGCCCTGCCTACAGAATAAACTTTTTAACTCTTTAATGCTTGCCCACATCAGTTTCTCCCAATTTCTAGACTCATTTCTCACCTTCAATCCAAGTAGAACTTGGACAATCCTATTATTAAACTTTGTTTACATTTTTATCTCTCCCACTGTTTTCTGGACAGGGACTATATTGTATTCATCCCTGTGGCCCCAGCACCTAGCTCCACTACTGGTATCTAAGCTCTTGCTAAATGACTGGTGAGGTATTGTGTTCAGATGGCCAAATGGTTAGGCAAGGGGGCCCAGGTTTGCTGCCTGGTTCCTGCACTTACTCACTGTGGAATTTGGGGCAAGTTATCTGATTTCTCTGCACTTGAATTCCTCATCACCCACATAAGGATCTTAGTGGTAGATACCTCTGGTTGTTATGAGGGTTACATGAAATAACCCTTGTAAAACAGAGACACCAGGGCCTGGCACAAAAGGCTCAATTTAAAGCTAAGTCTTATCACTGCCTGAACTTGGGAAATTCAGGGTTAAGCTCCAACAGCTTCTAAAATCCCAACCCAACTTTAAGAGTCAGATTCTGTAAAATCAATCATCAGAACAGCGAATGCTGTACATTTGCACGTGGAGCACCCTGTTTCACAAGGCATGCTTTGTCCTTTCCCAGCATCCCCAGTCCAGCACTGGGGAGCAGACTTTTAATAAATGTCCACACAACAGGATGCAGGAACCAGCTGGCCTTTTCTTAGTATGGGTGGATACCAGGTATTAGTGTCCTAGGCTGGCTGTAATATTACTGCCAACTGGGTAGCTTAAAACAGCAAAAATTGGGCTTCCCTGGTAGCGCAGTGGTTGAGACTCCGCCTGCCGATGCAGGGGACACGGGTTCGTGCCCCGGTCCGGGAAGATCACACATGCCGCGGAGTGGCTGGGCCAGTGAGCCATGGCCGCTGAGCCTGTGCGTCCGGAGCCTGTGCTCCACAACGGGAGAGGCCATAACAGTGAGAGGCCCACGTACCACAAAAAAAAAAAAAATTATTCTCTCAGAGTCTGGAGGCTAGAAGTCTGAAATCAAGGTGTCCACACAGCCGCCATTTCTCCGGAGGCTCTAAAGGAGACTCCTCCTCACCTCTTCCACCTTCTGAGGGTCCAGGTGTTTCTTGGCTGTGGCGGCACCACTTCAGTCTCTGCATCCATCTTCACATGACCACTGCCTCTGTGTGTCTGCATCTTCTTCTTGTCTGTCTCCTATAAAACACTTGTCATTGGATTTAGGGTCCATTGGGTAATCCAGGGCGATGTTGTTGCAAGATTCTTAAATTAATTACGGCTACAAAGATCCTTTTTCCAAATAAGGACACTTTCACAGGTCCCAGGTAGACATATATGTTGGGTGGGCATATTTGTTGGGTGGGCCACCATTGTACCCACCATGCCAAGCATGGCCTCAGAGGAGGCGACCTCTGCTCTGGCAGGAAGCACTGGGTCCTCTTGGACTCGCAGAAGTAAGGGGAGCCGGCACTGCTTGCCTTGGGGAAGTGCACAGCAAGGCCACCCCTCCCTGCCAGACTTTGGCTGCTGGGTTGAGGGGAAGGAAGCTGCTATGAACCCAAACCTGTATCCCTGAGAGTCCCAGGGTGTGGAGGATGGAAGTTAGAGCCTGATCAAGGTTACCATAGCAGAAGGGCACAGCGAGTGTTCTCACCAGGAGGGCTCAACCTTGCATCAACCTTGCATCCCCTGGACCTGAGGCTGGAGAACCCCCAGCCTCCCAACAGGGGGTTCTGATTTGAGAAGTTACGAGTGTGAACTAAGAGAGTAAAATTTTGGAGCCAAAAGAAGGGGCACTACCGATGTGTTGGCCAGGGTCCCAGTGGCAAAGGTATCCCTGGGGCGGATGAGCATCTGAGTGACAGTGCAAGACCAGGCAGCAAGGTGAGGGTGAAAAGTATGAGCGACTAAGGCCTGATCGGATTCTCTTGCTTACTGTCTCTGCTGGGCATTTGGAAGCAGCTGGTCTGGGTTCGTTCTGAGCTCACTGGGCAATGGACTGAGAGTCAGGTAGGAGAGCACAGGTTAGGAAGGACCCATGAGGGAAACAACAAATAAGTGTATGTGAGAATTTTTTTTTTTAAACATCTTTATTGGAGTATAATTGCTTTACAATGGTGTGTTAGTTTCTGCTTTACAACAAAATGAATCAGTTATATATATACATGTGTTCCCATATCTCTTCCCTCTTGCATCTCCCTCCCTGCCACCCTCCCTATCCCACCCCTCCAGGTGATCACAAAGCACCGAGCTGACCTCCCTGTGCTATGCGGCTGCTTCCCGTATGTGAGAATTTAAGTTGGGAAAAACTTACTCTCTAAGCTAGCTGGCTGGCATTGGATTGAGCACTTACTCTTGGGCACTGTTCTAAACATATCACATGAATTCTTGTAGTCTTAAGTCATCATCTTATGGGGTAATAATATCATCCCCATTTTACAGATGAGGAAAGTGAGGCAAGAGAGTCTAAGTAACGCCCAAGGTCATGCGGCTACTAGGTAAGTATTTGAACTAGATTAGAACCCAGGGGGTCTGGCTCTAGTCCACTACACACTGGTTGCCAATTGTGCTGGTTATGTTGGAGGGAAGGAAGGAATCTCATGGAATCTTGAGATCTTCCCTGTAAAGTAGGCAAGGCAGGGATTATTGTTCACTTTGCAGATTAGAAAACTGGTGCTCAGAGAAAGTCAGTGACTTGGTTGATTTCAACCAGCTAGACAGTAGCAAAGCCACTGTTTGAACCTGGATCATCTGGACCTAGTCCAGTGCCATTTCTAATTTTCCATGCTGCCTTCAGCAGAAGTGCTTTTGTACCCTAAGTGCCTGCCTGAGCATATATTCTTCAGTCTTGGGGCATGCCCAAGAAAAAGAAAGAGGGAAGGCTGAGTTTGAAGCATTGCTGTGTTTAGTGCTGAAACCTGTGCTTTTTCTTAGGGGCATACAAAGTTATTGATTCAATTAAACCAACATATAATTGAGCCCCTGCTGTCACCAGGAGTGTGGGGGGATGCGGAGCTCCATCTTTGGTGATATTCTGGTCACTAGACCCCCCCCACCCCCTGCCCCAACACAGAACCAGCACCCTCTCCAAAGTGTGCAAATGCTCAGTCCCGGCTGAGGCCTTATCACCAACTGAGAATGATGCCTGGATGAGTGAGAAAGCCCAGGGATGCTAGATTTCAGCTGCAGCGCTGGTCTAATAAGCTGTGTAAACTTTCTGGGCCTCAATTTCCTTCTCCATAAAATGTGAAAGCTGGGCTGAGCCATTTCTAAGATGCCACCATATACTAACTCTCTAGGAGTCTGTGATTTCCTAGAGTCCACGCCTTAATCTGTGATGGAAACAGACCTGTTATGATAATAACACTTGTGTGGTTCTGATAAGAGTATTATCTCACATAGTCTCAGAGTCACTCTGGGAGATAAGTATGCTTCTCCCCATTTTGCGAGGGCTGGGGGGAAGTAGGACGGAGACGTGGAGACTTGACGTTCGGCGCTGTAACCCCACAGCTAGCAAGATTTGTACTCAGGCCTGACTGATGCCACAGCCCTCGCCCTGGCTCAGAACAATTGCATCCTGCCCACCACCACCTCCCATATGGCCCTGCATGGGCTGGGTCCACACATAGCAGTCTGGGCCTATGGGGGCGTTGCCAGTCTTGTCGGGCTCAGCCTGCCTTCTTGCTGAGCTAGGAAAACAAGACAGGTGTGTGGGGTGCTTGTCAGGACTGTGGGCACCTCAGGCTGCTGAGAGAGAACTCACTACATTAAGGAGGTGAAAGCTTCCATTCCTGACTTCTGCTGGGCTAGAGACCCACGCCAGACCAGGCCTGATGGTTTCCTGCTGCCAGTTCCAGGGGGTTACCAACCAGTGGGGTTTTGAGGTTTGCTCAGCTTTCAAGTCTGGCCACATACAGTCCCTTGCCAGACCTCGGACCAGCCCCGGCCAATGCCTCTGGCAGTTGTAGCTGCATCCAAATGAAAACAACTCTTTGATGAGCAGCGTCTACATCCTGGGGCTCCAGGGGTGGGAGGAGATCCAGAACCCTCAGAAACCCGGTAGCCCAAGGTTCAGCCTGAGGTGCCGGGAGCCAGGCTCCCCTGCGGCTGCCAATTTAGGAAAACTCAGACCCAGCTAGAATCATACACACACAGAGAACCGGAGCCACACAATGTCCCGTGACCCCCTTCTTTACCGTTCACTGCTGGGCCAAGTTGTTGACGGCCTACAAGGTACTGTTCACTGTACTCATTCATCCCTGTCCTGCCACGTACTAGCTCATGGCCTTCAGGAACTTATTTGACCTCTCTGGGCCTCTGCTTCCTTATCTATACAGCAAGGATAGTAGTTGTACCTCACAGGGTTGTTATATGATTAAATGAGAAGATGTATTTTCACTGTGCTTGGCACAATGCCTGGCACATAAGCATACAGCCTCTGGTGTTAGCTATGAGTAATCTACAGATAACAATTGAATCATTCAATAATTAAATATACACATTCTAAATATGAATACTTGCCAAGGCTATTGTGCGCCAGGCTCTGGGCTTGGTGATGGGAGTGCAGCTACGAAGGTCACTTCTACAGAAGCATTTGCCAATTTCCATGGTGTAAATATTCCCACTGTGGTAAATTCCAAGCTACATTGTCATGTCCCTGAATGCAGAGTTGGGAAGAGATACACACAAGAGCTCTCACAAACCAGTGCCAGCACAGAGCCACTTCTGGTGGACATCTAGCCAGCTTCCTGGGAACTGAGCTGGAGGCAGAGAAATCAGGAACTGAAGCTCTCCACGTCTGGGTTGCTGCCTGTTCCTCTCACTTCTGCTTTTCTCCACATCCTTTCCCTAGAGAGTTTTTCTGTTTACTTCTGACACACGTGGCCCAGGCTGGAGGCTTCAGATCTTAAGGCCACCAAAGGTTTCATAGCTTACTGACTCAGCATCCCAGTGCACAATTCCAAAAATCGGATCACTCATCTTTTCTTCCAGAGTCTGGCTATACAAATCACTCTTTCGTCTCTTACCTTGTTTTACATTCCTTATGACATAACATCTATTTATTTATTATCTGTCTTCCCATTTGAATGTCAGGTCCATTAAGGCAGAGACACTATATACCTGGTGCCTAGAACAGTGCCTGTCACTTGATAAGTATTTGTTGAATTGATGGATCGATGAATGAATGAATTCAGAGACCACTGATGAGATAACAGGTTGCCCAGTCTCAGGTCAGCTCAGCGGTGGCCTCTGGTCCATTCACCTTTGGTGAGAAAAAACCATGTGACTCACAGGGGCAGGCTGTCTCACATATATCTACTTCAGTCATCACTTAGATTAGACTAGCACTCTCCAGGGAAATAACACACATCCCTAGAACATTGCACCACAGGAATTTCGATTTACCTATAAGATAGTCCATGAATATTCAGATAGGACATCTTACCTGCAGAGTGTAGACTGGTTTGAGAAATTCTAGCTTGAGTGTGATCAGTCTAGCATACTGTTGGTGGAATTTATACTTCCTATAGAAGGCATCTATTGCTTTACCTGTCTGGCACCCTTCTGTTTTATTCTAGAAACAGAATTCCCTTTTTTCTGGGAAATCTTCTTATCCCAACTCCATCCACTTATTCTAAGTGGACATCACCATGTTCTTGCAAACCCTATTTCAAGTCACAATTGAATAGACCAAGGGCAAGCAAATCACTCAAGCTGAGTCCCCTGTTTTTATTCTTGAGACCAGTGAGAGAGGGTGGATCAGTCTTTCTCAGGTGGTGAAAAGAAGCCACAAGCTATGAAACTTGGAAACTATAGCCAGGATCTCCATCAAGCAAAGAAAACCCATCTGTGGTGAAAGGTAACGACTCAATATGCAGAAAAATGGAAATAAAATATGGAGGACAAGAGTCCTGACAGCATTTGATTGAGATCCAGATGAATCTCTATTCTTACTGTCATTTGTTCAGTGCTTCCACCAGTCATTTATGATAAACCTTCCCCAGCCCCAGCCCTATCACAATTCCTTTTTTGATATAAAGGAGTTCTAAGTTTGATTCTCTGCCACTTTTGCTGGGTTTGTGCTGACACAAATTTCCATCACCGCTTCCTATGTATATAGTTGAACACCCCTGAAGGCAAGCAGAAAGGTCCCTCGCAGATAGCTTTCTAGAAATTAAAACCCTGAAATTATAGAGCTAGAAGCAGCCTTATAGCCAGTACTTGAGGTGGGGGATTGTGGCGGGGAGGGGTACTTAGGGGGACAAAGTAAGGAAGGAAAGAGAAAGAAAACTACTCAGAGAATATCTATTTTATGCCATATATGTTAATTTATTATGTTATGTAAACCTCACAATAATCATAATAACTGTAATAGAAGTTGTTCCCATTTTATAGAAGATAAAACTGATGCTTGGACAGATTAACTAATTTGCCTAAGGACATCCGTGGTTGAAGGTAGCTAGGATTTTAACTCAGTCTTCTCCACTCTACTCTCCCTGGAGTTGATTAAACAGTGGGAAACCAAGAGTCTCTGAAGGCAGAAGATTCTCTCCCTGCCCTTCAAAGCCAGCGTTTCCCCTGCTGGCTGGTCCTGCCTGACAAAGGAGGAGAGTCAGTGCCCCATTCTCTTTGCTCTCACCCTTCTGTTCCATGGGTTTCCCTATCTCCCTACTCTTTTTTAAAAATTTATATTTTTATTGGGAAAACAATATTTTTTAAAATATTCAAAAATATTTATTCATAATACCCCACACTTGAGCTAACCCAAATGTCTATTATTAAGAGAATGGATAAATATTTTGTGATAGATTCTTTTTTTCAAATTTGTATTATAGTTGATTTACAATGTTGTGTCAGTTTCAGGTGTACAGCAAAGTGAATCAGTTATACGTACACATATATCAACTCTTTTTTGGATTCTTTTCCCATATAGGTCATTACAGAGTATTGAGCAGAATTCCCTGTGCTATATGATAGGTCCCTATTAGTTACCTCTTTTATATATGGTAGTGTGTCAATCCCAATCTCCCAATTTATCCCTCCCCCTCTTTCCTCCCTGGTAACCATAAATTTGTTTTGTATGTAAGTTCATTTGTACCATCTTTTAGATTCCACATATAAGTGATATCATATGGTATTTGTCTTTCTCTGTCTGACTTACTTCACTCAGTATGACAATCTCTAGGTCCATCCATGTTGCTGGGGAAGGCAATATTAAGACAAAGTATCTTGTATATATGTACAATGACTCTTCCTTCTTACGTTAAGTCTAGAAAATAATACATCTGTTTAACATCATGTCTGCTCTGGAATTCTCGTTGAAAACTTTTTTAACAAGAGTATCCAAGAACATCCTGTTTCCTCTAACTGGGTAATTTTTTATTCCAGTTTTATTGAGAAATAGTTGACATACATCACTGTATAAGATTAAGGTGTACAGCATAGTGGTTTGATTTACATATACTGTGAAATGATTATCACAATAGGTTCAGCTAACATCCGTCATCTTACGTAGATACAATAAAAAGAAAGGAAGAAAAATGTTCTCCTTGTGATGAGGACTCTTAGGATTTCCTCTCTTAACAACTTTCATGTATAATGTACAGCCATGTTCATTATCTTTATCATGTTGTACACGACACCCCTAGGACTTATTTGTCTTATAGCTGGAAGTTTGTACCTTTTGACCGCCTTCCTCCAATTCCTTCTTCCCCCACTCTCCACCTCTGGTAACCACATGTCTGATCTCTTTTTTTATGAGTTTACTTTTTTCCTGTTTCCATATATAAGTGAGCTCATACAGTATTTGTCTTTCTCTGTCTGACTTACTACATTTAGCATAATGCCTTCAAGGTCTATCCATGTTGGTGCAAATGGTAGGATTTCCTCACCTTTTTATGGCTGAATAATATTCCATTGTATATATAATATAAATTCTTTATCCATTCATCCATTGATGGACACTTAGGTTGTTTCCATGTCTTGACTATTATAAATAATGCTACTATGTACATGGGGGTTCGGTATCTCTTCAACATAGTGTTTTCATTTCCTTCAGATATATTCCCAGAAGGGAAATTCCTGGATCATATGATAGTTCTATTTTCAACTTTTTGAGAAACCTCTGTACTGTTTTCCATAGTGGCTGCCTCAATTTACAATTTCACCAACAGTGCACAAGTGTTCCCTTTTCTCTACATCTGCTCCAGCATTTGTTGTCTCTTGTCTTTTTGTTGGTGGCCATTCTAACAGGCTGAGGTGATATCTTATTGTGGTTTTAATTTGCATTTCCCTAATGACTAGTGAGGTTGAGCATCTTTTCGTGTACCTGTTAGCCTTTTGTATATCTTCTTTGGAAAAATGTCTATTCTGTTCCTTGCCATTTTTTAATTGGGTTACTTGGCTCTTTGCTATTGAGTTATATGAGTTCTTTATATATTTGGATATTAACCCCTTATCAGATGTATGGCTTGCATATATATTCACTTTGTTAATGGTTTCTTTTTTATTATTAATTTTTATTGGAGTATAGTTGCTTTACAATGTTGTGTTAGTTTCTGCTGTATAGCAAAGTGGTCAGTTATACATATATCCACTCTTTCTTTAGATTCCCTTCACATTTAGGTCACCACAGAGCAGTGAGTAGAGTTCCCTGTGCTATACAGTAGGTTCTCATTATCCATTTTATATAAAGTAGTGTATATATGTCAATCCCAATCTCTCAGTTCATCCCTCTCCCCATCCCCGCTTGGTAACCATAAATTTCTTTTCTATCTGTAACTCTATTTCTGCTTTGCAAATAAGTTCATCTGTACCATTTTTCTAGTTCCACATATAAGCCATATTATATGATATTTGTCTTTCTCTGTCTGACTTACTTCACTTAGTATGATAATCTCTAGGTCCATCAGTGTTGCTGCAAATGGCATTATTTCATTCCTTTTTATGGCTGAGTAATATTCCATTGTATATATGTACCACATCTTCCTTATCCATTCCTCTGCTGATGGACATTTAGGTTGCTTCCATGTCCTGGCTATTGTAAATAGTGCTGCTATGAACATTGGGGTGCATGTATCTTTTGAATTAGAGTTTTCTCTGGATATATGCCCAGGAGTGGGATTGCTGGATCATATGGCAACTCTATTTTTAGTTTTTTGAGGAACCCCCATACTGACTGCACCAATTTACATTCCTACCAACAGAATAAGAGGGTTTCCTTCTCTCCACACCCTCTCCAGCATTTGTTATCTGTAGACATTTAAATGATGGCCATTCTAATTGGTGTGAGGTGGTACCTCATTGTAGTTTTTTTTTCAAATTAATTAATTAATTAATTTGGCTGCATCGGGTCTTCGTTGTTGCGCGCGGGCTTTCTCTAGTTGCAGCGAGTGGCGGCTACTCTTCGTTGTGCTGTGCGGGCTTCTCATTGCGGTGGCTTCTCTTGTTGCAGAGCACGGGTTCTAGGTGAGCAGGCTTCAGTAGTTGTGGTGTGCAGGCTCAGTAGTTGTGGCACATGGGCTTAGTTGCTCCGCGGCATGTGGGATCTTCCCGGACCAGGGCTTGAACCCGTGTCCCCTGCATTGGCAGGAGGATTTTTTTTTTTTTTTTTTTTTTGCGCGGTACGCGGGCCTCTCACTGGTGTGGCCTCTCCCGTTGCGGAGCACAGGCTCCGGACGCGCAGGCCCAGCGGCCATGGCTCACGGGCCCAGCCGCTCCGCGGCATGTGGGATCTTCCCGGACCGGGGCACGAATCCGTGTCCCCTGCATCGACAGGCAGACTCTCAACCACTGCGCCACCAGGGAAGCCCCAGTTTGCTTAATTTTATTTCTGTTTCCTCGTCTGTAAACATAGCAGTACTGTTGCCCTTGAAGGATTGTTATGAGGATTAAGTGAGATACAGAACATGAAGCAGTTAGTACAGGGCCTGATATATAGTAAATACTAGAAATTGCAGTGCTATATTAAGGTCGACCCCATCTGTTTCCATCTTTTCCTCCATCTCCCAGTATGCTTTGCAGCATAAAACAAGTGGATAACCACTAGGAACACCATATAATTTGTTATCAAAGTCAGGATGTTTTGTCTGAGATAAATGCTAAACTAGAACAGGGTTGACCTGTCCTGGGGAAACCTGGATGCATGGTCACTTTAGGAATATCAAGAATGGATCTTGGACAGCAATTTTTCCAGTGAAAGTCATCACCCTAAGATACGACTATTGAGTTCAGTAGCAACTTCTCAGAGAATCAAAAAGTTTAAAAGTGTGGTCCATGATGAATGAGAGTTTTTTACAAGGAGACCATTCTTAGAAGAGCTGGACTGCCACATAAAGCTAATGTCTAGCATATTCCCTTTCTGCATGTATAACAATGGAAACCTTTTTTTTTTAAATAAATTTATTTTATTTATTTATTTTTGGCTGCATTGGGCTTTCGTTGCTGTGCGCGGGCTTTCTCTTCGTTGCAGTGCACGGACTTCTCATTGCAGTGGCTTCTCTTGTTGCGGAACACGGGCTCTAGGCGTGCGGGCTTCAGTAGTTGTGGCACGTGGGCTCAGTAGTTGTGGCTCGTGGCTCTAAAGCACAGGCTCAGTAGTTGTGGCGCATGGGCTTCGTTGCTCCTCAGCATGTGGGATCTTCCCCGACCAGGGCTCGAGCCCATGTCCCCTGTACTGGCAGGCAGATTCTTAACCACTGTGCCACCAGGGAAGCCCCAAAGGAAACTTTTTAGAAGCTCTTTGCAGACAGCACTTGGCTTTCTTCTAGTCCCATACCTGTAATGCATTTCAAAGAGATGGTGGAGACAGAGCATTTGAGTAACCATCTTAATGTAATTAATATGAGTCGGATTATTGCCCCAAGTTGAAAAGATGACTCTCTTTTTCTTTATTGTGCGCCAAAAGAAATTTCAGGAAATGAGTTCAAGCTGGAATCTTCCCTGCTGTCACCTCAGCATTGGGGTGACAGAGTCCCAGGACCCAAGAGCACATGCCCTGTGGTCAGCAGTACCAGGCTCGCTTTAGCCATGAGAAATCCTTTAGATGATGTGATGACCAGATGAGATTCTTTAGACCTCAGTGAGGCTCTTCTTTTTTAAACCTGCAAGCTTTAGGGGAAAAGCTGCCTGACTCCTTGTGTAGTCTGGGAGGAAATAGTCTTTCTTATGAACCTGTGAGGTTGTATGTCCTTAGGGGCACACCACCAGGAAGTATACTTGGTCTTTCTCAACAGGTACCTCCAGCTTGCCAAGGGATTACAAAACTTGACCCTGGGGATTTTCCCTTGATATTACTGGATCAGAAGGGACCTGCCTCTGGGAAGGATCGGATTCAATCCCCTACTATACTGAACAGGTATTTGCCTCCACAGTATCCATTCCACACAAACACACACCCATGATGTTGCAGCCATGCTATTTGGATAGACTTAACCCCATCCAGCTCTGGGGGTCCAAGCCACTAGAGTCATCTCATGGCCCTTGCTACTGTGGTTCAGGAGTGGACATGTGACCTAGCTTGGCCCAAACAGAAGCTTGGGTTTTTCTTTGAATATTTATAAGAGCGTTTCTCTCCCCCGACTGTGAACAAGGAAACATGTAGCTCCAGGAGATGCTGTCAACCATCTTCATACCTTAAGGGAAGCTTGAAGATGAAGAGCAGTCCAGAGTTGAGAAATGATACAGCGAAATGAAACCAAGTCCCTGAACGAACCATACCTAAAGTCCTCCACACCACATCTTTCAATCATGTGTGCCTATAAGTATCATTTAATGTTAAATTGGTTTGAATTAGATTTCCTCTTGCTTGCAGTTGAAGGCCTCCTAGGTTGAACATTGCTTTGCAAGCATTTATATAGGTGGAAGGTTCCTTCTGGCTCCCAATTCTGGCCATTAAGGAAAATCATAGCAGCATGATTGGCATAGAACGTTAGAGAAATGATTAGCTTGTTTCATATGAAATTGCCAATATTTGCTCATTTCTGACCTGTGACATGGCAATTTCATGTGGCTCAACCAATTAGCAACAAGCAGCTGCTTTTTAAAAAGCTAGGAAGCTTGGCTCTACCTCCAAAATGTGTTTCCTACCATTCCACTGTTCTTCATCCTTATTACCGTCATCCTGGCCTATATCAATGCCATCTCCTACCTGGATGGTGTCTATGAACTCCTAAATCATCCCCTGTCACCACTCCTGTCCCCTCCAATCCACTCTCCATGAGAAGAGAGAAGTGACCTCTCCAAGGTGGAAATAAGTTTGAATCCTCCATGCTTGAAATCCTTTCCTGGCTTCCCATTGAATACCCATAAAAAGCTCCCAGGGCTTTCTGCACCCTGAACTCCTACCTCACCCTGAGAGTTTCTTAGCTACCTCTCACTTCCTTAGTCACACCATGCCCACTCTTACCTCCCCACCTCTGCGCATGCTGCGTCATCAGCCTAGAACCTTCTCCCCCAGCAACTGCTGAGCGAGGTTATCTGTGGTCAACATGGTACAGCCGTGTCTGGCTAAGATTAGGAACTACACTCGTAGCGTTCCCTTCCCCCCGGCAATGAGGGGAACTCACGTGAGACTGGGAAAGTGGAGATGAAGCATTCCTTTATTCGCCCCAAGTCATGGCAGCCAAAAATGATGGCGGTTTAACGATGCTCAGACAGAGCTAGGTCAGGGGCAGTGGATGGACAGGCTTCTCGGACCTCGTCGCATCTCCTGCCTCACAGTTTGACTTTGGCAGCCAGATGGACACAACTCAGATTTCCCTGCCAACTGCAGCTTCTTCACCCACACCATTGCTTCAGGCTGAAGTGATTAGTACCTGCTCCTCCAGTGCTATGAGTCCTCTTCCAGACTTTCACTCCCCCAGCTTCTCCCACATTCACAGAACTCTTAATTCCTACATTAAACCCCGTATTCCTGTAGTGCTTAAAGGGACTCTTTTCCGGACCAGAGCCACTTGTGTCAACGGAAGTGTCATTTTCTCAGGGAGGGCGTTCATGACTGAGGCTAGATTCAGCCTCCCTTTTATATGTCCCCAGAGCTCCTGACATCCCTTTCTTAACAGACTGTATTATTCTGCTTGAGCTACCATAATAAAAATACCGTACACTGGTGCCTTAAGTAACAAATATTATTTCTCACAGTTCTGGAGGCTGAGAAGTGCAAGGTCAAGGTCCTGGCTCATCCAGTTCCTGGTGAAAGTCCTCTTCCTGGCTTGCAGATGGCCACTTTCTTATTATGTCCTCACATGGCATGGAGTAGGAGGCAAGACAGAGAGAGGGAGAGTAAGAGGGAGAGAGGAAGAAGGAGACAGAGAGAGAGGGAGAAAGCAAGCAAGCTCTAGCCTCTCTTTTAATTCTTAGAGGACCCTAATACCATCATGGGGGCCCCACCCTCATGACCTCACCTCAACCTAATCACCTTCTGAAGGCCCCACCTCCAAAACCATCACATTGGTATTATTATTAGGGATTAGGGCTTTAATGTATGAATTTTGGGGGGACACAAACACCCTCCATTGGGTGTCCATAACACCCTCCTCACATTCAGATTACTTTTGGATGTCTGCTGATCTTCCCTGTTAGACTCTAAGCAACTGAGAAAAATAGGGGATAATTTGGATGTGTGAATAACATTCCTCATTACTGAATCCCTAATGCTCAATAGAGCACAAGAAACATAGTAGCTGCTCAATAAATACTTGTCAATGAATAACTGAATGAATGAATGGAAGAGAGAAACACTGTATTCTACCAGAACTTTCTATGATCTACAAATGAACTTTGGCTTGTGCAGAATGCTTGCATGTTCTTAGTTATTTGACTCTAACGGTTTAGAGTTATACAAGCATCCAGCGGGTGCGCTTTATGCTTTTCAACTCTGGGTGAAAAGAAATGGTTAATTCCAGTAGGAAGTGGGAATTTTTATGTTCCTAAATGGGGAGTTTCTACTAGGCAGGCAGAATTAACTGTGAACTTTATTGTTGGAAGATCTCCCTCCCCCTCCCCCTTGCCACCCAGAGAGCCAAAGCACTTGCTTTTGGGGAAGAAGAACTGGGAATAATTTTGGCAAGTGAAAACATTTATCACCCATCCACAGACCACTCAACACTCTATGTCTCTACTGTTAAGAATAGAGAAATGGAAGCCTCAGCCTTCATATTTACACACGTCTATTAAAAATCACTCAGCGACTGAAACATGCCCATCCATCAGGGCTCTATCAGGGTGAAGTGGTAGCAGAGACAGTAGGAGAATATTTTGCTTCAGTAGTCAAAAGCAATCCATTTGAGAGCTGTTCCATGCCTTTGGTATTTCACAGGACACTGTGATTTTTTTTTTAGTTCACTGGCTCTCTTTCATTTTGTAGGTATGTATTGAACATCTACCAGGCACAGACCCTGTCCTAGGTTCTGGGGAAACAAAATCCAGTAGGTCCTGGTTCCACTCCCCAAGGAAACTCTGAGTCTTCTGAGAAAGATGGACAAGTAAACAGGAAGTTACAGTATAGTTTAGAACCATATATTGGATTAGTTATGACGAAAGTCTAAATATCTCAAACAAAGAGCCAACAAAACAGTGGCTTAAGGAAGAAAGAAGTGTGTTTCTCTCTTATGGAATAGTCCCAGGAAGGAAGGCATTTTCTGCCCCACACTGTCGTTCAGGATCTAGGTTCCTTCCATCCTGTCATTCTACAGCCCACCTGTGGTATTGTCCTCATCTGGATGGCTGAAGCTGGGTGGCAGCACATCTGTACTCCCACTAGCAGGGAGGAAAAGATTAGGAAGGAGCATGAGTGACACATTTTAAGGCCCAAGAATGACATGCACATATAAATGACATGACCTTAACATAAACTTAGTCATATAAACACACCTAACTGCTGTGAGGCTGGGCCATGCAGTTTCTGGTGTCAGGTACCACATGTCCAGATACCACTCTACTGTCATAGAAGAAGGAGAAAAGAGATGCTGTGAGCAACTAACCATCTCCACCAGATAAGTGAGGATATCACTGGAACACAGATGAAAAGTGCCTTCCGCAGTGTGAGAGTGCCAGGGAAGGAGTCTCTGAAGAAGTGTCTCTCCAGCTGTGTCTTGAAGGATGAGTAGGACACAGTCACTCAGATGGGGTGCAGAGTACTCCAGGCTTCAGGAACAACATGTGCAAAGACAGCTAGTCCAGTGGGGCTGTGATTCAAGGGGAATGGATGAAACCACCATCATATCTGATGGCTTTTCAGCTCTTTCTGAGGTGACACAAAGTCCAGCCCAATCTAGTCCAGTATATAATCAAAACTCCAGACGCATCCACTGTAAACTTCTCCCCTGCCCTAGACGTGGAGGCCTGTACAGGAGACAGGGGCATGGCTGCCGCTTCCCTCTCTCCTCATTCTACTTCTTTCCCCTCTGGTTGGTGGCTGCCTTGGGCCCCTGAAGGCTCAGAAAGAAGGAAGAAAGAACTTAGGGATACGAGTGGTCTTACTTTACTACTACTGCTGTGCTCTGACTTTGGGCTTTCTTTATACGGCAGAGGCGCGATTGCTGGCTCTTTCTCCTGTGAGCACTTTATTCTCCCTTGGAGATTCCTTGCTAGACCTCCTTTCTAAAGTTCTCCTGGGACAGGCATCACCTCTTCCAGCTGGCTATAGGGTGGTCCATCCCTCTGTCGAGTCACATCACCACTTCAGGTAGTTTTCTTGGGAAGGCTCCCTTTTAAGATGACCCCAGACTGGCCCTTCCATGAGGCCTTTATCTAGTCCACAAGAAACGCCCCACTTGGCTTGCCGTAGGTGGTGGTACAGAGTTGGGACACTGCTTTCTGCATTTTGCTCTGCCACATGCATCAGCCTTTAGATTTCTTTCTTGAGAGTCCCTGGGTCCTCAAAATTCCAGGGAACACATGTCAGTCCCTCTGAATGATTCTCTCAAAACCCTCTCTTCACGTGGTTCAAGGTAAAGGGAAAGAAGAAAATTAGTATACCTAGCCTTTTGGTTCTCTAACTCCCAAGAAAGCAGGAGCAGTCTCATTTAACATCCTGTTAACATATACAGTGAAGTGGTTTTTTATTTAATGAGTGGTATTTAAATTTTTCAACATTGCGTTTATGGTCTATTTTCTAATTCATTGCTTCATCAAAATAGTAGGTTATTGTTTCAAAGAGAGATCACTGTTAAACAGATACTTTAAAAATGACAATAAGAATGAAGATGACTCACATTCTAACCCACTGTGATAGAGGACACTTGCTAGTTCCTAGTCGGCAACTGGCATCAAGCCCCTTTCTGGTCCTCCCCCCAATCTACCTCCAGTCTCAGGGACGGTCATTCATCTAACGAATACTTACCAAGAGCCCACACCGTGCTGGGCACTGTCCTGTGTGCTGAGGACACATTTCTCTACAAAACCGTTAAAGTACCTGCACTCAGGAGCCTGCATTTCAGTTGGAGGGAAGAAAGACAACGGACAAAATAAATAAGTGAAATGTATAGTGTAGTAGCTTGTGATCAGTGCCTGGCAAAGCACTTTCTAGGTGGTGTTCCAAGGGGTGAGTGGAGAGATTTGTAAGGTAGGACGCAGTAGTCCTGGGAGCTGTCATTCTAGTGAAGGAAAGCGGAATGTAAACACAATTATAGTACGATGTGCTTAAATGAGTCAGAGAGGAGGGTGTGTATAGGTTGCTAAGTGACTAGCTCTGCTCAAGGGCACTAGGGAAGATGTCACTGGCTTTCCGTTTGAGAACGCGGGTATTGTATTTTAGAAAAGTAGCGAGAACTATCTTCAAACGTTAGCTGCTGCCCCACCCAGTGCTTGCTTCATCTTGTGCGTTCAGTTCTTTCTCCCGTTCAGCACGGAGGCCGGGAGCAGGTCTAGGTGGAGAGCTCCTTCTCCCAAAGGGCCAGCATTCTGAAAAAAAGACTTTGAGGAAGTGGAAGGAAACATGCTGGAGATACTCATGATCAGTCCATGAGACCCACAGAAGAGGTGGTCAGTAGACCGTGTTCTCCCAGCTGCTCCATCTGACCCCCAGCCTAAGGCTTCCTCCCTGTGAAGTTAGATCCTGGCTGGGCCTCGGACCATGGACGTATTCTTCTATGTATTTTTTTAGATAGGGAAGTACTCACTCTAGCTTATATACATCTTTGCATGTGTCCCCAAAGCCTAGCTTCCCCCCCCACCCCGCCACCTCCAAAACCATGGCAGTGGCTTAGTAAGCAAAGCCTAATTGTAATGAAATGAAATACTTCAAAGGCAAAGATTCTGCTTCTGGGAGACATTTGTTGCTTATTGGGATAATTTTGGAGTCAGACAGACTAGAATTCTAATCCTGATCTCTTCTGTGTGATACTGGGCAAATTACCCAATCTCTCTGAGTTTCTTCCCCTGAGCTTCTAGATAAGAGTTTGAAGATGAAACAAGGGTAATAAGAGAATGCTTAGCACAGAATCAGGCACATAATACTTGTTCAGTACAGGGCCACCATCACTCATATCAGGGAGCTACAAGGAGGGTAGTTGGAGCCCAGTAAAGGGAAAAAATAAATAAATAAATAATCATTATAGCTCACCAACGACCTACATGGCTCCCTTGGTGGGTAGTGAGCCCCCCATCACTGGAGGGATTCAACTAGTAAGGTTGGATGGCAGTTTCTCCATCAGAAATTTCTGCACTTGTGAAAGGTGGGACTAGGTATGCTTCATATGCCTTCCAAAGGTAAGGTCTGCCAAGGTTGCTTTTGCAGGACAGGGTAACAATCAGATCATGGGCTTTGGAGGCAGGCAGGTTGGGTTCTAATCCCAACTCTGTCACTTTACTAGCTCTGTAATCCTAGGAAAATTTTTTACTTGTGGAGCCTTAGTTTCCTTATTTGTGATAGTTATAGAACCCAGCATGCAGAATTGTCATAATGATTAAATGAGTTAATACTCATTTAGTAAGCTCTTAGTAAGTCCTCAGTAAATACTAGTCATTATTTTGTGGACAGTGGCTCTTCTGGTCTCAGGCAGACAGTGTCATCTGACATCTGCATAGTGACCTGCTCCAGGATTCAATGGATCATGACTTGCTTGAAGTCTCAGCTAGTCTCCCTCCCACAAATAATTCATACTTTGATTAAATTGAATTATTAGAGAGAAAGTGAATACAATAGTATCAGTGCTTCTGGGCAAGTAACAAGAATCTATACTGAAAGTTTCGAGCTCTGGAAAATGCAGGACGATAGCGGCTGTCCAATGCCCCTCAAGTCTCCTGATGGTCAGCGTGGGTTAATGCAGTACCTGTCCGAGCTCCCCCACTCCCCCTCACTTAGCTTGTTCATCCCATGGGATCTTGCCAAATGTGTTTGCAGTGCAGTCTTACAGTTAAAAGATCCCAAGGAAAAAGCTCCTTTATACAAAGTCAGGAGACATGGGCGCACGCACACACACACACACACACACACACACACACACACACACACACACACATCTCGAGTACCACTCATATCACCCACCTAGTTGAAGGAAAATATAACCAGCTTAGACAGAATCCTTCTGTCTTTGAAGTACATCTGAGTATCCTGTGCCTCCTTTTTTTAAATCCTTCTTTCTCCATGACACAAGGAAACCATCACCACACTTCAGGTCCTTCTATCTTCCTGCTGTCTGCATCCTCTTTCTCTAGAAGAACAGAGAAGGATTTGCAATGAAACATTACAGTATGTTATTGATTGGCAGAAAATGCGCCTGAAACTCACACGCATGAAGGTGTTCTCTCAGCTGGGTGTTTGGATGGTATAGGGGCTTAGTGTTTCTGTGGGCCCTGCATCCAATTCCACTTCTCTGGGAAGAATTTCCCTATTTTCCATTAGAGACCCACTTCTCCTCAACCCCAGGCCACATGGGTCAGGGAAACCTCACTTTACCCCCCTGAATTCAAATGTGGACACATTACTCAGACATGACCAATAAGAGTACCACAGGCCTTTGGCCACAGTGATAAGTCAAGGGGCTGGTACAAGACCCAACCTGGTCAAGGAGAGCTAATGAACATTAGCATTAGGACTTTTGCTTATAGGACGTCATCCTAAAGCTGCTGGGCATGAAGAGAGTGGTTACCCTGTGGCTAAAGCTAACTTGAAGAATGAAGCCAGCACCAAGGAAAACTGATCTGAGAGATACACCAGCACTAAGTAATAATGGCATTACTTGAGCTCCTAGGTCCAGCTGTACCTGAAGCTGACTAGTCTTGAAATTTTCGCTGTATGAGCCAATAAATCCTCCTTTTGCAACTGAAAGCCTCCTGACTACCATACATGAAATTTTTTTCAACTTTTTTCTAATGGAGGTCTATTCTCTCTGCTAAAATAAATTTAAATTTTAGGGGGACTATAGAAGTTATTTTTTAAATGGAGATATATAGTGGTAGGGCACCAGGTATTTCACACTGGCTGAGAGAAGAAATCTATCTTAAAGAAATAGCATTAAGCAAGACCCAAGGGCTGAGTAGGAACTGGGCATATGAAACACATTGTCCAATGGGGAGTACTGGGGCTCAAATAAGGGCCATTAGAGAAGGTGGAGAAAACCAAGGAGGAATATCTAGGATCATGGGCAGGCAGACTCTGTTCATAAGATAATCACTCTCCCCTTTACCCCCAAGTGTCTAGAAAATATCTGACCCATTGTAGCAGTGCAATATTTATTACTATCACTATCTTTATTATTATTTATGGATAGTGGCAGGGGAGAGGCAACCCAAGACCATACAGGAGTACATTAGTCAGAACTCGTTTGAGTTCAGGTGAATAAAACCCAGCTCAAATAGCTTAAGCAGAAGGGGAGAGAATTCCTTAAAGGCTCAGAGTGAGGGTTTAGCTGGATCTCAAGGCAGCTGGAATCGTGCATTAGAACCCAATAGAATGCTCTCCTCCACTCATGTTCACTTCTCTTGGTGTGTCGGCCTCATTTTCTCCCATAGCAGCTTGGATTTATTCAAACAGTGAGGAATAGTGGGCCTCATAACCAGAGTAGAACTGGCGCTCACTCTGTATCTTCATTTCCAAGTTCTAAAACATCAAGGAAGGCGTGTGACTGGCCTGTTTCGAGTCAGGTGTGGAAAGCTGAGGAAGGAGCCAGACGTGGCAACCTATGGCAGACACCATCAGTGCCCACCCAGACCTCTCAAACCCTTCACCTTCCAACTGCCAGCATCTGCATCCCCGTGCCTGAGGGCTTCATTTCCCAGTACCATGTAAAGATGCTCTGTGTCTATGAGTGGCAGGCCAGAAGCTCTGGGGAATTCTCAGTCCCCAGAAATCGTCCTCAACCAAAGACTATCTGGAATTGGTGTATAACTCTCCAGCTCCCTTGCTCCTTGGGGAGGGTACTTCTGAGGTATGTGGTTTGCACTGTTTCCCAGAGCTTCCCCACAGGACAGTGATCCAGTTGCTTTCTGGAGTAACATAAGGCACACTTTGCTGTCTGTCTTCCCTTCCTACCAAGGTCCTGCATCTCCCACATAAACTACGAGCTCAGGCTCTGCTTCTGGAAAAACTCAAACTAAGACATAAGCCAAGCCTAGAGGATTACCATCAACGTATGTCCGTGTGTGTGAGCGCACACACGTGTGCCCGTGCACCTGTGCCTGCGTGTGCAACAATTAAAATCTTCAATCTGTGAACACAGACACCTCCAACTTTACAAAGCCAACAAAACGATTTTCAAAACAACTGTGGGAGGCAAAGTGTTAATGCAGTCATTTGTTGAATACCTTAAAATGACGAAAAGAAACCAAGGGCTCCAAGAGCCTCACTGACAAGGAGAAGCGGAGCTGCTGGAGGAAACGATCTGTTAGACAAACACAGGGAGTGCTCATCTCCCCCGCTCCGCCCCAGGAATGAGATAAATGCAATCTGTAAAATGAAACAACAAAAGGATGCTATTACAAGAATTTCAAATATTGAATATGGATTATGCCTTTTTGCCCACAATGTAGCCTAGGATACATTTATTTTATTATGTTTTGTGTATTACATATACTATATACCTTGTATCATGTTTACATTATTACACTTTGACGTGATATGTCTCAAAAAAAAAAAAAAAAAAAGACATAAGCTAAGGAGGACCAAAACTGGGTATCAAGAGGCCAAATACAAAATTAAGAAAATGAGGATGACAGGCTGGGTACATAAAGGAGGAGGTGGTCTTGGGCAAAATGCCTGGGACAGGGGCTGCTCACCTGGCCGGCTCTACAGCTCTGCGATGAGGGGGGGCAAAGTCCAGGACAGGGAGGGGTGCAGTGACATGGGCAATGATAGAGACATTGCAGTGCGTTTTCTTCCACTGAATTCTAGAACTAGGAGCTCCCACCAAGCCTCCGTGAATGGACTGTGTTTCTGGCATGCTTTGTGGGCTGTGCATATGTATGCGGCTGTGGCTGTATTGGGAGTGGGGGGTGTGCAGGTGGTCCACATTCCCTCCCTCCTGGCTTCCTCCTAGGAGGGAGAGGGAAAGTAGACCACCTCCCTGTGGGCTCTGTCTGCACACACGGCAGCACGTTTCTATGTGACTCAGTCATTTCCTCAGGAAGCAAGAAAGTGAGGCCCTGGAGACGGATAGGGACTTTGAAGGGTGCAGTTGTGCTCCATCTACCTGTCAGAGAAACCTTTAATAAATAAAAAGGGAATGAGCTATATGGAAAAGAATCTAAAAAAGAGTGGATATATGTATAACTGATTCACTTCACTATACAGCAGAAACTAAGACAACACTGTACATCAACTATACTCCAGTAAAAATTATGAATAAATAAATAACGGAAAGGGGGAGATGTGGGATCACAGTTACAGAGAGAGAAACATGAAATGGGAAGGCTTCTGTCCCTGGCTCTAAACCAATGCATTTTGGGTCCTGAGATGAGAGACAGCAGAAATAGTCCATGGCCAGGCCTCCTCTCTGCTCTGCAGCCCCCAGACCAATGGGTGTGAGGCCCTCACCTTCCTGCTCACAGGAAGGGAAACTATAGGGAACATAGGACAGTCCCCAGGCATGCTGGTAGTGTGAGTGTGTGTGTGTGTGTGTGTGTGTGTGTGCATGTACATATGTGAATGTCAGGGAATAGGTCTGAGGTAGAGCTGCTTTTAGCTGCTTCTCCAAAGTAGGCCACTGTATAGGATTTCAAGAGCCCAAACTAACTACCCACCATGGGGGGAAAAAAAATAGGTTACATATTCCTGTCTTTGGAAAATTCCAGAGAACATTCTGGGGAAGTAGTTGATCGTCCCACCTCTCTTCAGAAATAAAACATTTCCAAATGAACGGATAATGTGTTGTATATATCAGGCTACTCCCAGCCCTCCCCTTTTTAACAACTTTTCTAGAATCACAACTGTACGGTGTAGTGAAAAGCCCAGCTTCTTTTTTATTTAATTTTTTAGAAAATTATAGTATAGCTGATTTACAATATTGTGTTACTTTTAGGTGTACAGAAAAGTGATTCAGTTATGTGTATATACATATATTTTTTCTGATTATTTTCCATTATAGGTTGTTTTAAAATATTGAATACTGTTTCCTGTATTGTACAGAAAATCCTTGCTGCTTATCTATTTTATGTATAGTAGTTTGTATCTGTTAATCCCATACTTCTAATTTAACCCTCTGCCACCCCCTTTCCCCTTTGGTAACCATAAGTTTGTTTTCTATGGGAGTCTGTTTCTGTTTTGTATATAGATTCATTTGTATTGTTTTTTAGGTTCCACATATAAGTGATATCATACAATATTTGTCTTTCTCTGTCTGACTTACTTCACTTAGTATGATCTTATCTAGTTCCATCCATGTTGCTGCAAATGGCAATATTTCATTCTTTTTTATGGCTGAATAATATTCTGTTGTGTAGATAGAGAGAGCGAGCTAGCTAGCTAGACAGATAGATATCAAAGCCCAACTTCTTAAATACAGCATTTTCTGTACCTGTCTTATGACTTTCGACTTTCTCCTCTCTGGGACTGTTTTTTCATCTGTTAAACAAGGAGGCTGGCTAAGAAAGTGATTTCCAATGTTTCGTTTTAACCTAAAACTCTTATTCCTATCAAAATCTCACACAGAACTTCAGTAAATAAAATAAAGCACTGGTTAAAGAGCAATGAGGGACATAGGCCCCACTTGCCTAGCCTTCCTCTTAGGCCAAAAACAGTTCCAAAACCGTCTGTGTGGAATCCTAAAACCCTGGGGAACCAGTTTGAAAACCACCTAACTTTGGGCTTTTCCAGCTCTAAGGTTCTAGGTCTCGTATAAGCTATGGGCTGCTGGGTGGTGTTTGATGAACCAAAGATGATTACATTTCTTTGTGTTAGGGTCACACTTTTCATCCAACAGCTGCATACAGCCAGAATTCTACCACCTTTGTCCCCATAGCTCATGAGCACCTCAAGGTCAGTTTGGTCTGCATGGGGTGGCCCAGCCACTGCGAGATCAGCCCCAGAATCCCTGTGTCTTACTTCCCAGGTAAGCCCCAAGAGGATAGGACTCAAAACAAAACAAATATTCTTCTAAATTCCTATATGGTTCAATGGGATGCATTCTGATACAATTGCCATCTAAAGAATGTCACATGGGGCTTCCCTGGTGGTGCAGTGGTTGGGAGTCCGCCTGCAGATGCAGGGGACATGGGTTCGTGCCCCGGTCCGGGAAGATCCCACATGCCGCGGAGCGGCTGGGCCCGTGAGCCATGGCCGCTGAGCCTGCGTGTCCAGAGCCTGTGCTCTGCAACGGGAGAGGCCACAACAGTGAGAGGTCCGCGTACCGCAAAAAAAAAAAAAAAAAAAAAAAAAGAATGTCGCTTGCCATCTGGCTCTACAAAGATTAGGTCATTAGCCACTGCAGTCACTGACCTTTAACACACCCTGAAAGGAGTTCAGGGTGGAGATCAGGAATGAGGCACTCTGTGCTCTGGGAAAAACTGGCAGAACAGGCCTTCAGATAGTTAGCTATTTTCAGAAGAAAATTTTATGAACCGAATTTCTTGCATCTTATACCTAGAAAAACACTGAAATCATTAACAGAGACATCTATGCCTTGTGACTTGGAGCAACCTTCTGTATGCTTGATGGCCTGGACCCCCTTCACCAAAATCATATATACACTGACCGCCACCCCCCGCCCTTTGCAGCAGTTCCTCAGAGCTGTGTGAGAGGCTGTCTCCCAGGCGATAGTCCTCAGTGAGTCCCCATATAAAACTGAACTCACAGCCCTCATGTTGTATGCTTTTTTCAGTCAACAAAATCATTTTCTGTTTTCATGCTCATATTGCCCCAGATTTGAGCAGTGAAAGGTCAATAAAGCTACCATAATTTAACAAAAGGAGGGAAAAAAAAAAAGAGGACAAGACTCAATCCCTCCCAATGGCCCCCACTGAGCCTGTTTTCAGCGGAAAACACTCCAGAGACATCAAGAGCTCTTAGCCCTCCGGAGAATCCCAAGAACCTTGGTCTTCAAGAAAAAGGGAGATGGGAAAAGGAAGTGATCTTCCCTTCACTTGCACCTCCTCTCTCTCCACCCTGTATGACTTCCAGTATAAGGGGAAACTCTTCCCTGGATCACCTAAGACCCTTGGTCCCTGCGTCCTCTGGCTCATGCCATGCACGCCCCCACCCCCAAATCCTACATTTAGCCACAGTTGCCCACTGGCCGTACTCATCTGCAAGCCTTTCTCTGATTCGATTCCAGCTCCTGAGAGCACTTCCCTCACCCCAGAGCCAACCACCCCATCAAAGCCAACAGGTTTCTGCAGCTTCGCCTCTCTTCTTCAACATTGATCCATACTTCCCTTCCCTTGACCACTGCCCCTCACCCCTACATTAACACACAAGCCTTGCCTTGGAGGGTGCCTCTCCTGCCATCCCTGGCACCCTATTAGGTCCCCTAGGACACTGCGCTCAGTGTCCCCAGCACATAACAAAAATAGCTACCATGTGCCACATGCTGGACCTTATCCTAAGGACTTTACAGGAAGAAACTCATTTATTCCTTGCAGCAATTCCAGGAGTCAGGTCTTATTTTCGTTACCATTTTACAGATGGGAAAGTCCCAGGCACAGAATAACCTGTGCAAAGCCACAGAAGCAGGAGCAGAGCCAGGCTTTTTCTCAGGCAATCCGATGGCACTCATGCTCTTAGCGTCTGTACCCAAGGCCTGATACAGAGCAGGAAACAGATTTCAATGGAATGAATTGATTTGGACAGATTGTCTAACTTGGTCTGTGTCCTAAGAACCCCAAGATTCTCAACGGTGCCTCAGCAGTGGCCAAGGCCCTGGGGTGACAGGACCAGCCCCTCTCTTCTCATTTCTTCAACCAGGGCGGCTCAACCTTGATCTGCTTTATATATTGGGTTTTGTGTTAAAGGTTGTTGAAGAAGGACTTCTACTGCAAAGGGAAGGGAATAAAAGAAAAGAAGAAGGAAGCTAGATATTTATTCAGTTCAAGTAATAATAGTTAATATTTATTGACTATTAAGGTGGGTCAAGTGTTCTACATGCATTAATTTTTAACCCACTCAACAATCCCATGAGATAGCGACTTTATCATCCATACTTCCATTTCACAGATGAGGAAACTGAGTCATTGAATGTAAAGTGACTTGTCCCTGGCTGACATGAGCAAAGCCAGGATTTGACTCAGATCATCAGACTCCAGGTTCTTAATCACTGTGGAAGGCTGAATAATGCCCCCCAAAGATCAAAAAACCCTAATTCCTAGAACCTGTGAATGCAACCCTGTATGGCAAAAGGGACTTTGCTGCTGTAATTAACTTAAGGATCTTGAGATGTGATGATTATCCTGGATTATCTAGGTGAGCTCTAAATGGAGTCAAGTGTCTTTATAAGGGAGAGTCACAGGGAGATTTGACTGCAGAAAAGGAGAAGGTAATGTGATCACAGAGGCAGAGATTGGAGCGGGGTGGCCAAAAGCCAAGGAATGCAGGCAGCCTCCAGAAGCCGGAAGAGGCAAGGAAGAGGTTTTTCTCCTAGAGCCCGCAGAGGAAGCCGACACCTGCCGACACCTTGACCTCAGCTGACTTTGGACTTCCTCCCTCCAGAACTGTATAAGAACAAATGTGTTGTTTTAAGTCACCAAGCTTGTGTTCATTTGGTACAGCAGCCATAGGACAGTAATAGAACCCGCAAAGGATGCTGCTTTCCAAAGGAAGAGGACTCTAAAGGGTCAGAGCCAGTGGACTGAGGAGATTTGAGGCTGCAGGGCAGAGGGCTTCGCTTCACGACTCCAATCGCATCTCAGGGGGTCTTCACCCACCTCTGCTGACCTGCTGCCGACACTGACAACATGTGTGTGTGTGTGCTTCTGGGCCGTCTCTAGGCGAGGCTCTGGAGCCTGAACAATGTGGGACAGCATTTGGCAGTTCCTGCTTCAGTGTTTTTGAATTTTTTTTTTTTTTACATTTTTACAGGGAAGGTGGTTAGAAGGATACTTCCTTAAGTCCTAAGTATCCCTTGTCACCTTGAAGACCACACCCCTCTCCTTTCCCCCAAATCAGAAAGAAGGTGGGGAGATTATTCCACCTGGCATTGTGCAGAAGACCGCTCTGCTGTTCCTCTCTGCCGCACAAACAGGGACGTTCGAGCATCTGCACTTTGATCCTTAGCTGGCTGTGGGACTTGGAAGCTGAGCGTTTGCCTTTATTCTAGTTCAGTTTCCTCATTGGTAAAATGTGGGTTAGGACACCTGGCCTGCCTCCCTCTTAAGACTGGTGTGAGGATGACAATGAGATACCACTAGCAAAGGCACTTTTTGAACAGTAAAGCTGCTCAGCGCTCCAGCTGTTTCCTGTATAGGGGGTCCGCCTCCCCCCCAATGAGGAGTAGAAACACTCCTCATTGCTACTAATAAAAGGAATAAGAAAAGGTGCAATTTATTGACAGCTTACTCTGCACCAGATACGTTTCATTCGTCCATCATTTATTCATTAATTCGTTTGAAAAATATTGCTTGAACCTAAGTTCCAGGCATTATGTGAGTATACAGTGGATCAAGAACAAAATTGGTAGCAATCCCTGCTCTCCGAGAGACTGCACTTTTTTTTTTTTTTTTTTTTTTTTTTGCTGTACGCGGGCCTCTCACTGTCGTGGCCTCTCCCGTTGCGGAGCACAGGCTCTGGACGCGCAGGCTCAGTGGCCATGGCTCACGGGCCCAGCCGCTCCGCGGCATGTGGGATCTTCCTGGACCGGGGCACGAACCCATGTCCCCTGCATCGGCAGGCGGTCTCTCAACCACTGCGCCACCAGGGAAGCCCGAGACTGCACTTTTATAGGAGAGGCAAACAATAACTAAGAGAACAAATAAACACCTGTATAATCACAAATAATGATAATTCTATGAAGAGATAGAGCAGGGTGTGGTGTGCAGACTATTGAGCATGGAGGTGGTCTGTATTGGTGTTGGAAGGGTCAGGGTCTTGTTAAACTTTTTAACATTTTTTTATCCCAAGTGTGGTGAAGGAACATTTGAGAGCTTTAAGCATGGATGTCATGATCTAATTTAAGTTTTAAAGAATGACAAGCAAAAGAGAGACATTTAAATATATATAACATCCTCTGTGATAGGTATTATTATTCTCGTTGCCATAGGAAACAGGCTCAGAGAAGTGAACTGAGTCACCCAAACTTTTCTAGAAGTGTCATAACTGGAACTCAGAGCCAGATCTGTCTCATATTTGAGCCCAGACTGGCATATTCACCAACAGCTCTAAATTCTTATCAGTTCCTTTTTACCACATTTTTACCACCCTTTCTATGCCTGTACCTACTCATTTTTAATACCCAATACAGTGGGGAGATTTGTTGGGCTTAGCTTACTTTTGTTTTGTCTTTCCATCTCAGTTTCCAAAAGAAAATCCTGAAGTCACCGCCCCCCCCCACCCCCGCAGCTCTCTCTGGGTCCAGCTCCTCGCCCCCTCCAACTCCCCCTCTCGCCCCCCACTGAGGCACTCACTTCCCGCTGTGGACTAGTGGGGAGGGGCCTTCCTGGGGACTGCTGCCCTCTCCCCCATCCAACCCTTCACAGAGCTTTGAAATGCTAATGAAATCATAAAATCTCACAGAATCTGTTCGACTTCCGTTCCTTTTCATATGCCTCTCCATGGATATTCAAGTGTCAGACCTCAGTAGGTTGTAAATCTCCTCTGTGGCTGCAATCAGAGCAATTTCACAAGCTGGAGAGAAATTCTTCCTTCCAGGGAGCCTGGCCCTCCCCACCTTGGCCAGCCGCCTGGGAGACGAGAGTGAACGCATTCTCGTCGTTACACTGACAATTTCCCCATCTGAACCGGGGGAGGATGGGGTCCCCTAGCCTGAACCAGGGGAGGATGGGGTCCAACACCACATGTGGAAAACCCACTGGGAAGCAGTAGCCTTGAGCCCAGTGCCCGCCTCCCTGGGCCTCGGTTTCTCCATCAGAACCTCAGCAATATCTCCTGGCCTCCCACAGGGCCTCACAGAGAGGAGGAGGAATATTTATTGAATGAATGAATTATTGGCTATGTAAAACAGGAAATAATAGTGCATATCTCGCGCTGTTGTCAAGGTGATTAAGTGAAGTAACAGCACGTGGAAACTCCTAGCGGAGAAAGGACACCATAAACAGAAGGGAGTTGCTTTCCTCCCTCCCTCCCCGCTCCGTCCCTCCCTTCCTTTCCCCCTTGGCTCCGTTAGCCCCTTTCTGCCTGCTGCTTTCCAACCTCTTTCTCCTCCTTCTATTTTTAGCAGGAGACATCTCTACCTTGCAAGCTGGCAGGAGAGTGGAGAGCAAAACTTTTCAGAGCAAGCTCCTAGAGCCAGGGACCTGGTAACAGTCCTCCAGCCCAGTGTGGGGAGATCCGAGAGGTCAAGATGAGACTTCCCACAGCTAGTAGGGCTTTCACATAGCAAAAAACTGAACTATTTCATGGGCCTTTCTTTCCTCCTGGAACTCTTTCAAGGAGAGTGAAGGCACGGTGAGGTTTCTAACTAGGTTTGCCAGTGGGAAGACACAAATCTGACCTCTGCCCAGCACCCTCACCTCCAAACACAAAGAATTGTAAATTAAGCTGCATTAGCCACTGTGCATTCTACTCATATCCATCAACACCAGCTCTCTATTTTATTAACATTTATGACTGAAACTGTATTTTTATTGTTGGCTTATAGTTTATAATAGATGCTTGTCTCCCCTACTAACTCAGAGCTTCTCCAGGATAAAGAGCTCTGTATTAGCATCCGGTATATAGCAGGCCTCAAAAAAAAAAAAAAAAAAAAAAAACCTGTGGAATAAATAAGTTTATTTTGTGCTTACTACATGCAAGTCCTTGCCATATAGAGATGAATGAAAGAGGGTTCAAAACTCAAGAAATTCACAACCTACCAGTGAAGACACATATACGTATGCAAAGCGGTTGTCATTTTGTAACAGTAGATGCTATGTCACAGAATCCAGTATTCAGTATTAATCAGTCCATCCATCATTCCTTACCCCTTAACATATAGTCAGTGCCTTAATAAAACCATTTTTTATCAGCAAGAACAGAAAAGATATCATGTGAGTTAATCGTTTTACAGTTTTCATTATGCAGATGAGTCCAAACTAAACTGACACCTTTCTGCCAGGTGAGCTGGCCCTCCAGTATTTATTACCATTTCTTTGGTATTATTTATAACATGGGTAACAAGGTTGCCAAGGAATGCAGTGATAGACATAAGTCAGGTTTAAAGCTACCTACATGCATTATCTTTCCCAAGGTCTTCTTTGAGTCTGTACTTAATGATTTCTCTCTCCCCTCCTCCCATTACATCACCATCACTTTGAAAATAAATCAGAAGTTCCAAGTGCTGTCAGAAGCCTGCTGGGGAACTGTCTGCCCACTTTTTACTGCTCTTTTCCTTTACAGTTTCAATGTAATCTTTAGTTGCTGTCACTCTAAGAGGAAAAATATCAACACTATATTATATTGAAATCCATAAGGACATTTTTCAGTTGCCTCCTTAGAGATTGGGTCTACAGGTTGGAAATGGACCATGATGCAGTTACACACTCCAATTTTCAACTGGGGACTCATATCTCACATTATGATCTGTGATATGTGACAGGAAAGCTTGAGCTATAAGGAACATATTAAATGCAGGACATGAAAATGTAATAACAGTGGATTCTTCCCTCTGCAAAACTAATCAGGCATCTTTGAAAGGCTTGGCATTGTAATAGCAAAAAAATCCAAAACTAAAACCAAAACCACTAAGGTATCCAGACATGAAAAACTTGTGTAATTTCCTATCTAGTAGGAATAAAGTCTTGATTCCAGGACGGACCCCACCTAACAGTCATGGACACCAATTGTTATGAATATCAAATAAAAGCTTGCAGTTAAAGAACCATCTAGAAACCTGGCCAAGATCAATTATCTATTTCTTCATCACTAGGGATGCCAAATAGTAACACATTTGCCTCCCAGCTGCTATCATGTTTTGTATCAAGAGCATTTTAGTCTGAAGCCAGTGACTTTTCTGGGAACAAGCCATTTCCATTTGATATAAGACCTTCCACCTTTTCACTGCTTACACTATTACTCTTCCCTGTTTCCCTGGTTTGCATCATGGTAGCTGCCCTCTTCCATTCCAACTCTGAGACTGCTCTCTTGACCTAACCCAGGCAGATATTTTAAGAATAAAATACTTAGGAATAAACTTAATAAAGGAGGAGAGAGACTTGTACACTGAAAACAACAAAACATTACCAAAAGAAATGAAAGAGACACCAATAAATTAAGACATCCATGTTCATGGATTGGAAGACTTAATATTCTTAAGATGTCCATACTGCCCAAAGGGATGTAAAGATTCAGTGCAAGCCCTATCAAAATCCCAATGATATTTTTTTACAGAAATAGAAAATCCTTCCTAAAATTCATATGGATTCTCAAGTGACTCCAAATAGCCAAAGTAATCCTGAAAAAGAAGAATATTGGTGGTCTCACATCCCTGATTTCAATACTAACTGCAAAGCTACAGTAATCAAAGCAGTGTGTACTGGCATAAAGGCAGACATATAGACCAATTGAATAGAATAGAGCGTCCAGAAGTACACCCTTGCATATATGATCAAATGATTTTTAACAAGGGTGCCAAGATCATTCAGTGGGGAAAGGACAGTCTTTTCAACAAATTGTGTTGGGAAAACTGAATATCCACATGTAGAAAAATGAAGTTGCACCCATACCTATGCCATATACAAACATTAGCTCAAAATGGATTAAAGATCTAAACATAAAAGCTAAAACTATAAAATTCTAAGAAGAAGATAGAAGAGAAATTCTTTGTAACATTGGATTTGGCAATGATTTCTTACATATGATGCCAAGAACAGGCAGCAAAAGAAAAAATAGATAAATTGGATATCATCAAAATTAAAAATTATTATGCATCAAAGAACACTATCAACAGAGTGAAAAGGCTACTCACAAGAATGGGAAAACATATTTGCAAATCATGTATCTGGTAAGGGATTAATATCCAAACTATACAAAGAGCTTCTACAACTTAACATCAAGAAAACCAAATAAATTGATTTAAAAATGGGCAAAGGACTTGAACAGACATTTCTCCGAAGAAGACATACAACTGGCCAATAAGCATATGAAAAGGTGCTCAACACCAATAACCAGGAAGGAAAATGCAAATCAAAACCATAATAGATAGTACTTCACACCTTTTAGAATGGCTTCTTTAGAATGGCTTTAGGTGGCTTCTCCACCTTTTAGAATGGCTATGACCAGAAAACAGAAAATAACAATTGTTGCCAAGCATGTGGAGAAATTGGAGCCCAGTGCATTGCTGGTGGGAATGTAAAATGGTGCAGCCACTGTGGAAAACAGTATGAGAGTTCCTGAAAAAACTAAACATATAATTACTATATGGTCCAGTAATTACACTTCTGGATATATATCCAAAATTATTGATAGCAGGAACTTGAATAGATATTTGTACACCCATGTTCATACAGCATTACTCACAGTAACCAAATTGGGTGGAAACAACCCAAATGTCCATCAGTGGATGAATGGATAAAGAGAATGTGGGGGGGGTGTATACACACACACACACACACACACACACACACACACACACACAATGGAATATCATTTGGCTCTAAAAAGGAGGGAAATTCTGACAAATGATACAACATGGATGAACCTTGAGGACATTATGCAAAGTGAAATAATCCAGTCACAAAAGGGCAAATAGTGTATGATTTCTCTTATATGAGGTACCTAGATTAGTAAAATTCATAAAGACGGAAAGTAGAATGGTGATTGCCAGGGGCTGTGGGAAGATGGGAATGGACAGTTATTATTTATTTGGTACAAAGTCTCAGTTTAGGAAGGTGAAAAAATTTGAAGATGGTTGGTGGTGATGGTTGCACAACAATGTGAATGTACTTAATGCCACTGAACAGAACATTTAAAAATAATTTAAATGGTAGATTTTATGGTATGTCTATTTTACCACGGTTTTTTTCTAGAAAGATAACGTTATCATCTGGAAAGGAAAACCTGCTCAGGCTATCGCCACTCCTGGACAAGGACAAATTCTGATAATAATGAGAAATTTGAGTGTTATCTTGGGACCCAATTTCCCCAGATATATCTGTTCCTGAGAATTATGTGAATTATGCCTTTGCAAAACTAATTTAACTGCATTTAATGAGTTCTATTGTGACTAGGTAGGATAGTGGGTGCCCAGGTTGAGAACAAGGTAGAATATTTATTTTCTTTTTAAAAAGATAGTGTTTACTAAACAAGAAATTCTGCAGAAAATCAGATTCTTTATAGGAGTGGGTGAGAATACTCTTTAGAAATACTAAAACAAATCATAGATTATAATGGCCAGAGGGGAATCTAATAGATTAAATAGTCCAAGTCCTCCTTTTTTAAAAGAAAAGATTATTTATATAGGAAGAAGGATAAAAAGAGAAATCCTGTCTGAAGGTATGGGAAGGGCAGGGCACAGTCACTAGCTTTGCCCACACATGAAGCAATTCATGGACACACACACTTTTCTCGTGGGAACAGGTAGCTTCCCAAGGGGCCTGACTGTTTGGCATTCATCAATTTTGTGTGATCTCCAAGAGCCAGCCTCTGGCCCCAGCCTTACCAGCTTAGACATGTGATGTGCTCCCACACTGACAGCAGGCCAGCTCTCAGGAGCTGACTCACATTAACTCTATTCACAGGATGGATATAGGGAAAAGAGAAGGCCAATTCAGGAATTCACGGTGAGATTTATAAATGCCACAGGACCAAAAATATCCAGTCATTTTGACCAGCACATTTTCTTCCCTGTTAAATATTTGTAGGTAGCCAAATATTAATCAGAGAAGACTGCTTGGTGAACATGAAATCAGAAGTCAGGCATTCAGGCTACCTCAGTGTTTCCCAAGCCCGGGAGAGTTTAATTGTTCTGGTTTCACCCTGGACATAGGTGTAGCTTCAAAAACTGCTCAGGTGATTTTAATGTACAACCCAGGCTGTGAACCACTGGGGTAGTGTAAGCTGATGTATCACAAGTCTAGAGACTATCTTGCAGATACCCTTTGGTGAAGGTCCCCTCTCTGAATAGTGGTTGAGTACTGCCAATATCTGCCTCAGAGACTCTACTTTTATTTCCTAGGTGACCACCCCCCATTTTTTTCCTTCCAAGTTCTCATTTTACAGAAAAACAGGTGAAGTGACTTGCTTAAGGTTATACAATTAGAGGCAGAGTCAAAACTAAAATTATAGTTTTTCTCAACTTCTCCATAGCCTTCCCACTTCACCTGGCCTTCTGAGGGACCTACAGGGACTATATAATATAGGATTGCCTTGAAGGAACTTAGGTTCTCACAGATCTTGTCAGGTCCTCATAGTTTACATGTCAACGGCTTTTAGTTTCTTGAAGTATGACTTTGGGTGGGGACAGTTAATGAGTTCAATTGAGACATAGTTAGAGTCCTTGAAGTCTACACAGATTGGCTACCCCTCCTCTGTGCTCCCTACCATACTGTGTGTTTACCTCTCTCTAACCAACTAGTTTAATTGTCTAATTATATGTCCATCTCATCCACTATCTTATTTATTTTGGCACCCCTAATTTCTGACATATGCCAGACACATAAACATGAATAATATAAAATTATGTTAAATCATCACGTAGTAGATGGGAAGTTCTAGAGCTCAGAGAAGCGTCCAGGCTAAAGATGTCAATACACGCAGGCAATGAATTATGTGACAAAGAGTCCCTCAGGGAAAGTTCCCATCTTCCAGGCCCTGAAAAGCTAATTCTGCTCCAGTCTCTGAGCCTATATTACACAGCTAGAGAACATTCACGCCTTTGTGGGTCATTTTTTAGAGAGGCGAAATGGGGCAAACACCTCGTTCACATGATGACAAAGTAATGTGCACTCATTGTTTGGACGTGATGCACCTCTAAATTGTTAGGATAGGAGATTTTTTTATAAAGGACAGTCCCTGAAAAAATTGAATTAAAAATGTGGGCATTCTGTTAATAAAAGGTACAATAAACTTGTTATAAGGAATCTAAAAACTTCAAATCTATCTCTATTTCCTGCATGCTACTTTTTTGAAAACTGACAAATAAAATGTCCCTATTTCTCCAATTGTATATCGAGATACGGAGTCAGGAAAGATTCAGCCCGACCACCTACACCTTCTGTTAGAGGGTAGGGATTGCTGGTTTGACTTACTAGCCCAGAGGCACTGTAAAATCTTGGAGTGTATTCAAACCACCAGAGCAAGATTAAATTTTATTCGGAATAGTTTTCATGTCAATTATACTCTCATATTCCAAATTTTTGAAAATTAGTAATTCGTGCATGACATGTAAACTGTCAGGTAAACTATTTACCCTTTTTTCTACCACTTTTGGTAGGTGGGTGTTTATTTTATTTCTGTTTAGGTGTCGGTCCCTCTAAACCACTCTCCTCAGGCACAGGACCTGAAAAGTTTCCATAGTTTTAGTTTCTCCATTGTACTCATTTCAAAGTGAGAATCTTTAGATTGTTTTTTAATTTCATTTTTATTAAATTAACATTTGAGGGTCATTCTTTAAGTCAGAATTTTGTCCATAATGGCCTGGTGTGTGAAATGGAGCTAAGCATTATCTTCTACATTTTAGGACAAGGAAAACAAAGGCTTTGTCTTACAAAAGAATCCATCTTCTCCAGTTTCTGCAGCTCATTAAAATGTTTTGGTTCAAAGAAAAGCAGTAGTCCAGATTTCTGGGTTTTCATTACTCAAAGGACAGGAGGACCAATCTTTTGGAGGACTAATTTTTTTCTGTTCCTTCCCTTCATTCCCATTGGCACAAAGGCAAATACTTGAAACATGTAGATTAAATTGAGATAGATCCCGATAGCAGTTGTAGAAGATTCTAGAATCAAAGAAATCTAAAATTGGGAATAATTAGTAGAGCATTTAGCTTAAAGATGGCAGATATGATTGGTGATACAGCTGCCCCTCACCTCCCATCTGTAGCAAACATCATTAATCAATTATCGAGCCTAAATGTGGCCCAGCAGTTGTTTTCTACACAAGTCCCCCAGCAGCCATTACCAAGTAACTGGAGTTGCCAGTGCGTCCCTACCTAAGCTAATCTAATCATCTTACTTTATGAGAACATTGAGGCCCACAATGGTAAGGTGAAGCTCTCTCAGGGAGCCCCTGGGGACTTGAAACCAAGGCCTTGGGTGCATTGAAAGGACTGGGGGGAAAGGCAGCAATGGGGCAAAGGCAGACTGAATGTAATTCTTTTTTATTCAGGCTTACTTGCCTCCTAAAAAGTGCCTCTGAACCTCTCTTGACAGAAATAAGCTTTAAGATGTAAACAAAGCAGCAGTCTGAGGCACTGAGAGAGAATTAGAAGCAACTGGGGAGAAAGATGTGAAAGACTTTGAACAGTAAGACCAGATTTTCCTTCCTAAAATGGGTGGGTAAGAAGAAATACTGTTTCTAGCTGGGATAGTCTACATACGCTACTCACCTTCCCTCGGAATTCAATGATTGGCAAATATAATGGCTGTGAGATCGAATAAAAGGAAGGGAGTTTCTTTAAATCCAACGGACAAAGATGGTTGTTTACAGGCCTGTGGGCATTTCATGCCAGTTGATACACAGTCTTTTGGTTTGCCAACAGAACTCATCTGAATCTCAGAAAAGGAACAATGATTCCATAGACTTTGTCAGTCTTCTGTTAGGAGTCCCTTTGGGGATTGTCTCTTTCCCTCAACAAGTTTGGAAAGACCAGAAACTAATTTAATATGCAACCGGGACAAGGGCATTTGCTGATTTGTTGTTATTTTTATGAAAATATTACCATGTGCCAAGTGCATAGTGCTTTATGTGGACATTCTCATGATCACCCACACAGCAACCTCCAAGATAGATAATCCTCCCATTTGCCAGTGAGAAGAGTGAGGCTCAGAGGATCAGGTCCCCTGCCCAAGATCCCACAGCTGGTGAGAGTCAGAGTCGAGATTAGAAGGCAGGTCAGCCTGACACCACACCCAGCCCCTGACCAGGGATGGTCACCCAGCAGGTCACATCCATTCAACGGTCCCATCAGGAAGATCAGTTTAGTGGGAGAAACCAGCACCTTGTAGTAACATGAAATGAAATAGAAAACAATGGAGGACATCTTATATAAAGGGTAAGGATTGGTTTGTGTTACATTTGTTTTAATTCTATATATATGTACATGGGGTCCTTGGTAGTGATATAAAATTGATTTCTTTTTTAAAAATTTTATTATTTCTTTTATTTATTTTTGTCTGCGTTGGGTCTTAGTTGTGGCTCTCAGGATCTTTCATTGCAGCGTGCGGGCTTCTCTCTAACTGTGACACATGGACTCTGTAGTTGCAGCACATGGGCTCTCTAGTTGTGGTGCCTGGGCTCAGTAGTTGCAGCACACGGACTTAGTTGCCCCACAGCATGTGGGAATCTTAGTTCCCCGACCAGGGATCGAACCTGCGTCCCCTGCATTGGAAGGTGGAGTTTTAACCACTGGACCACCAGGGAAGTCCCTAAAATTGATTTCTTACTATGGATTAGCATCAGAAAAGTTTGAAGACCACTGCTCTAAACCAGTCAGTAATCCTGCCTCCATGTGTAGTTGGGAGGTGTTCGACCCTCTTACTGGGCTTTTAAAGATTTGTGGAGAGAGAGCAAAGGGTGGACCTCTTAGACAGCAATGAAGATAGAAATATCAAGAACTCTTTATTAGTTTTTGCCTCTTGAGTCAACAAACTTGTTTTTTGTTTTCTTGTGGGCCACTTGCTTTATTTTTTTTTTCACATCTTTATTGGAGTATAAATGCTTTACAGTGTTGTGTTAGTTTCTGCTGTATAGCAAAGTGAATCAGCTATATGTATACATATATCCCCATATCCCCTCCCCCTTGAACCTCCTCCCATCCTCCCTATCCCATCCCTCCTCTAGGTCATCACAAAGTGCTGACCTGATCTCCCTGTGCTATGCAGCAGCTTCCCACTAGCCATCCATTTTACATATGGTAGTGTATATATGTCAGTGTTACTCTCTCACTTCATCCCAGCTTCCCCTTCCCTCCTATACCCTCAAGTCCATTCTCTATGTCTGCATCTTTATTCCTGTCCTGCCCCTAGGTTCATCAGTACAGCTTTTTAAAATTCCATATATATGCATTAGCATATAGTATTTGTTTTTCTCTTTCTGACTTACTTCACTCTGTATGACAGATTCTAGGTCCATCCACATCACTAAAAATAATTCAATTTCGTTCCCTTTTATGGCTGAGTAATATTCCATTGTATATATGTGCCACAAATTCTTTATCCATTCATCTGTTGATACACATTTAGGTTGCTTCCATGTCCTGGCTATTGTAAAAAGAGCTGCAATGAACATTTTGGTACATGACTCTTTTTGAATTATGGTTTTCTCAGGGTATATGCCCAGTAGTGGGATTGCTGGGTCATATGGTAGTTCTATTTTTAGTTTTTTAAAGAACCTCCATACTGTTCTCCACAGTGGCTGTATCAATTTACATTCCCACCAACAGTGCACGCGGGTTCCGTTTTCTCCACACCCTCTCCAGCATTTATTGTTTGTCGATTTTTTGATGATGGCCATTCTGACAGGTGTGAGGTGAAACCTCATTGTGCTTTTGATTTGCATTTCTCTAATGATTAGTGATGTTGAGCATCTTTTCATGTGTTTGTTGGCCATCTGCATGTCTTCTTTGGAGAAACGTCTATTTAGGTCTTCCGCCCATTTTTGGATTGGGTTGTAACAAACTTTTTCTTAAAGGGCTAGATAGTAAAAACTTGAGGCTTGCTGGCCAGATGGTCCCTATCACCACTACTCAATTCTGCAAAAGTAGCCACAGACAATGTTTTAAGTAAATGAGTGTGTCTGTGTTCCATAAAATTTATTCACAAAAAACAGAGAGCTGGCCTGTGAGCTGTAGTTTGCTGATGCCTGCTTTAGAACATTGAATAAAGAAAGTACCTGAATTGCCACAGTCTAAGCCTATAGTACTTGAATGGTCCCAAATTATAAGGACAGCCCCACTTTCAAATGATCATTCCCAGATAAAGTGTTCAGATTTCTGTTTCTTAAGACATGGTCATCATCCTTATGTTATTAGGTGTATTCGTTATGCAACACTACATAAAAAATTTACCCCATGACTTATAGCTTAAAATGGCAAATGTTATTTCATAGTTTCTATGGGTGAGGGATCTGGGCTTGGCTTTGGGTGACTCAGCTTCAAGGTCTCTCACAAGGCTTCAATCTAAATATCACCTGGGGCTGTGGTCTCATCTGAAAGTTTGACCAAGGGAAGATCTTCTTCCAAGCTCACCACATGGTTGTCAGCAAGATTGAGTTTTTTTTGGTTTGTTTGTTTGTTTTGTTTTGTTTTTTGCGGTAAGTGGGCCTCTCACTGTTGTGGCCTTTCCCGTTGCGGAGCACAGGCTCCGGACGCACAGGCTCAGCGGCCATGGCTCACGGGCCCAGGTGCTCCGAGGCATGTGGGATCCTCCCGGATGGGGGCACGAACCCATGTACGCTGCATTTGCAGACAGACTCTCAACCACTGCACCACCAGGGAAGCCCAAGATTGAGTTTTTTACAGGCCTCCCTCAGTTCCTTGACATGTGGGCCTCTCCATGGGACTGCTCACAACATGGCAGCTGTCTTCCACCAGAGTCAGCAAGTGAGAGAGCAAGAGAGGGCAAAGCCTGAAGCCAGAGTCCTTTCATAACCTGATCTTGGAAGTGACATTCTTTCACTTTTTTTGCACTATTGTTATACACTAGAAGGAAGTTGCTAGGTATAACCCATACTCAAGAGGAGGGGAGTACACAAGAGTGTGAATACCAGGAATCAGGAATCATTTTAGAGGCTGCCTACCACATGTGGGCTAGGTATTTCATTCATTCATTTAACAATTATTTACTGAACACCTACTATATGCCAAGAACTGTTGTAGACAGTAAAGAGAACAGACGAAAATTCCTGCCCTCCTTCTGGTGTTCTGCCCCACTCCAAATTCACATGTTGAATCCTTAACCACCAGTGTTGCTGAATTTGGAGATGGGGCCTTTAAGAAATAATAAGTTTAAATGAGGTTAAAATGGTGGGGCCCTGATCCAATAGGATTAGCCTTGCACTCTCTGTCCTCCCTCCCCCTCTGTGTACAAGCACCCAGGAAAAGCCATGTGAGGACAGAGGGAGAGGCAGCCAGGAAGAGAGACCTCACTAGATACAGAAACAGAATTTGTTGGCACCTTGATCATGACTTCTAGCCTCCAGAACTGTGAGAAAATACCTTTCTGTTGTTTAAGCTGCCCAGTCTGTGGTATTTTGTTATGGCAGGCCTGAGATGACTTATATATATGGCGATAAGTGCCATGGAGAGAAAGAAAACAGGGAAGTGCTGGGAATAGCTTTGCAGCTTTAAACTGGGTGGTCAGTGTAGGCCTCACAGAGGTGACAGCTGAGTAAAGCTTACGGGGAGGTACAGGAGTGAGGCGGTAAATACGGGAAAGAGTGTCAGTGCGCTGGGAGCATGCTGTTCAAGGAACAGCAAGGGCACCATCATATGTGGCACAAAATGTATGTGGAGAATGGCGAGGAGAAGGTGTAGGGTTCATCAGCCATTTCAGGAATTTGGGCTTTTACTCGGAAGTGGAGAGTCATAACAGGGTTTTGAACTCAGCAGTGCCATGATGTAACGGATATTTTAATATATTCCTCCGGCTTCTGTGTGAAGAAAAGATTAGTAGGAAAGGCAAGGTTGGGCACAGGAGGGCCAGTAAAGAGATGATGGGGTTGAGGGTGCTGGTGGTGGCCAATGGCGGTAAAGAGAAGTCAACCTCTTTGACTTTCCGGAGCAGGATGCTGGTGCATCAGTCTCTTCATCAGCAGGGCTTCCTCAAAACACTTTTTTTTTTTTTTTGCAGTACGCGGGCCTCTCACTGCTGTGGCCTCTCCCTTTGTGGAGCACAGGCTCCGGACGCGCAGGCTCAGCGGCCATGGCTCACGGGCCCAGCCGCTCCGCGGCATGTGGGATCTTCCCGGACCGGGGCATGAACCTATGTCCCCTGCATCGGCAGGCGGACTCTCAACCCCTGCGCCACCAGGGAAGCCCAACACTTTTTGTTTGTAGTGGGTGAAGTGCAAAGAGTACTAGACAGAAGCCAGGAGACCAGGTTAGTGGAGAGATAAGAGGCAAAGCAGTTAACCACTGGGTCTCAGACTTAGTCCTCCCTAAGTCTAAAGTTACAATTTAATGAGACTGTCTGTGGAAGGTGGATTTAGGACAAATGAACAGTTAGGTTACTGTTCATTTTAAGCTTAATCTTTGCTTGCAAGAGGGAAAAAAACAGGAAATTACAGAGCTGGGCCTGCAGAAAAAATAAGAAAAAAAACCCAATTACAGGCAAATTGGTATCATTGAGGAAAACCCCATGTTTAATCTTTAGGCAGCCTGGGGCCTGAGAAGACTGATGGATGTGTATCGCTCTGTTCTCTTAACACAGATGAACAAAACAGAATTCAACCCCAAATCTGACAAGACCCTATTCCTTAGGGAGTGAAATGATGTTACATTTTTAGAGCGAGTTCAATCACTCTAATCTCTCTCCAAGTACCCACATGTCAAGTCCAATGTGCCATGACAAGGCATTGCCCCTCAAATAGAGGCATTAAGGAGTATTATTTGCCACCTTCACCACCCACTGGAAATGTACCAGGGGAGGTTAGTAGAAGCCAAATAAGGCATCCTTAAACATTCACGTCAAACAGGTTGAAACTTGGTGACAATTGCTTCCAGAACCCATCAGGCAGTTTGTCCAAGAGAAAAATGCATATATACCACCAAATACATTTTTTTAGTAACAAAATTACCATTTTTAATAGGTCAGGGCAGTGCAAGGGGTTAGTATTTTTGGACTGTCCGTAGCCTACCAGGTGCCCACAAATGTTAACTCATTTATTCCTCAAAATGACCTCGGAAGACAAATATTATTATGCCTGTTTTGCAGACGAGGGAACTGAGCCTGACTTGCCTGAGGACATGTGGCTAGTAAGGGCAGAGCTGGACTCCCACCCACAATGCTGCCATGTAAAGGGTTTTGTCTCAGGGCTTGGCTCTGATCACTACATCTTAATGTTCAATGAGTCCCAAATTGAACATTAGTCACATTTTATCCACATTCTAGTTGTCTTCGTTCTAAGAGCTAATCTCATCAGTGTACTGGGGAATTTAAGAGCACCAGGTAAGTTCAGAAACTATACCAAGCTGGTTAGGGCTGCAAAATAGGTTATGACTGTAGAGAGTTTACAGGGTGGTAGTGGCCTCTGCAGCCCAACTAGTCTAGATTCAAACCTTGACTCCACACGCAGTATTTGGGTGACCTTGTTTGGGCAAGTTACTTAACCCCTCTGAGCTTCAGTTTCTTCATGTGTAAACTGGGAACAATAATTTTGTCTACCTCATTAAGTGCTGTGTGTATTAAATGTGAAAATTCACAAGAATCACTTAGACCGATGCCTAATGCATAGTAAATGCTTAATAAATGTTATATGGTATTGCTGTTTACCTAAAAAAAAGTCTTCCTTGAGCTGTTGAAGCTATTTCCTTGTCCCTGCTGACTTTTCAGGCTGTAAGTTTTTGTGCATTTGTTTGTTTTCAAATAACAAATCTCAGAGAGTGACTGGCATAATTTTCTTTCCCCAAAGTTATAGCTGGTCTTGAACTTCATAGTCTATTTCCCAGCGAATTGGTGGTATATTGCTTGTCAATTCAAATCCTGGCATAGAAAAATAAGTTTATATCTGCTCCATGTCTGTCCCGGAACTCTGGCTTTTAAAGCCATCACGGCTAGACCATGTGTAAACTTCTCTTTAAGTAGACTCCACAATGTTGATGCTCTACATGGCCTCCCAGAAATGTGTTCTTATTTTTTCAGAGACTTTTCTGGTCACAGAAATAAGTGTAATGGTCGGGTGGAGAGGTTGCTAACTGAGGAAGGGCGAGAATTGTCAAAAAGATGTGGTTGCGGTTTACTTCTGATCAGTCTTTGCCCTACAAGATCCAGTGTTTCAAGAAAAGCAGAAAATGCAGACGTTGAATTTCTTTCTTTCTTTTTTGGTGGTAAAAATGCTTTTCAGATGTTGACAGCTAATTCAGGGGGGAGTCACGGGCAACTAATCAAATATTGATAAGTAATTAATTGTTGGCAACTAATCCAGATGGGGTCCATAGGACAATATTGTTTTTTTCTTTTTGTCTCTGGTCTAGTATATCTCCCTCCTTTGAAAGTTTGAGATTAGTAACAAACGAATAAAAGTTAGAGAATGCAAATAATCTCAGGGGGAAAAAGTCTTTTGGGAATGTTTTGTGATTTGCCGCCAAGAGCCTATTACCCAGCATATAGGTTTAGATGGGCCCAAAATATTGCCTATAGGGCAAGATTTTCCTTCAGATTAATTCACTAGTGCCAAACTGCTTGAAACCATGTGATAGGGGATGACCTTGAACTTGTAGAAGATAGCTGTCCCCCCCCCCCATAGTTCCCAACTTAACTTTGGAAGCAGAATGGATTTTGGAACAGCTGATCTAAAGCAGGCCTATGGAGACCTGTTGCCACTTAAAATTAGAATCTCAGAAATATTTCATAGCCCATGTGGAACTCTTGCCATGTTAACTTGCATTTTAAAAGCATCAAATATTGTTCTTTGTATCTGTGTTAGTCAGAACATACTAGGTTGTTGCAGTAATAAATCAATAGATGGGTAACTCTGAAGCATGTTCTGCATTGTCTCCCAGGGTTCTCCAAAGGTATTTGCCCCCAGTGGTTAATGGTTTTATAATGTGCCCTGTATTAGCTTCCTTTTTTCTCTGTCTCACTTTCTTGTGCCTCTAATGAAACTTCCTCAGATTACCTCCCAAATAAACACAAATCTTTGAGTCTCGGTCTGCTTATGCAGAGCTCAAGGAAAGACAGCCACCTTCCACTTATCTGCATGGCAGCATCTTATGTTTGTCACATTATTTGTGGATATCTAGAAGTGTACCTAGACTGCAATGAAGCTGTTTTATGTGCAAGAAAATTTGGGGGTATACAATTCAGCTTAGGAAACCATTCTCTTTATATTGTAGCTGGCTTGTACCAATTAATCCGTAGGTGGTTGCTGGCAGAGGATATACACTAATGAGCAATGATTTTCGTCAGGCATCAAATTAGTTTCAAAGTAGAGGCATGAAAAGTTGGAATCAACCTAATATTTCATTTACACAGATATTAGGACCCCTAGGTCCTAATTTAGTTTCTCTATAACTTTTTGCAGTAGGTAAGACTTTCGTGTGAGTTAGGACTGTAACTTACCTTATTTTAAAAAATAAATAAACACACTGAGGGATGGAGAATTTATTGATTTACATAACTAGGAAGCCCAGGGGTAGATTTGGCCTTAGTTATGACTAAATTCAAGAGCTTAGTTAATGTTGTTAGACTCTTCTGTCTCTCTAAACAGCTTAGACCCTTACTTTGATGACTCCCCTTTGCCCAAGGAATCAAGTCTCCAGTATCCATGCCCTTGTATAGACTCTGGGCTTGACCATGAGTATTGCTTTGACTAATGGGACATTAGCAGAGTTTGAGAAAACAATGGGACTTGCCCTCTTGAAATTCTGCCACCGCCATATGAAGAAACTGAATCTAGCCTCCTTGAAGAAAAAAGACCACATAGATCATTTCCTGGTTTCATAAGCCCAGCAGTCCTAGCTGACTTACCAGAGAGTAGGGACCTTGTGTTAACTTTTCTGTCACTCCTAGACCACCTAGAGAGACATGGGGTAGGTGTTTGATAAACACTTGCTGACAGATTGATTGATTGGACTTAGAAGGAAATCTCCTTTAAATCTCTGGGTAATCAAAACTACTCCTTAATGGGGAGACGATGAAGGAAGATACATTTTTGAGGACAGATACGTGCCAGGTCACATGGCCCTCAATGGTCATCAATATCAAGTTGAATTTGTTTGCATTCCCTTTCCTTAATCTTCAGATTGTTAAAAGGCATATTTGGTGTTACTTGGTTAGTAAATCAAATAAGTAATTTCATAACTAACTGCCTCCAGGTTTAACCATTAACAGATAAATGAGTATTCAGACAGGACAGATCTCACAATGAGGTAGAATGAGCTTCTACTAAATGAATAATAAATTGATAGATGCCATAGAACCACAGAGTCTATGTCTCATTCATTCAACAAATACTCAGGCACCTACTATGTGCCAGCCACTTTTAGTCCTGGAAAGAACAGCAATCATCTAGTCTACCCACCTGAACACCTCACTGCCCAGTTAACAGATGAGAAAACCAAAGCTGAGAGAGAGAAGTAAACTTCCCTACATATCAAACCAAGGACTAGAATTCAGTTGTCTTCCTTCACGGGCTAGTATATTATCTCAGGATGCCTAAACACCAGACCAGCTTTGTCTCTAGTTATGTGGCCTTAACTCAATAATTCATCCTCTTAAATTTCATTGTCTGTAAAATGATGGGAATGGGCCAGATGAGGTCTAACACTTTCTTCCGGTTCAATCTCCATATAACCCTATCTATCTCCTGAAGGAAAGTTACTATAAATGTGTTTGGAAGTTTGGGCTTTTAAATGGGAGCCACAGATGCCAGCCCTGAAGGAGTAGCCTTTGTATATGTATAGTCCCTATTTAACCCACAGTAATAAAAAGGGATTTTTCTGTAGGCTGGATTTGATGGCCCCTGAGGTGGAGAAGGAACATTTTAGTATGAAGTCCCATAGTTGACAATATTTCTAGCTATAATCTGATTTGAAAAACAATCTATTCTGAATGTGTGGGAGGAGGAAAAAGCACTTTAAAAAAATATTATTTTGGTAAAAAATACATACATAAACTTTACCATCTTAATCATTTTGAGTGTACAGTTCAGAAGTGTTAAGTATATTCACATTGTTGTGAAACGGATCTCTAGAATTTTTTCATCTTGCAAATCTGAAACTCTATACCCATTCAACAATTCCCCTTTTCCCCTCCCCCTATCTGGTAACCACCATTCTACTTTCTGTTACCACGAATGTGACTACTTTAGATACCTCATATAAGTGGAATCATACAGTATTTGTCTATTTGTGTCAAGTTTATTTCACTTAGCATAATGTCCCAAAGATTTCTGCATGATGTAGTATGTGAGAGGACCTCTTTCTTTTTTAAGGCTGAATAATATTCCACTCTATGTATATACCACTTATATTCCACTTATATGTGGAATCTAAAAAATGAAACAAACAAAACAAAACAAAAACAGACTCATAGAGACAACAAATGGGTAGTTGCCAGAGGGGAGCAATGGGGGGATGGGAAAAATAGGTAAAGGGTATTAAGAGGTTAAAACTTCCAAATATAAAATTTAAAAGTTACAGGGATGTTATATAGTATGGGAGATAGTGTCAGTGGTACTCTAATAGCATTCTATGGGGACAAGTGTTTACTAGACTTATCATGGTGAACATTTCACAATGTATATAAATTTTGAATCACTATGTTGTACAGCTGCAACAAACATAATATTGTACATCAACTATATTTCAATAAAAATAACTTTAAAATATATTTTAATCAAAGACGTTAGTAAAAGACAAAGAAGGGCCTTACATAATGATAAAGGGATCAATCCAGCAAGAAAATATAACATTTTTAAATGTATACACATCCAAAAAAGGAGCACCAAGATAAAGCAAATATTAATGGATTTAAAGGGAAAAAGTGAAAACAATACAATAATAGTAGGGAAGTTTAAAACCCCACTTACATCAATGGATGGATCATCTAGACAGAAAATCAATAAGGAAACTTTTGACTTAAATGACACATTAGATCACATAGACTTAATAGGTATATGCAGAACATTTCATTGACAGCAGCAGAATATACATTCATCTCAAGTGCACATGGAACATTTTCCAGGATAAATCACACACCAGGACACAAAACAAGCTTCAATAAATTTAAGAAGATTGAAATCATATTAAGCATTTCTGACCACAGTGTTATGAAACTAGAAATCAATGACAAGAAAAAAAAAGAAAAAGAACACAGAAATGTAGAGATTAAATAACATGCTATTGAACAACCAATGGGTCATCAAAGAAATTGAAGAAGAAATCAAAAAGTATGAAGAGACAAATGAAAACAAATACAACATACCAAAATTTATGGGATACTGCAAAAGCAGTTCTAAGAGGAAAGTGCATAGCAATATAGGCCTACCTCAAGAAACAAGAAAAATCCCAAATAAACAATCTAACTTTACACCTAAAGGAACTAGAAAAAGTAGAACAAATGGTGCCCCAAATTAGTAGACGGAAGGAAAAAGTAAAGATCAGAGTGGAAATAAATGAAATAGAGACAAAAAAAAAAAAAAAAAGAAAAGAAAGATTAATGAAACTGAAAATGTATCTCCGTCAAAGATAAACAAAATTGACAAAGCTTCAGCTAGACTAACCAAGAAAAAAAGAGAGTGTTCAAATAAATAAAATCAGAAATGAAAGAGGAGAAGTTACAAATGATGTCATAGAAATACAAAAGATCATAAGAGACTTCATAGACTGATTACTAGTAAGGAGATTGAAACAGTAATCCAAAATCTACCAACAAACAAAAACCCAAGATCAGATGACTTCACTAGCAAATTCTACAAAACATTCAAAGAGGACTTAATACCTATTCTTGTCAATTTTTTTCAAAAAAATTGAAGGGGAGGGAAACCTTCCAAACACATTTTACAAAACCAATGTTATCATGATACCAAAACCAGACAAGGACACCACAAGAAAAGAAAATTAAAGGCCAATATCTTTGATGAACATAGATGCAAAAATCCTCGACAAAATGTTAGCAACAACACATTAAAGGATCATACATCATGATCAAGTGGGATTTATTCCAAGGATAAAAGAATGGCTTATCTGCAAAGAAATCAACATGATATATCACATTAACCAAGTGAAGGATAAAAATCATATTATAATCTCAATAGATGCAGAAAAAACATCTGACAAAATTCAACATCCATTTATGATTAAAAAAAAAAACACCCAGTAAGAACTTCCCAGTCCAGTGGTTGACTCCATGCTTCCACTGCAGGGGATGCAGGTTCAGTCCCTGGTTGTGGAACTAAGATCCTGTAAGCAGTGCAGCATTGCCCAAAAAAAGCAAAAAAACAAAATGAAACAAACAAAAAAACAACGCTCAACAGAATGGCTCTAGAGGGAATGTAACAACATAATAAAGGATATGTATGACAAACTCACAGCTTACATCATAGTCAATGGTGAAAAGATGAAAGCTTTTCCTCTAAGATCAGGAACAAGACAAGGATGTCCACTCTTGCCACTTTTTTTCAACATAGTCTCAGAAGTCCTAGCCACAGCAATCAGACGGGAAAAATAAAGCACCCAAATCAGAAAGAAAAAAGTAAAACCACCACTATTTGTAGGTAACATGATACTATATAGAGAGAAATTTAAAGACTCCATCAAAAAAACTCTTAGAACTAATAAGTAAATTCAGTATATTTGTAGGTTACAAAATCAACACACAGAAATCTCTGTCATTTCTATACACCAATAATAAATTAACAGAAAGAGAAATTAAGAAAACAATACCATTTAGAAACAAACAGAATAAAATACCTTGGAATGAATTTAACCAAGGAGGTAAAGACCTGTACACTGAAAATTATGACTCTCTTGAAAGAAATTGAAGAAGATTTAAATAAGTGGAAAGATATTCTGTGTTCATGGATTGGAAGAATTAATATTGTTAAAATGTCCATATGACTCAAAGCAATTGACAGATTTAATGCAATCCCTATCAAAATTCCAATGACATATTTCACAAAACTAGAAGAAATAATTCTAAAATTTGTATGGAAACACAGAGACCTTAAATAGCTAAAATAATCTCAAGAAAGAAGACAAACTGGAGGTATTATGCTTCCTGATTTCAAACATCAAACCTAATTGAAATATTATGTACTGTACAGAAACAGACACACAGATCAGTGAAACAGAACTGAGAGCCCAAAAATAATCCCATATATATATATGGACTATTAATTTATGAAAAAAGAGCAAAGAACATACAATGGAGAAACAATAGACCCTTCACTTTTTTCTTCTTCTTTTTTTTTTTGGCGGTACGCGGGCCTCTCACTGCCGCGGCCTCTCCCATCGCGGAACACAGGCTCTGGACGCGCAGGCTCAGAGGCCATGGCTCACAGGCACAGCTGCTCCACGGCATGTGGGGTCTTCCCGGACCGGGGCACGAACCTGTGTCCCCTGCATTGGCAGGCGGATTCTCAACCACTGTGCCACCAGGGAAGCCCCCTTCACTTTTTTTAATTGAAGTATAGTTGATTTACTATGGTGTGTTAATTTCTGCTGTACAGCAAAGTGACAATTTATAAAAAAAAAAGAACAAAGAACATACAATGGTGAAAGGATAATCCCTTCACTTTTTTTTAAATTGAAGTATAGTTGATTTACAATGTTGTGTTAATTTCAGCTGTACAGCAAAGTAATTCAGTTATACATATATATACATTCTTTTTTCGATATATCCTTTTCCATTATGGTTTATCATAGGGTAATGAATATAGTTCTCTGTGCTATACAGTAAGACCTTGTTGTTTATCCATTCTATATATGAAAGCTTGCATCTGCTAACCCCAAACTCCCACTTCATACCTCCCCTAACCCCCTCCCCCTCGACAACCACCAGTCTGTTCTCTATGTCTATGATTCTGTTTCTGTTTCCTAGATAGGTTCATCTGTGTCATACTTTAGATTCCACATATAAGTAATACTATGTGGTATTTCTCATTCTCTTTCTCGTTCTCTTTCTTACTTCACTGAGTATGATAATCTCTAGTTGCATCCTTGTTGTTTCAAATGGTATTATTTTCTCCTTTTTTATGGATGAGTAGTATTCATATAAATATGAAAATGTAGTGTATATACAGTATATGTAGTATATATATATATATATACAGTGTGTATATATATATATATACAGTGTGTGTGTATATATATATATATATATATATATATATATATATATATATATATACTACATCTTCATCATCCATTCATCTGTTGATGAACATTTAGGTTATTTCCATGTCTTGGCTATTGTGAATAGTGCTGCTAGGAACATAGGGGTGTGTGTATCTTTTTGAATTATAGTTTTGTCTGAATATATGCCCTGGAGTGGGATTGCTATACCTCCTTGGTCAGGTTTATTCCTAAGTATTTTATTTTTGGGGTGCGATTTTAAAAGTGATTTATTTTTACATTTCCTTTCTGATATTTCATTGTTGGTGTAAAGAAATACAACTGATTTCTTTATGTTAATCTTGTATCCTGCTACCTTGCTGAATTCATTTATCAGTTCTAGTAGTTTTCATATGGAGTCTTTAGGGTTTTCTATATATAGTATCATATCATCTGCATATATGACAATTTTACCTCTTCTCTTCCAATCTGGATACATTTAATTTCTTTTTCTTGTCTAATAGCTGTGGCTAGAACTTCCAATACTGTGTTGAATAGAAGAGGTGAGAGTGGGAGGTCTTGTCTTGTTCCAGATTTTAGCAGGAAGGCTTTCAGCTTTTCACCATTGAGTATTATATTAGCTGTGGGTTTGTCATAAATAGCTTTTATTATCTTGAGATATGTTCCTTCTATACCCACTTTTGTAAGAGTTTTTGTCATGAATGGATGTTAAATTTTGTCATATGCTTTTTCTGCATCTGTTGAGATGATCATATGGTTTTTGTCTTTTTTTTTTGTTGATGTGGTGTATCACATTGATTGATTTGCATATGTTGAACCATCCTTGTGAATTGGGATGAATCCCACTTGGTCATGGTGTATGATCTTTTTATGTGTTGTTGGATTCATTTTGTTAATAATTTGTTGAGAATTTTTGCATCTGTATTCATCAACGATATTGGCCTGTAATTTTGGTTTTTGGTGGTGTCTTTGTATGGTTTTGGTATCAGGGTGATCGTGGCCTCATAGAATGTCTTTGGGAATGTTGCCTCCTCTTCAATTTTTTGGAAGAGTTTGAGAAGGACTGGTATAAGTTCTTCTTTGTATGTTTGGTAGGTTTCACCTATGAAGCCATCTGGTCCTGAACTTTTGTTTACAGGGAGTTTTTAAATTACAGATTCCATTTCATTTCTAGTGATTTGTCTGTTCAAATTATCTATTTCTTCTTGATTCGATTTTGTTGGGCTGTATGTTTCTAGAAACTTGTGCATTTTTACTAGGCTGTCAAATTTGTTGGCATATAATTGATCACAGTATTCCTTTATGGTTTTTTGTATTTCTGTGGTATCGGTTGTTATGTCTCCTTTTTCACTTCTTATTTATTTATTTGTGTTCTCTCTCTTTTCTTCTTGGTGAGCCTGGCCAGAGGTTTGTCAGTCTTGTTTATGAGAAAGGATAGTCTCTTCAATAGATGGTGTTGGGAAAACTGGACAGCCTCATACCAAAGGATGAAACTAGGCCATTATCTTATATCATACAAAAAAATTAACTCAAAATGAATTAAAGAGTTGAATGTAAGACCTGACACCATTAAATTCCTAGAAGAAAACGTAGGCAGTAACCTCACTGACATTGGTCTTAGTGATATTTTTTTGGATTTGAATCAAAAGGCAAGGGAAACAAAAGCAAAAATAAACAAACGGTACTACATCCAACTGAAAAGCTTCTGCACAGTGAAGGAAACCATTATCGAAATTAAAGGCAAAAAAAAAAAATTAAAGGCAGTCTACTGAATAGGAGAAGGTATTTGTAAATCATATATCCAATAAGGGATGGGCAAAATGGGTGAAGAGGGTCAACTGTATGGTGATGGCTTGTAACTAGACTAGTGGTGATGATCACTTTGTAGGTATACAAAGGTCAAGTTATAATGCTATACACCTGGAATACATACACATATTTAAAAAACAATAAGTAATTTCTCTGGGAAAAAAAGCATAGGTAGCAACAAGAAGGGTTAACAAGGTGATTCATTGTAATAACTTCCTGATCTTTCAGGGACAAAGGGAAAGAGATTCAATTAATCCCAGAAACGTGACCCATAGGAAGAATGGCAAAACAATGAGGCTTTCATTAGGCTGCAACTGATTTTCTCCAAAAAAAAAAGCTAAAACCAGTGCAATACCCAACCACAAATATTCTTTATTTTTTGATGACACAATCTAACCACCATGAGAAATTCATATTACTAATATTAAGGATATTGATCTTATTTCTTGTGAAATAATAATCCTGGCCATTATTATGCTAAAATTGATACATTTTTCCCCCCTCCCACCCCTGTCCTGGATTCCATTACAAATCTTTCTAACATTCACTGACAATGAATAGTGCCCTGATAAAAATTTCTTATTCCTAGTCCCTAGATTTCTTCTCTAACCATGGAGAGAGTTATGGGGGTAGGTAGGAGAAAGCTAAGTTCTCCCCAGTAAAGATGTGTAGAGAAATAGGAAAGCTCATAGCTTGATGGGTTGGGTGGGATGGGGTGGTATAGTTTCATGTAGAACTGAGAAAGGTAGGCTACTTCTTTCCCAAGACCTTATTCATATAATTCCACTTATTACAGGTCCTTATAACCTCTCTAAAATTCCAAGTTCCTTGTCTACATTTCTCAGTTTGGTCCTGTGCTCAGTTTACCTGTCACCTTTCAGCCCACAACTTTTTTTCTCTCTTTGACTCTATAATTCTGAACCCGAGGGTCTGCATACTACTTTTCCCAGGACTCCTTGACAACTGGCTTCCTGTTATTTTTCTTCTAGTAGGGGTCACTGACAGGACATAGAATGTAAGAAAATGGAGAAGTTATTCTCCATCCTCCCTCTCTGCTTCTAGCACCATCTTGGAAGTGGCTGCATCCCTCTTGCAATCCCTACCTTCTCCATAGTGGCAGCATCAGCCAGGAGGCCTCTTAGCCATTGTTCCAGCATAACCAAAGAGGCCTTCTACTCTGCACATCTGGGCTCTGGTAATATCATCTTCATCCCTTTGTCACCAGCCATAGTGATTATAGTTGCTTCATGTAGTTACTTCAACTGTAGCCATCCCCTTTGCATTCTCTCTCTATCTTTCTCTGACGTTCCATTACTCATGTAACCAATTCCCTGTGTTAAATTCCTCCTATTTGAAATAGCTACAGAGGTTTCTGTTTTCTTGACTTGGACTCTGATTAATACAGACCCCAACAAACCTTTCCAGTATTATCTCCTTCTTACCACTAGAATCAGTCACTACCTCTCACTCTGACTCACATGTCATATGCTCTAGTCACACTCTATTTGCTCCCTCCTCACCTAAGTCATATGAAAAAGACCATCAGTGGGCGACTTTGACCAAGCAAATCTAAGTTTATTAGACTTACTGAAAGAAGAGAGAACACTTGCTAGAGTCCTAGTAACATCTCAGAGGGGAAGTCAGAGAAGGAGCAATATAAGCTTTCAGAGCTGGGTGAGGTGATTTTAAAAAGTCTTTTGATATAAGAAGCTAGTTGGGATTGGGCAGAGTTTTTAATATAAAAGCTTTGAATACCAATCCACAGTGAGATGAAGGCCTTAAAGTGACTACGTTAGTTAGTTCACAGTGTTATCTTCCAGAGGCAAGTATTTTCCAGAGCAGGTAGCTAAGTTATTTTGATTGATCTTAGTATTGTCTATCATAGGGGCTAGGAAGTGTACGTGTTTTGTTTAACACAGAGAGAGAAATTATACTTATTTCAGTTCTAACTAAACCAGTCTTCCCGTGGTTTTATTTATCTGTCTTTATTTATAATGTTTCTTGCCCTTTGAATATATCTTATCTTTCATTGCACACTTATTCATCCATTAAATATCCATTTATTGAGGACTTATATGGCATGCATTATTATAGGCACTGGAGGATGGTTCTTATAATATATTACACTTTATTTGGAGAGAGGGACAATCAAGAAACAATACAGTTTCAGGCAGCAATAAATCCTATGAAGAAAAATAAGTTAGAGTAAGCAGAGAAAATGTGACTGTGAAGGGTTTTAAATAATGTGTTGAAATCATGCCCATCTTTTTCACACCAACAAAATTAGTAATTCTTCAATAAGTCATTGTCAACCACTACATATATCGAGATGATATCTTGATATATTGACTCAGGTTTTTGTCCTCTCAGTAATTTTTTTTCATCCTCCAGAAATTCCACTATAAAACTCTACCTTTAGACTAAATTTATTGTCTGAGCAAGAACAAAGAGTTAAAATCTTGACTTTGAGTTCCAAAATATCAAAAGTAAACTTGAAGAATTCAGATGATATAGTTTATATTATAAATCGAGAGATGGATAGATTGTGTGGTGACATAAGATCATAGACAGGATATAAGAATGCTTTCTGGGCTAGGGATTGGGCTTGCTGCTGGGACGCAGAAGTAGGGGGACAGAAGTGAGCTTAGTGGTGAGAGAGGGCTCTGGTCCCTTATCCTTTGGAGGATCAGTCTTACAGTGTCTGTGTCACCAACCACAGATAAGTCTGGGGAGATATCAGAGCAGGGGGCTTGTACCTCACCTCCCTAAAGAGGCCTCAAGCCTCTTGGAGAAGTTCCTGAGCCAGCATGCAATGGCTATAGGGTGGATGTAGACATTCTCAGAGATTCCAGGGTACTCCTTAGTGGTACAATGTGCAGCCAAATTGTCCCATGTCCTAAGAGGCAGAGAGGACTAGAGGAGGAAAGGGGCTTCCTAGACACCACTGGTGACCCAGTCAGTAGGTTATATGTGGATCATCCAGATTGAAGGAACCTGGCAGGACCTCATAGACCAGTAACAGTGGACATGCAAGAGAGGACAACATTCAAAGGCCAGACAAGAAACCTAGATCTCAGAGGGGTCCAGCAATGTCATATGACCCCAGATGCCCCTCTCCCAATGCTCTATATATTAGTTTGCTAGGGCTGAAAACAAAGTATCACAAATTGAATGGCTTAAACAAGAGAAATTTCTTGTCTCACAGTTTGGGAAGCTAGATATCTTAGATCACGATGTTGCCATGGTTGGTTCCTTCCAGAAGCTGTGTTCCCTCCCTGCCTTCTGGTGATTTACTGGCAATCTTTGGCATTCCTTGGCTTTTGGAAGCATCACCCATACCTCTGCGTTCACCTTCACATGGTATTCTCTCTGCATACATGTCTATCTCCAAATTTCCAATTTTTATAAGGACACCATTCACATTGGATTAGGGCCCACCCTAATGACCATTTTAACTTGATTACCTCTGTAAAGAACCAAATTACCTTTTGAGGTATTGGATGGTAGGACTTCAACATATGATTTGGAAGAGGGAGACACAATTCAAGCCATAGTACCATTTATATAAACCCTTGGGTGAATAGAAGAAAGAATCTGAATTTGACTGAAAAGTTAACCAAGAGACTGAGTTAAAACTGGTGCAATTGAGTTACCTTATGTGTCAAACAAGTCTTGGCAGAGAATGTCAATTGTCCATATCAAAGAACCCTATTATTATTACTGTTATTACTTAGGTGTCTTGGAAGGGGATTTAGAGGGGAGAGTTTACTCCTTGCTGCTATTACTGCTAGTAGACCACCCAGAATCCAGAGCTCAATGTGGCTTTTTTGTTCTCTTCTCATTATCAAGTATATAGTAACTCTGGCGACATAACAGAAACGTTCTTTGTGAGAAGAAATCCAACTGATAGCGCTAATGATGGCAATAAAGAGAAACTAAAGAAGTCTAAGAAAGTGAAGTTCTTTGCATTTTAAAGATTAGCAACTGTTTTAGGATATGTCCCCTGTGCATGTCAAGAATCTACTCTAAATTATACCAATTGTAGAAAATTTGAAAAGGAAATACACTAACAGGGAGGAGCATACCCATACTTTTATTAGCCCCAAATAACAAAATTAACATTTCAGAATATATATTTCCAGTCCTTTTCCTGTCTTTTAAATCTAATTGAAATGAATAGCACCCTACTTTTTCCTCTAACATTTGAAAGGCAAGTTCCCATACCAATTAAAAAAACTTCCAATAAACATATTTTAACAAATACATTCTATTCTATTACATTAGAGTAACATAATTTTGTAACATAACTTACTTAATAATCTCCTAATTATCCATTATTTTTCCAGTTTCATTATTATTATAAAAACACTGTCATGAACATTTTATAAATAAATTTTTTTAACATCTTTATTGGAGTATAATTGCTTTACAAGGTTGTGTTAGTTTCTACTGTACAACAAAGTGAATCAGCTATATGTATACATATATCCCCATATCCCCTCCCTCTTGTGTCTCCCTCCCACCTTCCCTATCCCACCCCTCTAGGTGGTCACAAAGCACCAAGCTGATCTCCCTGTACTATGCAGCAGCTTCCCACTAGCCATCTATTTTAGAGTTGGTAGTGTATATATGTCAGTGCTACTCTCTCACTTTGTCCCAGCTTACCCTTCCTCCTCCCCGTGTCCTCAAGTCCATTCTCTATGTCTGCATCTTTATTTCTGTCCTGCCCCTAGGTTCATGAGAAACATTTTTTTTTTAGATTCCATATATATGTGTTAGCATATGGTATTTGTTTTTCTCTTTTTGACTTACTTCACACTGTATGACAGACTCTAGGTCCATCCACCTCACTAAAATAACTCAGTTTTGTTTCCTTTTATGGCTGAGTAATATTCCATTGTATATATGTGCCATATCTTCTTTATCCATTCATCTGTTGATGGACACTTAGGTTGCTTCCATGTCCTGGCTATTGTAAATAGAGCTGCAATGAACATTGTGGTACATGACTCTTTTTGAAGTATGGTTTTCTCAGGGTATATGCCCAGTAGTGGGATTCCTGCGTCATATGGTAGTTCTAGTTTTAGTTTTTTAAGGAACCTCCATACTGTTTTCCACAGTGGCTGTATCAATTTACATTCCCACCAACAGTGCACGCGGGTTCCGTTTTCTCCACACCCTCTCCAGCATTATAAATAAATTTTAACTGAAGTTTTATTCTTAAAGATGAGTGTATATATAATATTTTTATATCTCTGTGTGTGTATATGTTTATCTAGAAGTAGAATTACTGAATCAGAATACTATGAACATTTTAAAATCTGTTAATTCATATTACAAAATGCTTTCCAAAAAGGTTGGTCTAGTTTGTACCCCTACTAGCTGTGTAAAACATTATCCATCTTACCACAGCCTTGCTAGCACTTTTAATAATTTGATCTTAGTGGTGATATGAGAGAAGGATCTAATGCCTTTTGATCCAAATCTGCTTTGCAATGTTTTAAGAACTATTTGTTGAATAAACTTTCCCTTTACCACTGATTTACTTTAGCTCCTTCATTGTTAAATGATGATATATGATAGTCTTTTTCTGGGCTTTCTCTTTCTGTTCTGTCTGTCTAATTTTTGCATCTGTACCACATATACTGATTTGCTATAATTTCATAATGTGTTTTAATATCTGGTGGAGCAAGTCTATGTCATTAGTCTTTTTTGTATGGCTCTAAACTAATTTCACCTTTTTGGAATACGTTTGGTTTTAAGCTCTGCTATAGCACCAACCATATTTTACCTTAAATTATGGCTACATAACTATCTCCCTGAAGAAACGGAAAGCTCCTTAAAGTTGGATATTTTTAAATCTTCTTTTTTTTATGCCCCCCTTTCTGTACTACAATTATTTACTCATAAAATATAGTGAAGGTCACTCAATGGCAGGCAATTGGTCTCAGTCAGAGCCACCTCCAAAACTGGCCATATTCTTCTCCTCTCTGAATATCCTGGAACCTTGATGCAGCTCCTCTGTCCCCTTTATTTCTTGCTTTCCTCAGTCACAGCCCAGTCACATCCAGAGATCCCTTAAGCAGACAGCATAAAGAATTGACAACTACCATTGAGAGTAATTTGTTCGGCATACTGTCCTATGCACTTCCTCCCTACCCATAGGCACTATTGAAGAATGAACTAATGGGTCATTATCATTATACAGGATGACTGAAGATGCAGCTAAATATTAATGAATTTTATTCAGTAATTGCCCACATAAGTGACAAAATTATCATTTAAAAGAACTGTAGTTACTAATTAGGCTCATTACTCCTTCAAGGGTTCCACTGAGCAGAGGTTATTACACCTTGGTCTAAACTAAAACTAATTCTACCTATCACTGGTAATTTTTTTGGTGTTTCTAAAAATGGTACAGAAGTTAACTAGGGATATTTTTAAACCAAATAAGTGGCTTTTTATTTGTTTAATAAATGCATTTAGTCAAAGCAATAATTCCTAAATCAAACTGTGCTTTATAAACACTTGGGGATTGAAAATGCAGATTCTTTTGTACCCTTATACAGGGAGTATGACTCTGTAAGGCCAGGCCTGGAACCAGGAATCTGGGTTCTTTTTCTTTTTGGTTTTTTTAATTCCCTTGGTGCCCCTGATACAACCTTTTGGGAGCTACTAGGCTAAAACATGTTGTTAACAAGGCTGAGATCATTGCAAATATACACTCATTTTCTACAAGACATAAATATTCTACAGAATTCTAGGCAAGACCATTGGGTGTTGCTGGGGACCCAAAGGAGTTGATTTATAAGTAACTTGACATTCACGTGGAAGTGATGAGAAAAATACATACGGAGCATCTACGTTAGGATCACTGAGCTTTTCAGAACTGAACTTTTAATTCTTAGATCAGAAAGGGATGCCCAAGGCTGGCCTTCATGAGAGCAGAGGAGAGAATTCCAAGTTGAGGAACAAACTTAAGGACATCAGGTAGGTACCATCCCTTCTTATCCTCTCCCACCCAACCAGCCCTTTGGCAAATTATCTCCCTACTGCCGCTGTAACTGCCTAAAATCTTTTACTTACGAATTAATTCCTTTGAGTCACTCCTTATTATTCCATTCATTCTGCATGATAACTGAGCATCCAGAATTACTAGACAGGTTGCTAATCTCTGGCAAGTGGGAGATGAGAGATTCAGTCTCCGACCTTGGGGAATTTAAGTCTATTGTGGGAAGCAGCTCTATTCACTTATAATACAGCATGATATGTGCTGTCAGAGAAGAGGCCTTGGAGCCCAGAAGAGAAGGTTAAATGACGAAGTGAAAATCTCTCAGCCCTGCTGTTAAAGTCCTCAAAATTCTAGCCATGTTATCAGGAAGTCAACAGGGTTATCACTGCACACAAAGCAACACAGTCTCTTTGATGCTGTTGTTACTGCAATCAGAGGGTTCAAGCGTATGGGCCGGAATCCCAGCTGTTGGCTCTTTTTCTGTGTTCCCGTTCTCCAAGGCTGCCTGGCTACAACCCCCAGGGCAAAGCCCTCTCTGACCAGGTAAATGGTCAGAGGCTACTGGGATAGGCCAGTTACATTTTTATCAGGGCACCCACCTGCATGAATTTAGGAGCTGGACTTGAATGGCTTAGGGGCAATTGTAGCCACAGCAGGAAGTCTGTGAGGAGATTCATGGGGGCAGAGGGTTCACAAAGACAGTGTCAAATTATAGCAGGTCACCAGGGTGGTGGGGTGACAGGAAGGGTGAGATCACCAAGTCTTCACAGACACCATGAACATTACAAATGAAGGGATAGGTGTCCGTCAGGTGATAGCTTGCCCCAAATTGTTCTGGATCCTTGTCTATTAGCTATTTTCTAGGTTTTTGGCTTCCAAATGATATGCAAAAACTGGGCTCTAATCGAATCCGTTGTCTTCTCCGGGGATGTAACCAGAACATCACTCTGCTGTAACACAATTCTAGTACAGCCATCCCAGACCATACTCTGTTTTCCTTGGGCATCCTTATCTGCATAAACATTCTGAGCTGCCTTTTTATCTGACCCAGATGGTCTACCATAATTGCCTATGATTAGTTCTATATTCCTTTTATCTTTTATTTCCATCCAAATATATTTCGTCCCACTGCCAACTTATTTATTATGTGACATTCTTTCCCCCTTCAGACACAATATCCTCCTTGACCCATGTTGGCATAATTCCCCCTCGCCTGTTGTGTCTATCTCTTATATAAACTTTCCATCTCCAAATTATTCCGAATCTGTTTCTGGTTTTAGCCTCTCCTTAGTAATCCTTGTTACATAATGTGTCTATTATATCTCTTGGTATTTGTTTTCTTTCAGTTCACTTCTTACCATGCATATGAAAGTCATTTGTAAGGGGAGCTGTTTAGAATTTGCTTTTATTTTTTCTTTGGTTTCTTTAAGTGTTCTGACTCCATCCTTTGAGTTCTTTTAATCTCTGACCCTCCTCCCTTTCTTCAGCCCCCTTCATTTCCCTACAACACACTAGTTTATACCTTCCTCCCAGATGCAGGCAATTTTTACCATTGTGGCTTTGTGTATTGCTGTGCGGTTTTCCAGAAGAGTTGGCTGTCTTTCATGTAACATTCCAGTCTCCACCATTCATTCGTTTAGCAGGAACTCCATTCAAAATCAGTCTTATCCCAATCATTAGCATGTGCCTAGAGCATGAAGGAAGTCTGATAGACTTTAAAAAAGTGCAATAAACTCATTTTATGTTTTCATGAGACTTTAGCTATCTATAAAAAGTCCAAACAACCAATTGAAAGTGAAAATAGTTTAACCCATTGCCTATTCTATTTGGCCTACAGGGAGTTGAATAGTTTGAATTTTTTTTCCTCATTAAATTCTTAACTCAATTTCCCTACTTCCTCACCTAAATGTCCTTTTTGTTGTTGTTGTTGTTTTGTCTGTAGGTGTACGTGGGAGTTTGCATCACTTACACACTCCCTTCACGTTTATGGAAAAGCTATCAGATAGGATGTCACAGATATAACTATACTTCTAATACCACTGAATACAGCCAGCAGTAGTGAGGGCTCATGGTAGAAGGAGTGATATAAAGCAGTGATCTTGACTGAAAGTCTAGTGACAATACTTAAATATTTTCATGAAATGTAAATTTCCTTGGGGATGAGTTGTCTTTAGTCATCTTTGCTACTCAGCTACCTTGGGCCTCAGTTCCCTCATTTGAAAATAAGGACAATATTAACAATACTTCCTCAATGGGACTCTTCTGAAGATTATCAAAATACTGTCTAGGAAGAAACATTTTATTAATGGTGAGCAAAATAATCAGATGTGACTAGAAAGTCACCTGGGTATCAGTCAGTAAGTTTTTGTGCCAGGGAGCTAGTGAGTTATTCAATAACCTTAAAAAGAAAGTACATTTTTCTTATGGGAGTAATTTAGTGCCTAGGAGAATACAGATGAGCGTAATTACCACATCTCATTGTTTAAAGTACCTGAAGGCAAAGTTCCCCATGCTGAGATCCCATCCTGGCAATAATGTGGTTTCAACAGAGACTTTGAATGTAAAATGTATTTTTCCACTTTCCCCTTGCTCACCCATAAGCTTCCCTCACCCACCCATTGTTCTCCCTTCCCTGTGATCCTCTATGGCTTCTTTTCTTTTTCCCAAAAAGAGTAATATATGCAGGACAAAACAAAACTTAAATATGTTTTAGAATAGATATTCTAAATACATGCCTTGTTTCTCCAGGAATCTCTTCACTTTAAACATTATGAGCACTTTTTTCATAATTTTGCAACACTGTGAATTGTTGCTTATAAGAAAATGGATGGCATATTCTTGGGAGATATGAGTTATTTCCTAGTCATCAAGTATCTAAATTTTTGCTCCATATTGTATATATCTTGCTGTTGTAATTATTCCCTGAACTCTTTGAAAACATCCCCAATGATAGAAATTTAGAGATTCAGTATGTATCTATCACTAATATATGAGGCGCCACTATAGAATAATGGGAATGATTTCAAAATTTACACAGATCTTTCTTTCAATATGTCCTACCTGTGTTTATACATAAATGTAACCGATACATAGTGTGTGGACTACATTGGTAACAGATCTGAATAAAATGCAGTCATGGTTAAAAGCACATGCTGTGCAAGCACACAGAAATGAGGATGAGTTGTATTCACTTCTTACCACTGTAACTTCAGGTGAAACACTTTCATCTCTAGACATCCTGTTTTCTTGCCATACTGTTGGGGGGTGGGGAGCATAAGGTCTCCTTTATAAAACTTTTGTTAGAATTAAATGAGAAAACATAAACCTGTAAAACTGTTAATGCAGTATCTGGCTGGCAAAATAAATACTCAATAAAAAAATAATAATAATGTGGTTTCAAGTTTAGAGAGGACAGAAACCAGGAGAGGGAGCTCTGATTGGAACATTCCACTGTTCAGATCCAACTGTTGTTGACCTAAATTTAGTCAACAAAACTTTCCCAATAGTTTTGCTTTTAAAATTCTTGAGCCAATTGCATTTTAAGCTTCTTCATAAACATGAAATTTAGAGGGAAAGAAATGTTTAAGTTTACATTATTTGGATTAGGAGCACAGATTCTGGAGTCATGCCGCTTCCATGAAAATAGCAGTGAAACTATTTAGTGGCTATGTGATCTCAGGCGGGTTACTTAAACTTCCTGGGCCTCAGTTTTCTCAATTGTAAAATAAAGAAAATAATAGTACTTTCCAAATAGAGCAGCTGTGAGGATTTTTTTTTTAATGTATGGAAAACCCTTATCACTGTGCTTGACACGTAATAAGCATTAATAAAAGCTTGAGTGCTTTTTATTTTAGAAAGCTGAGGGCCAAAGAGAATTTCATTTGCCCAAAGTCTCACATATATGCTCTGCAAAGAGTGAAGTCAAGATTCATTCAGTTGATGTCAATAATTTGGCTTTTTCTACCACACACTAGGCTCTCCATATTTGTTCTTTGTACTCACCCTCTTCTATCACGTCTAGCAATCTTTTATCATTATGTAAATTATTCATAGAAAAGAGAATCCTTATTATTTAGGCAGACATTTTAGTCAAAGGTAGAAGGCCATTGATTCAGGTAGACAAGTTTGACATATCTATAGTTGACAGTCATATGTTCTCTTACCTGTTAGTCATCACTGTTCCCTCTCCTATCAAATGGTATGCTTACTGAAGCAGGGCCCATGTCTTATTTATTTGTGCAGGTCCCAGCCTTGACAAATTCTAATCATTACCCATATCTTCGAAGTATGCTAGAAATAAAAAACTTGGTAGTATTAGTAATCACATATTACAAATTATTTCTAGCATTTTTATTATATATTTTTCCCTTTTATTTCACACTGCATCCCATTTTACAATAGAGGACACCAACACTCAAAAGAGGTAAGTAGGTTGTCCAAGATCATACCACTCATAACTGCCTAGCAGGAACACAGACCCTGGGTGACTGACACCAAATCTCCACTATCAGAAGAAAAAGGGGTGGGGGTAGGGAATTCACACATTGACTGTACCTGTTCAGACACAATTTAATCTGATTAAAAATCCATTTCTATGAGAATACTCACACATTTTATGAGAGAAGAACAAATTTTACATGGCTCAATTATCTCAAGCATAGGTGAGCTTATTTGTTGACAAAAAAATTAGCCATTCCTTAACCAATACCATCTATGTATTTCTTTTTTTCAAATAATAGGTTCTGACTGATTTTGCAGCACAAGAGATCAGATCAGTTTCAGACTAGAGATTAACTCGTGGTAGGATAGTGTGTGTTTAGCCCAACCCATAGCACCATTTAATTGTAGAAAAATCAAAGTTATCTTTTGTTTTTAAATTTTTTTTTGATGTGGACCATTTTTAAAGTCTTTATTGAATTTGTTACAATATTGCTTCTGCTTTATGTTTTGGTTTTTTGGCCCTGAGGCATGTGGGATCTTGGCTCCCTGACCAGGGATCAAACCCACACCCCCTGCATTGGAAGGCGAAGTCTTAACTACTGGACCACCAGGGAAGTCCCCATAGTTATCTTTTATGTGACATTCTTTCTCTTTTCAAACACTATATCTGTTTGAATCCATCTAGGCTTCATGTTAGGATTAGGTTTAGAAATTGTCAAAAACACTTTTAACATGCTTGGTATAAACCACTACTCCAAGAGAATCAACTGAGTAAATTATGTCTCAACAAAAGAAAATATTCTATGATTATTATAGTGTTTGAAAACAAAGACCGTGAGAGATACCGAAAAAAGAGAAAGGGGAGCAAAGTATAGTGAATTCATTACAAGTTTATTTACATCTGAAATTATTAATAATATGTATATTTTGTGAACAATCATTACCTTTTTCACCAGCCTTATTTTATGACTTCATGCAGTTATTAAAACATTCTTAAAATATTAAAGTCTATTCAAACATTGAGACTAAAGGGTTACATGTCAGATGAGTAATGAGAAAATCAATGGAAAAATAACTTGTCAACAAAAAGTCCTTATCACTTTATATTGAATATCAAGAAAATCAATGGAGAGTCCTTTTTACTTGTGGTGAAAGTAGAGACACAGTTAATTTTTTTTTTTTTGACACAGTCAATTTTAATCTTACTTAGAGCTTTACCTTGATCTGACTAGTCAGAATTTGAGTTGTTTTGTTTAGCAACTTGGATATTAAATATTCTATATTTTTGAGCTTTCTTATCAGTGCAGCAAAGACAATTCATAGCATAGTACTTTGACAAGTATTTTTCATATAAGAGATTTGCTACAGAGCTTTCCTTCAGTTAAAGCTGATTTTATTCTTGAAGAGAGACATTTTATTTCTGATTTAACATTTTCCTTCCCAAAGCAAGGGTTTATACTATTCTATTTTCACCATCTTAACATGACATTGGGTCTTTAATGGGTTAGGCAACTCCATCAGGATTTTATCTTTTAGAAACTGTTCTATCTTTGGGGAATTGAGCCAAAGGACACTGAAGAGAGATACATCTCTGGCAGAGAAAAGGGAGCCCTATTACAGAATAATTAATGGGATTCCAGAAAAAAGGAGAGCTTAGATCCCACAGAGAGGCTTTAGTCTCCACTAAAATCTAGTACTCCTGGTCTCCTGAGTCCTTAGGCCTTAGCAAAGTGGATGGAAAGCAACACTTAGTTCTCAAACTATAGCTCAGAGAAATGAAAGCAAACTGACATCAGAGAAGATGGAAAGGGTGACACATGACAGATGGAAAGAAAGGGCATGGTAAATATGTCAACATAGGATGTTACAAAAAAAGAAAAAGATTAAAGTAAGAAGAAAAGAATATATCATGTGAAAGAAAAAATAATGTAGCGTTCATAAAAATACATAACACAAACAATATATATATGTCCTATGAGCACTTTAGGCCAGTAAAGGATTTAATAAAACTCTTAATTCAGTAAAGGAAGAGATCAATGGCAATATAATATACATATAAAATGAATGGAGAGAATGCAAAGATAAGTAAACAGATTAGGAAATCAAAGCCACCATTATAGACCAAACAGTAGAAACAGTAAAAAGAAAATTAATGTAATAGTAAAAAGCTTCAGATAATCAACATGAATGCAAAAGAAAAAGGCAAAGAGATTAAGGTAACTAGAAGAAGATGATAGGTGTGGAAGATAAAGAAGATCCAACATAAGAATAACTAGGATCATAATGATAGAACCAATCAAATAAAGCATTAAAATATGCAGGAATATAGTGCAAGAAATGTTTCTTGATCTAAAGGAAGAACTAAATTTACAGACTAAATTCCAAGAAACTGAAAAAAACAAGTTATGTAAAAATATTTTCTAGTGAAATCATTAAAATTCTAGAATCCTCTGGGATCCTAGACAAAAGAAAAAGAGTGAGGAAAATAAATCAGGCTATTATCCTCATTCACTGTTAAAAACACTGAATGCCAGAAGACAATGGAACAGTGTCTCTGATGTTCTGAGGGAAAGAAAAATATTACACTCATTCAAATGATGATTCAAAGATAAATGCAAATGACAGACATTCTAAGACATGAAAGTCCTCAGGGAATATAGCACACTATTCAACAACCTGCCAAAATTAAGGAGCCACAGTAAAAGGAGCACCTGTGATCATTGCATCCATTTAAATGTAGAACTGTGTTTAAACAAACAAAAGGATTATGACTACAAAATAAATAAATAAATTTATAGACACTGACCAAATCAAAATAAGTCTGTAAGTAAAGGAGGAGAGGTGAGAAGAATTATAAGAATGCTGATTTCCTCATCTTTCTTAACAAGTAGTCAATCTATCTTGTCTAAAGTTAACATGTAGGTATAAAAATAAATGATTCTCACCTCTTAGAGATTATTTCTTTCTGGCTATCCACCATTCAGCCATCCATGATTCCATCCATCTATCCGTCATCTTACATATAGACATATTTTTAATGGTGTTCAACAACTGTTAACATTACTTATTTATGAATGGTGAAATTTTAGGTGATATATAGCTTTCTTCTTTCACTCCTCTGTATTGCTTGAATTTTCAAGAAGCGATCATCACTGGAATGGATTAAAATTCTTTGCCAGTCTTCTCATCAGGAAATGGAGTCTATCTCCCACCCCTGGTACCTGAGATTGACTTGTGGCTGGTATTGACCAATGGGACTCAACAGAAGCAATATACTGAGATTTCCATGCTTATCCTCTTGGAACCCTGAGACAAGCATGCTGCAAAGAAGTCCAAGATGTAAGACCACATGAAGATATAGTCCCAGCAATCCCAGCTGTTCCAACCATCCTAGATGAGGTCCTTGGCATGTGAGTGAGGCCATGTTAGACCAATTCATCCCACCTGAATTGCCAGATGACTACAGCTGCATGAGTGAGCCCAAGCAGAAATAGTAGAACATTCTAGTCAATCACAGACTTATGAGACACAATAAGTCGTTTTTGTTTTAAGCTACTAAGTTTTGGAGTTAATTCTTACATACCAAAAATTACTGATTTATTCTCTTTTACAAAAAGAATAATTTCAGTACTCTTAAAAATCTAAATAGGGCTTCCCTGGTGGTGCAGTGGTTGAGAGTCCGCCAGCCAATGTAGGGGACACGGATTCGTGCCCCGGTCTGGGATGGTCCCACATGCTGCAGAGTGGCTGGGCACGTGAGCCATGGCCGCTGAGCCTGCACGTCCGGGGCCTGTGCTCCGCAACGGGAGAGGCCACAACAGTGAGAGGACCACGTACCGCAAAAAAAAAAAAAAAAAAAAAAAAAACTAAATAAGATGCAAAAGTCCCCATTCTATATAAAAAGCAAAGTTCTCCTTAACCTGAAGTTTTCAAGGGGTTCATGATTTCCCTGTCAATATGTACTACAGCCCTCTTTCCCACTATTAACCACATCTGACATTCTCCATTACTGCCTTTGTCATTCTCTCACAAGCCCACTTCAACCCACACTGTAAATGACTGTAATTCCTCAGCTGCTCCAAAGTACCACAAGCACAAAGCTTGTGTATGTCTCAGACTTTCACTAAAGGTAAAAGATAAGATAGTACAAACACTGTATTGTTTATCTATTACTGTGCAATAAATTACTCCAAAACTTAGCAGCTTACAATAAACATATATCAATCACATAGCTTCTGTGGGTCAAGCCTTTGGGAAGTGGCGTAAGTGGGTGGCTCTGGCTTAGGAACTCTCATGAGGGTGTATCAAAATGTTGGTCATGGCTGAAACCATCTGGAGCCCTGACTGGGGTTAGAGGATCTGCTTTCAGATGACTCACACGGCTCTTGGTAGGAGCCCTTTTTGGGGCTTCTTGAGAGGCTTCATGACATGACAACTCATTTCCCTCAGAGTGAACAAGTGATCCAGGAGAGCAAAAAAGAAGTTGCAATGTCTTTTATGGCCTAGGCTTAGAAGTCTGTTATTCCTGTGGTATTCTATTGGTTACAAAGTCAGCCCTATTCAGTGCAAGAAGGGACTACATAAACACATGAACACCAGGAACTGGGAATCATTGGGGACTGTCTATCTCAAGCCTCTTAGGATGAAAGTGATTCACACCATTAGGAATCAGTGTCTGAGGTCTTCATCTCATTAGTTTACAAAACCACACACACAAAAAAAATCAACAAAATTCCCCAAACACAGTCATGATGGAAAGTTGTACAGGTTGTTGGCCATACCGATAAACCCAGCAGAGAGATCTGAGCCCTGCACCCTAATGCAGGGTTATGTCTGTCCAAAGAAAGGGATGTCTTTTTCTGGATTCAAATTTACTTGAAAGCCTGAAATGTACCTTTGGTGCTAAAGAAAACAACAGAAGTAGAGCTTAAACCTTCATAATATTTTAAACAAAATCATGCCAATTCTGTAATCCCAAAATGAGACTTCTGAGAAATCACTGAAAAATTATTAATATGGAATTTTTTTCTAGTATTTGCTACAAATCAGCAACTTACTGAACTTGCTTTGCAAAATTTGGCAAATTCCAATCTTAACAACTCATCACAATGTCTAAATACCTCCTCACCTTTTTTAGTTCTGAGTTTGTATCACACTGGAAGTTTTCAATGCTTTGAGGAGATTTTTGTTTCTGGATTCCCCAGTGTAGTTCTATGTGTCTGGGATATTGTGTTCTAGGAATCAATAAGAGGTAAACTCACAGAAAAACTTCCTACAATCAGATTGTTTTGCAATCAGATATCCACGTGGAAAAAACTTGAAATGTGAATTCAGGGCTACCGAGAACTTTCAAGGCTATTGCATCAATATTTTTAGTCTCTGTCCTTCTAAACACAATGTATTTGTAACACATAATGGTTTAATCCAACCAAATCAGTCTCTCAAACCTTTCTAGGGCTACTTAATATATACCATGTTCTTCCTGCATGGCAAAGAGCTATTGCTGTCATTTAATTGGCTCTATGGAAGAAGAACTATGTGGAGTTGAAGTCACCCCCTTAAGACAGGTCCTTAGAATAAGTGGTTGTAATCTGTGCAAACTTCCTTTACTTTATTTTATTTCATTTTATTTTTTAAAAAAAAGATGTATTTATTATTTTATTTTTGGCTGCATTGGGTCTTAGTTGCAGCACATGGGCTCTTCGTTGTGGTGCGCCTGCTTCTCTCTAGTTGTGACGTGCGGGTTTTCTCTTCTCTAGTTGTGGCGTGCAGGCTCCAGGGCATGTGGGCTCTGTAGTTTGCAGTATGTGGGCTCTAGTTGAGGCCCACGAACTCAGTAGTTGTGGCTCGCAGGCTCAGTTACCCTGAGGCACGTGGGATCTTAGTTCCCTGACCAGGGATCGAACACGCGTCCCCTGCATTGTAAGGTGGATTCTTTACCACTGGACCACCAGGGAAGTCCCCTTCCTTTATTTTACATATCTCAATGTAATTTATTACTCTGAATCAAATTATTTTTTTTTCTCAGTCAAATTCAGTGTTGTTTTTCTGTTTTATCCCTCTTTTTTCTGTCTGTTTGGAAGGCCTTACATTTGTCTGGTTGCTCTAATATGGGGAGGCTTCTGGACCATAGTCATCCTTTGTCTTCTGCTGGTGTCTGATAAGGTGCATCTCTTCCCCAGCATTTTTTGGTCCTTTATGTCCACCTGCATCTGGTAAGATTACCCTTGTCTTACCATGGCCTCCACCTGACAGGTCCTTGTACTCCTCATCCCAATCTCAAGGCTCCTTTGAGTCTACTGGCCTCTTTTAGAAAGATCCACACCCCTTTCATCAGCAAAGAGCTGGTTCCATGTTTCACACTGTGTGCTTATGAAACTGCCCTTAGACCCATCTGCAGAGTTGCTTCAATCGGCCACTGCTACTCTAGTGCTTAGCCTGACTCTTCCGAAACACATGCTAGGAGATGAAGACTAGGTTCCCTGTTTTTTGAGCTACTATCAAATATCTCTGGTGTTTCCACTGGCCCAGAGCAGAATAGGAGCACAGGATCCCTTCTGTGAAACAGTTTCTGACGTCTATTTCCTGTTTATTCTATACTGCCTCCTACACATTTATTTTGTCTTAGAGATAATTATTATTACCTTTAAAAATCCAACTTCTGTATTTATGGTATTAAATTTATGTACCAACTCTTAGACCATTTGTCTCTGGAGTTTTAAAATCGGGCTCTGAGCATGTGGAAAATCTTTTCTCTTTAAAGAATCCCAGATCTTACAAATCAAAAGCTCTGACTTTCAAGACTATTATCTCTGTTTAGGTTTCAAAATGTGTTAATTTTAGTTAGGGCTGCCCTAACAAATACCACAGACTGGGTGACTTAAATAACAAAAGTTTATTTTCTCACAGTTCTGAATGCTAGAAGTCCAAGATCAAGGTGTTGGCAAGGTTGGCTTTTCCTGAAGCCTCTCTCCTTGGTTTGCAGACAGCCACCTTCTTGCTGTGTCCTCACATGGCCTCCCTTTGTCTGTGTGTTATCTATGTCCCAATCTCCTCTCCTTATAAAAACACTAGTCATATTGGATTAAGGCCCACCCATATGACCTCATTTTAGCTGAATTCTCTTTAAAGGTGCTATCTCCAAATACAGTCACATTCTGATGTACTGGGGGTTAGGACGTTAATATATGAACTTGGCGGAGGAGGGGGATGGTGGGGGAGGGAGACGAAATTCAACCCATAATACAAAATAATCTATTTAGAAACTCAGTTGACTTCTAAGTTTTCTTTGGGCTCCTTTTTGTCCTCTTTTCTCTGGGGCAAATGAATACAAATTATGGCAATTATGCAATGGATGAAGGATCTAGAAATCTAATTTTCATGGCTTATAAAGCCCTTCATAAACTTTCACTAATTCCTTCAATGTCTTCTTTCAGTTTTCCCCATACTTCACTTTCTCTCCTCTAGTTATACAGGAGTTCTTTTAGATTCTCAAAATCCCCACTGCGTTTCTCACCTCTGGGTCTTCAAAAACTTTGTTCCCAGATCTGAAATGCCTTCTCTCACTCTACTTTCCTTTACCTTGCTAACTCCTACAAATCATTCATGTCTCCCTGTCTGCTTTTTCTGGGACCCGAAACTAGGTTAAGCTTCCCCATTTGTCAGGCTTCCCATAGCACATAACTGCAAGTTACCATTTTATAGAACTCCGTCACTAGCTTTTCATTATTTATGTAATATCTGTATTTTCTGCTAAGCTGTAAGCTCCATAATGACAAGGACAGTATCTATGCTGGTCACTGTTGTATATCCAGAGTGTCTGCCACAATGTCTGGCACAAAGTAGAGGCCAATAAATATTCAGTGAATGAGTAAAAAACTAACTCAGAGGCATTATTGGCTTGGTACACAGGAGTGGTATCTTGTGGAATTACACTCACATTTTTTTAAGACACAGACCTTGCTCTATGTATCAGGCAGGATTATAACTTGTAAACAACAGAAACTTATTTAAGTAGTAAAAGATATTGAATAGCTTTCAGTGTCTTCCAGAAAACCAGAGAACCAGGTCTGGAGGTTACAATGCCAAGTACAATGCCCAAGTCACAGTTCAAAACTGCTGCTACCTCTGGGCACCCAATGCCACAGCTGGCAATGCCACCCAATGCCAGCATCACTAGACACTAGGCACTAGGGCTACTAGAACCAGTGTCCCTGCTGCCTCCAGAAAGCTGTACCTGCTGCATGACTGCCTCCACCACATCATCATTACTCCCTCCATAGACTCCACTGCCCAGTTAGCATCCCTAGACCCTGCCCTCACTGCCATGGCCACTCCCACTACACCGGGGCCACTGCTGCTGCCTGAATGGATCCTGGACAGACAGTACTTATTCACATTATCAGCCTTCAATTCAATAATCTGTTTGGCAAGAGCCTAGGCCATGTGACCAAGGCCCTAGCTACAGTTGAGGCTGGGGAAAAAATGTCTGCCATCTTAATGTCTATGGGACATATGGGCTATAACTTATAATGTAAGAAATTCCCAAACATCGGAAGGAGGTGACACTAGGAGGCCAAAAAGAATGACAAATGTCCACTGCATTGTTATTGCAAAAGTAAGAAGTTCCATGACCCCACAAAGAACTGTGTCTTTGTAATGTGTGTGTGTTTGTGTGTGTGTGTGTATTTAATGCATCTTTACAATTGTTGACACTAAACTTGCTAGAGCACAACTAAAAAAATATCCATTATGATGCTAACATCAGTGGTCAGCTTTGCACACTTGTAGCCGATCTGTTCCACCTGCGACTCACACTCAATGCTTGTGTCCATCCCAAGTACCCATTCCACAAATTCTTCCATCTCCACTTCCTTTTCTATAAACACCCTTTTCTTCACTATCTTGTCTTCTATCTTTTATGTACTTGAATCTTCTCATCTCAAGAGAGCAGAGGCTGTCAAATGATCATGGGGATGTAGTGTTTGTGTGGGGTTGTACACAGACTAGGTTCTCTCTCAGCAAAGAAGTGTTAAATGGAAACATAAAAGAGAAAACTACCTACCCCATGCCACCTCCCTGCAGACCTGGATTCTCCTCGATGCCTAGGATTTATCTTGTTCAATGGCTTAGGTAGCTATTTTTGGCATTGACTTGATTCCTTCACTGCCATAGATCCCAGACTTCCTTAAAACACTTTTTCTCAGGCAGTCTCAATATCAGGAAACCTCTTTGTCCCATGTCTTTGAACTGCTGGTCACACCTATATGTTCTTAGATCACAGCACGTGGCCAACCTATCAGTCAGAATAGACCTTCTCCCTGCATCCCTTCCCTCAGCCTCCCTCCCTTAGACCTTCCATAGTTCCTTGGTCCTTTTTGTATTTTTATTAATTTTTATTGGAGTACAGTTGATTTACAATGCTGTTAGTTTCTGCTGTACAGCAAAGTGAATCAGTTATACATATACATACATCCACTCTTTTTAAGATTCTTTTCCCCTATAGGACATTACAGAGTATTGAGTAGAGTTCCCTGTGCTATACAATAGGTCCTTATTAGTTATCTGTTTTATGTACAGTAGTGTGTATATGTCAATCCCAATCTCCTAATTTATCCCTCCCCTCTCCTTTTCCTCTTGGTAATCATAAGTTTGTTTTCTACATCTGTGACTTTATTTTTGTTTTGTAAATAAGTTCATTTGTACCATTTTTTTAGATTCCACATGTAAGCGATATCATATGATATTTGTCTTTCTCGGTCTAACTTCCTTCACTCATTATGACAGTCTCTAGGTCCATCCATGTTGCTGCAAATGGCATTACTTCATTCTTTTTTTGGTTGGTCCTTTTAATGCCTGTTCCTTTGCACCAGAATCCTGCCTCCTCTGGTGTCCTGCCTGAGTCACCTTCTGTTTCAGATGCTGCTGATGGATATAGGAAGATGAAGAAATGGAGATCTGAAGAAATGACAGCAGAGAATTCCTCATAATAACCTGGGCTTTATTTGAAATATCTTTTTAAAAAATGTAAATGCCTCTTATACTGAGATTAACCTCTTGCTAGCTTATTTCCCCCTCCCCGCCTTTTTTCTTTTGTCTTCTATGAGTTTTAAGGTTATATTTTCCATATCCATTCTTTTAGTAGTTATTCCAGGTATTTTAACATGCATACTTTAAAAAGTCAAACGTTAATCAATATCTTTCTATTTCTTTCCCAAAGAAAAGACACTAGTGTTTCATATCTAATCAAACTTCTCAAATTATATGCTATTGTTGTCCAATATTTGGTTTGTATTTTTTAATTTGACAAAATAGACATTATTACTTTATACAGTCAGTATTTGTTTAGATTTACCTACAAAAATATAGAAATCTTTGCTGGTAATTCCTTTCTGTATCTGAGACTTTCCATTTGGTAGTACTTTTACCTGAATCTGCTGGTAGTAAATTCTGTTATCTTGTTTTCTTCTAACGTGGTTATGTTATTCTTTCCCTCCTCTCTTGAACAATCATTTCACCACGTATTTCATTGTTGGTTGACAATTATATTCACTCAGCACTTTAAGGATACCACTCATTGTCTTCTAGTTTTCATTATTGTACAAACATTACTCCATCAGGCTATTTGCAATGCCTTGTAGAAAGTCTTGGCTCTCTATTTGCTTTCCAAGTCTTCTCCTTGCCTTTGATGCTTTGTAGTTTCACTGTGATTTACATCTAAATGAGAATTTCTTTTTATTTATCTTTGCCTAGGATTTTTTGGAGTTCCAAATCTGAGGATCAATTTTGGTTTTTCTTTAAGTTCTAGAAACTTTTGGTCATTATCTCCTAAATGATTGCTTCTTCCACATTCTCTTTATTATATCCTCCTGAAACTCCAATTAGAGAACTTTTCCATATGTTGGAGAAGTTAGAACTTCTAACTGTTAGAACTTCTCTCTCTTCCCTATGTCTTAATCCCTTTCTACCCTTATTTTTATGCTACAGAATGTATCCTTCACAACTTGCAGTAGCATTAAAAAAAATCCACTTCTAGCTAAATATAATTGGAAATACAAAGCTCCAGAAAGGGAGTTGGAAGTAACAAAACCTTGTTCTATCACAGGGCCAAAGCTCCATCTTCAGTCAGACCTGAGCAAGCTCATTAGCTGGCTTGCCCTCAGGGCCACCCTGGCACCTCTCTGGAAAAGGCACACCCACACAAAATCCCTTAGTCCTCCGCACAAAGGATATGACCCTGATCTTGAGGAAGAGGTAGGTCAGTCAAAAATAGCATATTGTTCTTGTTCTTTGTTCACCAATTAGAGCTTCTCTCTGCAGAGGTGGGAGATGGAGGGGGCATGTGGTCCTCCATATCAGCCTGAATTACCTGCTTCAAGCAGAGAATGTTATTATCGAAAAGTTGTAGAAGAATGTAATACATGCCAGGCTACCCAAAGCCTAGCCAAGATCCCATACTGACTCCTTTGATTTACTTAAACATTGTGTGTTGAGGTCAATTCCATCTCCAAAAGGCTTTAAGAACTGCTGGTTCCATACCTAGCTTCTGTCACAACAGTCAAGCTCTGAATGAATTGTTTGCAATACAGAGATGGCTGGACACCAAAATTATGACTTCCATTTTCAGATGCTGAATTTGATAGATTTGCCATCAGAAAATCTACCTACTTTTGTTTGAGCAGCCACCATGTTGATTCATTACCCTACTTCTAACGGGCAGACTTGAAGAATGACACGGTTTATCCTTAAAGTACTTTGTACCCATTGCCTGGTTTATCATGACTGCTCATGTCATTCCCACAGAAGTCAGTGTAACTGAATAATTGTCCTGGCCATCTCTCTCCAGGCTCCGATGACAATAAACAACAACAACACACAGACAAGTACACACACACCATTTCAAGTCCTTTTTGGAAATAGATATTTAAAATAAACAACAAAGGCTTTCTCTGGGTACTATTGTGTCCACAATATTAATTCACTTATACTATGTGTTAATTCACTTATACTGGTGTTAATTCACTTATACTATGAAAGCGAGTCTGATCTCCTTAGCATTGAGTTGAGGTGGATTTTGTCTTTATTACTGAGTCCACAGGACAAATGTAACAAAAGTTCTAGAAAAGCATTTCTCAAAACACACTGCTCAGAACAAAAGAACCTCGGGAAATTAAGAGGTGTAATGTAAGAAAAGTGTTCCATAGTCCAGCAATTTTGAGTAACACTGCATTAAATGAGGATAATAAAGTTAAACAGGCTCTTTACTGCAGGACTTTTCAGAACCTTCACTATACTAATGTACATTGTAAATCATAAAGAAGAAGGTAATATGTAGCATTTTTTCAAATGTATTGGACCACGGAGTACTTTTTGTTAAGCATCTTACAAGAAGTGTTCCATGAAACAGACTTGAAAATCATGTTGGAGAGTACACATTGCTTTATTGCTCAACTTTCTTCCTCCTGAGGTAGAAAAAAACCAGCAAATCCAAGAGAAGCATCTCTTTTGGAGCCATCCGGTGTTGATTCTTTATGAGTCAGTTGGAATAGCTCTGTCACATCTGAAAGAGATGTTCCTTGCCACAAATTTTTTTGTCTGACCACTCTGAGCAATCACAGACCTCCCTGCCTTCTTCCCTACTTTTTCTTCCAAGATAACTCCAACCCAGCCCTGTTCCTGGCCTTTAGCCTTCATGTCTTCAATTGCCTCCCTTGGCTTTCAACCTTTATGATTTGCTATGTCCATTGCACTCTGTGCTTTGGCCTTTGGTGCTGCTGTTATTTCCCAAAATCCATTCTCTTTCTGGCTGTTAGACTTGGATCCTGCACTGTGTTTTGGGAGAACTCCACTTCCTCCCCCTAATAATATGCTCCTATTCTTATCCACCTACACTCAGCTACTAGTGGCCTCTTGCTTCTACTTCCCTATTCATCCCTCCCAGCTTCCCTGTAGAGGCTTATTCTAGCCGTGTCCTTGACCCTCACCTGTAGCCCACAGCTAGGAGGTAACATTGACTACTGATGCTTATCAGGACCACAAAATATTGGAAGGATTTCTCTTGCCACATAAAAGATCAACACAGCTACAGAAGAAGTACACCTTGAGTGCTAAGGCTTAATATTAGTGTGTGGTTCCTTTTGAGTCCCCTGTGGTTTGCAGGTTATATAGCATTAGTCAGTGGGTATCTCACAGTCATTTTGTACCAATAAGCAATGGCATTATGACAACTTGTTCCTTCTGTATTTTTAATATCTTTTCTCTGTTATACAACACTCCTTAAACTTTGCTTATTCACATGTTATTAGGAGTCATGGCAGCTCTCTGCTTATAGACCAGAGATTATCATCGGCCTGTCATTTTACTTCATCTTCTTTTGTTTTTAGTTATTTTTTCCGTTTAAGCTCCCAAAGCCCTACAGGCAGAAGTGCCTTCAAATTAAAATGCATTGTTAATATTCCAGACCACACACACTTGGTTCTTCATGTGGCTTTGAGTTTTACTGCTGAGATGATTGTGCATGATATTCTCATGGTGAGAAAATGTGCCCAACTCAGCCTATTTTGAAAACTCTTTTGTTCCCTCAGGCAAACTTGGCATGGTTTTATTATAAAGGTTCAGTTGGGATAACCCATATTCTTTCCCCAAGGTTACTTTTCAAATTCTTTGTCAATCAGTTTAATGAAAGGTAAATAAGTACCTGACTTCAGAGTAGTAGCCAAACAGAGTCAGTTTCTTGGGGCAAGTGTATGTGAGCATGTACATGAGTGTGTGTGTGTGTGTGTGTGTGTGTGTGTGTGTGTGTGAATGTGGTGGGGAGAGTTGAGAGGAGATTACAAGTCCCTCTTTCAGTGACATCATGGGGCAAGAGCATTTAAATGTCTTAGAAAATTGACAAGATTATTAATTGAGAGACAGGTACCATCACAAACTTCAAAAAGATATCTCAGTGCTTATTTTCATTAACTGGGATGAGTATGTTTACAAAAGATTTAGAGGATGTTGTAAATCATATTTTTAAATAATATGACTTCCGAGGCTGAAGTAAACCAGATTCCAGAGCCGCCCTCAAGGACACTTGTTCTTGTCTGCCCAAGCCTGTCTGTATCTGTTCCTTAGAATCACTTCACCCTCCACAAGAACACTAATCTTCAAGCCTGGACCATGTGCTTGTTCCAGGCTGCTCTGTTACAACTTGGCTCATCTACCCTCTCTCTCTGGTTATATCCACACATTCTCACTTCTGAGTCAAGTGTACTTGGCAGTCATTTCCCTGCAGGGATTGGCTCTTCTTCTTCCTACACACTTAGCCAAAGCTTACTCATCTCTCACTGCCAAACTCACAATAGTTCAATTCTAAACTCCAAAAGGGTAGAGGCTATGTCTGCTTTCTTTCCAATCACTTACCCAGTGCCTGGCATATAATAAATTCTCAAAAAATAATTTTGAGTGCATAGCAAATGATTGCGTTTTAAACATGGGCTACAGAATCAGGAAATCCTGGGCTTTTTAACAAAAGGTCAGGTTGATGCCTGCCCTGAGTGACCACTCCTGCAGAGGGCAGCTCTAATTATTCACCTGTTCATTCCCTTGTTATGTGTTAAGCCCCAACTCTGTACCAGCACTCTGCTAGGTTCTGTAGGAGATAAAGATAAATCAGACTAGACTCCTATTCTCCAGAAACCTGTAGTCTGGAAGGTGGAATTTGATATGCATGTCAATAACTGGAACACAAGGTTGAAAGTGACAAAAGCCAATAGAGAAAAAACTCTGATAGATGAGAAGAGGAAGGAGATTAATTATGTAGGAGGATGTTACAATGAGACTTTGCTGTCTCACTTTGAGAATCAGATAGGTGCCAAGTTCCTCACAGTGACTCCACTGCCCTTGAGCAAAGCGCCAGACCGTTTACCCATGGAATGCTGGGAGACCCACCTCAAGGCATGGAAGAGGTGATGTACTAGAGGCCAGACCAGGGGAGTTCTTTGGACAGAATGATCAGTGTGCTGTGCATTCCCCTCTCACTGGTCCACTGGGTGGAAGAAAAGGAGTTGGGGAACAAAGGAGTTGCTGTCCTTCATCTCAAGCCAAGTGAGGGGCTTCTAGGTGTATGTCAGAAGCTTGGGGAATGTGAGGACTTGTATCTTAACCTAATCTGGTGGTTTAAAGGTGAACAACCACCATCAGCTGAAGAGAGGAGAATGTATTGGGAGCAAGCTGCAGCTCCACAAACAGCAGGACAAAGGTTCACGTGTTCCTGGAAGGAAAGATGTAGATTCCATGAGAAGGAGCTGATCTGGAGTCTTCTCAAAACAGAACATACTCAAGAAGATTCCCCAACAGGGTGAAAGGATCCCAACAGCAAGGGTCTGTGTAGGGTGTTTGAAAGTCCAGGCCTGGAATCAGCTCATCGACAGCTGCCAGAGACAAGCATTGTGTACACTGGGGAGACTGCCATCTGAGGTCTCACTGGGAGGCTCTCCAGAAAACCCACAAAAGCACTTCATGAAAGGCAGCATCCAGGGGGAACCAACAGATCACCACAGCTGTTCCAGCCATATGAACAGATGCCATTTCCCCTAATCCCCTCTGCCTTGGCCCAACCCTAAGGGCTTAGACAAGCCAGCAGTGATTGAACAGAAGGATGGGCTGGGGACAAAGGAAGAAGACAAACAGGAACATTCTGCCTCCTCTGTAGACTTCCAGGCCCAGGTCAGGACCCTGCTGCAGGAAGGGAAAAGCTTTATATTGGATAAAAGTTTGAAGTTTTGATGGTTACCCTGGACCAGGCTGAAGTTATGTGATTATGAGGCAAGAGTGGGCTTTTTAATGCCAAAACAAAGGGACTATGTATTCATTACCTAAGTGTGACTGGAAAAGTCATATTGGGATATTGCCCAATATATCCCAGTATTGAGACCTACCCAATATTTCATCTAGGGAGGGTTTAAACCAAGCAACAGTAGAAAAAGAAAAACGTTGCTGTTTCGTTGCATCTATCTAGTGACAGTTCATTCAATAAAAGCAGTTATAGTTCTTCTAGCTGAGGACATGAGGGAAGGAAAAGATCATTTTTTAACTTTTTATTGAAATATACTTACAGAAAGTGTACCTCTCATAAGTGTATAGCTTGATATACTTTCACAAGTTGAGCACATCCATGTACCCAGGACCCAGCTCAAGCTCTAATACCCCAGAAAAACCCCCTGGGATCCCTTTCAATCACTACTCCTCCCCCAGGGTAACCACTGTCCTGATTTCTAACAGCCTAGATGAGTTTTGGTTTTTTTGTACTTTAGGTAAATAGAATCATGTACTGTAAGGATGCTGTGTGCTCTTTTGTGGCTTCTTTTGTCAACATTCTGTCTGTGGGATTCATCCACATTGTTCTCTGTTGTCATAGATCTTTTATTTTCATTGCTCTGTAGTATCCCTTTGTGTGACTATAACAGACTTTATTTATCCATACTTCTGCAAGTGGGCATCTAAATAGCATTGTTATAAATGTTCTAGTATGTCTTTATTTCTGGTTATACACCCAGAAGTGGAATTGCTGGTCCATAGACTATGCATATATTTAGCTTGAGTAGATGTTGAAAAAAATGGTTGCATCAATTTCCACTCACACCACCAGCACATATGAGTTCTATTACTCCACAATCACATCAACACTTGGAATTTTCCTACCTTTTTACTTTATCCATTCAGATGGGAGCAGTGGTATTTCATGGTGGTTTTAGTTTGCTTTTTCCTATAGACTAATAAAATTGAGCACTTTTTCATATGTTTATTGACCATTTTTCTACCCTCCTTTATGAGGTGACTGTTCAAGTTTTTGTCCTTTTTTCCCTAAATGGATTATTTCTCTTTTTTTTTATTACTTTGTAGGAGTTCATTATAGAGGTTTGGTATGAGTCCTATGTCAGATATATGTATTGTGAATATCTTCTCTCAATCTGGGTTGCATTTTTACTCTTTTAAGATATTTTGATGAACAGATGTTATTAATTTTAACATAGCCCAATGTATAGTGTTGGGTACAGATCAGGGAAAAAAATTTTTTCAAGTATATCTCCAATTCACTCAACACTGTTTACGCAGAGAACTATGTTTTCCTTGCAGTACTGCGTTTGTTATATAAACTAGGTACCACATATGTGGACTCTATCTGTTCTGTTCTATTGGTCAGTTATCTATCCTTGTATCAATATCATACTGCTTTAATTATTTACTATAGTTTTCTAATAGATTGTGATATCTGTTAATGGAATTGTTCTTCAAGACTTCCTTAGAAATTCTGAACTCTTTTAGAGACGTACTTTATTACATTGAGGAAGTTCCCTTATAGTCCTACTTTTCTGAGACTCTTATCAAGAAAATATGGCGAGGTACTTCCCAGAACTTCCACCTCCAGTGTGCTTGTCCACGTGGTGAGCCACAGCCACCCCCCACCTCTTCAGGAGACCTTCCAACACTAGCAGCCATGTGGCTGACAGGGACTTGGTGCTCTGGCTGGGTGTCAGGCCTCAACCTCTGAGGTGGGAGAGCCAAGTTCAGGACATTGGACCACCAGAGACCTCCCGGCCCCACGTAATATCAATTGGTGAGAACTCTCCCAGAGATCTTAGTCTCAATGCTAAGACCCAGCTCCTCTCAATGACCAGCAAGCTCCAGTGCTGGACACCCGATGCCAAAAAACTAGCAAGACAGGAACACAACCCCACCCATTAGCAGAGAGGCTGCCTAAAATCATAAGTTCACAGACACCCCAAAACACACCACTGGATGCAGCCCTGCCTACCAGAAAGACAAGATCAAGCCTCATCCACCAGAATACAGGCACCAGTCCCCTCCACCAGGAAGCCTATATAACCCACTGAACCAACTTTAGCCACTGGGAACAGACACCAAAAACAACGGGAACTACAAACCTGAAGCCTGCGAAAAGGAGACCCCAAACACAGTAAGGTAAGCAAAATGAGAAGACAGAGAGATATGCAACAGATGAAGGAACAAAGTAAAAATCCACCAGACCAAACAAATGAAGAGGAAATAGGCAGTCTACCAGAAAAAGAATTCAGAGTAGTGATAGTAAATATGATCCAAAATCTTGGAAATAAAATGAAGAAAATACAAGAAACGTTTAACAAGGACCTAGAAGAACTAAAGAGCAAACGAGCAATGATGAAGAACACAACAGATGAAATTAAAAATTGTCTAGAAGGAATAAAAAGGAGAATAACTGAAGAAGAAGAACGGATAAGTGACCTGGAAGATAAAATAGTGTAAATAACTACCACAGAGCAGAATAAAGAAAAAATAAAGAAAAGAATTGAGGACAGCCTCAGAGACCTCTGGGACAACATTAAACGCATCAATATTCAAATTATAGGGGTCCCAGAAGAAGAATAGAAAAAGAAAGGGACTGAGAAAATATTTGAAGAGATTATAGTTGAAAATTTCCCTGATATGGGAAAGGAAATAGTCAATCAAGTCCAGGAAGTGCAGAGAGTCCCATACAGGATAAATCCAAGGAGAAACATGCCAGGACACATAATAATCAAACTATCAAAAATTAAATACAAAGAAAAAATATTAAAAACAGCAAGGGAAAAGCAACAAATAACATACAAGGGAATCCCCATGAGATTAAGTGCTGATCTTTCAGCCGAAACTCTGCAAGCCAAAAGGGAGTGGCAGAACATATTTAAAGTAATGAAAGGGCAAAACCTGCAACCAAGATTACTCTACCCAGCAAGGATCTCATTCAGATTAGATGGAGAAATTAAAACCTTTACAGACAAGCAAAAGCTAAGAGAATTCAGCATCACCAAACCAGCTTTACAACAAATGCTAAAGGAAATTCTCTAGGCAGGAAACATTAGAGAAGGGAAAGACCTACAATAACAAACCCAAAACAATTAAGAAAACGGTAACAGGAACATACATATCGATAATTACCTTAAATGTAAATAGATTAAATGCTCCAGCCAAAAGACATAGGCTGGCTGAATGGATACAAAAACAAGACCCATCTATATGCTGTCTACAAGAGACCCACTTCAGACCTAGGGACACATACAGATGGAAAGTGATGGAATGGAAGAAGATATTCCATGCAAATGGAAATCAAAAGAAAGCTGGAGTAGCAATTCTCATATCAGACAAAATAGACTTTAAAGACTATTACAAGAGACAAAGAAGGACACTACATAATGATCAAGAGATCAATCCAAGAAGAAGATATAAAATTGTAAATATTTATGCACCAAACATAGGAGCACCTCAATACATAATGCAAATGCTAACAGCCATAAAAGGGGAAATTGACAGTAACACAGTCATAGTAGGGGACTATAACACCCCACTTTCACCAATGGACAGATCATCCAAAATGAAAATAAATAAGGAAACACAAGCTTTAAATTACACATTAAACAAGATGGACTTAACTGATATTTATAGGACATTCCATCCAAAAAAAAAAAAAAAGCCAGAATACAATTTCTTCTCAAGTGCTCATGGAACATTCTCCAGGATAGATCATATCTTGGGTCACAAATCTAGTCTTGGTAAATTTAAGAAAATTGAAACTGTATCAAGTATCTTTTCTGACCACAATGCTATGAAACTAGATATCAATTACAGGGGAAAAAACTGTAAAAAATACAAACACATGGAGGCTAAACAATGCACTACTAAATAACCAAGAGATCACTGAAGAAATCAAAGAGGAAATCAAAAAATACCTAGAAACAAATGACAATGAAAACACAATGACCCAAAACCTATGAGATGCAGCAAAAACAGTTCTAAGAGGGAAGTTTATAGCAATACAATCCTACTTCAAGAAACAAGAAAAATCTCAAACAAACCATCTAACCTTACACCTGAAGCAATTAGAGAGAGAAGAATAACAAAAAAACCCAGTTAGCAGAAGGAAAGAAATCATAAAATTCAGATCAGAAATAAATGAAAAAAAATGAAGGAAACAGTAGCAAAGATCAATAAAACTAAAAGCTACTTCTTTGAGAAGATGAAAAAATTGATAAATCATTAGCCAGACTCATCAAGAAAAAAAAGGGAAAAGACTCAAATCAACATAATTGGAAATGAAAAAGGAGAAGTAACAACTGACACTGCAGAAATACGAAGGATCGTGAGAGATTACTACAAGCAACTATATGGCAATAAAATGAACAACCTGGAAGAAATAGACAAATTCTTAGAAAAGCACAGCCTTCTGAAACTGAACCAGGAAGAAATAGAAAATATAAACAGACCAATCACAAGCACTGAAATTGGAACTGTGATTAAAAATCTTCCGACAAACAAAAACCCAGGACCAGATGGCTTCACAGGAGAATTCTATCAAGCATTCAGAGAAGAGCTAACACCTATCCTTCTCAAACTCTTCCAAATAATAGCAGAGGGAGGAATACTCCCAAACTCATTCTACGAGGTCACCATCACCCTGATACCAAAACCAGACAAAGATGTCACAAAAAAAAGAAAACTACAGGCCAATATCACTGATGAACATAGATGTAAAAATCCTCAACAAAATACTAGCAAACAGAATCCAACAGCACATTAAAAGGATCATACACCATGATCAAGTGGGGTTTATCCCAGGAATGCAAGGATTCTTCAATATACGCAAATCTATCAATGTGATAAACCATATTAACAAACTGAAGGATAAAAACCATGTGATAATCTCAACTGATGCAGAAAAAGCTTTTGACAAAATTCAACACCCATTTATGATAAAAACCCTCCAGAACATAGGTATAGAGGGAACTTACCTCAACATAATAAAGGCCATATATGACAAACCCACAGCCAACATCGTTCTCAATGGCGAAAAACTGAAACCATTTCCTCTAAGGTCAGGAACAAGACAAGGTTGCCCACTCTCACCACTCTTATTCAACATAGTTTTGGAAGTTTTAGCCACAGCAATCAGAGAAGAAAAAGAAATAAAAGGAATCCAAACCATAAAAGAAGAAGTAAAACTGTCACTCTTTGCAGATGACATGATACTATATACAAAGAATCCTAAAGATGCTAGCAGAAAACTACTAGAGCTAATCAATGAATTCGGTAGAGTAGCAGGATACAAAATTAATGCACAGAAATCTCTTGCATTCCTATACGCTAATGATGAAAAATCTGAAAGAGAAGTTAAGGAAACACTCCCATTTACCATTGCAACAAAAAGAATAAAATAGGTAGGAATAAACCTACCTAGGAGGCAAAAGACCTGTATGCAGAAAATTATAAGACACTGATGAAAGAAATTAAAGATGATACAAACAGATTGAGAGATATATAGATAGCTAATGGGAAGCAGCTGCATAGCACAGGGAGATCAGCTCAGTGCTTTATGTCTACCAAGAGGGGTGGGATAGGGAGGCTGGGAGGGAGATGCAAGGGGGAGGGAATATGGGGATATATGTATACATATAGCTGATTCACTTTGTTATACAGCAGAAAGTAACACAACATTGTAAAGCAATTGTACTCCAATAAAGTTGTTTAAAAAAGAGGGATGTATTTTTTCAAATGTTTTTTCTGCACCCAGAAAGATGATTATATTATTTTCATCTTTATTTAAGTAATGTGGTGAATCAAAATAACTCGTTTTTAAGTGTGAAACCAACCTTGCATTCCTTGGGATCAACCCCCTTGTTCATAATGTATTACCTTTTTTATATATTGCAAGAGTTCATTTGTTAATATCTTGTGAAGGATTTTTACATCTACTCTGCATGAAGGATATTAATTTTATTGTCTATTTTAGTACTTTCTTTGTCAGGTTTTGGGATTAGGATTTACTGGCCCCATAAAATAAGTTGGAAAAAGTTCTACCACTGTCTATTTTCAGGAGTAATTTGTGTGAAACTGATAATATTTATTCTTTAAATGCACGACTGAGTTCATGCGTACAGCCACGTGGGCCAAAGTTTTCTCTGTAGGAATGTTTTTATTACATACTCATTTTCTAGATGTAGGACCTTTCAGATTTTCTATTTCTTCTTTTGTAAGTTTTGGTAAGTGGTGATTTTTGAGAAATATGTCCATTTCTTAACAGTTGTTGAATTTATTAGCATACAATTCTTAATAGTATTCTCTTATTTCCTTTTAATGTCTGTAGGATCTCAAGTGATTCCATCTTTTTCATTCTTGATATTAATAATTTGTGTTTTTATTATTTTTTCTTTTGACTAATATTGGTAGGATTTATTTATTTTGTTAATCTTTTCAAAATATTAACTATTGGCTCTGTTAATGTTTTTATTGCTTGTCTATTTTCTCTTTTATTTTCATTCTTTTCTATTTCTTTCTTCTGTGTACTTTGTGTTTAATTTGATGTTCTTTTTCTAACATTTATGTGAAAATCTTAGATCATTGCTTTTAAAACTGTCTTCTTTTTCAATATATTCATTTAAAGCTGTAAATGTTTCTCTAATCGCTTATTTAGCTGTATCCCACAAATTTTTAAAGTAGTGTTCTTATTAGCATTTAGCTCCAAGTAATTTCTATTTTCTTTGTGACTTTCTCTTGACCCATAATTTATTTAGAAATGTTTTACTCAATTTCTAAATATTTAGAATATTCTAGATATTTTTCATTATTAAATTCTGATTTAATTCTATTATGGTCAGACAACATACTCTTTATGATATCTAACTTTTGAAATCTATTGAGTTTTGTTTTTTTTTTTTTACAGGTTAAAATATGGTCTGTCTTGGTAAATGTGCACTTGAAAAGAATGTATACACTGCAGATGCTCTGTATAGTGGTCAGTTAAGTCATGTTGGTTGTCTTACCACAGTCTGATTGATTTTTTCTACTACTTGTTTCATCAATTACTGAGAAGGGGGTATTAAAATCTTCAGCTATGATTATGATTTTTATCTATTTTTCTTTGTATTCTGACATATTTTGCTATTTGTTTTCTATTCATCCTGTCTGTTTATATTTTTCCTCCTTTTCTATCTTCTTTTGGGTTGAATATCATTATTTTATCTTATTTATTAGTTTTTTAGCTATAACTCTTCCTATGACTTTTTTATGTATAATGTACCTTACAACAGTATGAACTCATTCACTTCCTCTCCTGTGTAATTATTGCTTGTGCAATTATTGTTATATATTTTGCTTTTATATATTATAAACTTCCATAATACACTGTTATTATTTTTGCTTTAAAAGTTTAATCATCCTAAGAGAAATTAAGTGAAGAAAAAATAGTAATCTATATGTAGCCACATATTTACCATTTTGCTGTTCCAGAATCCTTCCTCTAGATCCAGATTTCCACCTGGTATCATTTCCTTTCAGACACAAGAATTTCTTTTAACTTTTTTTTTTTTTTTTTTTTTTGCAGTACACGGGCCTCTCACTGTTGTGGCCTCTCCCATTGCAGAGCACAGGCTCTGGACGTGCAGGCTCAGCAGCCATGGCTCACAGGCCCAGCCGCTCCGCGGCATGTGGGATCTTCCCGGACCGGGGCACAAACCCATGTCCCCTGCATCGGCAGGCAGACTCTCAACAACTGCGTCACCAGGGAAGCCCCTCACCATTCTTTTATCTGAAAAATCTCTATTCTTCTTCATTGTTGAAAGATATTTTTACTGGATATAGAATGCTAAGTTGATAGTTTTTCATTTCAGCACTTTAAAGATGTCATTCTATTTTGTTTAATGCCATTATTTTCTGATAAAAAATAAGACATTCTTATATATTTTCTCTGTTTTAAAAGTTTACTTTTTATCATTGGGTCTTAGCAGTTGGACTGTCATTTGCTTAGATGTGGTGTTCTTTGTATTTATCCTTTTAGGAGTTCTCTGGGCTATTTGGATTTGTGGGTTGATGTATTTCCACTAAGTTAAGGAAATGTTTTATCTTATTTCTTAAGAAGAAAATTTCTACCCCATACTCTCTCCTTTTTTTCTGGCACTCCAATTACCCATGTGTCAATCAGTTTGTTGTCCCACAAGTCACTGCAGTTTGGCTAATTTTTTCAATTACTTTCTCTCTATTCTTCAGTTTGTATAATTTCTGTACTCTTGTCTTTAAATTGATTTGTCCATTTTTCTGCAGTATCCAGTCTTTTAAATTCTATTGATTAATTTTTTCTTTTTCTTTTTTTTTGTTTTTGGCTGTGTTGGGTCTTCGTTGCTGCACACAGGCTTTCTCTAGTTGCAGCAAGTTGGGGCTACTCTTCATTGCAGTGTGCAGGCTTCTCATTGCAGTGGCTTCTCTTGTTGCGGAGCACAGGTTATAGGTGTGCAGACTTTAGTAGTTGCAGCATGCAGCCTTATTAGTTGCAACACGCAGGCCCTAGAGCACACGGGCTTCAGTAGTTGTGACGTGCAGGCTCAGTAGTTGTGACACACGGGCTTAGTTGCTCCGCGGCATGTGGGATCTTCCCAGACCAGGGATCGAACCTGTGTCCCCTGCATTGGCAGATGGATTCTTAACCACTGCACCACCAGGGAAGTCCTAATGTTTTCTTTTTTGATATTGTATTTTTTCAGCTCTAGAATTTCAAGTTGATTCTTTTATAATTTTCATTTAGTTTTTGGGATTCCCTGTCTTTCACCCATTTTGCTCATTTTTTTTTTTTTTTTTTTTTTTTGGCTGCATTGGTTCTTCATTGCTGCACACAGTCTTTCTCTATTTGAGGCTAGCTGGGATTATTCTTCATTGCAGCCTGCAGGCTTCTCATTGTGTTGGCTTCTCTTGTTGTGGAGTATAGGCTCTAGGCTCATGGGCTTCCGTAGTTGCAGCACACGGGCCCTAGAGCACATGGGCTTCACTAGTTGCAGTATGTGAGCTCAGTAGTTGTGACACACAGGCCTAGTTGCTCCGCAGCATGTGGGATCTTCCTGGACCAGGGATCGAACCCATGTCCCCTGTATTGGCAGGCAGATTCTTAACCACTGCACCACCAGGGAAGTCCAGCTCATCTTTTCTTTTTAATCCATTAACATATTTATAAAAGCTGTTTTTAAATTCCTGTCTCAATGCTAGCATAAAAGTCATCTATGGATTTGCTTCTCTTGACTGTGTTTTCTCTTTGATTGATTGCTTATATGTTCCTGTTTCTCCAAATTTCTAGTAATACCTTATTTTATCCTGGACAGTATGGATGAAACATTATAGAGATACTGTATTTTTGAAAGAAAGTTGAATTTGTACTAACAGAGAGTTAAGCTATTTGTGGATCACATTAATTTTTTTTTCAGTTTTATTGAGAAACAATTGGTATACATCACCAGATAAGTTTAAGGCATACAGAATGATAGTTTGATTTACATATATTATGAAATGATTATCACAATAGGTTAAGGTAGAATCCATTATCTCATATAGATATAATATAAAGAAAAGAAGAAAGGGGAAAAGGAGGGGGGAAATTCTCCTTGTAATGAGAACTCCTAGGATTTACGCTTAACAACTTTCCTGTGTATCAAGCAGTGTTAAATATAGTCATCATGTTCTACATTATGCCTCTAGTACTTATTTGTCTTTTTAGTGGAAATTTGTACCTTTTGATGACCTTGCTCCAATTCTCCCTCCTCCCACTCTCAGCCTCTAGTAACCACACATATGAATCACGTTAATCATAAGTGGAAGCTTGTTTTAAGTTCTGTTATAATGGATTTATTTTCATTTTGCATTTAATTCTAGACTGGAGCCCTTAGTCCTGGGCTTACTTATAAGGTATGGCTTTTCTGAGGTTTTAGTGAAAAGTCTGAGATGTTCACCAAACCCTTCTAACTTGACAGAATTTGAATTTTGAACTCTTTCTCCCCAGCTCCATGCAGCTATTAAAATTTCTTCCTCCTAGTCACTTTTTGCTGGCCTTCTTGTATTCTCACTTTGTGAGTTTTTACTTTTGCAGCCACTAAAGGATTTTAGGAAATTTTGAATGTAAAATTTGAGGGGTGGTGCACAACCATTAATATAAAAATTTTGTAACTCATCATTCAGGATAGGCTAAGTTATTCTGTAATAAAAAGCAAAAAATCTCAGTTTTCAGCAGCTTAAAAGCAACAAGAGTTATAGCTTGCCTTGAACTAACACTCCAGGTAATAACAATTATGAACTCTACACTCTGGGTTTTATTTTTATTTTATTTATTTATTTTTTTTGCGGTACATGGGCCTCTCACTGTTGTGGCCTCTCCCATTGTGGAGCACAGGCTCCGGACGCGCAGGCTCAGCAGCCATGGCTCATGGGCCTAGCCATTCCACGGCATGTGGGATCTTCCCAGACCGGGGCATGAACCCATGTCCCCTGCATCGGCAGGCGGACTCTCAATCACTGCGCCACCAGGGAAGCCCCTGGGTTTTGTTTTAATGGTTATTTGAAAAATTACAGCTATCATACCAATCCCTTGGCTTTAATCATATTATTACTTAAGTCAAGTTAATTAAAATAAAATTAGTCAATTTAAACAAAAATATGAAGAAAATAAAGTTGATGCTTGGAGATGGACAAAAATTTTGAAAGTGGTATCTCAGTCACTGATGTATGACAAATAAAGGTATAAAATATTCTCCTAAATCCAAAGCAAATTTAGATTAAGAAAAATAGTTTAAGATGGTTACTTGAACAATAAATATTAATTAAAGTAATATGATTCTTTCTATGGAAATTGACTATATTTTTGGTGCTGCATCACTACTAAGGAGGTATAGTCTTATAGAAATATTGGGTACATTCATAAATATTGAAAAATAAATATAACAGTAAATATTTAAACTCTTGTAACTTGATGCTTTACTAATACTACCATTAACTTTTCCATGACTTTAGGTAGATTTTGGATGAGGTAATGAGCTCTCTACTTTGGATTTCTTAGTGTCTAGTTTAAAGTTTGTACAATAAGCCATTATCGTACTACATTTTGAGATTTGCCAAAGATGAGTAAAAAGAATTAGGGTTCCTCAGCCAGCTTATATAATTTTGACTTTGGCCATGAATATTTTACTCCTTTTCAGCTCCTCTTTCTGCTGTTTCTTAAATGGCATCCCGTGCAAGATTGTTGAAAGATGGCAGAGATCAACATGCCACTATTGTTTAAATGCAAGTCCATGACAACCTGAATCTAAAATGAATGCTCAAGTCAAGTGTTAATGAATCAGTACTTTCATAATTGGAAAATAAGCCTTTTTCTCCCTCCCCCTGACTTGATAATACCTCTCATTATCTGGTGGTACTGAGAATGCCTGTGACCGGCATCTGAAGGCAAAGTTGGATGAAGAGCTATCCTAACCCCATTGATAGCAGAAGAAAAGGAAAAGAAGCTGGGATTTCCCCACCCACTGTTTATAGTCTTTTAATTAAGCTAAGACTTTGTTGTGTCATTTACAACTAGGAGAACTGCACAGGCAGCTGCGGTTTACATATTGAGTGGGTATAAATAGAAGAATTAATATAGAAAAGATGAAAAAAACATGTGGATAATCGGTATCTGTTACCTCCTGAACACTATCATGCTTTTATTTTAAAAAGCCAGTCTGTGTACCTGCTATTTATTTATTTATTTTATTTTTGGCTGCATTGGATCTTTGTTGCTGCGTGCAGGCTTTCTCTAGTTGTGGCGAGAGAGGGCTACTCTTCCTTGCGGTGCACAGGCTTCTCATTGTGGTGGCTTCTCTTGTTGCAGAGCATGGGCTCTAGGTGCGTGGGCTTCAGTAGTTGTGGCCAATGGGCTCAGTAGTTGTGGCTTGTCAGCTCTAGAGCTCAGACTCAGTAGTTGTGGCACACAGGCTTATTTGCTCTGCAGCATGTAGGATCTTCCTGGACCAGGGCTCGAACCCATGTCTCTTGCATTGGCAGGCAGATTCTTAACCACTGCCCCACCAAGGAAGTCCCTGATCCTGCTTTTTTAAAACTGGATTTTCTAAACTAGAAAGATTAGATCCAGAATTCCGAACCTGTGGACATGAGATGAACTCCCTTTAATTCTCACCTAAAACTCTCTAAGCCGATTTCATAACTGTACATTAATTGTATGACTTTTTATTTAAGGTCTCTCTTTTCCTAGATAGCTACAATATTATACTAATTTCAGGTGTACAACATAGTGATTTACAATTTTATCGATTATACTCCATTTAAAGTTATTATAAAGTTAGCTATGTTTCTTCTGCTGTACAATATATCCTTGTAACTTATTTATTTTATATATAGTAGTTTGTACCTCTTAATCTCCTACCTCCATCTTTCCCCCACCTTCCTTCTCCCCACTGGTAACCACTAGATTGTTCTCTATATCGGTGAAACTGCTTCTGTTTTTTTATATTCGTTTGCTTTATTTTTTAGATTTCACATATAAGTGATAACATATAGTAGTTGTCTTTCTCTGTCTGACTTAGTTCACTAAGCATAATACCCTCCAGGATCATCCACGTTGCTGCAAATAGCAAAATTTCATTCTTTTTTATGGCTGAGTAGTATTCCACTGTATATATATACCACTTCTTCTTTATCCATTCATCTTCTGATGGACACTTCCATATCTTGGCTATTGTAAATAATGCTGCTATAAATATCAGGGTGCTTGTATATTTTTTGAATGAGTATTTTCAGTTTTTTCAAATACATACCCAGGAGTGGAATTGCAGATAGTTCTATTTTTAGTTTTTTGAGGAAATTTCATACTGTTTTCCGTAGTGGCTGCAAAAATTTACATTCCCACCAACAGTGTGTAAGTGTTCCCTTTTCTCCACATCCACACCAGCATTTGTTATCTGTGGTCATTTTGATGATAGACAGTCTGACAGGTGTAAGGTGATATCTCATTGTGGTTTTGATTTACATTTCTCTGATGATTAGCAACGTTGAATATATTTTCATGGACCTGTTGGCCATCTGTATGTCTTCTTCGAAAAAATGTCTATTCAGGTCTCTTGCCGATTTTTTAATCAGGTTGTATATTTTTTTGATACTGAGTTGTATGAGGTGTTTGTAGATTTTGGATATTAACCCCTTATTGGTCATATCATTTGCGAATATGTTCTCCCATTCAGTAGGTTGTTTTTTTGTTTTGCCAATGGTTTCCTTTGCTATGCAAAAGCTTTTAAGTTTAATTAGGTCCCATTTGTTTATTTTTACTTTTGTTCCCTTTGCCATAGGAGACAGATACAAAAAATATTGCTACAATTTATGTCAAAGAGTGCTCTGCCTATGTTTTCTTCTAGAATTTTTATGGCTTCATGACTTACATTTAAGCAATTAATCCATTTTGAGTTTACTTTTGTAATGGTGTGATTTTATTGATGGTAAGCCATTAATCCATTTTGAGTTTATTTTTGTAATGGTGTGAGAAAGCAGTACAGTTTGATTCTTTTGCATGTAGCTGTCCAGTTTTCCCAACACCATTTGTCGAAGAGGCTTTTTTGCCTTTGTATATTCTTGCCTCCTTTGTAATAAATTGACCACATAAGTGTGAGTTCGTTTCTGGACTCTCTATTCCATTGATCTATATATCTCTTTTTGTGCCAGTACCATACTGTTTTGATTACTGCAGCTTTATAGTATAGTATGAAGTCATGGAACATGATACCTCCAGCTCTGTTATTCTTTCTCAAGATTGTTTTAGCTATTCAGGGTCTTCTGTGTTTTGATACAAATTTAAAAATTATTTGTTCTGGTTCTTTGGAAAATGCCATTAGTATTTTGATAGGCATTGCATTGAACCTTTAGGTTGTGTTCAGTGGTATGGTCACTTTAACAATATCAGTTCTTCCAAACCATGAACATGGTATATCTTTCCATCTGTTTGTGTTGTCTTCGATGTCGTTCATCAGTGTCTTATAGTTTTCCAAGTACAGATCTTTAACTACCTATGTTAGATTTATTCCTAGGTATTTTATTCTTTTTGATATGATTGCAAATAGGATTGTTTCCTTAATTTCTCTTTCTGATACATTGTTGTTGAAGTAGTGCAACAGATTTCTGTATATTAATTTTGTATCCTGCAACTTCACTAAATTCATTGATGAGCTCTAGTAGTTTTTTGGTGGCATCTTTATATTTTCTGTGTATAGTATTGTCATCAGCAAACAGTAACAGTTTAACTTCTTCCTTTCCAATTTGGATTCTTTTTACTTATTTTTCTTGCCAGATTGCAGTGGCTAGCACTTCTAATAATATGTTGAGTAAAAGTGGCAAGAGTAGGCATCCTTGTCTTATTCCTGAACTTAGAGGAAATGCTTTCAGCTTTTCACCATTGAGTATGATGTTAGCTGTGTGCCTAAAGGCTCACATGCCTTTATTATTTTGAAGTATATTCCTTCTATACCCACTTTCTGGAGACTTTTTAGAAAGTATGTTGACATACTTTTTAAGTATGTCATACTTTATAAGCATGTTTATCAACATAAATTAATGTTGAATTTTGTCAAAAGCTTTTTCTGCTCTATTGAGAAGATCATACGATTTTTTAAACATCTTTATTGGAGTATAATTGCTTTACAGTGCTGTGTTAGTTTCTTCTGTATAAAAAAGTGAATCAGCTATATGTATATGTATATCCCCATATCCCCTCCCTCTTGCATTTCCCTCCCACCCTCCTTATCCCATCCCTCTAGGTGGTCACAAAGCACCAAGCTGATCTCCCTGTGCCATGAAGCTGCTTCCCACTAGCTATCTATTTTACATTTGGTAGTGTATGTATGTCAGTTTTACTCTCTCACTTCATCCCAGCGTATCCTTCGCCCTCCCTGTGTCCTCTAGTCCATTCTCTACATCTGTGTCTTTATTCCTGTCCTGCCCCTATGCTCTTCAGAAGCATTTTTTTTACATTCCATATATATGGGTTAGCATATTAGTTTTTCTCTTTCTGACTTACTTCATTCTGTATGACAGACTCTAGGTCCATCCACCTCACTACAAATAACTCAATTTCGTTCCTTTTTATGGCTGAGTAATATTCCATTGTATATATGTGCCACATCTTCTTTATCCATTCTCTGTTGATGAACAATTAGGTTGCTTCCACGTCCTGGCTATTGTAAATAGTGCTGCAATGAACATTGTGGTACATGACTCTTTTTGAATTATGGTTTTCTCAAGGTATGTGCCCAGTAGTGGGATTTCTGGGTTGTATGGTAGTTCTATTTTTAGTTTTTTAAGGAACCTCCATACAGGCCAATATCTCTGAAGAACATAGCTGCAAAAATCCTCAACAAAATACTTGCAAACAGAATCCAACAGCACATTAAAAGGATCATACACTGTGATCAAGTTGGGTTTATCCCAGGAATGCAAGGATTCTTCAATATACACAAATCAAACAATGTGATACACCATATTAACAAACTGAAGGATAAAAACCATGTGATAATCTCAACTGATGCAGAAAAAGCTTTTGACAAAATTCAACACCCATTTATGATAAAAACCCTCCAGAAAGTAGGCATAGAGGGAACGTACCTCAACATAATAAAGGCCATATATGACAAACCCACAGCCAACATCGTTCTCAATGGTGAAAAACTGAAACCATTTCCTCTAAGGCCAGGAACAAGACAAGGTTGCCCACTCTCACCACTATTATTCAACATAGTTTTGGAAGTTTTAGTCACAGCAATCAGAGAAGAAAAAGAAATAAAAGGAATCCAAACCATAAAAGAAGAAGTAAAACTGTCACTCTTTGCAGATGACATGATACTATACACCGAGAATCCTAAAGATGCCTCCAGAAAACTACTAGAACTAATCAATGAATTTGGTAGAGTAGCAGGATACAAAAATTAATGCACAGAAATTTCTTGCATTCCTATACACTAATGATGAAAAATCTGAAAGAGAAATTAAGGAAACACTCTCATTTACCATTGCAAAAAAAGAATAAAGTACCTAGGAATAAACCTACCTAAGGAGACAAAAGACCTGTATGCAGAAAACTGTAAGACACTGATAAAAGAAATTAAAGATGATACAAACAGATGAATAGATATATCATGTTCTTGGATTGGAAGAATCAACATTGTGAAAATGACTATACTACCCAAAGCAAACTACAGATTCAATGCAATCCCTATCAAACTACCACTGGCACTTTTCACAGAACTAGGAACAAAACATTTCACAATTTGTATGGAAACACAAAAAAAACCCCATATAACCAAAGCAAACTTGAGAAGGAAAAACGGAGGTGGAGGAATCAGACTCCCTGACTTCAGACTATACTACAAAGCTACAGTAAACAAGACAGTATGGTACTGGCACAAAAACAGAAATATAGGTCAATGGAACAGGATAGAAAGCCCAGAGATAGACCCACGCACATATGGTCACCTTATCTTTGATAAAGGAGGCAAGAGTACATAATGGAGAAAAGACAGCCTCTTCAATAAGTGGTGCTGGGAAAACTGGACAGCTACATGTAAAAGAATCAAATTAGAACACTCCCTAACACCATACACAAAAATAAACTCAAAATGGATTAAAGATCTAAATGTAAGGCCAGACACTATCAAACTCTTAGAGGAAAACATAGGCAGAACACTCTATGACATAAATCACAGCAAGATCCTTTTTGACCTACCCCCTAAAGAAATGGAAATAAAAACAAAAATAAACAAATGGGACCTAATGAAACTTAAAAGCATTTGCACAGCAAAGGAAATCATAAAATAGATGAAAAGACAACCCTCAGAATGAGAGAAAATGTTTGCAAATGAAGCAACTGACAAAGGATTAATCTCCAAAATATACAAGCAGCTCATGCAGCTCAATATCAGAAAAATAAACAAACCAATCCAAAAATGGCAAAAGGCCTAAGCAGACATTTCTCCAAAGAAGATATACAGATATCCAACAAACACATGAAAACATGCTCAATATCACTAATCATTAGAGAAATGCAAATCAAAACTACAGTGAGGTATCACCTCACACCAGTCAGAATGGCCATCATCAAAAAATCTACAAACAATAAATGCTGGAGAGGGTGTGGGGAAAAGGGAAACTGCTTGTACTGTTTATGGGAATGTAAATTGATACAGCCACTATGGAGATCATATGATTTTTATTCTTCAAATTGTTAATGTAATGTATCACACTGATTGGTTTGCAGATATTGAACCAGCCTTGCATCCCTGGGACAAATCCCACTTGATCATGGTGTATGATACTTTTAATGTATTGTTAGATTCAGTTTGCTAATATTTTTTGAGAATTTTTGCATATATGTTTGTCAGGGACCCTGGTCTATAATTTTCTTTTTTGTGATGATATTTTTGTTTAGTTTTGGTATGAGGGTGACGCTGGCCTTGTAGAATGAGTTTGGAAGTACTCCTTACTCTGCAATTTTTTGAAATAGTTTGAAAAGGATAGGTGTTAACTCTTCTTTAAATGTTTTGTAGAATTCACCTGTGAAACCATCTGGTGCTGGACCTTTGTTTTTGTAAAATTTTTTAAATTACTGATTCAATTTCATTACTGGTAATTGGTCTGTTCATATTTTCTATTTAAACCTGGTTCAGTCATGGGAGACTGTAGATTTCTCAGAATTTGCCCATTTTTTCTGAATTGTCCATTTTGGTGGCATGAAGTTGTTTGTAGTACTCTCTTGAGTCTTTGTATTTCTGTGATGTCAATTGCAAATTTTCCTTTATCATTTCTGATTTTATTGATTTGAGTCATCACTCTATTTTTCTTGGTGAGTCTGGTTAAAGCCTTATCAATTTTATTTATCTTTTCAAAGAACAAGCTCTTAGTTACATTGATCTTTTCTTTTCTTTTCTTTTTAGTCTCTATTTCATTTATTTTTGCTCTGATCTTTATGATCTCATTTCTTCTACTACTACCTCTGATCTTTATGATCTCTTTTCATTTATTTTTGCTCTGATCTTTATGATCTCTTTTCTTCTGCTTCTTCTGGGGTTTTGTTTGTTCTTCTTTTTCTAATTCCTTTAGGTGTCAGGTTTGAAATTTTGAGATTTTTTTTGTTTCCAGAGGTAGACTTTATCACTCTAAATTTCCCTCTTAGAACTGATTTTGCTACATCCCATAGATTTTTTTTTCATGAAGCTGTTTATTCCTGTTATTAACCCTTAAACTCAAGTAATCCTGGTTATTCTGCAAAAAACACCTTGTTGTAGGAATCATTACATCTTCCCTTTCAATAATCACCTCTCCATGAAGCACCTTTCTTCTCTGATGTAACATATGAAAGTAGATTGTGGTAACAATGGTATATATGAGGCCATGGTTATAAGAAGGAAATAATAGTAGTCAAAAGAAGCATTGTATTTATTCGGAAGTCTTATTGAAAACATTCCTTTTTTCTTCACATGTGGTAAGGCAGCATATATCGTAAGAAGTTCACCAGCAACTCTGACAGGATATAAATGATAAAAAAATTATATTAGTTTTATACTGTGAGTAAAGAGCCACACCATAAAGATTCTTGAACTCACTTGGACCCCAGCCACAAGCACAGAAGTAGGTACAATTCCGCAAGCAAGGCAAATGTCTGGAAAAATTTAAGTGTTTTCTAAATACTTTTATATAAACCTTTGTGTATTCCTTTTTCCATATAAAAATGTAACAGCCAGTACATTTTTAACTACAGTGCATGTAGTAGCCAGTACCAGCCACCCTGCAGTCGTGGTGTTGCTGTAGAAGGTGAGCCAGGCGGTGGCCAACAAGCCCAGGCATCTCCTCTTGCCCATGGCCTCTGAGGTGCTGCCATTGGTGCTGTCCTCCTCACCAGACGCCATGGTGGCTGCACAGCCAGGGAACGTGGATGAGAGGAGCAGGGGAGTGGGAGGGGGCCCAGCTGAGCACACCGCTGAAGCGCCACCACCTGCTGCCACTGCATCCATCAGGCGCCCTGTGTGCCACACACAGGGAGCTCAGCAGCACCGCCAGCCCAGCCACCCACAGGGGGAGGAGCGGGCACCTCCAGCCCCATAGATTTTGAATTATTGTGTTTTCATGTTCATTTGTTTCCAGATATTTTTTATTTCTTCAGTGATCCATTGGTTGTTTAGTAGCATATTGATTAGCCTCCATGTGTTTGTGTATTTTGCAGTCTTTATTTCTATAGTTGATTTCTAGTCTCATAGCATTGTGGTCAGAAATGATGGTTGATATGATTTCAGTTTTCTTAAATTTACTGAGACCTGCTTTATAGCCTAGTATGTTCCATGTGTATCCATGTGCACATGTTCCATGTGTATTTGAAAAGAATGCATATTCTGCTTTTCAGTGGAATATTATATATATATATATGTGTGTGTGTGTGTGTATGTATATATGTATATATACACACACGCATGCACACACACACATATATATATACCATCTGGTCTAATGTGTTGTTTAAGGGTTGTGTTTCTTTATTGATTTTCTGTCCACATGCCCTACTGTTATTGAGTTACTGTCAATTTCTCTCTTTATGTCTGTTAATATGTGCTTTATGTATTTAGGCACTCCTGTGTTGGGTCCATATATATTTAAAATTGTTATATCTTCTTCTTTGATTGATTCCCTTGATCTTTATGTAATGTCCTTCTTTGTTTCTTGCTACAGTCTTTATTTTAAAGTCTATTTTGGCTGATATAAGTACTGCTACCAGGCTTCCTTTTAATTTCCATTTGCATGGAATATCTTTTTTCACTCCCTCACTTTTAGTCTCTGTGTGTGTCTTTAGATCTGAAGTCAGTCTTTTATAGGCAGCATATATATAGGTCTTGTGGCAGCATATATATATATATATATATATATATATATATCTTGTTTTAGTATCCATTTAGACAGACATTCTTTGTCTTTTTTTTTTTTTTTTTTGCGGTACGTGGGCCTCTCACTGTTGTGGCCTCTCCCATTGCAGAGCACAGTCTCCAGACGCGCAGGCTCAGTGGCCATGGCTCACAGGCCCAGCTGCTCCGCGGCATGTGGGATCTTCCCGGACCGGGGCATGAACCCATGTCCCCTGCATCGGCAGGCAGACCCTCAACCACTGCACCACCAGGGAAGCCCTGTTCTTTGTCTTTTGATTGGCATTTAGACCATTTACATATAAAGTAATTATTGATAAGCATGTACTTATTGCCATTTTGTTAATTATTCTGAGTTGTTTTTGTAGTTCTTTTTTGTTCCTTTCTTTGTCTTTTGTTCTCTTCTCTTGTGATTTGATGATTGTAATTAGTGTTATATTTGTATTCCTTTCTGGGTTTTGGGTATGTATCTATTATAGATTTTTGGTTTGTGATTACCATGAGGTTTACATATAGCTCTTTACATATACATATATATATATATACATATATATATATGATTATTTAAGTTGATAATTTCTTAATTTCAAACACATTTTAACAACACTGCACTTTTACTCTCCTTCCCTCACAATTACTGTTTTGACATCATATTTTACATGTAATTGTTTTGTGTATCCCTTAACTGCTTATTGTAGATATAGATGATTTACTACCTTGACTGAATATTTGCCTTTACCAATGTGTTTTTTCCTTTTGTAATTTTCATGCTTCTAGTTGTAGCCATATCCTGGGGCTAGTGCCGGCCCACTGGCAGGCAGAGCCAAGTCCTGGTGTCTCTGTCTGTAGGGCCCAGGGTACTCAGAGCTGTTATCAGACCACTGGTGTGTGGAGTCAGTTCCTGACACAGCTGGCTGAGGGGCCCAGGGTGTCAAGAAGCTTGTGTTGTCCTCCTTTTGAGTGGGGCCTGACCCCATGGTGGCTGGAGGGGACCAAGGTTTTTCAGATCTGATTTTGGCCTGCTGGTGGGCAGGGCTGGGGCCCATCATGTCCCAGGGCTGGTACCAGCCTGCTGATGGGTGAGCTGTTTCCTGCCATGGCAGGCTGAGGGGCTGCAATAGTCCTGGGGCTGGTGTCCACCTGCTGCTCGGTGGGGCCAGGGCCCAGGTGGTCCTGGTGCTGATACCTCCCATTGGGAGTGGAGCTGGGTCCCAGTGTCTCTGGCTGCAGGGCCCTGGTGGGGGGGGGGTGTCTCAGTTCTAGTGCCTGCACACACATGTCCTGAGCCCTCTGGTGGACAGGGCCATGTCCAGGGACAGCTCTAAGCTCACAGAGTCTTAAAGCAAACTGCCTGCTGGTGGGTGGGGCTGTGTCCCTTCCCAGCTAGTTGCTTGGCCTGAGACATCTGACTCCTGGAACTTACAGGCTGGTGGGTAGGGGCTGGGCTGGGTCCAAAGGCTGATGAGCTCAAGGAAGGATTCCACATTGGTGCTTGCCAGCACCAGTGTCCACATGGCAGAATGAGTGCTCCACAATGTCTGCTGCTGGTGTCTGTGTCTCCAGGATGAGCTCTAGTTGCCTCTTGCCTCTCTGGGAGACTCTCCAAGATCAGCAGGTGGCTCTGACCCAAGCTCCTTTCGAATTATTGCTTCTGCCCTGAGTCCCAGAGCATGTGAGATTTTGTGTGTGCTCTTTAAGTGTGGAGTCTCTATTTCCCACAGTCCTCTGTGTCTACCAAAAGTAAGCCCCACTGGACTTCAAAGCTAAACATTCTGGAGGCTTGTCGTCCTGGTGTAGGACCCCTATGCTGGGGAACCCAATGTGAAGCTTAGGCCCCTCGTGCCTTGGGGAGAACCTCTGCAATTGTAATTATTCTCCCAATTATAGGTTGTCAACCTGGGGGTATAAGTCTTTACTATACCGCGATTCCACCCCCCCACCTGTCTTGTTGTGGTTCCTTCTTTATATCTTTAGTTGTAGATGATCTATTCTGGTAGATTCTAACCTTTCTCATCAATAGCTTCTCTGTAAATAGTTGTAATTTTGGTATGCCCAAGAGAAGAGGTGAGCTCAGGGTCTTCCTACTACACCATCTTGGCCAAGCCTCCAATATATTATTTATACTTCTTTTACTGATTATCTTTATAACTTTAAATAATATTTAAAATTCTCTTTCTATCAATATTAGTCAGTATCCTGACTCAACTCTGTAAGATGAAAAACGAGCTCTACCCTTTTCTTTAAGTTCCTCCCCTGCCTCCCACTTTCCATCTTCTGTCAGTTACACTTTCACATTAGTTGTTTCTCAGCAACAACAAATCCATATCTTGTCTGAAGGCTGACTCTAAACATTAAAAACTAGTACATACTATTTTCATATTTATATGTATGTAAATATTTTTCTCCCATTTGTTCAAGAAGTGCGCTAGGATTACATCTTTCTTTACGTGGTCACTATCTGATCTCTTGGCCACTTAAAAGAGATTATACTTATTAAAAACATTTAATGAACTCTATTTTCTTACACCATTATTTTATTTTGTTACATATTTCAAACATGATTTTATTGTACAGCTTTTGTTTTTCCTGGACTTTTAATTGCTATTATTTTCTCTTTCATTAAAAAAAAAGTCCTTATCAGATTTTCAAGTTGTCCTGCCCTCTCAGTCATATCATCTAAAGCATGGAGTCCCAATTTTTCCCCCAGGGAACTTTGTCCCAAAGACCTCCTTCCTCCTTTAATGTGGCCTGGCTTTTCCTACAGCTGCTGGCAATGCTCATCCTAGAACTTCTCTTCACCACTAGGTAGGAGGGGTCCTATGGTCCAGTTGCCTATCATCTTCATCATTTCTCTTTGGAAAAAACCCCAAATTTTAACTGAGCATATTGCTGCCTGATGTAAAACACATTTCCCAGCCTTCCTTAGTTTGGTATGACTGTATGGCAGTTCTGGCCAATGAGGTGGAAAGAGAAGTGTAGTGCAGGACTCCTCACAATACTTTTAAAGGAACCTGACTCCGTAGATTTTTTGCCTTCTGCATTTTCTCCTTGCTCAAGCCTATAACTATGACAGCTGGCATTGCACTGTCCATCTTGCAACATTTTATGATGCTGAATGTGGGAGCAAAATGCTTAGGTGGTGGAACATAAAGATAAGTCCCTAGATCCAAAATGATAATGGGTAGATAGCACATCAGTTCTACATTGCCTTTCTTTTATGTGAGAAAGTAATACAACTCTATCCTGTTTAAATTACTCATTTATTTTGTCTGTTACATGCAGCAAAGCTAATTCTATCTGATATGGATTCACAGTTTCCATAATCCTATGTCTACTTCTTCCTTGCTTTTCTGAGTATAGTCCTACACTATATTGTTGTAGCATTGATTATTTGTTTTATAGCCACTTTCTAAACCGTTTAGAGAATTTTCTACTTTATTAGTCTTCATAGGAGAAAAGAGACCACTTCATTTTATAAGAGCTGAAAATGCCAAATAATTGCAGCTAAGTCATAAACATTTGCTAGAACCTCATAGTTAATTGCATACAGAAGGTGGAAGAACAGAGAATGTGAAAAAAAGGCACAACCCAATTCTTAAAAGCCTTGCTCTAAGAGTGATAGACATCACTTTTTACTCACATTCCATTGATAGAGACCAGTCATATGAACCACCTAGAGAAAGGGTGTCTGAGAAAGGCAGTTTCTAACTAAAAAGCTGCTACAGGGACTTCCCTGGTGGCGTGGTGGTTAAGAATCTGCCTGTTAATGCAGGGGACACAGGTTTGAGCTCTGGCCTGGGAAGATCCCACATACCACGGAGCAACTAAGTCCATGTGCCACAACTACTGAGCCTGTGCTCTAGATCCTGCGTGCCACAACTACTGAGCCTGTGCACCTAGAGCTCATGCTCCGCAACAAGAGAGAAAGCCCGCTCACAGCCACAAAGACCCAATGCAGCCAAAAACAAATAAATAAAATAAATAAAATAAAATAAAATAAAATAAAATAAAAAGCTGCTATAAAGAAGGACCATAAATTTTGGAAGTCTGTTAGCCATCTCTGCCATAATTCATAACATTAAATATTTTAATACTGTAAACCATTGTCTTTTCTTTTTTCTTTTCCTTGTGTGTATGTATAAAGGTATATGAATTTACCATTGAAGTTCCTGACCCATCTTTTGAATGGGAGCTCATGCATTTTCTCATTAGCATCTATGAGCTCTCTATTTCAATGTACATTGATTTTTACCTGTCATGTTTTTGAAAATTTGCTCCCCAGTTTATTAGTTTCTTAATTAGATTTTATGGTTGGTTTTGGTTTACAATATAAACATCATATCAAATCTTTTGCTTTGCAATTTTTATTCTTCCTTGTTTTTAAGTTGAGTATATTCTACTTCTTCTCAGAGATCAAAAAACTATACATTAAAGTGTGCCTATGGATTTTTATTTGTAGGTTTTTATAAGTTTCTAGTGTTCAAAATTATAATTTGATATCTTTATACACTACAAAGTGATCAGCACCATATATCTAGTTATCATCCATCACCATAAAGTTGACCCCTTCACCCATTTCACCTCCCCGCAACCCCCTTCCCCTCTGGTAAACACTAATCTGATCTCTGTATCTATGAGTTTGTTTTTGTTTTATTTTATTTTAAAATTCCTTTTGTTTTTTTTAGCATTCTGCATATGAGTGAACTCATACTGTATTTGTCTTTCTCCATCTGATTTGTTTTGCTTAGAGTAGTACCTTCTAGATACATCCATGTTGTCATGATGACAGGATTTTTTCCTTTTTATGGCTGAATAATATTCCATTTTGTATATATCTTTCTTTATCCATTCATCCATCAGTGGATACTTAGGTTGCTTCCATGTCTTGGCTATCATGAATAATGCTGCAGTGAACACAGGGATGAATATAACTTTTTGAATTAGTGTTTTCGTGTTCTTTGAATAAAAACCCAGAAGTGGAATACCTGTGTCATATGGTAGTTCTATTCTTAGTATTTTGAGGAATCTCCATAGTATTTTCCATAGTGACTGCATCAATTTACAGTCCCACCAACAGTGTACAAGCGTTCCCTTTTCTCCACAAACTCTCCAACATTTATTTCTTGTCTTTTCAGTAATTGCCATTCTAACAGGTGTGAGAGATATCTCGTTGTGCTTTTGATTTACGTTTCCCTAGTAATTAGTGATGTTGAACATCTTTTCAGGGGCTTGTTGGTCAACCATATGCTTTCTTTAAAAAAAAAGTCTGTTCAGAACCTTTGCCTATTTTTTAATCAGGTTGTTTGTTTTTGTTGTTTTTGAGTTCTTCATATGAGTTCTTTATATATTTTGGATATTAACCCTTTATTGAAGATACGATTTGCAAGTATCTTCACTCATTCAGTAGATGGCCTTTTAATTTTGTAAGTGGCTTCCTCTGCTGTGCAGAGGCTTCTCAGTTTGATGTAGTCCCATTGGTTTAATTTTGCTTTTGTTTCTGTTCCCCTTGGATTCAGATGTACAAAAATACCACAAAAACCAATGTCAATAAGGTTATCACTGATGTTTTCTTTTAGTAATTTTATGATTTCAGGTCCTACATTCAAGTCTTTAATCCATTTTGAGTTAATTTTTGTGTGGTATAGTTTCATTTTTTTCATATGGATCTCCAGTTTTCCCAACATTTATTGAGGAAACTGTTGTTTCTCCATCGTATGTTCTTTACTCGTTTGCAGTAAACTAATTGTTCATATATGTGTGGGTACATTTCTGGGCTCTCAATTCTGTTTCATTAATCTATATGTCTGTTTTTGTGCCAGTGCAATACTGTTTGATTACTGTTGTTTTGTAGTATAGTTTGAAACCAGGGAGTGTGATACCTCCAGCTTTGTTCTTTTTCCTCAGGATTGTTTTCGTTATTCAGGATCTTTTGTGGTCCCATACAAATTTTAGAATTCTTTTACTTTTGTGAAATATGGCATTGGAATTTTGATAGGGATTTCATTAAATCTGTCAATTGCTTTGGGTAATATGGACATTTGAATAATATTAATTCTTCCAATCAATGAACATGGAATATCTTTTCATTTATTTGTGTCCTCTTCAATTTCTTTCAGCATTTCTTGTAGTTTTCAGTGTACAGGTCTTTAAATTCCTTGGTTAAATTTATGCCTAGGTATTATATTCTTTTTGATGCAATTGTAAATGAGATTGTTTTCTTAATTTCTCATTTAAATAGTTGGTTATTAGTGTATAGAATGCCATGGAGTTTTGTGTATTGATTTTGTATGCTTCAACATTACTGAACTCTTTATTAGTTCTAACGTTTTCTTGGTAGAGTCTTTAGGATTCTCTATATACGGTATCATATTGTCTGCAAATCATGGCACTTTTACTTCTTCCTTTTCGATTTGGATGCCTTTAATTTTTTTCCTACCTAATTGCTGTGGCTAGGACTTCCAATACTATATTGAATAAAAGTGGCTGGAGTGGGCATCCTTGTCTTGTTCCTGATCTTAGAGGAAATGCTTTCAGCTTTTCATCATTGACTATGATATTAGCTGTGGGCTTGTCATATATGGGCTTTCTGATGTTGAGTTACATTCTCTCTACAGCCACTGTTGAGAGTTTTTATCATAAATGGATATTGAATTTTGTCAAATGCTTTTTCTGCATCTATTGAGTTGATCATATGATTTTTATTCTTCATTTGGTTAATGTGATATATCATGTTGATTGATTTGCAGATGAACTATCCTTTTATCCCTGGAATAAATTCTGCTTGATCATGATGTATGATCCTTTTAATGTATTGTTGGATTTGGTTTGTTACTATTTTGTTGAGGATTTTTTCATCTATGTTCATCAAGGATATTGGCCTGTAATTTTTTTTTTTTTTATTTGTGGTGTCCTTGTCTGGCTTTGGTATCAGGATAATGCTGGCTTCATAAAGTATGTTTTTAAGGTTTACATCCTCTTCAATTTTTTGAAAGAGTTTCACAAGGATAGGTATTAAATCTTCCTTAAATATTTTGTAGAATTTACCAGCAAAGTCTTCTAGGCCTGCGTTTTTCTTTGCTGGGAGACTTTTCAATACTGTTTCAGTCTGTTCAATTTTTTTTATGTTTCATAATTCAGTTTTGGAAAATTGTATGTTCCTAGGAATTTATCCTTTCTTTCTAGGTTGTCCAATTTGTTGGCATATGAGTGTTTGTAGTCATCTCTTACAATCCTTTGTATTTCTGTGGTATCACTTGTATTTCTTTTGTCATTTCTAATTTCATTTATTTGAGTCCTCTCTCTTTATTCTTCTGATCTGTCTAGTTTAAAGTTTGTCAATTTTTTTTAACTTTTTAAAGAATCAGCTCTTAGTTTCATTGATATTTTCAATCATTTTTAGTCTGTATTTCATTTATTCCCACTCTGATCTTTATTATTTCCTTCCTTCTACTAACTTTGGACTTCATTTGTGCATCTTTTTCTAGTTCCTTTAGGTGTAAATTTAGATTGTTTATTTGGGATTTCTCTTATTTCTTGAGGTAGACCTATATTGCTCTGAACTTTCTTCTTAGAACTGCTTTTGCTGCATCCCATAGATTTTAGTATGTTGTATTTCTGTTTTCATTTGTCCCTGGGTATTTTTTAATTTCTCCTTTGATTTCTTTGATGATCCATTGATTGTTCAGTAGCATGTTGTTTAATCTCCACATGTTTGTGGCTTTTCCTATTTATTTCTTGTGATTGATTTCTGGTTTCATATCACTGTGGTCTGAGAAAATGCTTGATATAATTTCAGTCTTCTTGAATGTATTAGGATTTGTTTTGTGACCTAACATGTAGTCTTTCCTAGAGGATGTTCCATGTGCACTTGAGAAGAATGTGTAATCTGATACTTTTGGATGGAATGTTCTATATTTATCTATTAATCCATTTGGTCTAACATGTCATTTAACTGCAATATTTTCTTATGGATTTTCTGTATAGATAATTTTTTCCATTGATGTGAGAGGGAGTGTTAAAGCCCTCTACTATATTGTACTGCTTTCAACTTCTTTAAGTCTGTTAATATACACTTCATGTATCTTGGTGCTCCTTTGTTGGGTGCATATACATTTACAAATGTTATATCTTCTTGTTGTATTGACCCCGTTATCATTATGTAATTCCCTTCTTTGTCTTTTATTTGTCTTTGCTTTAAAGTGTATTTTATCTGATAAGAATATAGCTACTCCATCTTTCTTTTCATTTCCATTGCATGGAATATCTTTTTCCAGTCCTTAACTTTCAGTTTGTGTGTTTCCTTTCTGTAGTGAGCCTCTTGTAGTCAGCATATAGATAGGTCTTTTTTTAAAAAAAAAAAATTCATTCCACCATTCTATGTCTTTTGATTGTCAAATTTAGCCCATTTTTGTTTAATTATTGACAGGTATGTACTTACTGCCAGTCTGTTAATAATTTTCTGGCAGTTTCTGTTCTTCTTCTCTTTTCCTCTTTCCTGAGTTTTAGTGGTTTTCTTTAGTGTTATGTTTATATTTCTTATTTCCTTTTGTGCATTTACTATAAGTTTTTTCCTTGTGGCTACTGTGAGGTTCACATATAATATTCTATGTAAATAGTAGCCTGTTTTAAGTTGGTAGCAACTTAAATTTGAACACATTCCAAAGTTTTATCTTTTTTTTAACCCCCCCATGTTTTATCTTTAGATGATACATTTCACATCTTTTTATTTTATGCATATCTTAGCTAATTATTGTAATTTTAATTTTACTACTTTTGTCTCTTAACCTTCATGCTTGTTTTATAAGTGATTGATACACTACCTTTATTATATATTTACCTTTTCCTGTGAATTTTTTACTTTTGTATGTTTTCTTATTATTAATTAGTGCCATTTCTTTTCAGCTCTAAAGAAGTGCCTTTAATATTTCTTGTAAGGATAGTTTAGTGGTGATGAATTCCTTTAGCTCTTGCTTACCTGGGAAACTCTTGATCTCTTCTTTAATTCTGAATGATAACCTTCCTGGGTAGAGAATTCTTGGTTGGAAGTTTTTTCCTTTCAGCACTTTGAATGTGTCATGCTACTCCCTTCTGGCCTGTAAAATTTCTGCTGAAAAAATCTGCTGATAGCCTTATGCGGTTTCCCTTGTATATAACAAGTTGTTTTTCTCTTACTGCTTTTAGGATTCTCTCTTTTTCCTTAACTTTTACTATTTTAACTATAATATGTCTTGCTGTGTGTCCTTTTGGGTTCACCTTATATGGAACTCTCTGGGCTTCCTGGCCCTGGATGCCTGTTTTCTTCCCCAGAATAGGAAAGTTTTCAGCCACTATTTGGCCAAGTACTTTTTCTGGCCTTTTCTCTCTCTCTTCTCCTTCTGGGACTCCTATAATGTGAATATTATTCTGCTTGATGTTGCCCCGAATGTCTCATAAGGTATCTTCATTTTTTTTAAATTCTTTTTTCACTTTGCTTCTCTGTCCAAGATAGTTCATTATTTTGTCTTTCAGCTCACTTACTCATCCTTCTACCTCATCCAGTCTGCTGTTGAATCCCTCTAGTGTATTTTTCAGTTGAGCTGTAACTTCTGTTTCGTACTTTCTTACATTTTCTATCTCTTTGTTGAAGTTCCCCGGAATTCTATGAACATGTTTATGACAATTACTTTGAACCCTTTATCAGGTTGATTTTTTATTTCCATTTTGTTTAGCTCTTTTTCTGAGGTTTTGTCTTATTCTCTTGATTGGAACATATTTTCTGTTTCCTTATTTTACCTAATTCTCTGTGTTTATTTCTATGTATTGAGTAAATCAGCCATCTCTCCCAGTCTTAAAGGAGTGGCCTTATTTAGGAGATGTCCTGTGGGGCTCAGAAGTTCAATTATGCCTGGCCATTAGAGCCAGGCACTCAAGAGGTGTCCCCTATGTGGGCTGGATTCATCCTTCCTTTGTGGTGGCTGCAGCTACTACTGCAGTTCACTTGTAGACAGGGCTGGCCCCTGGACTGGCTATGGGACCTGGACACAGCTGCTGTGGTGCAATGGTGGGTGGGGCCATTTCCTAAATCAACTGCAGGTCCTGGCTCTGGCTGCTGTGTGGAATTGGTGGATGGGGCTGGCTCCCAGCTAAGCTTCGAGACCTGCCTGTGACTACTGTAGTGTACTTGTGGCTGGCCTATTGCTCCAGGCTGTGATACTTGGTCAAGGATCAGGAGTGGGTGGGGCTCTCAGTAGGGCCCTTCTAATAGGTTAGAGGGAGAATTCCAAAATGACACCCACCAGCACCAGTATTATGGTAGCTTGAGATCTCAAAAATGTCTTCTGCCAGTGTATCAGTTCTTGGGGAGCATCCCACTTGGTTTCTGCCTCTCTGCCAGATGCTTCAAGATTAATAAATGGGTCCCCTTCACCTATGGTCCATGCACTTTTCAATCTGGTGTTTTTGCACTAGCTTTCATGTCAAGTGAATCTGCATGAGCCCTTTAGGAAGGAGTTTTTCATTTCCTGCAGTTCTATAGCTTTACTGGATGTATTCCTCATTGGTTTTCAAAGCCAAGTGTTTTGGGGGCTCATCCTTCCTGTGCAGGATCGAGGAGTTGAGATGCCTGATGTGGAGCTCAAATCCGTCACTCATTAGGGAAAAGATCCCTACCTTTTGTGATCCTTCCTGTTTGTGGATTGCTATGGCTGGAGTGTGGTTTCTCCCTTGCTGAGACTGTCTCTGCCTCTTTTACCTGTCTGGATGTTGTCCTTTTACCCTTTGCTGTGGAGGCTCTATTCCTCCAGCTTTCAGGACACTTTCTGAGGGAATTATTCCATATGTAGCTGTAGACTTATTGTGTCTGGGAGGAGGGAAGATGGAACTTCCTACACCACCATCTTGAACTCTCTCTGTGTCTATCGTTTTTAAAACTATTAAACTTAATTTGTTTAATTTATTTTAATAAATAGCATGTGGTAAGAATGTTAATTAGTTTTTTCAGAGTATCCAATTTCTATAATACATTTGTTTCCTTACTCTTTATGTATTACGTTTTTATATACACCTGTGTCAGCTTCTGGGCTTTAAAGCTATTTAACTGATTTTCTGTCTACTTTGAATCAGTACTACTTATTTCACTTTAATTGTTAGTGAACAATTTTCCACCAATAGTGATCTTTCTCAGTAACTGCTTAGTTATTCTTGTCTCTTCCTTTTTCCAGACATTTTCTAGAATTATTTGGATAAGTTCTTAAGAAGTACAATTTTGGTTAAAATTTTATAAAATCCACAAGATCATTTGGAAAAAAAAAGTGACATCTCTGAAATGCTTAGTTTATCTGTCAAGGAGAGAAATCTAAGTAAATGAGTAAGATTTTCCAAAACCTGAAACCTTTGACACAATGTTTCCTCCTTCTTCAAATTCCCTATTAAGCACTTATTTCTAAACTTCATTTATAAACAGTCCTCAAAATGGAAATGATTAGCCGGCAGAGTTCACTAGTATACAATTGAGGAAATGAGAAATCTGTGCTGCTTCAGTCCCATGAGCCAGTTCTCATTATCTCTATAGACTTGTGTTAGTAAACATTTACCAAAATCTTTTTTCTTTAGTCAGAGATGGTAACATTTTCTCTTTAGCCAGCTTCTCTTTATATGCTGGAGTAAGAAGATTTCATCTTGGATGTTTAGTCTTTTATATATAGTTTAAAAGAGGATTAAATCTTAAAACCTTAACTCATAAACAAATATCAGACATAAGTTACACACTAAAACAACATAAAATACAAGTGAAGAGAAATTAGTGTGGTTTCAAAACCCAGGATCTAAGTAAGAAAATGAGTGAATGACTGTAGAGAAACTAAAACATGTAATCAACTTTCAGCCCAGCGACAAAGGGCGAACTTTTTCTTTTAATATGTCTCTATCCTTTGCAACTCCCCAGGGGAAGCACACTGCTTTGATTAACTACTCTGATAAAGAGGAGGACCTCCAATATCTTCCACTTGGCTCTTCCTCCCGTGATTGCGGTCATTTCATGGGACAGGGATCCAGTGTGGCGGGGAATTGCCAGAGATATTCATTTGAGATCAGAGACTAAGGAAATAACCATAGAAATGGATTTAGATTCCACTGAACCTTCTATGATGTGAATTCAGATTGGAACTCAGCTTCAGACCATCTGTTCCCATAACACCCACAGTGGTATTTGTAGGTAGCCATGAACAAGTGTGGGTTTGAAGCCCAGATCCGATAGTACTCCTTCCCACTCCTCAATTTGGATATATCCTTCCTGAGTGAATAGTCACATAGACTGTAAGTTCCTTTGGGGAAAGGAGATGCATAGTGGGCACATGGTGTGTTATAATAGGATCCTTACCTGTTTCCTCTTACTTGACCTTATTCTGTCTTCTCTTCATTCAAGGGTTCTAGTTCTTGAAGATTACTCAGGTCTGCAAATGGATGAGAGGACGTGACCCTATAGCACAATGGCTCATATTAAGTCTCTGTTTACCAGACCTGGTATGTTTTGGGTTATACAAATCAAGACTTTGGTGGGTCACTTGTTTAAATTATTTCTGTGAACCTATGATTAATTAAGCTTATCTGAGATATTCCTTTAGCAGCTTCTCTAACAGGGAGTACTGAGCCCACATTATTCCCTATTTTAATGACCATGCTTACTTTGCCATATGAGCTTAGCCAATCTGGGCGCCAACTTCTCTCATAGTCAGAACTCTTTTGGTTGCAACGGACAGAAACACAGTTTGAAAAAACACAAGCAAAAAAGTGAATTGTTGTACTTCATGTACTAATGAAACTGAGAAAGGCTGAAGGCAATTGCAGCTGTGTCTTGATGTTTCTAGGAACCAGTCAAGCAATTCTGATTGTCTCCAACTGTCAAATTCATTCTCCCCTATGGCAGACACATGGTGAGGAATGCGGTCGCTGATGCCCTTAGATTCACATCTTAACATCTTGGGGATGTGACAGTATTACCTGCCTCATCACAACTTGGAAAAATCCTAGGAAAGGACTCTGAATTGTCCAGCTTGAAACATTGAGGCCAGGAGGAGTTGAGAACCAAGCTGCCTGGGTTTGAACCCTAAAACATTTATTCACTTGCTAGTTGTATCACATGGGGGAAATACTTAATCTCTGTATATCAAAGTACACTTATCTTTAGAGGAGTAGTTATCTCATAGAGTTATTTTGAAGATTGAATGAGTTGATTTGTGTAAAGCACCTACAGCAGTGCCCAGTGCATATAATTGTTCAAGCATGAGTTGTGTGCCCACCCATTGGCTAGGGAGAAGGTCTGTTGCCAGAGTACCTGTGTAGAACAGATGAGGCTGCTGAGGCAGTCTCTGCAAGGAGAACCTGTCTTCCTACATCGATTTGTGAAGAAGTGTCTGCACAGCTGCATAACAATCAGAACCGAGGCTTAGCTTCCACCTGGGAGAAGAGAAGGCAGAAGAGATGTAGCCACAGCTCCTCAACGAAAGGAAAAAGAGTCCATGAACCTTATACGGTCTTAAAAGCAGGAAGCGACAGAAGGAAATGGCTAGTCCTGTCACTGAGGACCAGGCTCTGCCACAGTGTGTTTCAAACAAGGGAACAGTATGAGAGTGAAAGCTCAGCATATAGATACAGCAAGCTGGAGGAGAAGTTCCTGGTGTGTCCAGCAAAGATAGGCCCTCCTATAACATAAAAAATATAACAAAGAAAATGAGGAAAAGAGGGTTGGAAGCAAGGGCTGGAGGTATGACTGCTGGTGTACACAGTAACCTCCTGTAATGGTAAACATGACCAGTGCCTGTCCAGGAGTCTAACCAATCAGAGTAGCAACTCTTCCACCATTGGAGAGGATGTAGTAAGGGGCGGAGATGGTGGTGGTGGTGGTAAAGTCTGAGGACTTTTTGTTGCGCAAATGTTTAAGATGCACATATGTTCAATCCATCTTGTCTCTGATAGCATCCATGAATCTCTCTTCCACATTTGGAATTTATGTATAGCAGCAGTCCCCAACCTTTTTGGTGCCAGGAACTAATTTCGTGGAAGACGATATTTCCAACGATGTGTGTGGGAGGATGGTTTTGGGATGATTCAAGCACATTACATTTATTGTGCACTTTATTTCTATTATTATTACATTGTAATATATAATGAAATAATTATACAACTCACCATAATGCAGAATCAGTGGGAGCCCTGAGCTTGTTTTCACTTGCCACTCACTGATAGGGTTTTGCTATGAGTCTGCAAGCAATAGATGTATTATGATCTCTGTGCAGTCAAACCTCTCTTCTAATGGTAATCTGTATTTGCAGCTGTTCCCCAGCACTAGCATCACAGCCTCAGCTCCACCTCAGATCATCAGGCATTAGATTCTCACAAGGAGGCGCAACCTGGATCCCTCACATGCACAGTTCACAGTAGGGTTCGTGCTCCTATGAGAATCTAATGCTTCCACTGATCTGACAGGAGGCGGAGCTCAGGCGGATATAAATATAAAGTTTTAAATATATATATCATATATCTTATTAAACATAATAAGAAACTCAATGGCACAGATGTTCTAAATCAGTTTCCTTTTTCTTGGTGCATGACTAAACTACATTTCCCAGCACCTTCTTGGTGGGTGGACCCATGTGACTCACTCCAGCCAATGGGATGTGGACAGGTCTAGTGTGATCCTCCATGTTCTCTCCCTCGGCTTGGCAGCTGGCTGAATACAAAAGATCCAGCAGAGGAATCTGAGGCCCTAAGGAAATTGTACCACTGGATAGAATTTTCCCCCCTCCCCCCAATGCCTAAGTGGAACAGAGCCCTGCCCACCCCCCTTCCCACCACACCACATGCATACTATGCCATGTGTGATGTGAATGAGCAATAAAGCTGTGTTAAGCCACTGCATTTGGCAGTCGTTCGTCATAGTGATTGCATAACCTCTGTAATTAACTTTCCAAACCAACTTTTTAAAAGTTTTCATCGAGAATAAAGAGTAAAGTTTACTGGATGACTTTTCAGCTACATTGAAGTTCTTATTTGATTCTTGTGGTATTTTCAGTTAACATTGTATTGGCTAGTGTTTTCCTTTGGTATTTTAACCTTGCTTTCACCATGTGGTTGTATTAGATAATGCCTAAAATAAGTTATTTTCTGTTGCTAACATTTTAGCTGGGAGTATTTGTTATTTGTTTGTTTGTAATTCCTGTCCCTGAGAAGTAGTATGGCATATTAGGAAATGCATGGGTTTGGAGCCAGAAAGATCTCACACTGAATCCTATTTCAGCCAATGACCCCATTGAGTTTGCCATTTAGCTGATCTAAATCTCAATTTTTTCATCTGGATAATAATGCCCGCCTTAGAAGATTTTTGTAAGTTTTAAACAAAACATTATATATAAAATACCTGATATATAGAGCATTAATAAATTGGAGTTATTATTATTATTCTTAATTTGACTATGATTAATCCTCTTCCTCCCTCCTTCTCTTTCTCTGTCTCTCCGTCTCTCCTCACTTATGCCCTTTTTAAATTTGGAAATGTGTGTGTATAGAGAAGATAGGCACTATATTTATCTCTAGTATTTCCTCACATCAACCAATTAGTGTTCTACTCCCTCTGATGAGTAACACTGTTTACCCTTAGAACAGGCGTTCAAAATCTGAAATCCATTTCTTGCTCATTGTAGCCCATTGACTTTATAAACTGCCTGAAATTGTGTGTGAATTTATAAACCTCCTGAAGTTGAATGTGCAGTATTTTCTGGAAATATATTTCCTTGGGAGAAGGATACATAGCTTCAATCAGATTCTCAAAGGTATCTCCAAGCCAAAAATATTAAAAATTTCTACCCTAGATTCAATAACCCATCACTTCTCTAACCCACCATTCCTTCAGCTCTGATCTTCATAATACAGGTTCTTTGCCTCAGAAACATAATCAATCAGAGTTTTTGGTAGCATCTGTATGCCAATCACCTGTTCCATTTGACATTCTGTCTTTCCTTGATGTCTTGAAACTCTCTTTTTCCTTTACTTTCATCCTCCATCTACTTCTTTGACCATTCTTCTATCTCTATATCTGGTCTTGTTTTCTCTGGATAGCCTCTGAAATCAGCTAACGTTAAAATCTTTTTACTCCAACTATCTTTTCCCTTGACCATCTCTCCCTATGGCAAATTCATCTACTTTTACAGCTCCTAATCTCACCTCTTTGAAGATGACTTCTAAACTTGCCCTGCAGAAATAGTCTCTCTTCCCAGCTCTTATCCCCCCTACCAGTTTCCTGTTAAGCACTTTCATGTGGCTTTTCTGTTGATACTTTACCTGAACAAGTCCCAGACCAGACTCTTCAATAATCCCCAACCCCATTCTTTCTTCCGACTTCCTTGACTCTATTAATAGCATCACTTCCCCGCTGACATTTAGGATTGTAACTTTGGAGGCACCGTTTTCTCTTTACTCTTCTTCCTCCATTATATCAATCAATGGCCAATTCAGTAAATTCGAACTCCACAGTGTCTCTTAAATTCATTCCCTCTTTACCAGGAGGAGACACATTTCTTCTCATCTTTACCATTCGAGTAGCAGCCACTCTATTTCTGACACACATTTTTGTCTCACTTTGACCATTATATGAGTTCCTGTGCTGGCATCACCCCCACCTAGACTTTCCTTCATCAATCTATCCCTTGCCAAAGAAACTCTCCTAAAGCATAAATATTTTTTTCATTTTCCTACTAAAAACCTATCAATGGCAGGTTATTACCTTTTTAAATTACATGAAAACTCATCACCTTGTCAGTCACATTAGACTGTGTTATATAGCTACTACCCACCTTTTCAGCTTAGGCTCTACACTGAGGCAGGCTTGGGTTCAAATTCTGGCATTGACATTCCCTAAATAAATATGTGGAAGAGACCTTGTGCTATATTTATGAGCTTTAGCTTCAAGATGCCTTAAGGACTCCACTCTTTGTGCTTGAAAACCAAAGACTCTCTGGAGAATGAACTCAACGTAGCCTTCTGCGGCAGGCATGTGGAGGAGAACCACAGCTCCCCAGCTTGCCCGCCAACTGATTGCCAACCCCTAGACATGTAATTGAGGCCATCTTGGACCATCAAGCTCCAGCTCATCCACCAGCTGACTATAAGCTGCAGGAGTGAGTCCAGGCGAGACTAGCCAAAGAACCCCGCCCCCCCTCCACCCAGTTGAGTCCAGTCCAAAATGCCAACCCACAGAATTGTGAGCTAATTGAAACCACTGTGTTTTGGGGTGGTGTTTTAAGCAGAAAAGTTAACTGATATCTCATAGGGTTGCTAGGAGAGTTGAATGAGACTCTACACATGAAATGGTGTCTCACAATAAAAGACAGTTATTACTCTATTATTGGCCCATTCCACATAGTCTATGGGCCAGTCTAACTTGACTATCCACTGTTACCTAAACTCATCCTATTTCTTATCTCTGTACTTTACTTATGAATTTTAAGCACTGGGGAATGTACAGGCATACTTCACAGATATTGTGGATTTGGTTCTAGACCACCGCGATAAAGCGAATATCACAATAAAGTGAGTCACATGAATTTTTTGGTTTCCCAGTGCGTATAATAGTTATGTTTTCACTATACTGTAGTCTATTAGGTGTGCAATATCATTACGTCTAAAAAAACAATGTACATACCTAAATTTTAAAATACTTTGTTGCTAAAATTTAAAAAAAGGGACTTCCCTGGTGGTCCAGGAGTTAAGACTCTACACTCCCAATGCAGGGGGCCGGGTTCCATCCCTGGTAGGGAACTAGGTCCCATATGCGGCAGCTAAAGATCTCGCATGCCGCAACTAAAAAAAAAAGACCCTGCACGTGGCAACGAAGAGCCCATGTGCCACAAATAAGACCTGGCGCAGCCAAATAAATATTTTAAAAAATAATAAAACAAAAAAGAAGCAGACTCACAGATATACAGAACAAACTAGTTGCTGCCAGTGAGGTTAGGGAAGGGGGAGGGCCAATATAGGGATAGGGGAAAAAAGGGTCATTATGGGATTATGTGAAATCATGTGTGTGAAACTTTTGAAAATTGCAAAGCATTATAGAATTTAAAGGATCTTTTATTCAATAAAAATATCAATTAAAAATAATAAAAATACCTTATTGCTAAAAATGCTAAACATCATTCGAGCCTTCAGCAAGTCATAGTATTAACATCAAAGATCACTAATCACAGATCACCATAACAAAGACAATAATAATGAATAAGTTTAAAATATTGCAAGAATTACCAAAACGTGACACAGAGACATGAAGTGAGCAAATGCTGTTGGAAAAAAATGGTGCCAATAGACTTGTTTGACTCAGGGTTGCCACAAATCTTCAGCTTGTAAAGAACACAATTATCTGCAAAGCGCAATAGAGACACGCCTGTATTCTCTCTCTCTCTAATGTATTTCATCCTACTCATGATTCAAGCCTCATCTCAAATGCCTCCTTCTTCATGAAAACTTTTTGAAATTTATAACTAGATAAGAGAAGCAGAAAGAATGGGACTTTGAAGCCAAACAGAGCTAGATTTAAATTCTATGCTACCACTTAATCAGGTATGCAATCTTGGTTCCTTTTTTTCTAAACATTTTTTTTTACCCTAACTTCCAACCTTATAAAATAAGTTTTTGTGGGGCTTCCCTGGTGGCACAGTGGTTGAGAGTCTGCCTGCCAATGCAGGGGACACGGGTTCAAGCCGTGGTCTGGGAGGATCCCACATGCCGCGGAGCGACTGGGCCCATGAGCCACAACTACTGAGCCTGCGCGTCTGGAGCATGTGCTCAGCAACAAGAGAGGCCGCAACAGTGAGAGGCCCGCGCACCGCGATGAAGAGTGGCCCCCGCTCGCCGCAACTAGAGAAAGCCCACGCACAGAAACGAAGACCCAACACAGCCATAAATAAATAATAATTAAAAAAAAAAGTTGTTGTGAGGGTTAAATGACAATATAAAGTGTCCAGCATTTTCAGTCTAACCTGTAATACCCATTCTATAAATGTTAGCTCCTTTCTCCCCTTCCTTCTCCAAACCCCTACAGCTCTGTCTGACATGCCTCCTAGTACATAGCATGTTTTGCTTTTGGTTATGAGTACTTATTTTATACTCTACTTAGGTTAAAAGTGTTTTATTTATCTTGGAGTATCTTAGATGGTAATTTGCACGTGGTAAACAATAAATATTTATTGCACTGAAAATTTTTAATTGCCGAATTACACCAGCAGTATGAGTGGAGGAAGAGCTCATTTTCACTGGGTGGTGAGGGTTGAATTTGTAGAGGACTTTGATTCAAACAAGTTTTTTAAAACAGAAAGGATTTAGAGAGATGGAGAAGAGGGAAAGGGAATTCCAGGAAGCCGTGAGTAAAAACACGGAGTTGGAACATGCATGACAATTCAGGAGACAGTGGCTGTAGCAGAAGACTGATGGCAAGATAGAAATATTTTTCGTTCCATTATAAAAAGTGAGGTAAAGGGCTTGAGAGTCTGCCCGTGCGATATTGACCCTAGGATGGCTGGGAAGTTGGGATGGGGTGACCTAAAGACAGTGGATTGCTGACAATTCAACTAGGGCTATAATATCCAAAGGTGAATGCCATCTACATGCTTTAGTTGTTCTTTAAGATTTATCTTCTTCCTAATTATTTTTCTTTTAACTTTCTCAAACTGATAGTACAACTGATGGAAATGGGTCTTTAAGTCAGTCTGCCTGTCTACATTTCAACAGGAAAAGTAAACTCCCCCTTCAAGTTAAACTCTTACCCTACCCAGATAAGTCCTGGCCTGAAGCAAGAACGGGTCATGCACACTGAAGCTAACAGATATGTAAATTCCTTCTAGGAGCCTGGTTTAGGTTAAATGAAGCCAGGAGGGAAGCAGGGAAGGAAGGAGGGATTAGTGAACACAGCTTGCATGAGGCAGGTTGTAGGAGGAGGGATTTAAGAACCAAGGACAGACTGTCAGGGGTAGCCCCTGAAGGGAGTGGTGTAGGCAGGAGAACAGGAAGGAGCCACAGCCTGGAGAGGCCTAAATGTGAACCACTTGCTAGCACATGAGTGCAGGTACATGTACACAAGTAAGGCAGCAGATATCTACAATGCACGGAAAGGTCAGGGCACAGACCATGTACAAAAATGCTGAGAACAGGGTCTGATACATCATATTTGGGCGAGAAAACTTAGTTTTAGCCCCTTCTGACTTAGTTGCTATTTTTTCTAAAATTTTCTTTCCCCCAAAAGTTAGAATTTGCCACCTCAATCCAGTTCTCCATTTGACCTGATTTGAGCATTCTGATAACCTCAGGGCTAGGATAAATCAGAAGAGAGTTGGTTAAACTGTTGGTGAATGCAAGACTACTACTCAGAGCATTTTATATTATTTCTGTTATTATAAGTCAGTTTTGCCATTGGAAACAATTTTTTTTTCAGATTTCTGAAAAGCTTGGTGTGCATAATAGTTGTCTCAGTAGCAGACTGTGTAGAAAACACTCCTTTGATGCTGCCTCTCTAGTCCCAAGGCACTCCTAGGAAATACGGAAATCTATTTTTAATACAACATTTGTTGACAACTGTGCATATCCATCAGAAATAAATGAATTCAGGAGGAAACTTGTGAAGGCAGGAGGCTGAGCGTACAGGGAAACAATACAGGCAGAGATTATGCTTATGAGAACATTTGCTTCCTCCTTGGCTGGATGTGACTGGAATACTTCTTTAGTGGATACTAGAATAATGACAGTTTCTAAGAAAACATTGTGTTCTGGAGTATAAGGACAGGGAGAAAATAAATGCAATTAAGACATTCACCAAAATCACCCTAAAAATCTCGCAAATAAAAATTAATGATTAAAAAAAAAGGCTGGGTTCTGAAAACCAGACACTGGAATCACTGAAGTAGCTGGAGGAGAAGAGGCTCTTTATGGAATACTAAGTAGTCCTGCTTCCTATAGTGTATCATTAGCCACATCTCTAGGGCTGAGGGAATGCACCTCCAGATTTATCTGCTGCTTCCTGCACCTCAGCCAGAACTGTGGCTGTTGAGTGGCTTGGCCAGCTGGCCTGCCCTGCCCAAATCAGTTGTCCTGCTCTGATCTGCACCTCCAAACCTTGCTTGGTATTCAAGACTGAACTTCAGTGTCACTTCTCTGACGATGTCAGCTGGAGTGATCTCTGCCATTTAGTAATCCCTTTGGCACAGGATGTAGGTCGGAATTACTGAGAGTCACCTTAGGATCTGTGCACCACAGGTGACGCTCACGAGCATATGATTAGCAATCGAAAACAGCCACAGAGACCATAGACAGTATGATTCCCTTTATGTGAAATTCAAAGGCAGGCAAAACTAAGTTATGTGATAGAAGTCAGAATTTCTACTACTAGGGAGGAGTAGAAACTGGGAAAGAACATGAGGGAGTCTTCTGGGGTGTTGGGAATGTTTTAGATCTTGACTTGAATGGTGGGTGCATGAGTGTTAGTGTTTGTAAAAATTCATTGAGTTGTACACTTAAGATTTGGGTACTTTGTATGGATGTTCCTCAAAAAATTAAAGATAGAACTACCATATGATCCAGCAATTCCACTTCTGGGAATATATCCAAAGGAAACAAAAAGATTATGTCAAAGAGGTATCTCACCTCCATGTTCATAACAACATTATTTACAATAGCTATACATGGAAACAACCTAAGCATCCGTCGACAGATGAATAAAGAAGTTGTGGTATGTGTACACAGTGGAATATTATTCAGCCATGATAAAGGGGGAAATCTGCCACTTGTGACAACATGGTAGACCTTGAGGCCCTTATGCTAAGTGAAATAAATCAGACAGAGAAAGACAAATACTGCATGATCTCACTTATATGTGGAAACCAAAACCAAACCAAACCAAACCGCATAGAAAAAGAGATCAAATTTACAGTTGCCAGAGGCAAATTGGATGAAGGTGGTCAAAAGATACAAACTTCCAGTCATAAGATAAATAAGTACTAGGGATGTAATGTACAACATGATGATTATAGTTAGCACGGCTGTATGATTTATATGAAAGTTATTTGGAGAGTAAATCCTAAGGGCTCTTATCACAAGGAAAAAAATATTTTTTCTCTTTTTTTCTTTTTGTATCCAAATGAAATGATGGAGATGATGGATGATAGATGTTAAATAAACTGATTGGGGTAATCATTTCACAGTATATGTAAGTCAAATCAGTATGCTGTATACCTTAAACCTATACAGTGATGTATGTCAATTATATCTCAATAAAACAGGGAAAAAAAGATTTGGGCACTTCATATATACTACTCATCAAATTCTTAAAATTTTTTAAACAAACTTCTTATTGACAGACTAACAAAGTCTTTAGGAGCATGACTTTGAAGCCAGACAAATTTTGGTTTGAATAATTCTACCACTTACCAGTGAACAGAACTTGTAGCCATTACTTTATATCTCTAAGTCTTGGTTTCCTTATGTGTGAGAAGAGATAATAGTAATGTTCACACAGGGTAACTGTAAGAATTAAATGAGTCAGTTGAGCAAAATTCTTGGTATATTGTTGGGCAAAGGGTGAATTATGCTAGAAATGGTATCTAGTATTAGCAGTGCTATTGCTACTACTAAATAATAGTATTTGTTTTATTTAAAATTATTAATGAAAAATTAATTATGTTAGTGAACTTTTCTATTGGTATACTACAGAAAAAGAATTTGAGAAAGAATATCTTAGATCATATATGGATGGCAAATGCATAGAATAAGTTTCCCTTGTGCAGTGTAGATGGTAAGCATTACCGTTAGATCATAGCATTCTTTTCTGCTGAGTTGACTGACTTCAAATCCTTCCCAAATGCCCTCCAGGCAGCTAATACCGATCAACTGGAAGTGGTAATGGAGATGAACCTCTCAGCCAATGCTGATGATAATCACCTAAAAGGCAAGAACAAGGCAATATGCAATTGAATGCTTGATAAATCTTGTCTGATGATGCTCTGATGATGTGTACTCTATACAGTCCTTGTTAAAGAAGAAAGTATCAAGGAACCAGGATTTACTGGTTATTAAAAGGCACTAGGTTTTCGTTAAAAGTAAGCTGTTAGGTAGATATTAACACCAGAGTCGCAGGCAACCAGAGTCTGGGATATAGGACAAAGAGCTGCTGTTGTTGAGGAAAGCTAGAGCTACTTACCATGAAAAAGGAGCAAATAGAGGCAGAACCTGGAAGTCAATGGGGAAAGCAGAACTACAGGTCTAGAGCAGGTTGAAGTGAAGACAAGACCCTATGTGGAGGTCAATTTAAGGTTAGAGTCAAACATGTGGTTAAGCCACAATGAGGGCATATAAAAGAAGTAGAGTCAAGGTAGTCATTAGACCAAAAACTAGAAAGATAAGTGGGGACCAGAAAAACATGCATTTGGGAAGTCTGGCTGAGGTGGACATATTAGGTTTGCGATGCCTCTTGAACACACAAGCAGAAAAACCAGGAGAACTTGAATATTCAAGACTAAAGAGGCTGGAACAGGAGAAATGAATTTAGGACTTAGCAAAGTACCAGAAGGTGTAATGCTGACTAAGATCTCCTAGAAAGTGAAAATAGAGAAGCCAGGGACTGAAACGTGGGTCCCTTCAACATTTCTTTTCAGAGAAAAAAGGATAGGAGAAGACCATAAATTTTAAAAATATAAGCAATAGATGACCGAAAACAAAGTGAAGACAATGTTTTCAGAAAGTGTTTTTAGTGGTGTTGAGAGGTCAGTAAGATAATGACTCAATGTTCACCACTGGATTTTGCAAGATAGAGGTCACTGACGACCTTGACAAGAGCCACTATCAGTGGAGTAGTAGCTACAAAGGCTTGATTAGAATGGGTTATAGAGAGATCTGGGGTCGTTAAGAGATGAAATGTTAGAAAAATTCTGTGAACTGTAAAGTGGCATACATATGAGAATTTTGTTACAACTTATCATTGTGGTAAAAAGTACTTAACCTTAATTCTTAAGACTTGTTGGTATAGATAAGTGAATGGGTGGTAAATAAATATAATCAGGTGATGACAGGCAGACAGTGACAGAGGCAAATCTTAAGAACACACTAAGGCGGCAAAATCAATTTGTTTTTCCCCCTCTGGTCCAAGTCTCTGTGTCTTATTAGGAAGTAGCTAAGAGTGGTTGACAAGTGCAGTAAACACAAGTAAGGCAGATCTTTGAAATGGAACTGATGCATCAGTAAATGCAGAATTTGTACATACGTAGGTTCAAGTATAAACTTAATCAATAATCACTATCTTCAGACATTAAATTTTGGTTAATTATAAAGCCATGGAAACTTCCATTAGCTGTGGATAGGGAATTTGATAATCCATGTAGCAATTAAGTGGGCAAAGGGAATTATGGATTCCTATTTCCCAACATATTATTTCATGCCTACTACACGTAAGGTTCTCTGAGCCAATCCCTACTAGTAAATATAGACCCGTCAAATATTTCATAGCATAAAATTCAGAATATGGGAGAAACTTGTAACTTAAAAAAAATTTTTCTGATGAATTTAAAGTTCCTCAATAGGCTCCATCCCATTGGTAAAAGGGAAAATATACTTAAATGCATTCATCAACAATATCTCTTTCAGTTCAATTTGTCTATTTCATTTAAACTTGCTCTCTTTAGGGTAACAACTCCCCTTTCAGGGGGCCTTCCTTTCCCTTTCTCCCGAGGTTAGTCTTATTGGAGGATAACTTTCCTATTCTCCTAGTGACAGAAGGGCGCCTGCCCCCCATCCTGTCTCCTGGGTCCTGGTCAGCCTCTGATGCAGTGTGGCTGCACTGCTCTCATCACACCCACTGCTATAGTTTTTAGTCAAAGAAACATCTGGTCTATTCAGTGATGGCTCCAGCTGCTGATAGCCACATATGTTCATGTCTCCAGTCCTGATGGCATCTTGCTGCCAACTCTATCAGGTGGCCCATTTTCTAGGGCCCTTTTGGGACTTTCCTCCCCAACTTGTAGGTTTTAGGAATTCTACAGGGGCAGAAACTTGCACCCTCTGATTCCTAGTGGCAGGACCCTACCACAACCTCTTGGGGAACTGATGGACATGGCTCATGCCCCTGCGTCCTCCACAGCCTTCTCTAGGGAGACAGCAAATCTAGGAATCCTCTCCTTGCCAACCCGGGCTCCTTGAGAAAGCAGGGGAGATCTGTCTTCTACATTGCTATGCCTCTCTGCCATCTCTGAGTCACAGCGTGGTGGCACTGTTATCACTGCAGGGCCACCTGTATCAGACATATCTGCTTGTTTTCAAGTTTCTCCTTCCCCCTCACCCACTGGGGTTTCAGGCCAGAGAAGACAGCCTGGTACACATCTTCCCTCCCTGCCTTAGCCTTCTCTCTTTTCCTCCGAGGCCCTACTTCTTGGTGTCAAAAGGACTATCTTTTCTTTTTCTTCCTCTACATCATTTTCTCCTCCTCCCCAAGGCAACTTATATGTTCCCTTTTCTGAGGGCAGAAGGGCAAAAGAAAACTGGAACACCAAGAAGGGAAACCCATTGGGAGATATTTTTTTAGAAAACAGTGTAATTGTTCCAAAGAACCGAGCATATGAGAGGTTGCTTGTCCTCAGGGACTCTATACCCTAATTGGAGAGGTAAGACAATACGTAAAACGTGAAGCAATGCAAAAGCTACCCCGGTGTTGCAGATGTTATAATCCATCCAGAGGTGGGTTCAGCTGGTAGAGCTGAGGTGGAGGGCAACCTAGGAAGCCCCCCCTCCCTAAATACTGACATAATGGATGACACGGAGGACATTGGGTGGGGATTCAGTAGGTTAGCAAAAGGCCTTTAGAGAACTCTGGGCAGCAACTTTTAATTCCTTTTTTCTCCCAGAGTCATACTGCCCTGAGCAAAAGGAATTTTGGACAGACTATCATTTTGCAAACTGATAAATGTGAACTAATTCCAGCCTAGTGGAAAATATCCTTTGTTATTCACATTTTACTTTCAGCTGAAACATAACAAGGACGGGGCACATTCTTTAATAGTTTTCCAGAAAGGAACTTGAGCCAGCAAGAAGCATTTAGGCTTTCCCCTATGAAGGAATGTCCTTGTACAAAGCTATGTGTCTATGGCTTATGTTTCAATAACTTTCCCCTGGGTATTTGTTAGTGTGGTGAATACAGTCACGGATCCCAGCATTTAGATTTTCTTACTTTAATAATACATTAATTCTTCTGTTCATCTTTATTCTTTTATTCGGTAAGTTAGATCAATATAATGTCAAAAAGGAAAATAGAGAACCAAAGAAGGTATGTATGTCTATATTTATATATATAATATAAATATAATTTTATATGTATACATATCTGTGTTTATTTATATGCAAATGCATAGTATATGTAATGTCTATATAAAATATAGGTATGTAGTTAGAAGTGTTGTGTATATGTATATGAAGTGCATGTAAAAATAAATATATATACATAAACATTATGTATACATACATATAAATACACACATACATACATACAGATATACATACTCTTGGGTAAATACAAAAGTACTGAGGCTCGTATTGGTGTGTAAGCTACATACCCACATTTGATGCAAATGAAATGGTTTACGCCTTTGAACCTTTGCATATCTTGGTTCCTTCAGTTTGAAATGTTCCTCCAATCCCCTTTGCCTCCCAACTCCTACTTATTCTTCAAGAACCAGCTCAAGATCCACACTTTCACTATGCTGTTATTGTGCTGGATTTCACCAAAGAATGCCTTCTCTGTGTGCTTTCATTATTTTATATACCAATCTCTCCTCCCAGACAATGAGCTCTTTAAGTGCAGGAGCTGAGTCACATTCATGTTTGCTCAGCCCCAGACCCTAGCCCTTGGGCACATACTAAGCACTCAGTAAACATTTTATGAATGAGTAAATGCAGCCCTGGAAGAATAATTAAGACTTTGATGTAAAGGGACAGAAAGCACCCTCCTCACCCAGGGTGGGAAGGGACTGGAAACTTTTTGTAAGGCAGAGGTTAAAGGACATTGGCTGCTTTGGGGATGTCTTAGAGGGTGGAGACCACCTACTTGGGTTACATGAAATGATGTCATACCAACAGTTTTTGTGTCTAGACCTTTGCAAAATAACAATAAATGATTGTTATTTACTGTTAATGATAAAAATGTTAATGATAAAAAATGATTACTTTTTGAAAGTCAGAAAAATCCAAAAGGAGGTCAAGCTCTCTGAAAGTTAGGCTGTTGTTAGTAGCTTTGGAGTTGGACACCCCTACACTTACCACGTGACCAGGGCTGGTCATGTAATGTTTCTGGGCCTCAGTTTCATCATTTGTAAGGGGAGGGAGACAGCAAAGAATAGTGCCTATCTTATAGGATGAGGAGGAAATGAGAAATTTTACCTGAAGTGTTTTCTATGATAGTTTAGTGTGAGTCAGGGGCTGGTCAGGAAAACTGCAACTACTTTAAGTATTTAGAACAGAGGAAATGTAATATGGGGACTTGGTTAAATGGGGGATCAAAGAACTCAAAGCCAGAGAGGGAAGGTGAGGAGATCCAGAGATCAGCCGTAGCAGGAAGCTGTGACCATTCCTGTGCTAAAGAGATCAAGGGATAGGCTAGTGTTACCAGATAGCAAGAGCTGAGGTCACCCAACAGAAGATGAAACCATGTCCAGCGGGGATTGGAGCCATGGAGGAGACACAGCTGCTGTTGGTGAAGCCACCATCCAAGACAGAGAGCCCAGGAGAAATACCTTGGCTTCCTTTTCCTCTGCCTTCCTGTCTCCTACGACTACCCGCCACTGTCAGAACACAGGGCTCAGCCCCTTTGTAATATAGCGTTGGCCAAAAAGGTGGTTCACCTTTTCCATAAGCTGTTACGGAAAAACCCAAACAAAATTTTTGGCCAGCCCAATAAAAAGCAAAGCAGGAAAATAGAGAGAAATGGATCTGAAAGGAAACACACAATTCATTAGCACAATTAGTTAGTATTCTTTTGGCCCATGAGGGACAGAAAATTCAATATAACAGCAGCTTAAATTAGATAGAAACTTGTATCTCTCTCATGTAAAAGCCCAGGTAGGTAATTTACAGTTATTATGCTGTATTATATTATCAGAGACCCAGGTAGCTTCCATCTTGATACTCCTTTGTGTGTGGCCTTGATCTCATGGTCCAAAGTGAAGGTATTTGTTTCAGGCATCGAGACGGTAGCGTAGACAAAGAAAAAAAGAAGAGTACATATAATGTTTCTGGTAGAACAATGCTTTTTGAATTGTGGGTCATGACTCGCTAGTGGGTCCTAAAATCAATATAATGGATAACTTTTAAAAATGAAATAGAATAGAATAGACAATATCAGAGTGTTTACCACACAGTAAAGGTAAATATTTCTACTTAAAGCTTTTGTTTCAGAAATATATATGGGCCTATAATATATGCAACATAATATAAAATGTATTTTGTATGTAGGATGCTATCAAAAGAGTTCAAAGCAATTGTTATAAAGTCCCTGGAAATGCTCCACTTCTGTGTCATCCCACTGGCCTGACCTTAGTCACATGGCTACAGAGAATTTCAAGAAGGGCTGGGAAATGTATTATTTTTATAGGCAGCCATTTGCCTGGCTAAACTAAGGATTTTACTACTATAAAACAAAGAATAGTTAAGGGCAACTAGGAGTCCCTACCCCATGCAGAATCATCATTATTTTTTACGGTTGAATGTTATTATTGACTGAAAGAGCCGTCTCATTCCGAGGGTGATTCTTGGTAGTTTAACAGTGATGACCAATTTGGTGACAGAACCCACACAGTCTGGCAGTCTTGATGTCTCTCTCATCAAGTTTTTGGAAGGATTGAATAAGGATGAAAGTCAATTGTTTAGTAGAGCACATGGTGCCTACAAAGAGCTCAGGGATGTTGGGTGTAGACATCAGCATTGGAGCCCAGAGGCAGAGTATGTGGGAGGACACCAGTGTGGTGGGACACTGTTTCCAGCCAACGCTGATTCTGAAGCAGTTGCTAAATTCATGGTAAATGACCTTTGGTTCATAGCAGCAGATGAACTGGGGCCAGGAATGGGATATCAGTCAGCAATGAGGAACAGTGGAGAACATCACAACTATCCAGAACGATCTTGGAACTTGACCTTGGGCTAGTCACTGACCAGCAGCAGATTGTTACCTACAAAAAGGAGCTCCAATTTTTGTACTTGGAATCCTCTACAAAGGGCTTCAAGACCTGGTTAGGGAAGCCCTTCATCCAGATCTTGTGTTTCTGCAACTGTCCAAGTTTGTCCTCCTTACTCAGAGCCACTTTCTGGAAGACAGCTATCATTCGTTCGTCTCAGAAGAAAAATGAGGGGTGAACCAAAAGCAACTCCCAGGGTTCAAGTAGAATCTGAGTGATAACCACAGTGCCTGGCACATAGTAGGCCTAGATTATTTGTTGGATGAATGAATGAGTGAAGGACCAAAATAGAGAAGATGTGAGCTAATTAGCTTGTTGACTATGATATAAACCTAATTTTTTCTCCTGTTGCTGATGTAGCATGGAAAAAGACAAGGTCATATAAACAAGAAATCATGTTTAGGTTGAATACATTTTCAAAAGGAAAATAATTGTCACACTCTTTCATTAAAAATACCTAACTTTTTCTTTCACCTTCTGCATATTATGGTTATTCTTTTAACACGAATTAAACACCCACCATGTGCTAAGTGGTAAACAGAACATGTGAGCAATAGTGTTTCTGCTCTCATGGTGACGGGCAGAAAAACTTGGCAGAAAACTCAGTGAGAAGGATGAAAGGGAATTTGATGTTATACCATTAATCTTATTGGCATAGTACTTTCAGGGAAAGTTGGAAACCTCTTTATGTATGGGGAAAAAAAGATGAGTCTTCATCTACTGCAGAAGGACAAAGTAGATGATTTTCCCAGGTTCCTCCTTCATCTCCAAGGAACATCATGTGCCCAAAGCAGAGGCCACTCTAGACAGGGCTAATGTCCCACATGGCCAGTTTAATGCCTTTACATTACTGCCTGGTCCTGGTAAGCATTTGAATGTGATATTTCTACAAATACCAAATAGTCTCCAGATCAGCAAGAAGGCTAAGTAGGAAGTAATAGATTCAAGGGTTCATTAATGGAATGAATGTTTATTAAGTCTCCACTATGTGTCATTTGTTGCTGAGAAGTAAGATATTTAAAGGCCAAAAACAAGTTGCTTTTCTCCTAAAGGAAGTGACTGCCCTCTGAGAAAAACAGTCAAGAGGTAACGGTTGCTATGCAGAGTGATGAAGGTGGTGCCTGGAACAGGCTGAGGGAACATGGAGAAGAGACTTCTACCTCTACGTGGGGGAGAGGGCAGAGCGGTCAGGAAAGGTTTCCTAGAGGGAAGTGATTCTACCTGAATCTCCAAAAATAAGAATGCCTTAGCCAGGTGGAAAGGTGAGGGAAGACATTCCAAGCAGATGAAATCCAAAGAGCAAAGACAGGGAAGGAACGAGGTAGAGCAATGAAGGATCGTAGTCAGAGATTCAGGGGACTGATTTTGGCTGGTGATGTAGGTGTGTGCTGGGGGGGAGGGGAGTGGGGGGAATGGAGGGATGTGTTTGGGTCCAGATTATGCCAGTCCTTGTGTGCTAAGAATTTCCATTTCATCCTGAGGCTTACGTGGGATCCTTGATAAATAAATGTTGGGGAAATGAAATTATTTAACCAGATTTTTAAAAAATGGGACTTCAAGGATGACTCTCTAATTTCCATCTTGACGCCCTCAGGTTGTACTCGTGTGATGCCCTCCCCTGAGGTCAGGCAGGAAGCAAGTCTGCCCAGTCTGTGCTGTGAGTTCAGGGCAAGGACACCCAACATTAAGATGCCTAGTGCCAGAGAGTGAATAACCCAAGTGTGTCCGAGGTGACATACTGAAGTAGTGGGTCCAATGGGGCCCATCAAACCCAGGGACGCCGAAGGTGAAAATCTGGGTTTATGTGTGAACCTAATGGGCCAGGGAAATCTGGAGTGATGAATGGCAGGTGAAACAAGAGGTCTTCTAATTTGTTTTAGAGGCTTTGTTGCAGGTTTTTAGTATAACACTAGCAAGGTTTGCTCGGGCATTTAAGAGTTGGTGGGGGTAGGAGGTACAAATAGGAAATACAAATAAGCACGTTCCTTTCCTTTTCCTTTTCTTGACCCCTGGAGCTGTAGGGTGAGATCACAATGCTCAGTACAGATATCCACTGCAGTAGGAATTCTAGAATTCTCTAACATCATGGAGTCATCAGAACAAAAAGAGCACTGATCTGAAAGTGTCTGCCTTTTGTAAAATTCCCCACTTCCAATTACGTGTGTTTGCAGTTACTAGGTCAGTATCTGTCCTTGTCTAAGCCTATGCAGTACGCCTGCACAGCAGTGCTCCCTAGCATATGGCAAAGTCCCTGGTGTAAGTAAGCGACGAAGGTTTTAAAATCCGAATCCTGTTTGCCCCACTAAGTTCCTCATATTCAACTTGAACTCAGTTTAAGTCAGCTGGATGACACTGATAAAATATAAACTCTATGCCGTTTATGTTTCTGATGCATCAAGATATTTTGTGGTTAAGTTCCTATGTTTTGGCTTTCATTCAGACATGTGTTCATGACCCCACTTTTCTGAGCGTTACTTTTCTCCATTGGAAAATAGACTTGATAATAATACCTGCTTGTTATTATAAAGCAGGCGAGCACTGTAATTAAGAGTGGATTTAAATAATGACACCGTCGCATGTTACTTGTGAAAACTTGGGCAAAGAAATCAATCCTACTAAGCCTCAGTTTCCTGATCTGTAAATGGAGATGACTATACCTACTAAATAGGGTCTTTGCAAGGATAAAATAAAATAATCCATTGAAAACACTTAGCATACTGTCTGGAACCTAGTGAGAGCTAAATAAATGTTAGCTATTATTATGATTGTGACTCATAGAATTCTAGGGATTAAAGGAGATAATTCGATATAAAACTCGTAGCATCATGCCTAGAACCTAGTAAGCACTCAGAAAGTGTTGGCTATCAATATTTTTTCCATATATAGTCATCTCTTCACTGTGCAAACCACTGTTTGTGTACTTCATTTGCTTTGTCCATCTCTCCTATTGCAGCCTTGATCTGTGGTTTAAATCTCTCATTGCTATTTCACTTTGTATATTTCTAGTCTTGCCTCCCTAGCCAAAGTATAAACTCAGAGCAAGCAGCACAGTTTCCTGCACATAGCAAATGGTCACCCTATAGTTGGTTTGATTTGGTTTATTGATAATTCTAGTACTCTTAAAGAGTTTTTAGAAAAATTTTAAACCTTTGGTAAGATGGAAAGAACTATACTGCTTATTATGTCCAATCAAGCCCATGGAAAGAAAGTGTCATCTGATTTCAGTATAACTAGCTGAGAGTTAATTCTAACTCTTTGCTTTCTAAGACTCCCTAAGTTATGTTTGCTTTCTAAGACTCCCTAGCTATGTTTAAGTTATTACTATTATGTTTATTAAAAATCGTGAGGAATCTTGTTAAAGCTCTGAGTATTTTCAATTTTTGTCTTGTTTTGGGTTTTTTTTTTTTTTTTTTTTTGCGGTACTCAGGCCTCTCACTGTTGTGGCCTCTCCTTTTGCGGAGAACAGGCTTCGGACGCGCAGGCTCAGTGGCCATGGCTCACGGGCCCAGCCGCTCCGCAGCATGTGGGATCTTCCCAGACCGGGGCACGAACCCGTGTCCCCTGCATCGGCAGGCGGACTCTCAACCACTGCGCCACCAGGGAAGCCCCTTGTTTTGGTTTTTTAAACTGAAATCCTATGTCATACTTTTTCCTTAGAAATTTCAACATCCTAATTGGAAATATTTAGATATTTTGAGTTGCTATTTAGTTCAGTCAACCGGTCTGAGTCAAGAGTCCCTGCCTTAAATTCATCCCCCAAAGAACTATATATAGTGTGATCTTTCTAAAATATCACTCTCCTGCTTAAAACCCTCTGTGGCGCCCCATCTATCATGGAAGAAACTCCAAGTCCCTTGGCTAAGGACCAAGGCCTCTGTTTTCACCAACAGCCTCGCCCACTGCCCCTTCCCACTTAATGCTGTAGAAATCCCAAACTTACAGCTCCTTTCTTCACATAGTTTTGTTTTGGTCTTTGCACATTTTAATGCTTTTCTCTACAAGGGCTGTTTTTTTATGCCTGAGTGACACCTGCCTGTCTTTGGTGACCCTCCTCAGGTGACATCTTCTCTAGGGAACTTTCTCTGACCTAGCTTAGGTTAACTGTCCCTCCCATTGTACCTTCTCTAGAGCATTCCATATTATATCCATTCATTCAACAACTATTTCTTGAATACTTACTATGTGCCAGGTACTATTTCAGACACTGAGGATATGTTGACAAAACACATCAAAATCATTGCCTCCATCGAGTTTACAATAAACAAAATAAGAAAGTAAATATATATGTTGCTAGATGGTATAAGTCAACAGAGAGAGAAGATACAGGGAATTTCCAGAGAGGGGGTTATAGGGGTTACAGTCTTAAATGGAATGGTGAGGGAAGGCCTCCCCTCATATTTGAGTCCAGACTAGAGAAAGGCAATGTGGGGAGATAATTCTCCATGGGTTTCTTGCACTTTTACCTGTCTTGTGAGCAAGGTACTGTCTGCCCTATTGTTCTACACTATATTTTCAAGGATGTTTGTTTAGTGAACAACCTTGACAGGTAGAGATGGTGTCTTTCTTCAGAGCCTAGGGAAAACTTGCTTTCTGCCCAGTATATTAAAGATATCTCCCTCTGGAGCAAAGGGCAGTATTTTTTTGCATTTTATTATAAATAAGATTTGGGTTATCTAAGCTTGGGGTTCCTCTTCTTCCATGGTACTTGATGTGTGCAGGTGTTAATGACCCTCTTCATGTTGCCAGTGAGAATTAGGGCTTGGAGAACTGGCACAAATGCTGACACTCAGGCTACTACTATTGATGTGAATAATGGAGGCATAAAGTCCTTTGTCTCTAACCCTGGAGGCTCGAGTCTTCTGCCAGCAGCCGTGAGGCTGTGGTAGGCTGACTTGTTGGTTTGCAAGTAGGGTAAAGACTCAGACTTCACAGTTCTTGACAGTGAAATGCAGATATCTGGAAGAAGAGCATTCAAGACACAGGGAATGGCAAGTGCAAAGGCCCTGAGGCGTTTGTTGTGTGTGTTATTACCTGTCTTAAAATTCTCTGACTTTCTCAGTAACAGGAAAGTTCTTAAGGACAACCAATCTTATTCATCTGTGTATCCCTAGGACCCAGTAAAATTATTGGTTCATGGCAAATGCTCAATAGATGCTTGTTGAAATTAACAGGAAAGAAAAGTTGTTGCCTTAGAAATAAGGATGTTTCTCAGGCAGAGATCTATGGGTGTCAATAATCATTATTTCCTTTCTTTTTCCTTTCTTTTTGCATTCAGACAGGCACACAATAGAGCAGCAAAAGAATTGAGTTTGGAGTCATACAAACCTGGATTTCCAGCCCAGCTTTGCTGCTTACTAGCCTATAACTTTGGGCAAGTTGTTTAACTTTTCCAAGCCTCAGTTTCCCTGTGTATGAAATCATCATAATAATCTTGTCTTCTCTGCTTTGATGCTTAAATGATAGAACATAGGAAACACACTGAGTTCAAGAAATGATAAGTTGTGTGCCATAGATGCTATCCTACCTTTGGTAGGGTCTCGGTTACTTATATCAGTTACTGTTATTCTATCATTGCTAGCTCCCAATCTGGAGGGGAGTGGGAAACCTGATGATTTTTAAAATCAGCAGGAGGAATATGGAAACCAGGGAGGCTCTATGTTCTAGATGCTCTAGACCGGTAGCTCTTTCCATCTATTTAACAAGAAGCACACTTGCTGAGATCTGAAGTCTTGTAGAAGGTAATGAGCAAATGCTAATTTCTGCCCTTGAAGTTACTGATTCTATTCTCCCGAGCTCCCTGAGTTCACAGATTCAATATAGTTTGCAGCCAGTTATTGTTTTGAACGGGAAGCCTGCCAGCAGCATTAGGCTGAGGATTTGTTGTTAACTTGGCCCTGTTTCCACCTCAGAGCATGCAAAGAGGAATCATGGTGGCTTGGAAACTCCATACCACATTTTTGGAAATCTGACCAAGAATTCCTCAAAACCGTTTGACCTACAGGTTTTCTGTGGTGAGAAGCTTGGCCAGTGAGTGCCATGAGGCGGTTTCTCACTGAAGGGCTTTGCATCTTCCAAAGTAGGGAAGAGCAGCTAGTTTGATGAGGAATCTCGGTCCATTCTTCTTTCGCAGTCAAGGAACAATATCGTTAGTGCTACTCTTTGCTCAGAGTTAATGACTCATGGATTTTCTTAATTTTTTCCCGTTCTTTGGTCCAACATTTATTGGGTTTCTACTCTGGATCTAGAGTTGTGCTTGACAATGTGGCAAATGAATTAGACAGTTACAGTTCCTGATGGGTGATTCTGCTGTAGAAGCCTGTAGGCCACAGTTTGAGAAACATTACGTTGGAGAAAACAGACTTATAAATGGACATTTACAAGGCTGCATGTTAAGTGCTAGAGCTCATGAAGAGGAAACATAATGAACAGGTGTCCAACTCGGTCACAAGCAAGGAGTACAGGGCACTCTAGGGAGAAGCTTAATCTATCAGACAGCTTTCATGGTGGTCTCTAGTCTTCTGGACAATTGTGGCCCACTTACCAGTCTTTTCCTCATTTTGTATTCAAATACTTACATAGTCAATAGTGTTCTCTCTGTAAGAATGGATGATTGAACTTGATCCTTAGAATTACATCAAGACAGAGGGGAGAAGAGAAGAGTCTGTTATTAATAGAACATGTAGACTTGGACTGTAACTGCAAAGTTCTGAAATCAAGTTAGTTCTGAATCTGGGGGATGGCCTCTCTCAGGCCGCATGTTCTGTGTACTCCACTCTCTCTTCTCTCTGCTTGGCTTTCTTAGCTCCTTTGTAATGTTTGCTCCCTCATAACTTCAGCTTGCAGACATCCCCTCTATTTATTGGGTGCTTCTACGTACCAGGTGCTATGTGAAGTGTTTTATGTGCCTTTTCTCAAAAACTTTGGGTGTTAGTGTTTATAAAGTACAGATGACGAAACTGAAGCTAAGAGAAGTTAAGCTTTACAGAGATGACAAAGCTAATAAGTACTGACCTTGGGATCTGAACCCAGGTTTTCTAATTCTAAAAACCCTGCTCTTAGCTGCCATGCTATATGGCTATATATGCACACATGCACACATACACATATATGGTTACATATACATCTTGGAATGTATGTGTAAAAATATTTATATATAAATCTATATCTGTATATGTATTTATAGCTATACATTTCCTGTAGTATGTCTTATGGGACTCATGTCCCCTCTGACTTCTAATCATGTTTTTCTGTTTCAACTGCCACTTCTAATTGCTTTTTCCTCTTATTTCCCCTAAACTTTTTGAGAATGAAAAGTTGCTTGACCCAGCTAATTTTTTGCCATGGCTTGGGTGTGATAGATTGGCTACTTGATGTTATAAGCCTACCCAGGTCTAATCAGCTGCCCCTCAGAGAACAATCTGCTCTTGCTGAGAGGGGCTGATGGTAGGGCAATTTAATTAAATGCACTGGAGACATTAAGGATTACTAGTTTATCGGGCAACAAGCTTTTATTGGTCTGTCATGTGCCAGCACATATGTGTGTAAACCTTTTCTCTAACCCCAGACTAGTAGCTCAGAGCTTGCCATTTGAAGACGTGGGTTTGCACGCTGCCACCACCGTTTAAAAGTTGTTAGGCAACTGACTGTTTCTGAGACTTTTACTTGTCAGTGGCCCTTTCTCGGTATTGAGACTCTATAGAGTGTAGGCACTGGACGAAGCGCCAGAGCTCCCGGATGAGTGAGTTTCCATCCCGGGGAGCTTGTTTGAAGCCTCTCAGCAGTTCATAAGACTCATGGTGGGCGGGGGCGGGGGGGGCGGTCTGTAAAATGCATATTCCAGGACCTAGCCCACCTCCAGAGATTCTGCTTCAGTGGACCTGAGATGGACCACAGGATTTGCAGTTTATTGAGTCTCCTAAAGCTGCAGGGGGTTGGTGGACCTAATGAGAAGCAGCGGGGTGGAGAAAACATGACTGTCCAATGGATAATCAGTGCTAAGAGAAGAAACAAGACTTAGAGGGACCCAAAGGAGGAGCAATCAGTTCTGTGGGGTTTGGTGTCAGAGAAGGCTTCACAGAGGTGACATCTCAGCTCAGTAGGGGCTTGTCAGGTGGGGAAAAGGGTAAGGCTTTCAATACTACCAGCAAACGTGTTTTCTGCGGTTTGTGAGGATTTGAGAGGCAGAGTGGCTTATGGAAGGCCAGAAAGGCAGATAAGCCAGAGCCCAGAAAGTCTTGTTTGTTGTGTTAAGTTTATTTCTCTGTGATGGGGCACCAGAAATGATTAGGTTAGTGAGAGACAAGTCCGGATTTGACTTTTAGAAAGGTGATTTTGGTTTTACCGTGGAGAATAGAAGGATGGAGGTGAGGTGGACTCCATGGAGTCCTGAGGGGAGACCGTGGTCGTGATCACAGGTGAGCTGTGATGAGAAGGTAGCCAGTGGGGTACAGATGGAGAGCAGGGGACGGATGTGGCGATTGAGGTACCTGGTTTGGAGCATGCGTGACATCCACCCACATTTGCAGTAGGGTATAGATTTAAGTGGAGAGTGGGAGAAAGCAGGAATGAGTTTTAGTTCAAGTGTATCTAGTAGAGACGCCAGTGAACAGTTGGAATTTTGGAAATCCCACTGAAAAGGGAGATTGAGCTTTGTTTAGAAATTTGCAAAACTCTGCTGTCTTGGTGGTAATTGAAGGTGTGGGTGTAACATGAGAATTCTCAAAAAAAAAAACACTTAACGTAAAAAAAGGGGGACATAGGATTATAACCTCAAGAAATAGGACCCCAAGAAATAGAAAGATACAAAGTCTGGGCAAAGATGGAGAAGCCATCTGAAAGAGTTTCAGAAGGGTAGTTTAGAGATCTGTGACAATTTTGATGACAGTAACCTTGAAGAATCTAAGACAAAAAAATTAATGCTAGCTGCCCTTTATCATTTTTTTTTCTCTGACACTTACCACAGGGACTGACATCAATTTTGTATCACTGATTAACAATCATATGCAATGGTATAACAATGAAAAACAGAAGTTATAGGAGCATCTCGCAACCAAATGTCAAGTCAACTCTGGGGATAAAAGACAACAGATTTTTTTTTATTTCATCATTAATTCAAGAATCGTTTTTACAGTATCTATTTTGTGCTTGGTACTGAGCTAAGTGTGGATGACGGAGAGGTGGATAGGTCCCTGCCCTCAATGAGGTTACCGTGGTTCCAGGACGTGTTATGCAAAAGGAGCATCGCACATAATAAATGATGGTGTTCCAAGAGTCCCATGTGCCTCTCTCAAGGGGGCACAGAATGGGGAGTGTCACAAAATGAAAACATAGAGTATAGCAGAGATAACACTGATTGGGGCATTCAGAACTGAGAAACAACTGCGAGGCAAAATGGGTTTTATTTATTTAATTTTTGGCTGCGTTGGGTATTCGTTGCTGTGCGTGGGCTTTTCTTTAGATGCGGTTCGCGGGGGCTACTCTTTGTTGCGGTGCGCGGGCTTCTCATTGCGGTGGCTTCTCTTGTTGCGGAGCACGGCCTCTAGGTGCACGGGCTTCAGTAGTTGTGGCACACGGGCTCAGTAGTTGTGGCACACGGGCTTAGTTGCTCCGCGGTATGTGGGATCTACCCGGACCAGGGCTCGAACCCGTGGTCCCTGCATTGGCAGGTGGATCCTTAACCACTGCGCCACCAGGGAAGCCCAAAAATGGGGTTTTAAAACAATATAGTCAAAGAAGTAAAACATAAGGTTTTGCTGTAAAGTGAAGAGAACACCAAAGCCGAGTTCTAGTCCTGCTACCTCCTCTGCTAGGCAGCCTTCATCTTCCTGGGCACGGCTCTGTCCTCTAGGAACCTACAAGGAGGAACTTTAAGAGGCTTCTAAGAACGGCCCCCACCACAACCTTCATCCATTTGTTCCAGGTGCTTCCAATAGGTGATCTCTCAGAGGGCCTGAGCCAGCAGTCAGCAGCAGGAAGGGAGGAAGCACACTGCCTCCCCAGGCTTCAGAGAGATTAGTTGTTGTGGGGCGAATTCCCGCTCAGTAGTGTTGTGGGTTTTGTTTTGCTTTGTTTATTGCTTTTGACGGGATCAGATGGTTCATTTCCAAAGAGAGGCAGAAAGAATTGTGTCCTATTTAAGAGCAAGGGTCTCGGATCTGCTTAAATTCTGGATTTGCCTCTTATCCCCTGGGTGACCTTCGGCAATTCATTCCACCTCTCTAAGCCTCGGTCTTTGTTACCTAAAATTTTGGGATAAAGATAGTACCTCACAGGGATGTGGTGGGGATTAAAGGATAATGTATACAAACCCCAGAGCACTGGGCCGGGCACACAGTCGTTGGTCAAAAAAAAAAAAAAAAGAAATCCGTTGATCCAACGAATGCTAGCTATTGTTATTAATAACATCGATGAAGAGCAGTGGACGCACAAACAGCAGTCCCCTCCCTCCCGAATCTCCGCCAGGCAGAAAGCCAGCGTCCTAGAACTTAAAGGGACTTTCGATGGGTGGGACCCCGGAGTCCCTGGCGAGGGCGGAGGCGGTGAGAGCTGGGGTGGGCAGCTGTCCCCGGCAACCAGAAGGTCCCAGGGACCCCACCCCCGGCAGGGCTGGTACCCGAGCCGAGAGCCTGCTCTCCGGCCCGTGGCGTCTCGAGGGGCCGGTTCTGAGGCGGCAGCGGGAGAGAGAGGGGAGGGGCGACCGGGGGAATGTCCCCGCCTCTTTCCCCGCTTCCATAAATCACCGCAGCCGCGGCGGCCGCCGGGCCGGGAAGTGTACGGAGTCGGAGCGCAGCGTGGTGGCACCAGACACCTCCCTTTCCCCCGTCGCTGGCTTTCTTTCTTTCAGTGTGCTTTTTTTGTTTATTTGTTTTTGTTTTTTTAAACCTCCCCCTCTCCTGCCTCGCTCGGGTGGCTGCCCCAGCATAGCAGCCCGATCGCGGCTCCTCCGCGGGTGCAGCCGCCCGCCCTCGCCGCCGCCGCCGCCTCGCTCGGCCGGGACCCGCGGGAAGCGAAAGCTCGGCGGCTCCGCCTGTCAGCCCCGCGGCCACAAACCCGGTGCGGACGCCGCAGCTCTTCCAGCCGTCCGCCGCACCGCGGGGGCCGCGCCGGCGCCGGGGTCCCGCGGACGGCTGGGGCGGCTGCTTCCTCTCCCGCCGCGGCCACCGGGGCCCGGAGATGGTGGCCGCCCGCGCTCCCGCGCCGTAGCTGGGCGCCCCCTAAGTTCGGGAGCCGCCGCGGCGCTGAGAGGCGGCTGCAGAAGGGAGAGAAAGTTTTGCCGGGTGCGCGGAGCGGGCCCTGGGCGCACCTCCCGGAGCTCCCTCCCCGCTTCCCGGCGCCTGGAGCCCGTCGGCGGGGAGTGGGGGTAGGCGGCATGGCCCGCGAGCCGGAGGAAGAGGAGGCGGCGGAGGCGGCCGCCCTGGCACGCGGGGGTCGGGGCTCGCTCGGCCGGGCTGGGGCGCGGCGGCCGCCCCTCTGGCTGCTCTGCCTGGCCGCGGGCTGGCTGCTGGGCGCCGGGGCCGACGCCGACTTCTCCATCCTGGACGAGGCGCAAGTGCTGGCGAGCCAGATGCGGAGGCTGGCGGCCGAGGAGCTGGGGGTCGTCACCATGCAGGTAAGGGCCCCCCCCCCCATCGCGCCCGCGAACTTGCCAGGCATCCCGCCTATCTCCTCCGCGCAGAGCCCGGTCCCATCCCCAGTACAGGTCCCCTTAAACGAGCACCGACCTCGCTGGCATGCACAGAGCCCCCTTTGCCCCGGACACCTCCGCCCTCCCCATGGACCCCCTGACTACACACCAACTCCTCTTCCAAGCACTCGGGTCCCCTTCCCTTTCTCCTCTGCAGAAGCGCCTGCCCTTTGCACAGACCCATTTTCCCCGCCCCCCGGCACAGTTCCATTATCTCGGCAAGGATTCTCAGGTTCCCTCGCACCTCCTTTCCTAATTTGCACGCATTTCCCCGCAGTCTTTTTTACCCCTCCACCCCTGCAAACTCCCCTTCCCACTTTGTGTACCCATCCCAGGACAGCCGGTCCCGCCTGGCCCGGATGATTTTCCGAGACCCCCAGTGTACCCCCTTGATCACCTCATCGGGTCCCCCAGACCTAGGCGCTGCAGTGGGCGCCGGGAGGGGAGGCATCGCTGCGTGCGCAGCAGCTCCGGGGCCACCTGGGGTCCCGGCTGAGAGCGGCCGAGAGAGTGAACTCCGCGCTCCCTTTCCCCGCCCGGGTGTATTGGGGGAGGGGCTGGCCTGGTAGACTCCGGGTAGATTCCCGACTCGTCCTGTGTGGTGGACTTTTTTTGTTGTTGCTTTCCGCTGTCGCTGTTGTCGGTTGCGCGCTGTCGGCTGTTTTTGTTTTGTGTATGCCTTTTGGGGAGGAAAAAGGGAGCATAGTGAATAAGGTTCCCATTTCTCTAAATTGTTTACCAGGTCCGTCCTCCCCAGGAGAGGAAGGGGGCTAAAGAAAGATTGCCCGAGGCCAGTAAGGAATCCTGAAGATGTTACTAATAACCAATAGTAGTAAAAAATTGCTAAACAGAAACCACCTGGAGATTCTATCGCGCCGTTATTTTAACCTCCTTGGCCCACTGGTTTAGGAGGAGAGGTTGAGATGACATTCCGAGTCTGAAACCTTTGCTATAACATTCTTCCGTAAACTAACCTCATCCTCTTCTTATGTCTTCTAACAATAATAACGGTGATGAATGTGGTCTTCGAAAGAGCGAAGTTTCCAGGAATGTGTTCTTGGAATAGGTTTCTGATTTCGATTCTACTGTGACAACCCTTCTACCTCCCACCGGGAGAGGTGTTTTAAAGTCACTTGGGACTCAGGTTTCTGATGTCCTTTTTTTTTTTTTTAAACCTCTCTCCCTAACCCTACGCCCCTCCCCCCACGCCCCAGTCTCCTTCCAGGATGATACAATTTTCCTAAAGCTAGTTCCACAGACCTTTACCGCTGTAGTGAAAGACTGTAGGGTTTTTTGTTTTGTTTTAGGAGTGAGGTGAGGCTGAGGAGTGGATGGTTTGCTTGAATGGCAATGCTGCGTTTATTTGCAGGCACCGGCCCTGAAGTGCAATAGAGTCCGATTTTTCTTCATGTGCATAATAGTAGACAAGCTTTTAAGATACGTCGTTTAACTTTTCTATGCAGATCTTTTAGGCTCAGATTAAGTTATAATTTTTTCCATATGCGTTTTCTGATTTCTGAGGATTGCTGACAGAGATCTTAGGAGTGAAGTGACCTTTAGAGGAAATGAACTAAAATGTTAGGGATAAACGAGGATTTCTTTTCCCACTGATGAATGTTTCAATTCAGAGGACAAATAATTGTCTTTTTGCATAGAGACCCTCTTTTAATAAAGGAAAGTTAATACGTTGCAGTTTTGGACTGTGTTTGTAAGATTAGCAGGCATTTATCCCCTTCATCCCATCACTAGGGCTGGACAAGGAACCTCAGGGTTTTTTTTCCCCCTTCACCATATAAGCTAAGGACTAGCTTTTTCTAAGATGCTGACAGCAGTTTTACTGTTTCTCACCCGATCCTTGACAAAAGGTGAAATCGGATCCCAACACATTGTCATTCAGGTAGGGATCCAAAGCAAATGTAGTTTTAAAAGGCTTCCCTGTTGAAAAGGAGACACTTTAGAAAAAAAGCTCTGATCAGTGGGGGGTTTGTGCCCAAATGGCCCTTTATCTCCTCCCAACTGGCCTCTTTCTAACACCTTTGCAACCTCATTGTGGAAACTGGCCTCCTGGGGACAGGGTTTTGTCTGGCAAAATGTGAAGTGGCTTCTCTCCTTTTTTGAAAGGAGCAGCACATACTGTATTTAAATTCTTCTTCTTGAGCTGTACATTGATCTGCCACTTGCCTCCTTCTGGGAAAATTGGGGAAAGGGTCTCTTTTCAATTTTGTTAGACTGTCAGCTTTTGGGGGGAGGGAACACTTGTAAAAATCTAAGGCAGGTTAGATTTTTTGCCCTTAGAACAAAGGTTTCGAGCCTCACATTTTCCTCCGTAAACCTCTGGGATTTTTTCAATGTGTCTGAAATTATATGGGTTTAGCTGCCTAAAGTGCAGATAATATAGTCCTTCCTTGTGACATGTTGGATTTTATAGCTGTGGAGCTAATCTGTTGCTCAGAGGCAGGTGGCCTCATTTGGGCATTAAGGTGAGCAGGGTCAAACTTCCATCTGTAGATACGAGGGGGTTGGGGAGAGATGATGTCTCTTTGCAGAAAAAGAATGTCCTCTCTTGATTAAGGGATTGACTCTTCACTTGACCTTGGCGTTTCCAGTACAGTGCAGACCTTTCAGGACAGCATCTTCTTTGACAAGAAACTCTCTGTAGGTCAGTTTATACATGAAACGCCTATTTCCAGACTTCAGTTGCTGCTGCTGCAATTCTCCAAGGACCGTTTTTAATTTTGAGAAATTGCAAAGTAGCCTTCCAAGGAGGCCTGTTGCCGCCTCTGTCACAGGACAGGCACAAGGAGTAATTTTACAAAAACAAAACCCAGGCCTTCTTTCAGCACTGTTGTTTCCCATGGCATAGTTTTTGTGCTTGCTGATAGAGAAGACAGTTTGAAAAGCGATCTATCTTAAAGATTTTCTTGGAAAGGTTTTCTCATGGAGGCTGCCTGCTCATGTTTTTTTTTTTTGTTGTGGTGGTGGTTCCTTTTTAGTAATGGACAAAATTAAAAAAACAAAAACTCTAAATGATCTGCACCAGCTAATTTTGCCAGTGCCCTGGGAAAGCTGCCACTGAATACTGCCCCCCTGGCAGCAGACCCCATACATCATGGGTAAAAGTCAAAAACCTAATCATCGTCTCCTCAGGGGTCTCGTGGAGTGAAGCCATCAACGTTGAGATCTAGGGAGCAGAGAGTGGCTGTGTCCAGGGAGGCTTGCCTCTGCTTTTTCATTCATGCAACAAGTTTTAATCGAAGAAAATCGTAGAGTGGAAAGAACTCCACATTGGATATTTGGAAACCTGGGTTCCAGCTCTGCCACTTGAGAAGTTGGGTGATCTTTGCAAACCTGGAAATGATGATTCTTCCTAGAGATCTGTTCTGTGGACCTAATGGCAATAGTGTGTGTGAAGGCACCTGCTGATGTGAAGTTGGGGCTGGGAAATGTTGATGGACGTGGTTGTTCTTAAATGGAGAAATATTCCTTGGAAGCTGGCTGAGCACAGAGCATTATGCTAGCTGGGTGTTTGGGGGATTTACAGGGAGGTATCACAGCACAACCCCTTAAGGAGTTTGCAACGTGCAGGCGGAGGTAAGGTTGCACAGGTAAAACAGTTAAGCAACAATGCCTGCTTGTTAGAAGGCATATCGGGCTCTGGGAGCCATTTCACCAGGCACTTATAAGGCCCATTTAACATTATATGACAATCCAGGCTTCCTAACAGCAAGGGCCTGGCACACGTCCAGGGTGCCCGCCTTGATGTTAGCTCTAACTCAGCTCTGCTGGGCTGGGCATAGTCACTGTGAACTTGGCAGACACACTAGCAGGTTGGTCGGACAGCTGCTGTATGGGGCTTGGAAGAGGGGTGGGTGAGGAGGGTCCTTCCAGCAGGGACAGAAGAAATACCAGAAGCACAAACTTGAGCTTGAACTCAAATTGAAGAAAGAGCAGCAGCCAGGACAGTCATGACTTCAGAAACTGAAGGGTGCTGTAGGGGTGAGGTGTTGACTGAAAATATAGAGCAGTGTTGTAAATAGTGGCTACAGCTGAAAGTGAAAGGGGAGGCCTTCTTTGTATGCCCTAGGACATCATTACGTAAGTTCATTTTTCACATTGGCATACATTCAACAAACTTTTGGGGGAGGCTTCTTTTCTATGAGGGGCCTTGGGTTCAGCTAAGCTGGGGATACAAGGTAAATAAGGCCTGCTCCAGGCCCTGAAGCTCTCAACTGATGATGCAGACAGATACAAAAGGAGGTGGTATGATACGGGGGTTAAGGAGAGGCAGAGAGGTATTAGAAAGCAGTGGGCTAGTACCATGGTAGAGAGAGGAACAGGGCATTATGGGAGTACAGAGGAGGGCTGCTGAAGCCCATCTGGTGAGGTAACGGAAGTTGGCTACTCCTCCTTTGGCCTTTTAAATGAACTGTCCACACACAGAGGCCAGTCCTGCAAGCAGAAACAGCCTCAGACATTAAGGGTAACCAAATCAGCAGTTCACCAGACATTTCTAATGCCCTTTGGTCGTACTGGACAAGGTAGCTGTTATATCTTAAGCACCAGAAAAGGGGGGTGGCTGTGACTCTTGTACCTCTGCACATGCCCACACGTCTTATCTCATTTCTTTGGCCATCACGCCCGGAGTTTCTGTGGTTATTGGACATAACCATCTTTGTGGCTCTACTATAACTGCGTGCTGATTTGCAGTTATGTTTAGGCAAGGTTGGCATTTGCCCCTTAATCATGTCCATCATACCAGGAATGGCATGTTTTAGGATGATTTGAACGTGTACTTAGGCAATCGAGAATGTTTTAGGGATGAAATAATCACCTGTATTTGCAAATAATGTTGTTTGAGTCTATGCCCCGTGCGCAGTATAAGCCCTAGTGGGAAAACTGCGGCCTTGTTTTCTTCTGAGATTGAATGTTTGGAGTAGAGGAAAATTGACCATTGGTGGATGACTTTGAGTTGAACTTGGTAAGAATGAGCTCAAGGAAAAGCATGTTGAATCCCTTCTGAGGGACTCTCACTGGTGTGCTTAGTACTTCCTCCCCTTCCTCTCCACTGATACCTGTCTTAGCTGGCATCCTCGCCTGTGCTTATGCTTTTCCTGCCAGTCGTACTTGAGCCTGGCGGGGTGTGGGGGAGGGGAAGGAGATGGTGTTACACTTTCTAACTTGGTGCTATTTCTGGTTGCTGCGTGAAGAGAGTTCCTTCCTTGAGCTTAAGTGGATGAGCAGACAGGAAACTTGCAGAACTCTGGAAGTTAGGTATTACGTGCAGTGGGATTTGCTTTGAATCTGCTTGAACCTGGTGTAAGAGTGTATTGCAAGTCAAAAACATATAAAGGGCGACAGTTTTGACTCAGCTAGTTATTAACTACGTCACTTCCGGCATGTTATTAAATCACCCTGAACTTGAGTGTCTTCGCGCTTCATTTGGTTAATGGAGGGAAGTATCTTTGAGCACAAAGTCTAACATAGGAACAGTCAGTAAACAGAAATAAATATGGGACAATCTATTTAGTGCCAGGGCACAGAACCTGGAAGCAACAAACATGCAACTCCAGAGCCTGAATGAAACCGAAATCTAAGCTACATGTGGTCAGTCCTCTGGCCCAGGGGTTACCAAAGTGTGGTGCACGGACCTCAGGGATGTGATGCAAAATCATCCTTTGTGGCTTGTGAGGAAAGTATTAGACCTGCTATTTATAGTTATTTATTTACTTTTAAGCTTTCTAAATGCAGAGACTTGAAAAAATATACAGAAGTAAAGAGAATAGCATAAGAATGCTCCTGTACCTCTCACCCAGCCTAAATAGCTATCAACTTGTGGTCACACTAGTTTCATATCTGCCTCTGCCTCCACATGCTCTTCCCCTCCCCCGCAGATTATTTTGAAGCAAATTCCAGGTATCACAGCATTTCATCCATAACATTTTTATTGCATCCTTATTTAATTTCATGTTTTATAATATGCATAATATATTGCTGCACTAGTGTATAGAATTTGCAATCCATAAATACAAATCTTTTGGAGGATATATACTTATAATTTTTTTTATAATGAAGTGCCTGAGCAAAATGATCACTGCGTCCCCTGGCCCTTTACAAATAGCTAGTACCTTTGCCCAGCAGCCTCCTTTGCCTTCCATATGTAACGCCCAAGTTTCTTTTGCATCTGACCCTCATTTTCATGCCTGGCTTTCCCCACGAGGCTGTGAGCGTCCATGTTTTCTTAGTGGCCAGCTTATAGTCGGAGCACATGTATTTGACTGATACGCCACAGGCCCCGTCTTCTTACTCCTGCTTTGTCCCTCTTGCAGAGAAGGAAGGCAGGAGTGAGAAAGGAACAAGGCAAAATAAGCTGTGAGGGAGGAGGGGAGGTTGAGGAGGAAAAGCTGATTATATATGTAATGTATCTTCTGATGAGTCTGTCAGCAGATATTCCCTGGGTGCCTTGTTGCAGAATCAGAGGCTGGGAGAGTGCAGGGAAAGTATAGGATACCCAGTGCTTTCCCTCCAAGAGCTGTGTCTTACCAGAGAGGCTAAACCAACTTGAATAGGTCAAGACAGTATAGAAAGAAATGCTAAAATATGGGATCAAGGTTACACGGGGAGGGGTGGGGGGGTTGCTAGCTCTGACGTTGCCAGGGGTCAGTTAGACAGAATGAGTAAGGCGGGCCAGGTGTAGGTCAGTAGGGAACGGTGTTGGCTGTTGTAAACAGGAGGTCACTGATGGGGGCTGAAAGGAGGCAGCTGCTACTCAGCTTCTCCGATTGCTGCCCAGTGGCAATGAGGGTCCCGTGTTGCCACGTGACTCACTTTTCAGGAGAAGCTGGGTATCTTGTTTTTAGATGAAATCTCTTGATTCTTAAAATGTTGGCAAACAATCCACATTTAAAAAACAAAATAAACAAACAAACAAAACATTGTGTGGGCCAAAGCAAACATGCCTGTAGGCTGCATCAGGCCAGAGGCCACCAGTTTGCGGTGTCTGGATTAGAATTATTCAGTGAGCTCCAGGAGACAAAATCAGTGCTTGTGTGTAAAGGTTATGGGGAAGCAAGTTTCTGTATGGTAGGAAGGACAACTTTCTGATAGAAGAGTTCTAAATTGGATTGCTTTAGGAGATGAGCTCCCTGTCATCCTAATTACTTAAGCAAATGGTCATCGAATGTTTATTTGGTGCCAGGCACTATGTTCGTTCTGAGGCAGCCATCGGATAATTTCCAAGGCAGTGAACGGTATGAGAAAGGAGGTTCCGGATGCTTGGAGAAAGTATGTCAGAGATGTTAACCCATTTGCGGGGTGCAGAGGGATTCAGAGAGTGCCATTCCCAGAAGTCTCCTTTGTGATGACGCCTTCAAGCAGTGGAAAAACGGCCTTAAGATTTGGAGTTTAGAGAGCTGGCGGGAAGGAAGGGTGCAGGAAGAGGTCAGAGAAGTAGACAGAAGTCAGGTAGTGGGTCCTTGGATCCTTCATGTCCGTCAAGACACATGGCAGGTAACAGAGCACCCAGTTTATACCAGCTTAAACAAGGAAGTAAGTACTGCCTCATGCAATTGGACAGTCTAGGGGAGATCTTTGGGCAGGGCTAGATGAGGGCTCAGTGTGGCCGTACCCTCCTTCCCTCCATTCTCATAGGTTCTCCCCTTTGTTTCAACATGGCTGGCAGTAGCTTCTTAGTGTTTGAGTTGAGAACTAGCTGCTGCTTGTGCCTGAGTCTTTTGTCTTTGGAAGAGATGTGCTCTGGGCAGGGGTGGCGGGGCGTGGCGGGGGGGAGGAATAGGAACCTGGAGAAATGAGGAACTTGGTGCCTAGAAAGCTCAGCTGAAGTGATTTAGGATTCAGGCACCATTAGCAGCCACCACATCCCATGGCCTGCTCCGTACCTAGGTTCTGTCTCCCCCAGTACAGCTCCGGGAGGGCCTGCTTTGCGGTCTCCCTGCTTCTGGCCTGCACACAGGCTGGCTGGCCTCCCACTGTGGTCCTGTGGCCTGCCCTGAGGGGCTGTACAAACTCAGCCTCAGCAGGCCTGCCCCGGGCATGCCTTTTCTCCCTGACCTGTCAGATCCACGGATCACCGGGTGCCATGAGAACTGGGAAGAACCAGAGAGAAAGTCAGATGGACCTCTCGCACTTTACAGATGAGAAACGGAGGCCCACTGGAGAGTGGCTCTCTGGAGCTTACACCAGTAGTACGTGTGGTAGACTTAGAACTCAGGTCTTCGTTTTAGGGTTGTTGCTTTTTGACCTTTTTCACAGTTCTACCCCATGGCAGCTCCATTTTCCTACAGAAGATTGCCTTAAAAGGGAAAGGAAACTTGACTTAAGAACCTTTCCATTCCTCTTTTGAAAAAAACTGGCTTATTTCTTTTATGGTTGAGAACTTAAAGCTGATAGTCTAATTTGACAGCTAACTGGGTTTTGTTTTGTCTGTTTGTTTGTTTTAAAGCTACTTAAATACCTAGAAGTCAGTGAGCCACTGAAGAAATACAAAAATTCTGAGACTTACCACAATGTTAGATATTTTTAGATATTTTTTAAAAGAACAAATTTAAGTGGTCAATAGCTATTTATAATTGTGAACCTGTACCACCAAAGTAATTTTTAATTAAAAAGATAAAGCAGAAAAAGAAAACAGAACTTTAAGGGAGGAACAACTTTGGTTTTTTGGTATTTATATAAAAGCTACAGAAGGAAATTACACCTGTAATTTTCAGGCAGAGTGCTATTTTAGAATTGAATTTTGGGACTGCATATCTCTCCCCGGTTATTCGAAGTATGAAGTTCTTTCTTTTTGTGAAAATTGTAATAGTATCATTACTTTGGAGGGGTTGTTTGTTTGATTTGATAATGAAACAAAATAAATGTCATTTGAATGCCTCTTTACCTTGCCCACTTTGTTCTGAATTCAAAAGAAGTTTTCCCTTACTTCAGATTTACATAGTCACATGATTTCTCAGTTAATTACAGTTAGAAAAGTTCCAACACCCAAATACCAGCCTGGGTCCACTGAAAAGTAGCTTCTGGTCCATATATCCCTGGAAATAGTGTCCTTTATTGTCATTGTAGTAGAGAAGCCAGTGGAGGAAATTCTTATCCATTGTACATGATAACCTCCTGGTTCTGTTCCAACCATAACAGTTATTTTAAAGGCTTGGTCAAAGCCCAAGACTCCAGCACTTTTTTTTTTTTCTGGATTCCCCTTGGATATTTTTTTTTAATTTTAATTTTTGCATCGAGTATTTGAAAAGATACTTCGAGGCCCTGGTGGAGGGGCAGTGAAAATCGGCAAGCCAGTGAGAATGAACCTGAATTTTTAATTAGGCTTTGAGTTGTTTCTGCAAAGTGTGGAGACATCATTAGTGATGTAAGTCTTGTTGCATTAGCAGAGACTGACATTTCACTTCAAACGGGGAGAGTGCAGCTGTCCTGTGCAGATAAAAGTTGCCAAGTGCAGAATAGCAAGGTGGATTGGTAGATAATTAGCTGTCCCACATTACTGCAGTGTGGAAGAAGCCCGCCAGTCATGGACAGGAAGGAGGAATTATTAGCGGGAGAAAATCCAAGTGTGTCATAAAGCACTTTGGAATCACTTCAGCTGTGGCAGAGCTGATAAGGAGTATGTTAAGGAAACAAGACAAACTGAGTCTAGTATATGATGGCCAGCTTTCTCTCTTTTTTTTTTAAACAAATCTTAATTCAAAAGAGGAATAGCCAGAAATTAATGATCCATAAATACTCTGAAGTACAGATTCATCAGTCTGCCCTGACTCTGCATATAAAATAATTAACCAGCTTAAAATAGTCTTCATAGTTCCATGTCACTTGAAAATAAAGTAAGGATTCTAAATAGGAAAAAAAAAATCACAGGGAGACCATAAAGCCTTAACAATTACAGTTCTGTGTATAACCATGAAAAGATATTTGAAGAAGAAATTTTGAAGTCTGTCACCTCCCTGATACGTGTTACAGTATTTATAAGTGGTTTGAGGATATTTTTATGTCCTTATGGGTGGTGCACGTTTTAAAAGTTTTGCTGTTATCTTCGCATTCATCTCTGGGAATGAGCAGTGTAGAAAGACCTGTTGGGTTTCTTATCAGACATTTGCTAATTCACATGAAACTTCATGGGATTTTTTTCTGTCCACTGGATTGCACCCTGGGCCCCTATCAGGGTCCTGGATGCCGTGTCCTAATTCCACCCATGTTTCTTGATTGGCTTTCTCCAAAGCCTGTGCTTCTCCTGGCAGCCCAGGGACAGGAGGTGCTAAAGTACTCAAGGTGCTGCGTTCTGCTTGGATGGTGTCCTCTCTGAATGAGGGCTACGCTTGGCTGCTGTAGGAGAGCCAGATTTCTGCTTTTTGCTGCTTGTCTGCTCCCTCTCTCGGTTGTTCCTACCCTGAGCAGTTTTGGAGAAAGCCTGGAGAACTGAGGTTTTTGGCAATCTTGGCTATTGGATCCAGAGCAGGTTTCACTGACCCTACGTGAACTGGGGATATTGGCCCCTTTTGTAGTCCTTGGTGGGAGGGGGACTAGACTGTGTGCTGACTTGTGAACCTTTTCATTTGTTATGGGTTGATATCCCAGAGTTAGTGTAAATTCAGATGACCAAGGAGGCCTGGAAATTTTTATTTGCATCCATGTGTAATCAGTTAACAAATGCGGGCAAGAGTTGCAAACAGTAAAGCTTTGTACGGATGAGGACTGTTAGAGTGTAAGCTCTCACAAGAAAGAGCCCAGATTTATTCATCTGTATAGTCCTGGTCTGTTAACACAGTCTCTGGCACGTGGCGAGGACTCAAAAAAGGTCTGGACTACTGAAATTGTGTGGTCATCTTTAAACAGTAGATTTTGTAACTTTCTAATACTATTCTGAATTTAGCTTTTGCTACTGTTTGTTTCATTACCTAGTCTAGACTTAAGTGAAATGTCTTGAGCCTACACTTGCTACTAAAGATTTAACATGTTTCAGATGAGTGACAGTGTCTAGCAGAGTAAGCACATCAAGACTCTAAGTATTAGGTGGTTCTGATGTCTAATTTCTTCATGTTAGAGAAAGCTTAGGTATGTATATCGGGGCCACTTAGGAATATAAAAAATACAAAAATGTGTGTGTACTTGCAAATTGTGTACTTAGAGCTACTTAATCCTAGAGGTTAAATTCATCAGTTAGTTCATTTAACGAATATGTATTGAGCACATACTATATGCCAGGTACTGTGCTTGGATTTGAGTTCGTGGTTAACACAAGAGAGACAGGATCTCTACTCTTACAGAGTGTACCACCTACTAGGGGAAATAGACATTAAAGAAGTAATCATATAAATAAACATAAGTGATACACTTTTTGAGTAATGTTATGAAGGAAACAAGGATTATTGGAAAGACACCAGGGAGATCTTTTAAAAATATGTCAGATATGTTGCTTCTCTGCTTAAATCTCTCTAAAGGCTCCCATCTGACTCAGAGTAAAATCCAAAATTACAGTGGTCTTCACAGCCAGTGTGATCTGGCCTCTTATATCTTTGTGGCCTTATTTTTTATCTCTCCTTCACCCACCCAGTTCCCGCCCCCCCACCCCCCCACCCCTGCCCCAGTTCCCGACACAATGTTCCTCTAATGCTCCAAGCACACACTTGCCCCAGAGCCTTTCTACTTGCTCTTCCTTTTGTCTGGGAAGAGCAAAAAAACTTTTCTTGCCCATCTTCTTTAAAACAGTATCCTCCCTTGCCTCTCCTTACTCTGCCACCTTACCCCATTCATTTTGTTTGTCATGCCTCTTAAGTTCCCACAGGTAAGCTTTGTATTATTCACTTGTTTTCTTATGGAATGCTGCTTGGCATTTAGAATTACTCAACAAATACTTAACTGGATAAGGTGAGTGGGAGTGACAGCTCTGGACTGGATGGCATGGGAAGGAATCAGAGGAGGTGATTCAAAGGAGGAGCCAGTCAGAGGAGAGGTGGGAGTGGGGCTAGCAAAAGAAGGGGGAGCCAGTCAGGGAGGGCAAGGGTAGCATTGGAACAGAGGCAAGAGCCTGTGTAGAGGTCTTGAGGCCAAATTTTGGCATACTTAAAGAACTGAAAGATAGCCAGGTGGCTGACTTATTAGCCTGCCAGCAGAAAGATGATGCAAATGAGGAATTTGAACCTTATTTCTAATCAATGCAAGTGTAATTGTTTCCCTAGAACTCTTTTGATCATGCCTTTACTGATAAGGACCCATTCGCAAGGTGAAGATGCACGATGAAAGACCCTGGATCTGTAGAGGTCTGGAGGTTGGAAAATCTGTGGCAGGTCATTTGTTTCTCTCTTGCAACAGAGGGAAGGAGAGAGGGAGGGGGACAGGGGATGGGAGATTACCGCTTCATGAAAAATTTAAATGTGGCTTCATTCTTCTACACCTATAGATTAAAAAAAATACTCATACTTCCCATGTTATTCTTTTTCTTGGAAGGGGGGGAAAAACAACTAGAGCAAACTCTGAATACAGCAATGAAGTCCTGCAGTAATGACTTAGATGTACTTTCCCCCCATTGTATTGCATTCATTCAGATAGATAGATAGATAAATTTACACACAGTAAAATGGACTGTTTTTTCTCCCCGCAGATAGCAATGATCACTTTTTAATGGGACCTTTAAATTTTAGAACCAAATCTTTGTGAAGTGGGTCGAACATGTTTTTTCATTTTAATTTAAAAGTTGTAAAATGTACATAACATAAATTGTTTTATCTTCATCATTTTTAAGGGTGCAGCTGTGGCATTAAGTACATTCACATTGTTGTGCAGCCATTACCACCATCTATGTCCAGAACTTTTTTGTCTTCCCCAACTGAAACTCTGTAGCCATTAAACAATAACTCCTCATTTCCCCCTCCCCCCAACCCCTGGCAACCACTATTTACTTTCTACCTCTATGAATTTGACTACTTTAGGTACCTTGTATATGTGGAATCATACAATATTTGTCCTTTTGTGGCTTATTTCACTTACCATGTCTTCGGGGTTCATCCACGTTATGGCATGAATCAGAAGTTCCCTCCTTTTTACAAAACCGTAATTCAAAAAGACACACGCACTCTTATGTTCATAGCAGCACTACTCACAATAGCCAAGAAATGGAAACAACCTCGATGTCCATCAACAGATGAATGGATAAAGAAGATGTGATACACATATACAATGGAATATTACTCAGCCATACAAGAGAATGAAATTATGCCATTTGCAGCAACATGAAGGGATCTAGAGATTATCATACCAAATGAAGTAAGTCAGAGAAAGACAAATATCATATGATATCGCTTATGTGTGGAATCTAAAATACGACACAAATGAATTTATATACAAACAGACTCACAGACATAGAGAACAGACTTGTGGTTGCTAAAAGGGGCAGGTGTAAGGGAGGAATGGATTGGGAATTTGGGATTAGCAGATGTAAACTATTATATTTAGAATGCATAAAAAGGTCCTACTGTATAGCACAGGAAACTATATTCAATATATTGTGATATATATATATACATATATATTCATATATATGTATATATACATATATATGAATATATATTCATATATACACATATATAACTGAATCACTTTGTACAGAAGAAATTGTAAATCAACTATACTTCGATAAAATAAAAATAAATTCCTTTTTTAAGGCTGAATAATATTCTGTTGTAAATATATATCATTATTTTGTTTGTCCATTTATCCATAGATGGTCCCTTGGGTTGCTTCCACCTTTTGGCTACTGTAAATAATGCTACTATGAACATGAGTGTATAGATACTTGTTTGAGTCACTACTTTCAATTCTTTTGGGTATATACCCAGAAGTGGAATTGCTATATCATATGATAATTCTATGTTTAATTTTTGACAGAGAGTCATAACTGTTTTCCATAGTGGCTGCACCATTTTACATACTTATCAGCAATTCACAAGAATTCTCATTTCTTCCCATTCTTGCCAACATTTGTTTTTGTTTACAATAGCCACTCTAATGGGTGTGAAAATGTACTCTTTTTGGTGTAGAGTTCCATGAAATTTGGTAAATGCACATCATGGAACTCTCACCACAATCCAAATACAAAAGTTTCATCACACTTCAAAATTCTCTGTTGCTTGTTTTAGTCATTCCTTCCCCTCCCCCACTCCCCAACTTGCTTCACCTGAAAACCGTCTCCATCTCTAATTTGCTTTTTCCAGAGTGTCATATAAATGGAGGCATTACAGTATGCATTTTGAGTCTGGCTTTTTAAATTTAGTATAATGCATTTGAAATTCATCCATGTTATGTATATGAGTAGCTTATTCCTTTTTATTGCTGAGTAGAATTCCACTGTGTGGATGTACCACAGTTTGTCTATCCATTAACCAATTGAAAAACATTTGGATTTTTTGAGGCCATACATCTAAAATATTCTTACTGTAAACATTCCCATACAAGTTTTTGTTTGAACATAATTCTTCGTGTTTCTAGGGGTGGGATTACCATGTTAAGTGTATGTTAAACTTTGTTAGAAACTGCTAGTCTGTTTTCCAAAGGAGCTATCTCATGATGTATTCCCACTAGCAATGGATAAAAGTCCTGGTAGCTGCACAGCCTCACCAGAACTTGATTGGGTCAGTCATGTTAATGTTAGCCATGGTAAAATGTGTGAAGTGATATCTCATTGTGGTCTTAAAGAATATTTCCCTAATGAGTAATGGTGCTGCGCATTTTTTCATGTGCCTATTTGCTATTAGTATATCTTTTTTGGTGCAATATCAAAACCTTTGCCCACTTTTAAATTGAGTTGTTTCCTTTTTTTTCATTATTTTTTTTAAAAAAATGATTTACTGATTTTTAAATTAAATTTGTAGATTTGTACAATGATTATTATCATCTAGTTTTATAACATTTTCATTACTCCTGAAAGTTCCTATGTGCCTGTTGTTGAGTTTTGAGAGGTACTTAGAAAAAATATTCAGATGTACTTTTAATTTCCTTATGAGTGCCAAATTCTACTACAAGTTTTTTTTAATTTTATTTTTTTATGCAGCAGGTTCTTATTTAAATTATCTATATTATACATATTAGTGTATACATGTCAATCCCAATCTCCCAATTCATCACACCACCTCCACCACCCCCTGCCACTTTCCCCCCTTGGTGTCCATACGTTTGTTCTCTACATCTGTGTCTCTATTTCTGCCCTGCAAACTGGTTCATCTGTACCATTTTTCTAGGTTCCACATATATGTGTTAATATGCGATATTTGTTTTTCTCTTTCTGACTTACTTCACTCTGTATGACAGTCTCTAAATCCATCCATGTCTCTACAAATGACCCAATTTCGTTCCTTTTTATGGCTGAGTAATATTCCATTGTATATATATGTACCACATCTTCTTTATCCATTCATCTGTAAATGGACACTTAGTGTTGGAAGATTTTTGATCACAGTTTCAATTTCATTGCTTGTGATCTGTTCATATTTTCTATTTCTTCCTGGTTTAGTCTTGGAAGGCTATACCTTTCTAAGAATATGTCCATTTCTTTCAGGTTGTCCATTTTATTGACATAGAGTTGCTTTTAGTAGTCTCTTATGATTCTTTGTATTTCTGTGATGGCCATTGTAATTTCTCCTTTTTCATTTCTAATTTTATTGATTTGAGTCCTCTCCCTCTTTTTCTTGATGAGTCTGGCTAAAGGTTTATCAATTTTGTTTATCTTCTCAAAGAACCAGCTTTTAGTTTTATTGATCTTTGCTATTGTTTTCTTTGTTTCTATTTCATTTATTTGTGCTCTGATCTTTATGATTTCTTTCCTTCTACTAACTTTTGGTTTTGTTCTTCTTCTCTAGTTCCTTTAGGTGTAAGGTTAGATTGTTTATTTGAGATTTTTCTTGTTTCTTGAGGTAGGCTTGTATTGCTATAAACTTCCCTCTTAGAACTGCTTTTGCTGCATCCCATAGGTTTTGGATCGCCGTGTTTTTGTTGTCATTTGTCTCTAGGTATTTTTTGATTTCCTCTTTGATTTTTTCAGTAATCTCTTAGTTATTTAGTAACGTACTGTTTAGCCTCCATTTGTTTGTGTTTTTTACATTTTTTCACCCTGTAATTGGTTTCTAATCTCATAGCGTTGTGGTTGGAAAGATGCTTGATATGATTTCAGTTTTCTTAAATTTACTGAGGCTTGATTTGTGACGCAAGATGTGATCAATTCTGGAGAATGTTCTGTGTGCACTTGAGAAGAAAGTGTAATCTGCCGTATTTGGATGGAATGTCCTATAAATATCAATTCAATCTCTCTGGTCTATTGTGTCATTTAAAGCTTGTGTTTTCTTATTAATTTTCTGTCTGGATGATCTGTCCGTTGGTATAAGTGAGGTGTTAAAGTCCCCCACTATTATTGTGTTACTGTCGATCTCCTCTTTTATAGCTGTTAGCAGTTGCCTTATGTATTGATATAAGTTGCTTTTTTAAGTGACATTGTTTTCACAAGAAATTTGCTTTCACGGCTTAAAGAATAATGGTGCCCAGGATTAGAAAGAATCAAGTATAATCTAGGATAGATAAAAATCTTTAAAAGAGAATTCAGGAATTTTCAGTTCTTGTTTTCAGCAAGAAATAAAGCATTATATAAGAGCTCTGGTTAATGTGTCCTGAGTAGAGTTGTAGATTTAATCAGTCAATCTTAGTAACTATTGACTGACCTCCTGTACACCTCAGCACTGTTCTAGGTGGTGATAACCAGAACTCAGTCCCTGCCTTTGGGAGGCTTGCCTTCTGGGAGAGTGAGATAAATATTCAAGCATGCAAAAATTAAATCAAAATGACACTAGACCCTGATCAGTTCTGTGAAGGAGTTAAATTAGGCTACTGTGCCATTTAAAGGAAGCCTCCTGGGGGAGCTGAGACTGAAATGGGCTTGGGGAGGTAGACCTGGGAGGAGCTGGAAGAAGGAGTAGGAAGCATAGGCCCTGAGAGTAGAATGGGTTGGTGTGTTTGAGAGGCTGAAAGGGGGCACTGAAGGAGGGTGGGAGTGGAGGAGGAGGAGAGAGGATAGTTACAGTGGGAACCAGAGAGTTTGGATTTTATTCTGGCTGAAATGGGAAGCCATTGGAGGATTTTAGGCAGAGAGTGACGTGGTCGTGATTGAATTTTGCTTTAGAAATATCCCTCTGGCTATTGGGTGCCTTGGTTGTATGTGGTGGGGATGGGGAAAGGAAGCAACGGAGGCAGGGAGACCATTAGAGTAGTGAAGGTATGTGTTCTTCATGGACAGGTAGGTATTGCCACATTTACCTTTGTGATTTCATTTAAATATGATGAAACTGTGTTATTTAATGCTCTACATCAACAAAGGCCCACTGGACCAAGGCTGTGATTTGAAAGAAAGTAGGACAGCTGCCATAGAAGAACAATTCAAGAAAATAAGACTTTTCAATGTAGAATATATGAGACAGTGGTAATCTCTTTCCTATGTACAGATACTCTACCAAGTGATTGATCATCAAAGGCAGTTGAGATCTTAGCTTACCAGCTATGTAACTTTTGATAAGTCCTTTTTCCCTCTTCAGAGCCTCAGTTTTCTCACTTTATATATAGAAAAATAATACCTGCCTCAACCCTGGGCTGTTGTAAGGGTGGCCATGTGTGTAGGTCATAGACCCCTCATTATCATCATCTGTGGTTCTGTTCGGATGTTTCGAACTGCAAGTAACAACCCATCCCAACAGCCCATGAAACTGCCTTAAAGGATAAAGAGTTTGTTGGCTTAAGTAACTGAAAGATTTATGTATAATGTGAACTTTCAGGCACTGTTTGATTAGAGGCAGGCTCCATTTGTCCACCCCCACCCCAATATCCCCCTGGCTCTATCACCCTCTAGGAGTTAGCTAACCTTCAGTCTGGCTTTGCCTGTAGTAAAATAAGGTCAGTGATCCCAGGTCTCTCTGGGGACATCAGACTCTTCAGAAGCGGACAACACCTCCCCTCTCTCGTAGGAAGCCTTGGCTTCATTCTGATTGGACCTTACTGTGGTTAGTGGAATGCAAGAGGATGGGATGCCATTCGTTTGTGCCAATCAGTTCCTGTTCCTAGAGCTGGGCATGGGATTGATTCCACCCACATCTCATGACAGCTACATAATTGAGTGATTTGGACAGCAAGAAGATAACACAGATGTTCACTACAGTTGTCTCTGTCATCGATCCAGTGACAGTAGAATATGAGAATGATTTTCTTTATTTTGGCTGGTGTCTTATTTATGCTGGACTCCATCCTCCGGCCCCCCCCCCCTTAAAAATTATTTACTGATTACTTACATGAAAAATAGGTATGGTATCATGTCAGTATGATGATCTGGGACTGCTTAATCTATTTGGTTAATAGAAGAATCCAAATCAATTAGTTTAGAAGGCAATTCTAATAATTTCTCTATTAGAGTATAATTTTAGCTTTATGTGAGATGATTATGGTTTGGAATTACCCATGCTGGTGGAGTTTACATTGTATGAAGACTACCAATATATCTTAATATGATTTATAGACAGAATCATGTTTCTAAGCACCCGGTGGCAGATACTTTATAATTTGTGTTTTGCAAATTTTGGTTTTTTGACCAATCTCCATGTGCTCTTCCCTAATTTTTCTTGTTTGGCTGTGTCTGTTCCACAGTGATGTTTAGAAAAGTCATGAAGAGAATTGCTACTTTAGGGTGTGGTAATTAAACAGCCTGCATTTAGTTCATTTAGTTATTGAAATGAAATAATAGTTAATATATTTTCAAGTGAATATAAATACAAAGTTTATTGAATTTTAATAAATAAATTTTGAGAGATTTATAGTTTGAACATAAATACAAAGTATTGGATTTTTAATAAATGATTTTTGAGAGATTTATAGTTATGAGAATAATTACCATCTATTTTGGACAAAGTTATCGAGAATCCATTGTTCACGGAATCTCATTTTGACATGGTAAAATATTATCAAGGAGGTAAAGTATGAAAAGCATCCTTTTTTAGTTTACGTGCCAAAAATCTGTCTTCTGTTTGAGTTGATTCAAGAGTTATAGGACTTGAATGTAACACAGTGAACTTCTTGTTGAATTTTCATTTAGCATGTTCATATATTATTGAAGTAAAGATTTGTGGTGCCAGTCCCAAAATATCTGACGTTGAATCAAGAGATGGAAAGCCTGCTAACATAACCGCCATTGTTCCTCCATCCATTCTTTTAATCCACTTAAAATGTGCATACAATCTATCAAGCAGTATGGCTTATTCAGTAATTTTAGGTACCTTCCGTTTCATTAGAATTTCATTTTTATACATTGGTTCTCTTGGTTATGAGACTAAGATCAAAACTGTATAGACATTGGACTGTTTCTTTTTTTTATAATGGAGAGAGTCTTTTTTTTTTTTTAATTGTATTTATTTTTTGGCTGCGTTGGGTCTTTGTTGCTGTGTGGTCTTTCTCTAGCAGTGGCGAGCGGGGGCTACTCTTTGTTGTGGTGTGCAGGCTTCTCATTGCGGTGGCCTCTCTTGTTGTGGAGCACGGGCTCTAGGCGCATGGGCTTCAGTAGTTGCAGCACATGGGCTCAGTAGTTGCGGCATGCGGGCCCTAGAGCACGCGGGCTTCAGTAGTTGTGGTACGTGGGCTCAGTAGCTGTGGAGCACGGGCCTAGTTGCTCCATAGCATGTGGGATCCTCCCGGACCAGTGATCAAACCCTTGTCCCCTGCGTCGGCCACAGGGAAGTCCCGGGACTGTTTCGTCTTAGTTTTCTCATCAGATTAGGATTCTATAGATGCTTTTTTCCCTCAAAACATTCATATCACTACATAACACCTTTTCAACTTAAGAAATGATTCTTGCAGCTGAACAACTTAGCCAGGAAAATTAAGTGAACGATGAAATAAGTAATCCTTCATTTCACTATATTTAATGTCTACTACTAGTTAGGCGTTCTCGTAGATGTTGAAGACAGGAGTCAACAAAATACAATCCTGCTTGCCTAGAGCAGACATTCTACTGGGGTGATTAGCAAGCAGGCTGGGAACAGCAGGGAGACAAGGGTCAGTTCAGGGAAACTATGTGAATGCACTGGTCAAGGCTTCTGCCTGGTGGATGGGGATGGGTCACGTGGCCAAGAGGAATTGTCTGAGGGATTAAGTCTTTTCAGGCTAGTCTCTCCCAGGCCGCATTTCTTATTTATGGCATTTTTAGAAGACTCACAAGTGGCCTGTAAACAATTACTATGCTTTTACTCTTCCTCTGTGTGTTTCCTATAAACCCTTCCCTTGGATTTTTCTTTTTTACAACTCAGCTGCCTGGGATTTACCTCATTCTCCAATCTCCTAGCACTGTCTTGACAGGAAAGGGAATGCTTACCTTCCTGTAGGCTTTGTGGATGTGCTTCAAACTAAAAGTGATTTTTAAGTAGCAGAGGTGCTCCCAAAGGTGGCGAGAGATGTGAATAGTTCCAGCGATCCTCAGTTTACAAACAGTCTGCCTTCCAAAGCTCATTTTGAAGCCTGTTGTTTAGAACAACATTCACCCAGAGAGATTATAAAAGCAGACCTAGTTCCCAGGCCAACTCACAAAAGCCTGTTTGGAGAAACTGGGATTTTAATCCAAGCTTTCTCACTGCCCTTCTGAGCCTCAAGTTCCTCACTGTAAAAATTGGGGGTACATTCCTAATTGTTGTAGGATTATAAGAGAATATCTGGCACAGTGCCTGATGCCAGAGGTCTCACAAAGTCTTAGCTTTTCTTTAGGAAGGAAGATGTTGCTGTGTCTTCGAATTTCATGTTCCACCCCTCACTTCTAGATTTTTTGAGCAGCAGTGAGGGTCGTGGGTGTGTGTGGAGCTGAGAAATGAGTAGGATAAATCGTCTGCGTTAGTAAGGGCAGGGAAGAGGAACGTGTTAGAATATGATTAGCTACTATTTATTGAACGTTTACTGTGCACTATGTACTGTGCCAAGCACAGGTTAAGTTTTGGCTGTTTTTATTTAACTCAGACATAAGCCAGTGGATCAAGGTTTGTTGCCAAAATGTCTGTTCTTAATAGCTTTAGCCAAAGTGAGTGGTTCTTCAGGTACAAATGGCTCTACTCAGCCTCTGCCCACTTCTATATATTTGTTTTCCATTTAGCCCCTATCTGTAGATCAAGAATAACTATCTGGGGACATTTTTGTCTGTCACCAAGCTGTTTCAGCAAAAAGGAAGATGCTTTTCAAATTCCCAAAGGGCAGAACAGCCTTCTCTCTGGTACCGCAGGCCTGACTGGGCCTGGTTTCCTCTCGAAATGTCTCCCTGTGATGTTGTAACTTAAAAGATGGAGGGCCGTTTGATCCAAGCCCAGGATTTGTTGGCTACAGGGTTTTTGTTAATAGAAAACACTCACACACCTCTAGGGGGGAGAAATTAAAGCACATACTTCTTCCTCTTTGACCTTCGAACCCTTGCCATTTACATCAAACACTCGCAAAGAGGGAAGGCTAAATTAATAATCTGTGATAGTTCCCTCTCTAACAAGGCTCACTTTAAACTTGGCATTTTCTCCTCAAACTGATGAGTTTCTATCTTCTCAGAAGATGTATGTGCCCTTCAGACATCTGAGGGGCGGCAGTGCACTTTGTGGGAAGTACAGTGCTTTGCTAACACCGTGTTCTCCATTCGGCGAGTTTCAAAAATACTCTGTCTTTCAAGAACAATTACAAAGTGGTTGCACAAAGACTGAGTGACTTGGCTTCTGAGCCTCAATTTCTTTGTCTGTAAAATGGGGAGTACTAGCTACCTCAAAGGACTGTGGTGAACATCAAATAAAAGCATGTACCTCGGAGTGTTTTGTATTGTGCTTTTCAGATTTAATCTCTTATACTCGGGGTGTCCGCAAATGGTAATGGGAATATAGGTGCAGAGTAATATTTTCTCTTTTATTTATTTAAAAAACTTTAAAAAAATGAAGTATAATTGATTTACAGTGTTTTAGGTGTATAGCAAAGTGATTCAGTTATACACACACACACATATTCTTTTTAAGATTCTTTTTCATTATAGGTTATTACGAGATATTGAATATATTTCCCTGCACTATACAGTAGGTCCTTGTTTATTTTATATATAGTAGTGTGTATCTGTTGATCCCATATTCCCAATTTATCCCTCCCCCCAATATTTTTTCTTTTAAAATGTAGGATCCAAAGCTCCTGCCCATTAATTTTCAGTAAACCTTCAACACTTTGAGATCCTTATGTAACAGTAAAAGATGAAATCTAGAAAATTTTGCTTAGAAATCTTTAAAACAGTAAATAATCAAACTTACAGTCCATAGAGGCCAGTGTGATATGACTATAATGTTAATAATGCCTTAAATTTATTACCCTGCTTCAGGGCTTGGGCAGGGGTTGCTTTCAAATGGTCCAAACTATAAACGTGCAGTCCATGAATGTCAAAGCCCTCTATACAGAACCCAAAGCAATGGGAAATGAGGTTCCTTTCTTCAAAGACTGCCCCCTCTTTTAAAAGAAATTATTAATAAAAATGAACGGTGAGATACTAGCTTTGTTGTATTGAAATCATATACTCTCTTTGACTTCCTTAAGAGATGTTTCCTTAGTTTTCTTGCTTGACTAAAAGTGGTTTGAAACTCCAGAACTCTCATATTTCTCCATGAGTTTAAAAAGAGTGGGACAGTTTTTTTAGAAGTTCAGGATAAAAAATGAAAATTTTTTTCATCTGGGTAGGATTTTTCACTTGGGAGAGAGAGGAGGGTTGAAGAAGATATTCTATAGCTGCTGTATAAACACCCTGTATTGGGGGGATTTTTTTTTTTTTTTTCCTTTTGGGCCACGCTCTGTGGCCTATGGGATCTTAGTTCCCCGACCAGGGATCGAACCCGCGTCCCCTTAATTGGAAGCGTGGTGTCTTAACCACTGGACCACCAGGGAAGTCCCTGAGGGGATGTTTTATCTTTAGTGAAAGCCACTGGAAATCTTTGTTGCTTGAGGAGTAAGGGCATTTTTATAACTTGAGAAACATGTAGGGAAGGATAACCATTATTCTGATACCATGGAGTTGGGTTCTTCCATTATTTTCTTAGAACAGGCTTTAGACAAGCGACTCTGGCCTCCATGTCCCCTTTCCCAGCCTTTATCCATGGGTTCATACGAGACCTCTGGACAACACCAAGTGGACCCTGGCTGCAGGTCCCTCCAGGCTCATCTCACAGGAAGGAGTTTTCCTGCTCATCGCAGGAGGTAACTTTCCCCTGTCTGAAATCCTTCTCACACAGGAATAGTAGGCTTCCTTTTGTGGCGTACTCACTGTTTCTTTAGCGTTAACAGGAGTGTAGAAGACAGCACTCTGCTGGGACTTCCAGGGTGTGCTGTGCAGTTTTTTGCTGGAACGAATACCATCCTCAGTGCATGTTTTGTTAGCCATGTGCAAGGCTGATGAGTCATGGAAGGCATGGGGTGAAGAGAACACTGGGCTTGTCCTTGGGGACTCAGCTCTGGCACTGCCTTCTCTAGAAAGTGGTCTGTTTTCTTACAATTATATTTGGGTTGAGTGCTGCCCCGATGTGACCCCTTCAAACTCTGTACTTGCCCTTGGGTGCTGCATATGTGAAGGAGCTAAGTCTGTTCTCCCTGAATCCTCAGTACCTTGCAGAGTGCCCAGAATAAGAGCAGGCCTTCAGTAAAAGCTGAATGAATGAACTCAATACCTTGCAGAGTGCCCAGAATAAGAGTAGGCCTTCAGTAAGAGCTGCATGAATGAATTTGGAAGTAAAGACCCAGGGCTCCCCCTTACTAACCTCTCTGGGTCTGTTTCTTTATCTATAACATGGGAGTAAATAATACTTCACAGAGCTGTTAGATCAAATGAGCTGTCTCTAAAATCCCTTTGTGAATTATTTAAAAATTAACATATTATAGAAGTTCTTTCTTGTGGGAAAGATTTGTTTTATCTTTTTATATATCTAGATAAATAAAAGGACATTCCACTTATTACTACGGGTGGACTTGTTCTTTGTGTAACAATTTCATTCTCCTCCAAGAAGAGGTAATTATGAAGAAATAATGAGGTGAAAAACGTAATCATTCATTAAGCCAGTGATGGCCCATGAGTGGTTTAATAACTTAAATATATAGCTGGACACCTCACTTATAATGTTATATATTCTGTGAAAATGTATCATAAGTTTTATAGGAGCATTACTTATTACATTTTTACTTGCTACTTCCAAAGATTTGAAGAGTACAGATTACTGGAATTGTCATACCTGTCTCATGACGTATACATAGGGAGGAATACTTTGAACGTGTTACGGCCCACAGCTGGAAAATATGAGAACGCAGGCGTAAGAAAGGCGTTGTGTGGATGCCAACCAGCTCAACCCTGGAGCTGCAGCAGCCTTGTTGGGTGCTTTTGTCTATACCTTCTTTTCCCCTGGGAATTACCAAGGACGGGGAGGCCCCCTGCCACTAATTTTAAGTATTCCCTTCCCTCTGACACACACACCTTTTCTCCTCCCTGCAGTGGGTTTAAACACATTTTGTGGGTGCTAATGGCGTGAGCTTGTGGTCCTCATAATCTCCTTACAGAAGCGTATGCATGGTAAGAGGCCGTATTTAATAGACTCGGCTGCTTCTGTGAAAGAATGCTTTGTGGAAGAGAGCCTTTGTGTATTTCTCCATCTCTCTGGTTCCTGGGGCACTTCCCAAGTCTCTCTGACTCCCAGTGGTGGGGCTGGAAAGGACCTACTCCAGAATAATGGGAGAGAGGGTTGGAGTGGGGGAGGGAGGAGGCGGAGTGATGGAATGCAGAGACCCTTGGTCTTGGCACTCCAGAGCTGAGCATCTTAACATTTTCTCTTCTTCTTACCCCCAGCTGGGGATTTTGCATTTTCAATGAGGGCCCCAGTATCCTGAGCTCTAGTGAAAGTGGATCACTTTAAGCCTGCTACAATGGTAGCTTCTTATCCTCTTAGTTAATGCTTTAGATAACTTTTCTTTTAGACCAGGTAGGGGTTTGTGAAGTGGCGCAGTAGTTTTGACTTTGCCTGGGAAGACACATGAAATTTTCTCAACTTTTCCAACTATCTTTCTTTCCCTGCTTTCTCTTCATTGAAGGGCATTTTTACATTCATATTTGTGGACAAGTCAAGCTATATTAGTGACATATCATGAGCAGTTGTCACAGAGACGATATACGTGTAAAGGATAGCAGTTTCGAGTTCCCAAACAACAACATCCCAAAGCTTTTTTAGACAAAGGATTTACACTTTCTTTATTCTTTCAATTTATTTTGTAAGCTCAACTCTAGAATTCAACCAAGTGGAAGCTGCTTTTATTCACTCCTTGTTACCTACCAGTAAAACCACAGGGATTGTGCCTGGTATTTTTTTCCTTTCCTAGCAACTTAAGGAGCTACATCGCCTAAGGATGACATTTTATTGGTAAGTATGACTTACAATAGTGCACGTTTTAAGGGCACCTTTTATATGCCAGATATTATACTAAGAGTTCTATTATAGGACTCTATTATAGTTCTATTATAGAATAGAGTTCTATTTCGAATGCAGACAGTTACTTCAGAAAGAGTAAACTGACTTGTCCAAGTTTTGAAAGTCACAAAGTGGAAGAGGTTAGATTCAAAACCGTCTCAGCTTCTGCCTGAGACTTAAGTTAATCGCAATTAATTGATCCAGCATTTAATGAATGCATTAATATTTGCTGTCTGCATAAATCTTGTTTCTAGAGAATATGGGAGTGGGTTACTGGAGAAATTAGCATTACTGTAGCTCAGTCAACAGGAAATGTTGAACAGATCCAGTGGTTGAAGACATATTTGTTTAGTTCATTCCTCTGTCTCAAGTAGGCATGTATGGGAACCCCCCTGCTGCCACCCATTGCTGGAGAGAATAGAATGTATATAGAAATAATTTGAAAACTGGAAATGGATGCAAATGTAAAGTGTTATTGTCATCATCATTAGGAAAAAGAGAAAAGGAAAGGGAACTTGAGGACACAATGCCAAATTCTAGTCTCAGACATAGTATACAGTGTCTATCCTGTATTCTGGAATTCCTTCCTAATGTGTTAAGAAAAGTTCTCTTGTGTAATCTTAAATTTATTTCTTCTTGGCCTTCTCTGTTGTCATTATACATAATCTCTTCATATACTTGAAAGACTGTTATGTTCTCTATTATCTTCCAAGTGATTACCGTACAAAAGGGTGTGCCTTGTGTACTTGATCTCTAGGACCTGGACTGAGGTTGGTAGAAGGACTTTGTCCCTCAGTTGTTGACTGGGAGAGAGATGGAAAGAGACACTTGGACAGAAAGAGGCAATAGTTTCCATTTTATTTGACTCAGATGTAAGACAATTAGCTTTTTTTTTTTTTTTGGACCCATTTTAAACCTAAGTTGCTATAAGTTTGCAAAGCACCCCTAACACCGATGTACCCAGATTTCTTCATCTCAGCTTAGTTTTCTTTCCCTTCTTTTTCCATAAGCTTATTGCTGGGTCTCCATCATCTCCATTTCTTCCTAGGTTTTTCTTTCATGAGGAAATACAACAAAAGTTGGAATACCTAAACAAATTAAAAAAGGAAAAAAACATGCATAGACTTCTCTCCCTCTTTGTTGGCTGAGACCTTGGTAGCTGTATTTTAGTTTTACTGTAATGTATTTGAATAGCTTTGAGTGTACTGCCAAAGGCAAGAGGGCACTTAATACCTTTGCATTTTATAATGGTTTGTTTGCCAACCTGGCTGATGTCCCAGACAGTACATCCTAAAACTTGGGTGGTTGTGAAAGTGACTTAGTGTTTGGTACTTGTTTGAACTACTTTAGACCTATTCTTCGAAACATGTGGGCTATTTCACTCCTGCTAATAGGCTCAAGATTCTATAAATGATGTCAGGATTTTGCAAAATCGCCTCACATTATACTTATTGAAAATGTTTTGGCTGATACTTTTAGCTTGTATTATTATCGTCATCATTATTACTGTTAGCCAGCCTAGAATCGCTAAGAGGTGGTGTGCAAGGGAAATCTAGCGATCTTTGCAGTAGGAGACCATATTCTACATCTGGTGGAGCCTTGAGCTAATTGCTTAACCTCTCTGTGCTATAGTTGCCTCCTGTAATCTACTAGATACTTTCCCAGGTCTACTTTTCTAGCATTACGTGCTAACTCAAAATTTCCCAACCTTTTGCAGCCAAAAGCATCACATTTAGGTGCTTGTCATACTTGAAAATTACAGCTTGCAAAGTTCCCTGACTTTGGGTGAAAATGGAGTGGACCATAGTATAAATCCTTGTTCCTACCGTAACAAGGATCTTAATCGTGGAGGTGGTGTAGTGGGAATTGAGAATGAGTCTGTTAGAGGGATGAAGTGAGTCAGTCTCTTCCAGCTGAGCCAAACTCGGAAAGCTTTATTTATGGGTCAGTTTTCGGGTCAAAGAAATCATATGACATGGACTACCTTCCTATGGGATAGTTGTGCGTGGAAGCCCAATTTCCTCAAAACCTAGATTTTCCTTAGAAGTTGCCTCCAAAGGGGAAAAAAAAAAAGCTTTGCCTAAGTGGTTTCCTGTCCTTAAGGTTTCCATGGAGAGAGCATTTTCAAGATTAAAGGACTCTAGCTGTCATTTTTAACCTGAGGGGTCTTAAGATTTATGTTTCAAAGCAGGGTGGAAATTTACTTTTAGTTGTGTTCCCTGCCCCCCCAAATCATGTGTGTGTTTAGGCAAACTTACTTTTTCTTCCAAAATGCTGAGTGTAGGAGTAATCAGCCCATGGCTACTGATTAGTTATTAGCTTTGCAGTAAAGAGAGAAAGAAAGCATCTGATTTTACAGTGCCTCTATCCTCACAAAGATGGCTGAGCTTTTTTCTTTCTGTTGGCTATAATGCTGCAGGGCTTTGGCCAGCAGCAGTCCTTTGATAGGCCCTTCACGTGGCCAACATTTTCTTAGCCCCTACTATGTGCTCCATAGTGCCTTGGGAGGCCCTGGGGTACACATAGAAAAGGACACAGGCCCTGCATCTGCTTACTGTGCCAGTGGGCTGGGCAAAATCTAAGGGTTCTTCCTAGTTGTGAATTTTTCACTTCCATAATTCTAGCCAGCAGTGGTTGGCAAGGACAATAGGGAAGGGCAGGGAAGGAAACCTTTAGCCAGGAAAAACAGGGAGGCTTCAGAATCTGGTGGAATTAATGTGACGGTTATGAGAACTGAGGCTATTTGGAATCATATAGTTTGGGAAAAAAAGTACCTGGAAAAGAACCTGGAGTCAGCAGACATTAAACCCTGACTTATTCTCCTGATTATCTGAATAGCATTCTAGTAAATGGGTCAGCCCTTGGGGAGAAAATAATCAAAATAACAATAGGATGAACAGGGACAGCAAAAAGGGGTAGGAGGAATTTCCGGGGGCCAGGGGTGAGCATAGACTAGATTTCAAACCCTTTGACAGACCTTCAGGCATTCTAATTTTCTGTAGAAAACCTTCCTCGATTCTTCTAACCCTGGGGAAATATACCTCTAAACAAGACATGCTCAAAGAGCTACCTAATAGACAGTTAGACCAGCGGTTAGGTATAGTACGGAGAGGGCTACCAGAGAAAGCAGAAGGGTCTCCCAGTAGCATCTAGACATTGACTAGCGCAAGCTTTCAACTGACGTAAGTACAGGACCACATACAGTGCCTGGCAAAACACTGTGGTTCATGCATGGGAGCTATTCATTTCTCCTCTTTATTTTCTCACCCTTTGAAATGGGAACACTTTGTTTCATAAGACATTCAGTTTAAATATGTATTTGATTATATTATATTACAGTAATACTCTATATGTCTTTTCATTGTCTTCCTGAGATTTCAAAAGTTACCAAATCTTTATTTTTGTGTGGGAAGGTGCCTTCAAAGTTAATTTCCTCCTTTTAAAGAAGGGGAATCTGAAGCTTGGAGAACTGTGGCTTCTTGCCCACATTTGCTCAGATCACGGGGTCCAGATTAAAAGCCCTTTCTCCTGACTCTTGATCCAGTGGCACTTTAACCACAGTATACCACTTCTTAGTATGTGAAATGTGAAACAAGGTGGGTTTCCAGGCCTCGCCCGCTTTGTTCTCTAGTTTTGCCTGCAGAGTTAATTACTTGATTTCAAATATTTTCTTGGCCCTCTGATCCCTTATCAACTGTGAGGACTGGGAGCTACAGCTCAATTGCCTACCGTGTCATATATTCTTTTTTTTTTTTTTTTTTTGCGGTACGCGGGCCTGTCACTGTTGTGGCCTCTCCCGTTGCGGAGCACAGGCTCCGGACGCGCAGGCTCAGCGGCCATGGCTCATGGGCCCAGCCGCTCGGCGGCATGTGGGATCTTCCTGGACCGGGGCACGAACCCGTGTCCCCTGCATCGGCAGGCAGACTCAACCACTGCGCCACCAGGGAAGCCCCCATATATTCTTGAATAAGGTGTCGACTACCGTGCTAGGCTGACTTAAGAAAGAACAATAATGGTTTATGTGAATGTACGTTGAATATTCCACTCTCTTTGCAATTTATAGAATGGAGGAATATCTTAAAAAGCATGAATTATTTCAATCTCATTTTACCCAGCCTTCATAGGCTTATTAAATATGACTCACTCCCCAATCCCTTTGAGGTACACATTCCTGAAGTAGTACTGACCATCTCAGGATGGAGAGCATCCTAATCCGCTGACCCCAGCATCCTGTATTGGCCATCTCCAGGTGTCTTAATGTCTCTTGAAGTCATTACAAGCCTCCATACAGGGGTTTTACCAGCTGCCTTTTGTACAACTGCTGGTCAGTTTTCCCAAACTGGGTGATGTTGATGATGTCAAAAGACTTAACCAGTCCTTTGTTTTGGGCTGATTCTGATCAATTTTCTTGACCACTGCCTCAAAGGCATCTAAGCCTCCATAAAATTGCATTTTAACAACCTGAATGACACTCTTCCTTAGTCAGTTGTCATCTTGTGAAAACAATTGGTGTGAACACAATATAAATGACAGGAACTCGATGGCAGAAGAGAAGCCGCAGAGCAATATGCCTTGCATGGTGCTGCACAAGCAAGCGACTCTAGAGAGCCCAGTAGCGCTCCACCTGAGAGCTTAGAGTGAGGCTCTTGGGCAGGAGAGGGTAACACTTGGAGGTTTTATTCTGGGCTCCACAGAGTTTAGGGAGCCCATGAATTTGATGAGAAAAAAAGTATAACGTAAATCTCTAATGGAAATTTATCATTTCTCTTCATTGCGATGTAAACCAGTCTTAATAGTATTAGCAGTACCTGGGGCTTTGTCACGAAAACAAATCAAAGATGTTCCATAACTTGTTGTAAATATCACAGATAACTTGAAATAACATGATCTTCACTACTCTGAAATTACAGTAGTTGCTAGATTAAAGCTGCTAGATCTTGTTGATTAATGTGTTATTTATAGATGCACACGTTGCTGTAGCATCAGTTAAAAACCATTTTAGAGTTGGTGTTCTTGACAATCTTGTGGTTTTATTTTATGCATTTAAACACATGATTCTGAGAAGAGGTTCACAGTTCACTGCACTGTCCCAGGGCTCCGTGACACATAAAAAAGCTAAGAATCCCTGGCCTAGAATAGGCTTAGGTAATGAACGAATCCCTTCATCTCAGTGATATGTATTTCTTGTTTAGTTAATGTCTTCTGGGGGTTGATGTGGCTTTTCTCTATCTTGAGACCTTAGCATCTCAAACTTGTGACTTCCAGGCTTTTGTTGGGTGATGGCACAGGTCACTTTTTAAAATACATACCAGTCATATTTTGGGGGGCATTAATTCTCAGTTAGGATATGAAAGAATTCAGTAATGATCATGTTCCTCAAGGAGGGGTGCCAGTGCAGTGAAGGTCATGGTCAGGAATCCAGAGAAGTCCTCTCCACTCCTTTTCTCTTTGGTGGCAGTTGCATAACCGTTCACATTTGAGTTCCTTGTAAGAAAGGCAGCTGTCAAAACGTGTAAGCTTCCAGCACCTTAGAACCCCGCCCCCGCAAGATACTCCCTTTCTTCATATTGACATACTTGTAATACTGGTAGTAACAGCTTTGAAATGTTCCAACAATGCCTTTAAGGGGTGGAATCCCACATCAGTATCTAGCCTGGCAGCTCCCCTGTTTTGACTTGAGTTTCAAAATCCATTGAGTTTCTTCTCTTTCACTAGTATGAATGATGCCATCTTGAAATCCAGGTGTACACCTGCTCTCACAAGTCACTTCTGGTCAAAGCCCATCGGCCACAGTTGGTCACATGACCCCACCTAACTGCAAAGGAGCTGTGTATGTGGGAGAGCACTTGGGCTGTCCAGTAAGCAGCATACATCTGTTTCTCAGTGGTACGCTTTTCATTGGCCAAAAGGGTTCAACCTTGTATCTTCAACATTGAAGGTACCTAATAAACATCTACATTCTAAATGGTATCCTTGACTGGACATGTGAACAAACTAAACAAAACCCAGAACTGAAATTTCATAAAACCTAATATAGAAGTTCATATACTAATTACAAAGAATTAACCTATTCCTATGTAAATAGTGAGAGTCAGATTTTTATAATTGAGCTACTGCTTACAAATTAAGATTATCTCTTTCCTCCCCCTCCATTATGATAAATAATGTAGAAAGTGCAGTGAGCCCACTACCATTGCATTTTCTAGGGGAAAGAAATTAAAAGTAAAATAGTAAGTTAAGACCAGAATATAAAAATGGTCTGTCTTGATACACTGACTGTATTTCTTGCATTTCTTAGAAGAAGAGGTTGTAACCTCTTCTACCAGCTCCATCTTTATTTTATGTACTGTTTCCCCTGGGATAAAACCAACTTCACTCATCATGACCAGAGGCCTTTAAGTCTGGTTGGTAGCTGTATTCTTGGATTTATTTTAGTCTAGGCTCACTACCTCTTTGAACTGATTTATGCCTTTTTGTGTTGATGCCTTTAGCAGTTAACTTTATATTTTGACTAGTTTTTCTGTAAGAAAATACTATCGGAATGGCTTCTAGAAGTGACTTCTAATTCTGGCAAAAATTACCTCTGGTGAAATTATTTCTATTTGTGGTGTTTTGGGCACATAAAGACCAAAGCATGATAAGTATAATATAAATAAAGACTTTAAAAGATTGCCTGTCAGTACTATTCTCTTAAATCAGGGACTTTCTCCTCGAACGCTGTAGAAAGATGAATATTCTACTTTCCTCAAAGGCTGATGAAAAAGAAATAGTAGGGCTTCCCTGGTGGCGCAGTGGTTGAGAGTCCGCCTGCCGATGCAGGGGACACGGGTTCGTGCCCCGGTCCGGGAAGATCCCACATGCTGTGGAGCGGCTGGGCCCCGTGAACCATGGCCGCTGAGCCTGCGCGTCTGGAGCCTGTGCTCTGCAACGGGAGAGGCTACAACAGTGAGAGACCTGCGTACCGCAAAAAAAAAAAAAAAAAAAAGAAGAAATAGTAGTGATTTCCAGTTAGAAATTATCAGCTTCACCTTATTTTTAATAAAACGGAGCCAGTCTCTTAGGGGCATAGATGTAGATTTTGAAAGAGGAACTGGGCAGCATGTATGAAGCAACTAGGAGAGAAGTTGTGGACAAGCTTGGCCTAGATGGCTCTTTGCTGGTACTGATTAAATTAACTCAGTGACTTAATGACAAAGCAAAGGTCTAGAACTCAGGTGTCATTGCTGAAAGATGTCCTTTTTTCTTCTCCATAGAAATTGTCCAAATAGCAAGCTGGATGTAAGTAACATAAGGCTTAGCTTACTTTAATAATATTTAAAGTTAGTTTGTTCTTGGATGTTTCCCCAGTTGTCTTCCTTTTTTCAATCTAAGAAAAAGCAGCAGCACAAATACTACTTCCTCATTTGGAATAGAGAAGATATATAACAACCTAAACAGGACAGAGAGTATTGCAAGTGGGCTCCTTTCCCACAGTGGAGCTGTGAACTTATCCTGTAATGCACACTTCATTGCTGTCTTACTTGAGCAAATCCTCCTGAGTCCTAAAATTGATTTGTTGTATTGCTTCCACGTTTTTTGCCAACAGTTATTTAGACAAAGCTGAAACACATTAAACACCGGTTGAGTTCCCCATTGTCCTGTCTGGCACTCTGTTTCCATCCACAGTGTTCACTGGTGTACATTAGATCACTAAGGGGCTCATTATTACTGAATTCCAGCCAGGACTTCATTTCCTAAACACATGTGCTTGCCTGGTATTGCTTGTAGGCCTTAAGCTCTACTTTTCCCTCGTGTATGTGAGCACGCGCACATGTTTTTTGCAGAGAATAGATAAAGCAAGAAATCTTTTTAGATTATATTACAATTTTTGTTTCTGTTACACATTCCCTTATGTTGAGGGGATTTTAGGCTGAAGAGGAGAATGCCAGCTCTTCTCTAGCGAATGTCAAAATTGGGGGAAAGCAGAGTAAGTGAGGAGACGTGAAGATTTGTTGGAAGTGGAAGAGAATGAACAAGGTTCACTACAGTTAAAACCACTTAACCTATAGTTACTTTTCCCAGACCCAAGTGAGAGCCTTAAAACTGGCCACTGAATTATGGAAACTGAACTGAAAAAGGCTTTGGTTCATTGCATTCTGTCAAAGTAGTTTTCCTTTCCCATTTTGGGTGCACTGATCTCTCCATATTTCTTGGTGTTGGTGGGAAGACTCGGTCAAAAATGGTAATTACTTTTTTATTTAGTTGCATGCTCTTCAAAAGGCAACAGCAAGTATTCATTAATTTCCATCTGATAGAGCTGAACTTTTTTTGTGGCTAAACAATTGAAACAGGAAATGACCCGAGATACAGTTTCCATGACACCCTGTCACTTGGATCCAGTTTTCCAGAAGATGAAAGACCAAAGCCGGCTTTTGATAGTGAGTAACTAATTGGACTGGCTGATAGTGGGAGTTTTTTAATGTGAAAAATAAAGGAGAAAAAACTGGAACAGCTGTGTTTTGGTACAGTTGTCTAATCCCCAGATAAAACACTCCAAGGACATTGAAATTGAATAGTGCCTTTAGTTAAGGGGAAGAATCTAAAATCTGTCAAAGCACTGGTTTACTTTAGAGGAAATACAGAATATATTTGTGCGGAAAAGCATAAAATAACAACAAAAAAAGAGAACTTTTACAGAGCCAAGATACTAAATGGTGCCTTTTAGAAATCATCTTTGTTGATGCAGAGTATGATCTCATATTTTTAAGACGTCTTCATGTACTCTTGCAGGTGGAAAAGGAGGTTATCTGCTGGATTACTTTTTCAGTTCACATTTTTAAACATACTCTCAAGTAGAGTAGTAGTTAGGGCTGGTTGGGAGGGACCTAAAATATTTGTAACTTATGTTAAACAAACTGAGATATTGAGTTAGAAATGTTTTTATTGGCCAGTCCCCCCTATACACATAAAATTAGGTTTCAATGGTATTTTGCAGCTGAAGAGCTTCTGTGGAGAATCAAATGTGAATAATCCAGGGACTGGTAGGTAAAATTTCCTGTATACTATTGGGAAGATCATTGGTTGGGAGATTTAGGTACTAACTTCTGGCCTTGCCAGCCATCCCCCCAAGTGACCTGAACCTCTCTTGGACTCTTTCCCTTTCTCCTGTAAATGAAGAGTTTGGAGGTAGTCCTTATAGCTCTGTCATTCTGTGTAGGCCAAGCTTAGACTACTCCCCAAATAGAGGTAACAGTGATGAGCATAACAGGACATGCATATGAAAGGTTCAAATGAAAAGATGGAGAACTGTTTTACTTAAGAGGCTCTGCATCTTATCACAGGAAACATGGTATACATGAGAACTGCTTTCTTATATTTGAATCTTGAGGAACGTGGTCTTTGAGTTAATGAAGTTTCTAGTGATCCTACCTCTGTCAGTTTTTTACAGCCTTTGGATTTACTTGTTGGGCTTAATTCTTTCATTTTGTGTATAGGTGCCTCTCGTTGGTTTCATTTTTCTTTCCCTAAGCAGAAGGGTAAAAACAGATGTTAACACTGAAACACTACTATATTTAAGGAGGCAGGGTGTGGTAGTAGGAACCTCCACCCACCACCACCCCTCATTTATAATCCCTAGCCCAGTGCCTGTCAAACAGAAGACGCCCATTAGACGTTTGGATGGATTGTGAAGACACAGTGAGATGAGGTGCACCAGGAGCACATAGTAGCTGTTTATTTAGTAAATGGAAGTAGCTCTTATTTACGGTTTCATTTCCATGACTTGATATTGAGGCCGTTGGTCCCAGAAAGCAACTCTTTTTTTTTTTTTCTTTGCGGTACGCGGGCCTCTCACTGCTGTGGCTTCTCCCGTTGCGGAGCGCAGGCTCAGTGGCCACGGCCCACGGGCCCAGCCGCTCCGCGGCATGTGGGATCTTCCCGGACCGGGGCACGAACCCGTGTCCCCTGCATCGGCAGGCGGACTCTCAACCACTGCGCCACCAGGGAAGCCCCTGGAAAGCAACTCTTGACACCAAGACTGCTAACTTTTTTTCTAAAAGAAATGTTCTTGTTCATCCAGAAGAGCGTTTCTATTCTGATTGTAGGTCAGATTTCTTCTAGACCTGCATCTTAACTTGTGAACCCAGAGCTCACTTTTTATGACACCACTCAATTTTATGACACCACTCTGGGTGTCCATGCGAGAATAGCCCTTTGTCTTCTCCGGGTCATCTTCCCTAGAGCAGGGGGAAGGGCCAAATTACTGGACAGTCAAGAGCCACTGGTGAGCCCGAGGGCAGGTACTTGCTGTCAAAGCACTGGTTTACTTTAGAGGAAATACAGAATATATTCTGTATATATATATATATATATATATATATATCCAATACAGAAAGGTATTGGAAGTAGCAACCGAGGTGAGGATTCCATAAGATATGCTGGTGAGAGTATTTGGTAAGTGCTCAATAAATGACATGTACATTACCTGTCTGCATCCATGAGAAACTATGGCCTCTGTAATTTTTTTCTTTTTTTAAATTTTATTCTTAGAGCCCAGCACAGCACCAAGCATAGCGTTAAGTACTCATTAAATGCTAAATGAATGACTGTAGGGTGGCAGTTTAGCTCAGATAGGTGAAGCAGATCGTTGGTTCCTAATCTTGGCCTGTTTCTCAGCCAGAGAATCACTGCCACCTGGCACTTAAACAGGCACGAATAAAATAATGACACACCAGTGAAGGACCGCAATTACCCAGCAGTGCAATTCACTGTCGTGTTTTGCGTGGAAAATCCTCTCCCACTTAAAAAAGCGCCTGTTTTCTCCGGTACTCCCCTCAGTAACTTTGGTTTAAAAAATAAAACGCAGGCCTTCCCTGGTGGCGCAGTGGTTGAGTGTCCGCCTGCCGATGCAGGGGACACGGGTTCGTGCCCCGGTCCAGGAAGATCTCACATGCCGCGGAGCGGCTAGGCACGTGAGCCATGGCCGCTGAGCCTGTGCGTCCGGAGCCTGTGCTCTGTCCGCAGTGGGAGAGGCCACAACAGTGAGAGGCCCGCGTACCGCAAAAAAAAAAAAAAAAAGAAAGAAAGATCCTAGGCAGAAAGGTATTGGAAGCTCATTACTTGTAAATTAGTATATATTTCATGCATCCTGCTTTGGAGGTTGCTCCTGATCTACTAGGAGCAAACAGGAACAGACTTTGGGGGTCAAATCTTCTCTAAATTTCTCCAGCCAGAAACAGTTACTTTCACTCTACTCTTTGTGCCTCTATTATACCACTTACCGTGCACTTCTGCCCACCCCACTAGACTAGGTGCTCCTTGAGCCAGGCACTACCCTGCTCATCTTTGCTTCTGAGTTTGAAACTACATGCAGCACAGGCTGATTGCGTCGAACTAATGGGCTGCCTGGTTAATAATGTTTAGATGAAAAGTGATGTTTTTAGGTTTTTTGCTATTCCTTTACTCTGTGGGGTAGAAAAGAGGCATCTTGCATAGACATGGGGAGAGCATTGGCTCAAAGGCCTCTGGGGAAGAGGTGGGGCAAGAGAATGGGGGAACTGGAGTAGGGACCTGCTGACAGCCCAGGAGATAAAGAATGTGGAAACTCAGGTTGAATTAGGAAGATGAGCCAGAAATAGACAAGAATGAGCTTTCAAGGAGCTGGGAGTGAGAATGGAACTTGAGCTCCATTAGGAAATAGCAGAGAGAAAAATGATTTCTTTTTGATATGTCAAAAATGTGATATTAAAAGGAAAGAGCCTATCTTTAAAAGTCAGAAAACTTGAGTTCGTGCCCTAGTATATGCCTGGACGAGTCATTTAAAGTTGGGGCCTCCATTTCTTTACAGTGGAAAAAATCTTCTTTCCAACATATTTTTGTAGGAATTATATAAGAATGCACATAGAAGCATTCTTGTAGTAAGTGTAAAGCACAACACAAACACTGGTGTGGAGGTGGGTGAGAGAGCTTCCTGCAGAAGAAAGAGAGCAGCATTTAGACTCAGAGGACTTGAGAGCACGTGGTCTTTTTTGTGACCTCAGGTTAGCAAGTTAGCCTGTCTAAGCCTCCGTTTCCTCATGTGTAAAATGAGGATAATGCCGACCTGACAGGCCAAGAACATACTCGCGCTGGGACTTTTCTAGAGAACGTGTTTCCGGGATTGGCATTAAGTGTTTGCTACTCTCTCACTTAGCTATGTTCCTACCAACTTCACCATTGTTGTTTCTCTCACTGATCAAATAGTGGGCTAGGTAAGACAGAGGTGTGACTCACAGGGAGAATCATACTCAGTGTCTGACCTGACACTCCCAGGTCTAACACTGATTTACCTCTACCAGACTTAAAAACAAACAAAAACCTCTGAAGTCCAAGACAAACTTCTCCAACCTGGATTAGTTACCTCCCTGGTTCTTCTTTTTATCCTTGAAAAAGGCACTAAGCTCCCAGCCTTTCCTTTGGTGTCTCCCGCCATCTCCCCTCTTAAGGTTCTTCTCCCTCCATGATTGGCTGCTGTGTCTCCCATCTTTGCTGCCCAGAAGACAAGAACAAAGGGAAAAGATCTTTTCTTTTTCTTTTTCCTTTTAAGGCTTTTATTGCTAATTATAAGAGAGAAAGCAATAGAGCATCACAGAAAGACTACCCTGAGACTTTTACAGGACTCAAAATTTAATGAAGTTCATGCTCTCTTTCTCTGTTACCTCATTCCTAACTTATGTGTGTGGATGGAAAATGCTTTCTGCTTTTATTCCTGAGGGCTGGGGCTCATCACCTCTTTGAACTGTCATTAGCAAAGGCCTTATACCTTCCTCCATTGTGGGGCCTTTCATGCTTGTGGTACCCGCCCCTTGTTGCAAGTGTGGAGTTTTCATTTTTTAGAGCTCTTCAGACTGGGTAATAACAAGTTCACGTGGCCTCAGCTCTGTCCAGGAGAGACTAATTGCAAAGCAAATCCCAGGCTGTAATAAGGAATTGTTGAAAGAATACCCTTTTTAATCCTTTCTTTGGCATCAGCCACTTACTATTAAAAAGGTAGGTTTGAATCAACTGAAGACGAATAGCTTTAGTTCATTTATCTTTCTTGGCTTAAAAAAATGGGTAGGAAGGAAAAGGGTCTTAGGGTAAAACACTGAAGTTATTCAGTTATTTTATAAGGCTTTATTTTTCTTTGACCATGAAATTAGCCATAGGGTGCTTTTTAAAGTAGTGAAGTTTTGTTAAATCTCTGAGGATAGAAGAAAAACAATACAATATTATATGTAAATGTGAAGATAAATCTATCAGGTAGATTTTGTGAAAACATCTTTTTTGAAAAATCTAAAATATAAATCCATTTTAATATTAGTGACATTTGCATCCTTTCTCAGTTTAATTAGTACTGGGAAAGATACAGACATAGTAGAGACGAGGATTCTCAAACAAAGACTCTTGGATGTATTTTGTGTTTCACAGCTACTGTCAAGATGTTTGACTTGAGGATTACGAAGGGATGATAGGCTTCAGAAAAATACAATTTTTTTAAAAGGTTGCTGAAAAACTGACAATCTGGATCATACATGCTCTACATACACATACAAAGTCACGTTTATGACAGAATAGTGAAGAGGGATTAGAACATACATTTAAAAAAAACCTATATTTAGGACAAGTTAGGGTGCTTGTTAAAGGTGTTTTTTTTGTTTTGTTTTTTTTTTTTTTTGCGGTTCGCGGGCCTCTCACTGCTGTGGCCTCTCCCGTTGCGGAGCACAGGCTCCGGATGTGCAGGCTCAGCGGCCATGGCTCACGGGCCCAGCCACTCCACGGCATGTGGGATCTTCCCGGACTGGGGCACGAACCCGTATCCCCTGCATTGGCAGGCGGACTCTCAACCACTGCACCACCAGGGAAGCCCTAAAGGTGTTTTTTAAACAAATTTTTACTGGGAGTCAAGAACCAGGAGTCTTGGATGGATTCTCATGCTGGCACTTGACCAGCTGCTTGAACTTGAGCAGGTCAATACCTTCTCTTATCTAAAAAGGAATGGGGAGGTATAGTAGAATCTCTCCCATGGGGTTGTGATGAAGATTCAGTGAATCTTTGAACATTTGTTGCTGTTTTGGCTACCCTGCATCTTAGACACCGTTTTTGAGGATGGACAGATGCTCCTTCTTTCTCCCTGCTCCATAAACGGCTAGGGTGATCAGACAGTTAATGTTTTAAGATGATGGAGAAGAGATTCCAGGGACAGGACAGCCAGGTGTTCATGGTGGCCTTCTAGGGAAGGTGTTTTAGTGATTTGATCTCCTTGGGGATGTTCTCAACTAGCTAACCGTGCTGAGTTCCTGCCTCTTGTTGTGTTTCTAATGTCTTTCTGACATATTCCTTTTCCCCAGTTAAGGTAATTTCTGTCTTGATTTTTTTTTTCTCCTGGTGGTGGTCATCATCCAGCATTGTACAGTTTTCAAACTATAAAAACCAGAAATTGGCAGAGAGGTTGGCCCACTGGGTTTAAGATTCAGATAAATTCAGATAATGTCAAGTGCCCTTGTAAGTCTCTCTGCAAGACTGTTGTATAATTTAAATGAGATATTGCATATTGGAGTGCTGTGGGACCCTGGAAGTTCACATTTGTAACTTGTTATTCCTGGAGGTTCTGATGAGGGGGAAATCTGTGGGATGAATATGGCTGTGGGTATTATTTGGGATTTAGAATGTCAAAGAACGGATACAGGATTTCGAAATGGTTCTGGTCCTTGCATTGGGAGTCCATGTTGAGCCAGAGAATGCAGGACATTTTTCTTCTGCTTATAACTATGTGGTAGGTAAAATGCACAAATACCTTGTGACTGTTCTTATTTTTAGTGTACCTGAGATCTCTACAGGCACTCCAGGACCCTAGAGCAGATAGTGACGGTGTGATACTGCGGTAGGGAGAGTTGAGAGAACATTGCAAATGAAGAAGATTAATGTTTACTGAGCTCCTATAGATCAGGCACTATATGTTAATCTGTTGTTTTTTTTTTTCTCATTTGATGTTACTTTATTTTATAGATGAGGAAATCCTCACTGAGAGAAAGTCTTAGTAACTTGCCCAGTATCAATTAACGATTTGGGGGGAGATTGAGCATTTTTCAGGGCTTTTATATTTCAGAGTCCAGGCTTTTTCCATGCCCTTCAGGCTAGGATAAATGGAAAATTAAAGAAGGAGGTGGAATAAAGAAAGACTTGAGAAGAGAATAGAGGTTACCTAGGAAAATAAACAACCATTAGGTTCCAGACATAGATTATTGAGAAATAAAAAGGTTGAGCTCCATTAGGAAATAGCAGACTATAAAATTGTGAGAATGGAATGGCCTCTTTATGTAAAGGAATAAAGCTCATCGCCCTCTCTAGCTGATAACTCCTGCATTGAAGTGGTCACCCAGCCCCTTCCTGCGATAGTGGTGGGGAACATCTTACTGAATCCCAGGACTTCTTTTGACTCCAAGTTTACCTGTCTACCAGTAACCTCTTAGCAATTTCCAACAGTAATAAGCACTTTGAATTGGTAAAGCTATGCAGCAATGTGGTTATGAACCAGATATCTAGAATTAAATTGCTTTGGTTTGAATCCCAGCTCCTCTGCTTACTAACTGAGGCCCTGGAAAAGTCACATACTCTCTCTAAGCCCTCATCCATACATGGGGGCCACCTCATCCTGTTGTGAGGATCAAATGAGATAAAGCATCTGGCACATAGTGAGGCTTTTTTAAGGGTTTATAAGGTACTGATTGTTATTACTTTCCATAACCCTCTGAGGTAGAAATTATTATTCCCATTTCTCAGATCTCGGAAACTGATGGAACTTCCTGAGAGTCACAGAAAAAGCAAGTGGAAAAGCAAGTGCCCTGAGGTTCAAGGGCAAATGATTCAACTTTTGCTCTTTTCTTCTTAACACTTCCTACCACTCCCCAACTCTGAACAGAGAGAGGGAACCACAGGCCAACTGGAATAACAGGAAAAAGAAAAAAAAATACACCAAGCAGATGTGACAGTCTTGGGCTAAATTCAACACTTCCACACCTCAAATTGCTACACCTTCCTCTTTTTTTCTCCTCAAGAGGAATTTTCTTTTGAAACTGTTATTTCAGTCGTTTGCATTCTCTATTCATCAGCACATGTATTAGGTGTCACTTCATATATTTGTTTTGAATAGCTAATGATAGTCTCTTTGCGGGAGTAGAACTTTGTTTTTCAGTATATGTATGTGGTGAACTTGACATGAGATACAGTTGAGTTTTATTTTCTACCAAGGATCTCCCAGACTCTATCATAATCAGGCCACACTATATATTTTACAAAAGATCAGATACACTTTGTTAGCTAAATGTTAATCTCTGGCCTGTGAACGTTCTTACACAAGTTCATGCCAAAGAGGCACAAATTTCCATCCTTACTGTGTTCTGTTTTTCTATTATCAGTTGCTGTTAACAGATTCTGAGAGCCCGTCTCCAGAGTTCAAACCTTGATTCTACTGCAAGCTGGTTTACTTTGAGTAAGCCACTTGAGACTATGTCTGCAAATTTGTAATAGGCCGTACCAGGGTTCTTCTAGGGCAGGTTTTCTCAACCTTGACGCTAATGACATTACGTGTAGTGGTGGAAAAGGCTGCTCTGTGCATTTTAAGATATTTAACATCTCTGGCCTCTACCCACTAGATGTCAGCAGTTCCCCCTGTCCTCCACCCCCCATCCCATTTTGATAACCAAAAATGTCAAATGTACCCTGGGAGGGGGCAGAATTGACCCCTAGTTAAGAAACACTGTTCTAAGGTAGAATGCTATATGTAAAAGCCTGTTGCAAGCTGAAGAGCTGTGAGATAACTACTAGACATTTTGTGAAATATCTACTCAAGGTAAAGCACTGTGCTAAGTGCTGTGGAGAAAAGGGACTTACAATAACCATGTGTAAGTTACTGTCCCTGCTTCTGAGCCACTGTATAGAAGGAGGTGATACAAGGTAGAATTTGATAAATCTGCAAGGCTCAGTTAATATATCAAAAGCAAGGCAGCATTTGGCATTTGAGTTATACCTTAAGGGTAGAGATGTAAAGGACTCCAAGAAGAAACCAGTGCTTCATTTCTAGTCATTCGATAGGTTGCCACTCAGAAAATGGACATGAGTGAAGTAGGCCTTAAACGTATGCATCAAACCAAAGACTGTATGACCCATCTAAAGGAGGCAGTTTCTTGTCAATTAAAGCCAATTGTTGGTAGCAGGAATGTTAGTCTGGTATTGCCAGATCTTCCAGTTTTTCAAAACATGTTGAAAATCCAGATTTTTGTTAAATGTAAAATTTCCTGAATTTTAAACATTGGCTCAAATTAAAACACCCATAACATTGTGCTGGTCAAACAAAAGACTGATGCAGGTCAAGTTAGCTTGCCAGTTTGCAGCCTCTGGTCCAGGTAATCTTTTCAGGGGGGCCCTTTTCCCATCCTTTCTCTTAAAAAAAAAACTACTGTTGGAGGAAAGGTTAAACTGGTAAGTTCCTTCTTACTGTATCCTATTCATTTCCACCTGTGTTTTACTTTCTCCATTTGAAACTTAGCTATCCAGATAAAGTTTAGATCTAAAGTTTTGACCTAGCTTCAGTAGAATAACATTTTTGGAAAATGTGAGCATCCTTCACTTAAGAATTCTCCAGGGTCTACAGCTAAAAGTGAAACCTGGAACAGTTGCCAGTAAATTCCTTTTGTAGCCTTGGAAATTCAAAGTGATTTATCACTTGGTGGTAATAACTGGAGACCTCTATATACTAGAAAGAAGTTAAGGGTAAAGAGGCCAAAAATAACAAGTATAACCATATGGCTTTTTTCAAGAGGTGTCCATATGGCTATCTAGCTGGAAAGGACTCTTGCCAACTTGACTGTGGGTTTTCTTTTCCTTCCCTTTCTTCCTTTCTTTCTCTCTCTCTTTCTTTTCTTTTTCTTTCTTTCTTTCTTTTTTCTTTCTTTCTTTTCTTTTCTTTTCTTTTCTTTCATAGCTTTACATAAAAGTGTTTTAACTTTAACATTGAAAGGAAGGAATTTCTCCTTTTACTCTACATTTTGAAAAACTGAACTATGGCTGGGGAAGGAATGTTTTTGTAGGCAACAGAGCTAGATTCATAGTTGACCATAGGATTATTGATATTTACCTCTGCAGCAAAGCTATGTGATCGCCCCTATTTATATTCTTTTAAGTATCCAGAGATGGCTTAGTTTTATGATGGTGTCCGAGTTCCATGTCTGACAGCCTAGCTCAGTGTGTCACCTTGATCTCAAGGACAAAGTGTGAAATACTTCATCAAATGTCTTGAAAAATTCAAGGTATATATTAGTTCATACGATTTCTACTTGTAAAGTAAATGACATAATTTGGCCTGATTTGTTCTTACAGAGTCCTTATTTGTCCTTTGTAATTAGAATTAAATAATCTATTTTATATTTATGCTGAGAAAGAGCATGAAGTTGACTAGTTCAAGGGCTGTTGAGCTCATATGTTCTTCCTTGGTCATAATGGAGATATTTTCCCCATGTTCAAGTTTTCCAGATCTCTTTGTTGGCATGTTGGTATCCATGTGATTTTTGTCACGTTACAGGTGGATTTGGGAGGAACACGCATATGCACAACACAGAAGGGTAAAAATTAGGGCTGTACATTAATCTGAATAGTAGGAATTCTTAGACTTTTTTTCTTGTTCTCATAATGAATCCTGAAGTCTCATTAACACAAACTGTTTACAATTTAACAATGTCTACTCACCTTAACTGAACAGCATACCTCTAAAAAATAATTTCCTTGGGGTATACTGTGGAAAACAGAACCAGGGAGCTGTGGAAGTTTCACTTTCAGGTTATAATGAAAACAGAGAGTAAAAAATACAGACCCTACCACTTGGTGTGAGAGACTGAATTCAAATTACCCTGAGAGGTCTCCTCAAACCAGATGCATTTCCAGTCTGATTGGTTTGACATTTGTCTAGGACCTTTGGAATATAAGCTTAGGCAATTAAAAACGAAAATGAGTTTCTGTCTTTGCAAGTTCACAATATCTCAAAGCATTTTTTCCCCTTCTTAAATCATTTTGACTGTTAGTATTTGTGGTGGTGTGGCTTCCTCAAATGAAGAGTGCTATTATGCAACAGCTGTAGTTGTGTTGCCTGAACGCATGCCAGCTCTGTTCAGATTGAGCCGCAGGGACTGCTTGTTAATTCCCCGGCTGCCTGGGTGAGAGGGTAATGTAAAATTAATGTATGAAGAAAGGCCTGTTATCTGACACTATTGGGGGATGCAGGTGGTCTGGAGTGGTGTACAGAAATTAAACTAACATGCTGATCTGTCTGTATTTTTGGAAAAGTGGCTGGGATTCATGGTCCCAACTCTGGGATTCACTGATTTTAATTTAAAAATTAGGAGGACACTGAAATGTCATCCCTTCCCTTGCCTACTTCTACTTCCTAAATTAAAAGCATGTATAAACCCTGAGATTTTGAGATCCTTAAGTCTTTGGAATTTGGGGTATGCTTCATAGACGATGTGTTATAAGAGTTTGTTGATAGGATTCTCACATACAGACTACAGATATCTGAGAAAATTCTTATTTATTCAGGTAGTCATTTTCTTGATAAGTAGCATGTAAACTAGACTGATACTGAACACTTGCAGATTAATTCTAAGCTAAGGATAATGTGACATGGGTCCTTTGTTCAGCAGTGTAGTCCCAATTCTTGCTTTACCTGTCCTTTTCATATTCTTTGTTTTTCTGGTGATTTGGCAATCAATTTTCAGTTCTCTCTCCATTCTCATTTTAGCCAAAGCAGTTCATTTTGGCATTAAGTGTCCTGTGATGTCCACATATCTCTGTGGCATCATTTCTCATGTGGCTCTAGAATAACTGGTTTGCTGACCTGCCTCATCTCTAGACTGGGAGCCTGACTACATAACAGTCCATCTTATTGCGTTTGTAATCACAACATCCAGCATGGTGCTTGGCACACACGGGGTACTTAATAAATGTTTGTTCGTTCACGAACAAACTGAAGGTTCTGTAATTGAAGTGGTCAACACTGGAAAGAAGAAAGAACCAAATAATGAGCCAGGTTTTTTTTTTTTTTGCACTTTCATGAACAGTTCTCATTTAATCCTTAAACCAACCTTGCATAATAGGCATCATTATCCCTGTTTCATCAGTTATTAACCCTGATTGATCTCAGAGCTGGTTGGGAGAATGTCTGGATTTGAACCCAGGTTTTCATCTTCTTGATTGTTATGTTTTTAATTTATTTTATTGAAGTATAGTTGATTTACAATGTTGTGTTAATTTCTGCTGCACAGCAAAGTGATTCAGTTATACATGTATATATACATTCTTTTTCATATTCTTTTCCATTATGGTTTATCAAAGGTTACTGAATATAGTTCCCTGTACTATACAGTAGGACCTTGTTGCTTATCCATTCTGTATGTAATGGTTTGCCTCCGCTAACCCCAAACTCCCAATTCCTCCCTCTCCCTCCACCTTGGCAACCACAAGCCTGTTCTCTACGTCTGTGAGTCTGTTTCTGCTTCATAGATAAGTTCATTTGTGTCGTATCACTTAAACGACACATCCGCTTGATGATTGTTCTTACCGCCATATGACAGGAGGATATCCTCTGATATAGAAATGTTTCTAGGGAAACTTTTTTGTAGAGAATTTTCTCTTGGAATTTACTAGAGCATTTTTTTTGTATTCCAGACCCTTCCCCTAATAAACGCTTGATGGAGTTCCACCAAAAACAAAACCATAGACACTTATCTAGCAGAGCTGAAATGGAAAATAGAGCATTGGAGTTAATTGGAGTCGGAAAGACCTGGGTTTTCATTCTGGCTTCTCTACTGACTAGCAATGTGACCTTGGGCAAGTCATTCATGCCTCAGTTTTGTCATATGTAAATTGGGGATACTATTAGTACCTGTCTCATAGGTTTGTGGGGATCACAGGAGATAATGCAGGTAAAACTCTTGCTATATGTCTGAGACATTTCTCAACAAATGCTACCTGCTGTTGTTTATTAGCACATAGGTACATTTTATGCATTCATTCAGCAAATATTTGAGTGCATACTCTGTACTGGGCACTTTTTTTTTTTTTTTTTGCGGTACGCGGGCCTCTCACTATTGTGGCCTCTCCCGTTGCGGAGCACAGGCTCCGGACGCGCAGGCTCAGCGGCCATGGCTCATGGGCCCAGCCGCTCCGCGGCATGTGGGATCTTCCCGGACCGGGGCACGAACCCGTGTCCCCCGCATCGGCAGGCGGACTCTCAACCACTGCACCACCAGGGAAGCCCCTGGGCACTCTTTTGTCCTACCAGTTCATCAGTTACCAAAACAAAGTCCCTTCTGGCATGGAATTTCCATTCCAATTGTCTAGCAGGGGAGAGCTAGACAATAGACATAGTGAATGTTGGGAAGTAAATTATATATCGTGTTGGAGAGTGTCTAATGCTATTAAATAAAAAAGTAAAGAGGGGTAAGGAGGATTAAGAGAGTTTGTAGGGGCCTCGGGTGGCCTTTGATGTTGCCATGAAATAGTGTATTCACCACGGGCCTGATTGAGAAAATGACACGAGCATATGACTTGAAGGATGTGAGGGCGTTTGCCATGTGGATCTCTGGGAAGAACCTGGCAGAGGGCTTACGGTGAGGGCGAACAGCAAGGAGGCCACGGTGGCAGGAGGAGAGGAAGAGGGATCACTAGGGCTTTAGAGGCCACTGTGAGTAATGGGGAGCCATTGGGGGGTCTTTTTTTAAAATTTATTTTGGCTGCGTCAGGTTGTAGTTGCGGCACGTGGGATCTTCGTTTAGGCATGTGGGATCTTTTGTTGTGGCATGGGCTCTTCTTCGTGTCGTGCTCGGGCTTCTCTCTAGTGGTGGTGTGCGGGTTTTCTCTCTCTAGTTGTGGCGCGCAGGCTCCAGGGCGTGTGGGCTCAGCAGTTGTGGCTTATAGGCTTAGCTGCCGCGGGGCATGTGGGATCTTAGTTCCCCGACCAGGGATCGAACCCGCGTTCCCTGCGTTGGAAGGCGGATTCTTTACCACTGGACTGCCAGGGAAGTCCCCATTGAGGGGTCTTGAGCAGAGAAGTGACATGCTCGATCATCATCGCCGAGCTGCTTCTCATCAGGAGGAGAGACCTGGGCCGTGTAGCTCCTTGCTCCTCTTTCTCCTATTAGCTTAACCTTTTACACTTTAAATATGTGGGAAACAGTGTATTCCACTACCCCAGGGTAGCTGCCCTGCCTACTCTATGTCATTGATTGAACTTGGCAGCCCTGTGGCTGTAATGGTTGTATTCCTTGGGAAACAAAGGAAATGATTAGATCTTAAGAGGGAAGGAAAGTAGAATCCTGTGGTAGCACAGCTTGTGATCCTCTTTGAACAGACTTGATGTCTTCCAGGCTCCCCGTACTGAACCAGGAAACCTTTGTAGAGGATCCTGGGAGGTGTTGGTTGGTTTAGTGTTTTTTAAATGTTTGTATCTCCTTACAGTGAAGAGGATCCATTATGGGATAGGAGGAAGAGCTTAAGTGTAGTAATTTGTCAGCTCATGACCTATGCTTAACTTCTTTCGTCTGAGATAACAGCAGCAGACATACTTTCAACACACACAGGGATTGAAAACGTTTCTGTGCTATGTCTCCAAGGAGAATCAATGACTCTTAAACCTGGCTTTCAACATTCAAGATCATCTTCCACTGTTTGATTTGTGTCCTCTTTTGCTCAACCAAGTTCATATGTAATCTGTTTTTTTAATGCCTGCACGGGAATATGGTGATACTAGGGAATGGTAGATGGGATGGAAGGGGGCTATGATGCAAAATTTAACACAGGACCTCATGGGATTGAAGTCAGAAGAGCTAGGTTCCATGCCTGGCTCTGTCAAAGCAGCTAAGTAACCATGACATTTATGAGTCTGAAGTTCCTCATCTCCGAAATGCATTGAGTTGCATGTGCCTTTTCTACCTCATGGAATAGGAACAAAATGAGGTATACAGATGTCACCAAGTTACTAGAATTTTGACTACAAATGTTGGGAACCATTTTTCTGGTGAAGTCATTGTTTGGGGACAGAGAGGGTGGGACGATTATTGTTTCACCTTTTGTAGAGAGTAGCATGTCAAGCGTGGGCGTTTCTCCACTGCCTCACTGGAGTTGAAGTTTGGGGCTTTCTTTCAGGTTATTTACAACCTATTGCACTCTAGAACCCTAGAGATAAGGGCCTTGACTAGACCATCAGCCTGTACCTTCCAACACACACCCTAACAATATGGTCCTCTGTCTAGTGGACCTACTAATATTTAGCTCCTCACAATACCCCATCTTTCACCCATTATGGTAATTATTTGGGGGTAATTTTGGAGATAGGCATCACTTAATTGAGTTAAAGCTTTACAATTGAGGGGTGACCCATTAGCAGGAACATGTAAAACTCTTATTAACCCTTTGTTACCCATGCGATGGTGGACTTATGGAAGAATTTGCTCAAAAGTCTCAGAGACTCAAGTAGCTTCTTGGCCTGATTGATAAACTTTTTGCCTTCGGCAATGGAAATGTGGGAAAATTCCAGCTTCTAAATAATCTGGGGCCAACAGGTTGAGGCAATGGAACCTTTTGTTTGAGGCACAGCCAGAAATTGCTAGGAGCGTCACATCAGGTACCCTAAGGAGGTCTGATTTCAGAAATGGAAACGTGTGCAACACCTTAGCAAAATTACTCATCTGCTCCAGGCCTCAGTTTCCTTATCTCTAAAATGAAAGCATTGACTAACCTGGTATTAGAGAACTAACTCATTATTATTTCTAATACTTTTAAAACACCGACCAAACTAGTTAAGTCTGAATCGACTTGTTTTTCCTTCCAGCAAAAAGTTGTCAGTGACTGGGATGAATTGGGAGATTGGGATTGACATATATACACTAATATGTATAAAATAGTTAACTAATAAGAACCTGCTGTATTAAAAAAAATAATAAAATAAAATTCAAAAAACAAGTTATCAGTGACTGCCCATTAACCATCAGTCAGATCCTTTGAACAGCTTGAGTTAACCAGAGTTAGTATAGTACTAAGTTGGTACAATTCCAGGGCAAACCAAAAAACTTGATGCTTTAGCTCATCTTATGACTGGCAGATTTTGACTTTTTTTTTTTTCCAAATGGCTCTCAATCATTGCCACCTGTTGTAAACTGACCTAAGCCAATTTGGTTATGCACAACTCCTAGGGTTTTGCGGGGGTTGATTTTGATAGCAGCCAAATTACTTGAGGTGAGTGAGGTTTAGCTACTATCCCACAACCTTGCCACCTGGTTGTAACTAGAGCACGTCTGAGACGTGATTCTGCCATGCGTCCGGACGTTGATTCACAGCCAGACGTCAGCCAGCAGGCACAAAACAGTTCCTGCAAAATCGCTCTGTATGCTTGATAAAGTCCCAGCTCTCTTCCTTTAGTTGCTCTGATCGCCACCTTGCATGGAAACTGCACTCCTAGACCTGACGGCATTCCAGAAGAGCATTCTCTTTTCCTTAATAATCAGCACCAAGCAACTGGCAGTCTTCCAACTGTAGCTGGACGTGAGGTCATTTAGGGAACAAGCCTATCAAGGCTGCATTCTTGGTCATGCAAGGGTAGGGGTTGCTCTAAAATATTTGGGCCAATCCTTGTAACTTGAATATATCCTTCATTTCACCAGTGAGGGCCCATTTCTGACATTTACAGTGTCTGCTCATAAGCCACTCATTTCATCCCTCCCAGCGCAGTCTACCCCTGACATTCACTTTGCTAATTGCCAAAGGGTCTGATGCTGATTAATATGGATAACGGAAGCATTTGCGGTGCCTTGTATAGGCTTCATGATTAGAACACGAGTTGCCTACCCCTGGAGAGGGCCTTCCTGAATATAATGCCAACTGCATTTGAGTTGTAGTTGAACCTGATTAACTCCCAGGTGATGTCGCATTACCTGTACTGAATTATTGCTAAGTGGGCATCTTAACACTGTCTTTAGAACCCCATGGTGGAAACCACTGTTGTTAATGGCACTCTATAGCAGTTAGACTTTGAAACGATTTGTCAGGATTCCTTTGTTCAAAAAGCCTTGCTTAATTTCCACATACTCAGAACCATCTCCTGTCAGTGAGTGGAAAATCATACTAGTTACCATTTATTGAGCACTTAATATGTGTCGAGAACTTTACATACATTGTCTCTACTTATCTTCTCATCTGCTCTGTGAAGCAGAGACTTAGCTCCATTTCATAGACAGAAGACTGAGGCTAAGAAAGAGATGCAGTGGAACCCTTATCTAAACCTAGGTCTGTCTCTGTAGGTTGGGCTGTCCTATAATCCCTACATTAGTTTCTTATTGCTACGTAACAATTACGCCAAACTTGATAGCTTGAAAACACCAGTTTATTATATTGCAGTTTCTTTAGGGCAGAATTCAAGGCATGGTATGGCTGGATTCTCTGCTTAGGCTCTCACTAGACTGAAATCAAGGTGTCAGCTGGGGGGGTAATTATCATGTGGGTTTGGGGGTCATCTTCTAAGCTCACTCATTTCTTTGTGGTTGCAGGACCAGGGTCCTGATTTTCCTTGTGGCTGTTGGCCAGGGACCACTCTCAATTCTTACAGGCAGCTCACTACCTTGCCAGGTGGCTTCCATACGCAGTTTGCACTATGGGTGTTGTTTCCTTCTAGGCCAGCTGGAGCATGCCTCTCTGATTCCCCTTCTGGCACTAGCCAGAGAAGAACTCTGGGCTTTTAAAGGGTTCGTATGATTAGGTTAGGCCCACTGGCTTATCTCCCTTTTTGAAAGTCAGCTGTACCATATAACCTAACCTAATGACAGAGTAAAATGTCAATCCCAGAGATTATGCAGGGCATGTACAAACAGGGGCCAGAAATCTTGGGGCCATCTTAAAATTCTGCCTACCAAACCCTACTCAGAAACTTTGATCTAGAAGGAAGAGAGAGGGAAAGAAAAAGAGGAGCTGGAGCTCTACCCAGGGTGAGTGCCACAGTGGGAGCTCCTAATCACGAGGGATGGTAGGGAGCTACCCGAGGTTGCAGGTGCCTAAATATGGAGACCCAAGGTAATAAATTCCTTGTGCTTCACCGTGACCCCCAACACCATCATACAGTAACAGACCTTGGAATATGGTCTAGGCAAGATCCAAATGAGCCTTAGATGGGGAAGAGGGCTTGATTTCGTAGTTCTATCAGATGGGTTTTGTTTTGTTTCACAGAGGAGTACTTGGTGAACAGGGCAACAGCTTAGATATGATCACAGCTCTAAGAATAGTAGCTTTGGGCTTCCCTGGTGGCGCAGTGGTTGAGAGTCCGCCTGCCGATGCAGGGGACACGGGTTCGTGCCCCGGTCCAGGAAGGTCCCACATGCTGCAGAGCGGCTGGGCCTGTGAGCCATGGCCACTGAGCCTGCGCGTCCGGAGCCTGTGCTCTGCAACGGGAGAGGCCACAACAGTGAGAGGCCCGCGTACCACACACACACACACACACACACACACACACACACACACACAAAATAATAATGGTAGCTTTGTATCTCTAGTGGTCACACAGTGCCTGTAACACAGCCTTTGCATGGTAAACATCATTGAATCGAGGACTGTTGGAGAATGTACGACTACTACTTCCTCATTCAGTGCGTTCTACCTGAGAAACCTACTACCTTAAAAGAAACAAAAAAAATCTCTTAAAATGATAATGTCTTTCAGTTACATAGCACCTGACAATATACAAAGTGCTTTCATAGAAACCATTTTGTCTGATTTTATTTTTAATTGAGATACAAGATACAGTCAAGTGCATAAATCTTAAATGTACAGCTTGATGAAAATTTATATATGTATATCCTTGTGTAACCCCACCACCAAGGTCAAAATTGTGGACAGGACATTTCCAAAACCCCGGGGAGCTCCCTTGTGCCCGTTCCTAATTAATTCCTCTTCCCAAAGGTACCACTATTCACAGGAAGAGAAAAAGGAGACAGAGAGGAAGGAGATCTTGTGACTGTGCAGCCAGGAGAACCCAGATTTCTAATTCCTACTTGTCTCCTCTTTCTTCCAGAAGATACTGTACGCTTGGACCAGAGACCTTCCTAGTAGACCATTTTTTAAAGGCAGCACTACGTTCAGGAATGCCTTCTTGTACAAGATTCTGAAGCACCGACTGGTGCTTTTATATCCCAAATTAGTCGAATCAAACACATTGAGTATTTACAGAATACCATGATAGACATCTCTCTTCACAGAGATTTTGATGCAAGTGGGGAAAGCCTTGTCGCTTCCCCCCTGCAGAGCAAACATTTCCCTTATATCTGGTGGTATAGGATATAAAGAATAAAGTGTTTTATGCTCCAGACACTTCTTTCTATAAGAGGCAGTAAATGAAAAGTTTTGATATTGCCCTTTGGCTGTCTCCTTAGGACTCATAAAAAGCCTTCATATCTCCAAGAGCCATCTGCACTTTCCTTGTCCTTCTTCTGTAGGGAAGTGATGTGTGCTTGACCATGGCCAGGAAAAGCTAGTTAGAAGAGCAGAATTAAGGACTGAAAGCCAGTAGTGCAGGGTCTTTTTCTTTTTTAAAATATATATGCATTTTATTTATTTTTTAACAGCTTTATCGAGATATAATTCACATACCATATAATTCACCCATTTAAAGTATACAACTCAATTGTTTTTAGTATATTCACAAATGTTGGCAACTCTCATCATAATTTTAGAATTTTCCATCACCACGAAAAGAAACTGTGTACCATTTAACTGTCACCATCCTATCCTCCTGTCCCTCTCTTCAAGCCCTAAGCAACCAGTGATCTACTTTGTTTCTATAGATTTCCCAACTTTGAACATTTCATATGAAATAGAATCATATGTGATCGTTGTAACTAGCTTCTTTCACTTTGCCTAATATTTTCAAGATCTATCCGTGTCGTAGCATGTGTCAGTGCTTGATTCCTCTTTATGACTGAATAATATGCCATTGTAGACATATGCCACATTTTGTTTATCCATTCTTCAGTTGATGGGCTTTTGGGTTGTTGCCACTTTTATGGCTACTATGAGTAACACTGCTGTAAGGATTTGTGTACAAATTTTTCTGTGGATATGGGTTTCATTTCCCTTTTTTATCAATTTTTTATTAAAGTATGGTCAATTTATATGTGAATTTCTGCTATACTGGAAAGTGATTCAATTATATATATGTATATGTATATATATACACATTCTTGTTTTGTATTCTTTTCTATCATGGTTTATCATAGGATATTGAATATAGTTCTCTGTGCTATACAGGCACAGGACCTTGGTTGTTTATCCATTCTATACATAAAAGTTTACATCTGTTAACCCAAACCTCCCACTCCATGCATCCCCCAACCCCCTTCCCCTTGGCAACTACCAGTCTGTTCTCTACGTCCATGATTCTGTTTCTGTTTCATAGATAGGTTCATCTGTGTCATATTTTAGATTCTACAATACATATAAGTGATATCATATCATGTTTGTCTTTCTGACTTACTTCACTTAGTATGATAATCTCTGGTTGCATCCATGTTGCTGCAAATGGCATTATTTCATTCATTTTTATGGCTGAATAATATTCCATTGTATATATGTATCACATATGCTTATCCATTCATCTGTCGATGGACATTTAGGTTGTTTCTGTGTCTTGCCTATTGTGAATAGTTCTGCTATGTTTCATTTCTCTTGAGTATATATTTATGAGTGGAATTGCTAGGTCATTCGGTAATTCTGTTTAATCATTTTGAGGAATTACCAGGCTCTTCCATAGTGGCTGCACCATTTTACATTCTGGCCAGTAGTGTATAAAGGTTCTGATTTCTCCACATCCTAATCAACACTTTCTGTTAAGACTTTTTGTCTAGCCATCCTAGTAGATGTGAAGTGGTATCTCATTGTGATTTTGTTTTGCATTTCCCTGATGACTAATGATGTTGAATATCTTTTCATGTGCCTATGAATTATTTGTATGTCTTCCTCGGAGAAATGTCTATTCAGATCCTTTACCTATTTTATAATTATTTTTCTTACTGAGTTGTAAGAATCCTTTACATATTCTAGATATAAGTCCATTATCACCTACATGATTTGTAAATATTTTCTCCCATTCTGTGGGCTGTCTTTTCACTTACTTGATAGTGTCCTTTGATTAATTTTGATGAAGTCCAGTATATCTATCTTTTTCTTTTGTTGCTCATGTTTTTAGTGTCATATCTAAGAATTTTTTGCTAAATCCAAGGTCATGAAGATTTGCCTCTGTGTTTTCTTCTAGAACTTTTATAGTTTTGGCTGTTACATTTAGGTTTTTGATTCATTTTTGAGGTTAATTTTTGCAAAGGGTATGAGATAAGCGTTCAACTTCATTCATTTACATGTGACTATCCAGTTGTCCCAGCACCATTTCTTGAAAAGACCCTTCTTTTGCCATTGAATGGTCTTGGCACCCTTTTCTAAAATCAGTTGGTCATAGGTGTATGGATTGGTGCAGGTTCTTAAAAACCCTTATGTTAGATGTTATTGTTGTGGGAAGGTGGGTGAACAGTACATGGGAAACATACTGTATTTGTAACTTGTAAGTCTGAAATTTTTTCAAAAGAAAACTTATTTTTAATTGAAGTATAGTTGGCATACAGTACTATATTAGTTTCAGATGTGCAACAAAAGAAAACACTTTTTAAAATGTTCTCGCGACATAGGCAAAATTCAGGATATTTGGGCTCGTTTAGTAGTTTCCTCCTAATTATGAAAATACAGTGAGGAAAATGGCTTCCTGTATTTTATTCTGGCGTGGCCTCTTTTCCAAGTGAAAGAGCATTGCCATCTGGGCTGCAAGAGAAAGAGAGGACCCTTAGTAGAGTTTGGAATGATCCGAGTCCAAGGAATTAGACCATGCTCTGCCCTAAACGCTGGCACAGTTTTAAAACAAAAGCATAAGTTGCAACGTTGACCTGCTCCTCGTTACTGCTCCCATTCTTCCCAGTAGAGCTTCCCAGTCTGTAAAGTTTAGCAGTGCAATTTGAACCTGACTGAGTATTTGATGGTAGTCAAGAATTATTATTAATGTAATAATAGTATTGTGGGGTTTTTTTTTTTACAAAAATAGTCTTTATGTTTTAGAATTTTATGCAGACTATCTGTGGATCACATTACTGGGTGTCTTTGCTTCAGAAATAAGTTAGGTTGGGGAAGTGGGTTTATGGGTGAATGAGACTGTGCCTTGGTTGAAGCTAGGTAATGGGTATGTGGAGGTTTGTTATACTATTTTCTCTTCTTTTATAGGTTTTCTATAATAGAAAAATAGTTTGGGGTGGGTTTGTTCTTTTTTTTTTTTTTTTTTGCGGTACCTGGGCCTCTCACTGCTGTGGCCTCTCCCGTTGCGGAGCACAGGCTCCGGACGCGCAGGCTCAGCAGCCATGGCCCACCGGCCCAGCTGCTCTGCGGCATGTGGGATCTTCCCGGACCAGGGCACGAACCCGTGTCCCCTGCATCGGCAGGCGGACTCTCAACCACTGCGCCACCAGGGGAAGCCCTTGTTCATTTTTAATACAGCAGTGGAAGTGTTTGAGAGGCATGACCATTTGGAGTTGCATTTGCTTTACATAGAAGTGGGTCTTCTGAGTCTGCATGCCCTCGCCTACACTGGTATGGAGGAGCACTTAAAAGCAATTACTGGAATGCACACTTCTCAGAGGCACTGTAGAGGCTTTCTGGATCCATATGAGGTCTGTTAGAGCCCTAATAGAATTCATCTGTTGCTTACAGTGCCCTTTGTGCTCTGTATGCTATAGATGCTAATCTAGATTGCTCTTTGTTTCATAGTTATGTAAGTTTATTTTTTAAAGCTTTTTAAACCCGTGATTCTGTAAATCTTTACACTTTTTAAAATGGAAGTTTATATATAAAATGTACATTTATATGTGTATATATAGATTTGATAGTTTAAAAAGTCAGAAATAGTCTACAGAGAATTTGGGCATATGGGGGGGTTGAACTATATTCTTTCGCAATCATTGATTTTGCTATTTGTAGAAGAGACTCACCACATGCTTTATTCTTTCTTGCTCTCTTTCTAATAACTAGAAAACTCAGTAAATGCAGTATATGAGTCTTTATTCAAGAACGAGATTCTTGTGTAGAATGCTTACAACTCTGTGTTCAGGTGACTAAAGCTTTCAGAACAATGTTGAATTGAAAATCTGTACAAAAAAGGACACCATCTGGAAATTATTCCATGCTTTATTCTTGGTTTTGCTAGTGTAATGAAACACAAGCATTCCAGCTTCTCATAATTGTTGAACTTTGTGAGGTAAATGGTGCCGGGGTCTGAAAAGGCTTGTAAAGGTTTTGCTGACTTTTTTGTTTTGTTTTTACATATTTTCAATGAAACTATCTGTGCTGTTGTAGCTGAAAGGAGGAGCAGCTTTGAACAGCTCTAGATTATTTTACCATTTGAGTAATGATAAGTAATAATAACAAATATTGACCTGTGTGAATAATTTATGTGTAGGAAGATTTTCACCTTTCTCCAGAAGCGAGCTCACTGTAGTGTTTTGTCATATTTGGCTCTATGTTCAAGATCATATAGCACCGTACATTGGGTTTTTTTTTTTTTTTTTTTCTTTTTTTTTTGGGGGGGTTTTTAACCTTTGACTGCATGACATGGTTCATATCATTGGCATTTCCTAGTTCATGGGACAGGCATAGGAATAATATACTGTTTAGCAACTAACTATGTAAAAAGTACTTTTAAATACACTATGTTTGCCTACCTACCTAACTGAATTTATGAGAGAAATGACAGCTCGTAGTTCATTACCAAAATCCAAAGAGGGTTCCAGAAAAGTTCTAGAGATGACTTTCTGTATTGTAAGAATAACTGAAAAGCAGAATTAGGGGAGAAATAATCCTTGAAATATTTTTAATCATGTATTTAAATTACAAAAATAACATATGTTCAATGCAGGAAAAACTCTGGAACCAAAGACACTGATGGTGGTAGAGGTGGTGGTGGTCATTATAGCTGTATTTATTATGCTTATTATATGCTTATTATATTCCTGTCTACTTATTGCTTTCCATGTATTGGTTTCTGTTGTTGTTGTTTTTTTAATACAGCAATCCCATGGATGAGAGACTTATTATTCCTGCTTTGCAAATGAGGACATTGAGTAAGAATGGCCAAGGAACTAGCCCAAGGTTGCCTTACTAGTGAGGGGAGAGGCAGGATTTGAACTTTATGCCAAAGAAGAGCTTGCTTCACTGTATGCTGTGTATCTGGTGCATCCGTAACACCACCACCAGTGCACTGTCTCAGCGAACGTCTGTCTCCTGACTCATTTCTCTTTGTGGATAACAAATATTATCATATAAAATTGTAATGTTCTTTTGTATTCTCCTTCATAATTCTTATAAAATTCCTGTAAATCTCGGCAAAAAAAGTTTGGTATATTAGGTCTCCTGTCAAGAACGGCATTGAGAAATGAGTATTCCCCATCAGAGACAGAGGGAGTGAAAGTAGCCTCCAAGGGTTTAAAATGTCAGAGAGAGCGAAAAATCTCTCAATGATTAATACAGTCAAAGAATGTCAACTAGATACCCCAAACTGGAAAACTAATAACTTATCCGGACACTCTTTTCCTCCCCTTTATGATAAGTGCGTCAGATTAGAAGCTCTGAAGAGTCTTGTCCAGTTTTGACATGCTGGTTCTCAGTGCAGCTCACTTACCTCCCTCTCCTGGCTTCTTTTCTATCACACTGATTACCAAATACAGTAGCCTGAAGTGCTTAAATCTTTAGAATTATTGCCGTTCTTGAGTTTCAGATATAGGTCAGACATTAAGGGGGCTGGCTGGCATTTCAGTATTCTCCTCAATATAAAGGTCGTCTCCACCTAATTGATCCCACATGTGCAGTGCACTTTAACTGATTCGATCTCTCTGGACACTCTGGGTTTTCTTTAGGTAATGGCAACACTGCATTCTTCAGCCTGCCTGTGAGATTACACGGAAGGACCTGTATGCAGAAGAGAAGAGGAGGGGCGAGAGCTCTTTTAAGTAGACAGACCACTGACCACTATTAATTTTATTATCATTTAGTGATACTTTAAAAAATTTTTATTTCATCCTCATTTCATTCTGTACTGTTTCATTTTGTGTTTCTGAATTTCATTATGACTGTATTTGATGGGGGGGGCACATGGCTTGTGGGATCTTAGTTCCCCAACCAGGAACTGAGCCTGATCCCTAACCACTGGACCGCCAGGGAATTCCCCACTTAATGATACTTTTAAAATAATTTTAAAATTTCATTTTATAGCAACTCAATTTTCACGTAGTTATAAGAATCTTAGAAATGTAAGCAACAATGTTTTTGTTCTTGTTCTGGGTATGTGCTTTTTAAAATTGTTACTTTTTTTTTTTTAAAGAATCATCTTTTAAAAAAATTTATTTATTTTTGGCTGCGTTGGGTCTTTGTTGCTGCACGCGGACTTTCTCTAGTTGCGGGGAGTGGGGGCTACTCTTCATTGCGGTGCGCGGGCTTCTCATTTGCGGTGGCTTCTCTCGTGCAGCACGGGATCTAGGCGCGCGGGCTTCAGTAGTTGTGGCACACGGACTCAGTAGTTGTGGCGCGCGGGCTCTAGAGCGCAGGCTCAGTAGTTGTGGCGCACGGGCTTAGTTGCTCCGCGGCATGTGGGATCCTCCTGGACCAGGGCTCGAACCCGTGTCCCCCACATTGGCAGGCGGATTCTTAACCACTGCGTCACCAGGGAAGCCCCTGTTACTGCTTTAGAATGAAGAGATGATCTAAGAACTAGAAAGAATGGCATCTACATTAGTGCTACTAATAGGACCAAATGAAAACCTGCCTTAGCGTTGCTTTATTTGATGTATAGACTGTGAAGCTTCCTGGGATTTACGGTCAGAAGGTGGGAGTTTGCGTTTGAACTCAGCTCAGTTAGGCAAGCCCCTCAGAACCCACGCATCTGGGCATATATACCCATAAGGTGGGCATAACTGCAATGGTGGCCACCTCTCACAGAGACGGTGTAAACTGTTGCGTCTTTTTATTTTTAAGACAACATGGTAGGGGTTCCTGAGCCATACTTACGGAGCATGTGGGATTCCAAGTTATGGGTGGTTTCTCCTCTCAGCGGCCCCTTTCTTTTTCATTCATCTTTCAGTGGTGAAAAATGGTAAGAAGTGATTCATGTCTACCCATGTCTGTGGGGACCATGAGGACCTCATGACTTTTTTTTAAAGTGGTTGGAGAAAGAGACAAACAAAAGTAGTTAATAACAATGTTATTTCTGGAAGAAAAAGTTCCGGCCTGCTCTGACTTGTTTTGGAATTTGCAAAGTCCTGAGAGGGCTGACAGTTCTGTAACAGGGTTTCTTTTAGACTCTAAAGTTTAGAGAGACTTGGGGTGGGAGGAGGGCACTAGGGAAAGGAGCAATTAAGTTCAAGTTTCAAAATTGATGAAGTGAAGCAATTTCCCATTCCTGCGAATGCAAAAACTCTCCAGGTTTATTTTTTTCCCATTTAAGTCAGAAACTTGTTCTTTTCCTTCTGGGTGTCTGGAGCCCAGTTATTTGAGAGCCCCAGCTCCTGTGGAGACCATTTCTTCATGCCCTCTTCCTTCCCTGACAACCTCTGGTTTGGGTTTATATCACTGGGTGGTAGAATACAGGCCTCAATTTATTACCACTATACTTTCACAAAACTTTCAGGGAAAGGACGACCACACGCATCATTTAGCCGGAGAATCATGAGTGGATTAATTAGTGGAACTTTTCTAGACATTTGTTAAACCTTTGGTGTGGAGATCCTTCCTGATTGTTCTTGTTGGGTAGAAGGAAAGAACAGCATAGGCAGTTAGAGATGGCTTTGTTTTTTAAGGACACCTTTGGCAAAATTGGTCAAAAAAATAACTTGATTCTTCTTAAATGGCATAAAATGGGTGAGCAGAGAACAGCGGAGCAGGGTTTGGACAGATGCAGATCTCCTTGCGTTCAAGGAATGGGATGCTGTTTCCCTGTCTACCTTCTCATCTCTACAGATCAAAGATGCCCCAAAGTTGGAATCCTTGAGTGCAGCCCATGTGACATCTGGACAGCACTTCTTGCTGACATTTCTTTATTTCTTTGCTGGCAAGAGACACCCCCCCCTCCAAATTTTTAATAAGTTCTTATTGAAAGGATACATTGGGTGGAGGTCCAGGGAAACTGAAAAGATTGGTAAGTTAATATGAAATCAGTACAACTTCTCACTTTTCTAATTCTAATGCAAAACACAAATAAATCATGTTCATCAGCATGGTAGTAACCCTTGCTGGCATGTCTGAATTGTGCTATTTACCTTTTATTACCCAAACTTTGTGAAGCCAATAGATTCCCCTTGATTGGAGCCATCACAGCAAATCTGCAGTGCCCCTTCCTGCCTTTCCTGGGGAAGCCTCATGATCATGTGTTTTGTGTGGTAACAGTGTGAACACATTTTCACACAGTGCTGTTGTGAAATCATTTTGTGCTGTGGCACTTGTCAAGTTTTTAAGATCTGGAGGAACTGAATTTTGACCTGATGCTGTCCAGTTTAATAGATTCTCTGAGTCTTGGAGATTTTCTCTTCTTCCTTTTTTTCCCCTTTATACCTTTATTCTCCTTTTCATCATCATTTAAAACCGATTTCCTTTCTGTTTAAAAGTAAAGCAGATTTTACTGTCCCTTATAATGTTAGGATGAGTATACAAACATATAAAAAGACCGTTTGATTTCTTGTAGTGGGGGTCGGCAAACGCTGACTACCCCATGCTCTGTGACCTTATAATTACTAACTCCTTACAGAAATCAAAATGGTTTGCTAAGACCCCTTCTTAATGAGGGTCCGACGGTGAGCCCTGTTTCTCAGTTGTCATCTTGTATCGCTAATTGGCCCAGTACTGTTGGAACCTCAGTGTCTCTGCTCCTGCTACTGCTAACTTATCACATCTGTTCTGTATGTTAATGTATGTTGCATGATGCAGAATGAATTCTGGAAAGGAGAGGGGGGTGAGTTTCTGAAAGATTATCTCCATTTATAATGTGAGCTGCACTACTTCAGAATTCTACCTTGCTTAATAAGCCAGGTATTTAAAATCCAATCTCTTACATGGTCTAATTATGTAGATAGGTATTATTATCTCAATGTCCTAATATGAGTTAAGTTTTGAAGACCGTTGTTTTTGTTTGTTTGTTTTTTCTTTCCTGTTTCTGAAGAGAGGGCCAGCTAATTTACTGCAAATGAAGTAAGAAGTATTTTGGAGGAATAGGATGACATTTAGCATTCTGGTTTGAAATCCCTCTGACTGTTAAATATTTAATGTGCTGCAAAGCATCCTTAAAAATTAAATATGAATGAGTTTTAGAAAACCTTGCAGTGGCATAAAAAATTGAGATACCCCCCCATTTCAAGTGTGAGTGTCTGCCTAGGGAATCTTAATTATTTTTAATGAAGATGACATTATATATTTGATCAGCATGGGGATGTCCTAAATCATGAAGTTAATATAAATAGAATACTTCTGAATAATACCACAGCAGAGATTTACTTTGAAATAAATTATTAGTTTTGTCTCTGGAGGTTAATCACTCTACCCCTTTTTTATTTTTTGTTTAAAGTTAATAAAGTCAAATGACCAGAGGAGAATTCCTTTTGTTGGAAAAAAAGTTTTTTTCCCTAGGTTTATTGCTTTGTTAAAACGAGTGCCTTACTTTTGTGGACTCAACGAGATTTAGTGTATGTACTATAAACATTTTTGTGGAATCTCTGACAAGAAGCATGATTATTACTACTATTATTAGTATTCAAGAATAATTTTCTTGACATTGATATTTGTAATCACATATAATTTTTTTTCCTTTTAAAAATATTCAATAATTGATGGTATTCGCCTAATTTAATGGCAAGGGAATTAAATAGGAGACTCTTGGATTTATTTTACAATGCTGACATCTGACATTAAAAAAAAAATCATACCTATATTTTCTCACCATGCCTTCCTGCCTTTCATTGGGCAATATTGTATTCTAGTTGCATGCTGTGCTAAGTATCAGTTATGCATGGGGAAAGAGGGATCTGAATTCATGAGTCTATAGTCTTAGTGCTTACTTATGTAAAAGAGTATGTTACATGGGCTTCCAAAAAATGTTTTTAATTAAATTCCATGAATTTTTCTTGAGAAACGCCTTTTCTAAAAGAAATTGCCTAATGTTTGTACCCCATCTGTTTGAAAAGGATGGGATAACTTTCAGGGACTATGCTTTTAATTTTTTCTGCCTTTGCAGTGATTGTAGAGAATATTGCTTCTCTCTCTTTTTTTTTTTCATTTTGTCTAGGTAAAACTAACACTAAAAATGAAACCTATCATTGCTGGTCCTGTAATTACCCAGTTTTCAAATTTCTTTGGCATTTAAAAAAATATTTAGTTACTTATTTGGGTGTGCCAGTTCTTAGTTGTGGCACACGGGATCTTCGTTGCCACGTGCGGGAACCTTTTTTTTTTTTTTTTTTTTGCGGTACACGGGCCTCTCACTGTTGGGGCCTCTCTTGTTGCGGAGCACAGGCTGCGTACGCGCAGGCTCAGCGGCCATGGCTCACGGGCCCAGCCGCTCCGCGGCATGTGGGATCTTCCCGGACCGGGGCACGAGCCTGTGTCCCCTGCATCGGCAGGCGGACTCTCAACCACTGCGCCACCAGGGAAGCCCGACGTGCGGGATCTTTATTTGCGGCACGGGAGCTCTAGTTCCCTGATCAGGGATCGAACCCGGGTCCCTGCATTGGGAGTGCAGAGTCTTAATCACTGGACCATCAGGGAAGTCCCTTTTTTGGCATTTTAATGCAACTCTCAATACTCCATAGCCAAGCAGCAACTGAGAGCTCAAAAATGCCCCTTGTATCCATTTTCTTTCTTTCAGTTCTAGAACCATCTTACTCTAGCCCTCCATCTCTCTCTCTCCTTCCCTGCCCCCTTTTTGGTGTATTACATTAGCAACAACAAAAGTTATCATTTATTGACCACTTACTATGTGCTGGCTATTGTGTTAGGGAGGTAAATGAATTATCTTATGAATACATACTAATACAATTAATAAAATCTAATTAATAACAATAGTCCTATGAAGTAGGAAATCAGGGGGCAGAGGAGAGACTTAGGGGTTAGGTAATGTGCCCTGGGCTACTCTGCTAGTAATTGGCAGAGATGGGATTTGAATCCACAACAGCTTTTGACCCTAGTGTGCATGTTCGACACAATATTATGATCTAATTTGCTAATAATGGGCTATACTCTTATTGCCAAATTATTCTACTTCAGGCCCAGATCTGATCAGTTCATTCCCCTGCCCTATAACATTACTTTAAAGGTTCCTTATTACTTCCAAGGCTTCACAGCCTTGCTTTTAGGTTCTCCATGATTTTGCCCAAACCTGCTTCCTCATCCTTGTCATTATTTACGATCGATAAGGATTGACTGGCTAGAATAAAAACAAAAAGGAAAAAAGATGCCTTTCAGAATACCATTGATATGATTCTGTAATTAGGACTGTTTGTTGTCTCCTGAAGTGGCACAGTGCCTGGCAGTAAAAGAGTCAGGTGTCCTTTGTGGTCAGGATCTAATAGCACAGAACTCTTCCCTGCAAACTTAAAATTGTGTTCAGCATTTTGCCCTGTCGTTTAATTGGAAGAACACTGGGTGCTTCGGTGCTGATTCCTGGCGCCAAGCGATTTAGCATTCCCCAGGGCCATTTGACTTTTCCCAATCTTGCTTGCACGGTAAATCTCAACATTCCTTCCTAGAGGTTTAAGACAAGCAACTTTTAAATGATAGGTGAAAACTTAGCTTTAAGAAATGACTTTTGAGGTGAAAATCAAAGTCATTGACAAGATCTTTGAAATCCCTATGTATACATCTGGGGGGGAAAGTTAATTTGAGAAAGACCAAGTTTAAAAATAGTGAAGATATAAAGTAAGACAAGCCTTTAGCCTTTTTTACCTAGTGAAGGTAAAGAGCAATACAGATTTTTTTCCCCACCATTATTAATGGGTCAACTCTTTTCTTGAACAGTTCATCGGAGTGAATAAGCTCACCCCATCTTTTTTTTTAGGAAAGAAGAATTCAGTAAAACAAATACTTCTTCCCTTTTTCTCATTCTTAAAATAATTTTAGGAAACCTTACTGGTAACTAATCGTGTATCACATTCAGCTAGTTTTATAATGCAAAGCAAGTCTGGTCGTTGCATGGAATGTTTCTCCACTGGCTTCATTCCTTAAACTTGGAATTAATGCCTTGTGGACAAAATGGAAAGGACCCTATTTGATGCCTGCCCCAGACCCCTTTGAGAGGAAACACAGCAGAGATCTGAATATCAGACAGCTACGGGGAATCCAGTGCACTGCATTCTAATGCAGTTCTTCTGCCGTAAGTGAAATGTTCACCTGCCCACATTTTGTGTGTGGATCCTTCTGACTATTTATTAGGGTTGGAGAGTGAGAAGGGAGGAAACCAGGCAAACATCTAATTTGTCAGGATCTAAATCCTAGTCAGGGCCTCGATGCCTAGCAAATACCTCTGCCTTCTGCTGCCCCTTTGCTTTTCATTAGTGACTTGGGGTGGAGGAGAATGTACATACCGGCTGTAAAAATGCAAATTGGCGTGAGAGAGAGACAGGAAGAGAGAGAACTGGAACAGTTACAAAGGAGACCGCCTTGAAGGAACAGTTACAAAGGAGACCGCCTTGAAGAACTTATTTTGGAGAGGTAAACAAGGTCAACAAGAACATGAGCTCCGGCAGAACTCCTATCTGTAGAGATGCATTCAGAATGGTTCTCAGCTTGTTAATTTGCTTATTACCCCCGATGTCTCTTTGCTGTTCAAACATAGAAAAGTGTTTGCTACACTAGTGCAGGCTGAGTATGCTTATACACTGATGAGCTTCGTTGGTGATAACTGCTTTCTGTGACTGGAGAATCTTCCCTGTTATGATTTTTCTTAATGCCAGACTCATAGTGCTGCCTAAATACTGACAGTTTCTCTGGGGCGTATTAGAAGGTAGCATTATACCATGCAGTCAACAACAACGTGCCTACTATGTGCTGGGAATTCAAAGATGAATGAGAATCCGTCCTTGTCTTCTAGAAACTCACAAGATACCAGGGGCGGGGAGGAGCTATGTAAACAAATAATTGCAGTGTGTTTTGTAAGTGTTAGAATAGTGGGATATCCCCACTGCATAGAGAGCAGGGAAGACTTTCCATGGAGGTGAAAAATTAAGGGGAGCCTTAGTGAGGAATTTACTGAGAAAATTAGTGGTAAAGTGCATTCTAGGCGGGGGAAGCCACCCCTTTGAATGATTCCCTGTGTTATGAATTCCCAGTGGGGTATGTTTCTCTCATGGTGTGTGTACAACTTATGCCCCTCTCATGAATTTATTAACTGAGTGGTTCTAGGTACTGGGACAGTGGGGAAAAAACAAAAGTCCCTGTGCTCATGTAACATGCATACCAACAGGGAAAGACAGCAAAGAGTAAAACATAGGACATGTGAGATGTGACAAGAGTTACTGGGGTCGCTATTTTGTGTAAAATAGTATTTGAGCAGAACTCCAGAGGCAGGAGGGAGCAAGTACATCCAAAGGCAATGTTTTTCAAAAAGGGGGGAGCGGGAAGTGCAAAGGCCCTGTGGCTGGAAATTGCTCAACAGGTCTAAGTAGCAACCTGGAGGCCAGTGTGTCTGGAGCAGACTGAGACTGGGGAGAGGGCAGGAGAGAAGTCAAAGGGTGAACAGGCTGTAGGTAGGGGCTTTGGAACCAGGAAAAGGACTTGAGCTTTTACTCTGAAATTATTGGGAAGCTATTAGAGAGTTTGGGCCTGGAAGTGCCAAGAGCCTTGGTCCTAGAGTCAGACACATTTGAGTTCAAATCTCGCTCTGCCACTTTTACTAGCGCTGTCTGATTCCTCATCTAAAAAAATGAGGCTTATTATTCTTACCCTGAAATGTTGCAATGAGGAAGAGGAGGAGAAAAGTGGCGGTGGTGGTATTAATAGTAGAAGAGGTAGATAACAGTAAGAGAATTTGTGTCTGTTTATCAGTGTGTTAAGAGGCAGGGTGTGAATGAGAGATGAATGTGGCAGGGTGAGGGCAGTTATATGAGTATGAGAGGTGGCATTCTGAACAGAGCTCCAAAATCAGGCCTTGCAGACACTGGGCTGTGGTTGCTATAGATGAGGAATAATGCAAATACCCGGATAGCGTTGGATCAACCATGTGTATTAACAGCAGCTGGGCCTTCCAGAGCCTGAGAGCTGTCCAACTCAACTCCAGTTTTGAAGCAGTGTATTAATAAATGAAGAAATGCCAAACAGTTACCAACGCTGTTATATTTTAAATATATCTGTTTAACAAATTAACTCCTATGCGGCGTCATTGTGCCATTTCTGAGCTAATTTCCATTATTTATTTTTAAAGCATGAATTTAGAGAATATTGTGCATGCATGATGTGTTCTGTTAATGGGATACACGTTCAAAGTTGTATGATCAATACCTTTTTCTTTTCATTTTGTCACTTTCTCTCTGTGACTGTGTATAAAGTCTCATTAGGAGAAGATCAAACATACAGGTTTGGGGCTTTTGATGAATATGAACCCCAGGCCAAAAAACGAACCAGCCAACCTTCCCACTGTCTCCCCTGCACTGCACATTAGGCCTTAATATTCCCTGCTGAGTGCTGAGAACAAGGGTCCAGGTAACTTTGTGTTGTGTTTGGTTCAGTTGTGCCTTCCTCACGCTGGCTACTAGCTACAGCTTCTGCACACCTGCTTACACCTCCCTGTTCTCCTTTGCACTGTCAGCTCTTGAAGGATGGGGCTGTCTTAGCATCACTTCGTCCAGAGCCAGCCCATAGTCTGTGCTCAGTGACAGAAAACTGAGCCGGGCTACGTTGGGAAGGTGAGCCCTTCCAGAACATTCAGCTGGAAAAGGTTGGACAAAGGAAGCTCACCAGCAGTTGTAGCAGTTTGAGGAACCAAGAAATCTTGATCCCAGATTTGAGCCATGGCCTCCAGGGGAGCCTAGAGTTGTGGGAAAGTAACCCCACCCTGTGCGGATTGGTTGTGTGGCTCTGAAGGAAGCTGCCTTTTCATTCATTAGTTAGTTCCTTGTTTGTTAAAACAGGGATTCTACCGACGCACACCTCCCAGGGTGGTGGTAAGGCAGATACATTGCAAATCCAAGGGCTCCTTCCTTCTTTCCTTCCTCCTGTCTTCCCAGGAAGCCCCACCCAAAGATTAGTTCAGCTCTAATTCTGAATTCGGTGGCTGCAAGTGGAGAGCAGCTGTCAGTGACTGAAGATTTGGAATATGCCCCTTTTTTTCCCCTCTAAGTCATCAGCGGGAGTGAGTATTTCTCTTTCCTTCTCCCTCCTTCTTTTTCCTTTTTTTCTTTTCTTTTTTTTTTAAGGTATTTCTTTTAACCAGACCATACTTTATAGTCTATGGAAATGTGGATTTATACAGAAATTCAACATAGGGAGACTATTACTGATATTTCAAGGAGATTCACAGAAGTGCTTTGATTTGAAAGGTGCATTAGTGTAGGGCTTTTCAAACAGTGATTAATGGGCCACCTCCATCCCAACTATGATGATTCTCGCACATATCGGCCTCCCCCGGGCCTGGGGACCCATTATCTATTGGAGGCGGGGGCCCAGGAATCTGCATTTCATTACAAGCAAACAGGATTTGTTTTGTACCTCTATAAAGTCTAATAACCGCTGTCTTAGTGATGGAAATCCAATTTGTATAACTGTTATTGAGCACCCAGTATGTGTTCTTCGTCATATTCATCACATAGATAGTAACTTAAGTCCTCACAGCTATGACCATAGGAAGGTATAGTTTACATAAAGTCACCCATGGAAAGGGCATAAGTCAGTGGCTTTTAGTATAGTTCCAGAGTTGTGCAATCATCACCATAATCTTAAAACATTTTCATCATCCCCCAAAGAAACCTTATTCCCTTTAGCAGTCATTGCCCACGGGTGGATATTATTACACCCATTTTTAGACGTGGGAAAATGGAGGCTTTGGACATTTAAGCAACATGCCTCCAACCCCGACAGTAAGTAGTGGAGCTGAGGACCATGGTCTGACTTCCTTGCTTCTAGAACCCATGCTCTTTCGACTGTACCATGCCCCTTTCCAGGAACTCAAGACATATATTTGCTTGGTGGGGAGAATAATTTGAGGTTCTGGCTTTTTCCTTGTTCAGTAGTTTTAGATAATATATTTTCCCTTCCCATTCTGTCTTTGTAGGGTAAATAAATAGGTTTTAGGGATAAACAACAAGGTCCTCCTGTATAGCACAGGGCACTATATTCAATATCCTGTGATAAAGCATAATGGAAAAGAATATGAAAAAGAATGTATATGTACATATAACTGAATCACTTCGCTATACAGCAGAAATTAACATGACACTGTAAATCAACTATGTATACATTGTAAATCCATAAAATAAATTAAAAAAATAGGTTTTAGTTTTTAGTTCATTATGCAGCACAGTTACATAAGAAATCAGCATGACTGAAAGCCAGGAGAAACCAGCATTTGGTCCTGTCCCTGATTGTGACCTATCATATATGGTGTTTGAGGCTTACTTTCCTCTTCTGTCAAATGAGGAAGTAATACCAAATCTTTTATTGATTCATTAAGCATTTATTGGACGTTTAATGGTGATTACACTGGATGCTGGATATTCAGAGAAAATGTTGACAATTTTAATACCAGCTGTGCTTAACTGGGCAAAAACTATATGTCAGTCACTGTCCTAGCTTGTCATTCCATTTAGTTCTAACTGCAAGCCTAGTAGGTAGTGACGATCACCCTGTTCTGTCTCTACGGCCTTGGAGGTATGTTGCTTAAATGAGGAAACTTAGGCTCAGAAGATTTAAATAATTTGTGCTGGTCACACAGCTGAGATGACTGAGGTCTGGATGATTCCAAAGCCTGGACCTCAGTCCTCACACTCCTCTCCAGGTGAGCAGGAGTTGTTATTGCCTTCTGTGAGGTCACTACTCATGTTTCTAAACAAGTACTTGCAACACAATGTGAAGTAAATAATTCAGTGAAGGCGCTAAAGGAGGTTTAATCTTCTGGCCTCTTTTTGAGGAGGTTTGGGGAGGTGTCTAGATGAGCCTCTGGGTTCTGTTAGAGGCATAGCTAATTATTGCATTTCTCCCTCTCCTGTAGCCCCTATTTGCTTAATACCTGCAGGTTGGATTTTTAGGACTACTTCCGTCCCCTGGTACCTGCAGGAACCCTGTTTGTTGAGCAGTACTAGACCGGGAGGGACCAGCATCTCTGTGATGTATTTCCCAACTTGAATTTACGCCTCTGGCCTCCTTGGCAAATGTTTACAAAGCCGCAGACTCTAGTAAACTAGAGATTTGGCCTGTGCTCAGACAGGTGTTCCCTACCAAGTATCATCAGTAATCAAAGGGAAAGTCACTTTCTCAAGGACCCAGCTTGCATGTGGGTTTCTAAAGAAACTTGAAGAAGGCAGTTCGTTGAGCCTGGGAGCCAAGCTTGTCAAGGCACTGGGAGCTAATGTGAAAGCCATTTCCTGAAAATAGAGTTTTTAATAAGTCTTGTCACTATGGAAGGCTTCGGAAGTGCTGATTTGGAAGAGCTCCTGACATTGGGATGAGGACACAGGAAATCTCAAATGACTTTTTATTCCTGGGAATAGTTGTTCATTTTGAAGGATTTTTGAAAGTTACTATTTACTGAGCTCTTACTGTATGTAAGGAATAAGTGCTATACAAGCACTGAACCTCACAAAAAACCTATAAGCTCGCTATTATTGTCGCCTCTTATTTTACAAATTAGGAACTGGTGCACATCTAACCTCTCCACAGCCACTCAGCTGGTAATAGAGGATTTGTTTTGTTTTGTTTTTTTTAAACTCCCTTTCATGTTCCTATTTTTTTTAGCCCTAAACACTTGCAGAAATAATTTTAACCAGCATTTATTCATTAAAATTATATTGTGAATCTGAGCCCAGAGAGCCATTCATTGTTCATTGAAATGTGAGTTAATGATTATTGCTGAGAATCATGGCATGTCGTGCTGGAGCCATTACAGCAGGGTTGTTACCATGGTATTCGATATGCATGACAGGCACCCTGGCTGTGAAAGCCTGAAAGACGATACAGTGAGGAGGACCTGGGAGACATTTGTGTAATCATATTAGCATCACATTTATTCCAGAAAGGCTAACTGCTCGGTTTCACGTCTTAATGTCCACGTTTAAGCTCACCACTCTCAAGATTGGTTTTCTCTATTTAAATTGTCATCTTAAACTATTCATCCCTTCAATACTTGGCCTCTCCTCTGGCAACAAGTTTTAGAGATATGTTTATAACATTTTTCTTAACAATTTAAGTCAGATTTCACCAGCAAATATAATTTTCTTGAAGCATCCATTTCATATGGCAGAAAGACCTAGCATTAGTAGCTTCTCAAAAGTCTAACAATCTATACTTCAGTAAGATTCTAGCACAATAATAGAGTGGAAATTTTAGGATCACCAAGGTTTATATAATCTAACCCAATTTTCCACTTTATAGGTAAGGGAAACTAGACCTAGGGAGGCTTAATGCCTTCATCAGGCTTATAGCTGATTTATACAGAGCTAGTTTATACAGAGTTGCAATTTGACATTATTAGCTTTTGTGATAAATTTTGATTTATAGTTTCTGCACTTAATGAAGCATCACTGTAAATAAAAGAATAAACCAGAATTGAACTTATAAAAATTCTCTCTATTTGGATATGGCATAAATGAACATTTCATTTGAAAACCATCCAAAACAGACTCCCAGTAGCATATTTTGAAATGTCGAGAACCGGTCTTCGGGACTTCCGGGCCGTCCAGTGGTTAAGACTCCGTGCTCCCAGTGCAGGGAGCCCGGGTTCCATCCCTGGTCAGGGAACTAGAGCCCACATGCCTCAACAAAGGTCCCACGTGCCACCACTAAGATCTGGCGCAGGCAAATGAATAAAATAAATATTAAAAAAAAATAGAAAACTAGTCTTCAACTCAGAATGCAACATTGCAACGGTGCTTTAAACCTGAACAGTTGTTTTTCATTAAGCTATTTCTATATAAATTATTTTTTGAACAAGTACATCTCATTCCATAATATCGCTCTGTGCAAGTGCTATAGGGGTCGTAAAATTGAATAAAACAGCCCCTCAGAGGATTTTAAAATTTTACAAAGGAGATATGACAAATGGGAAACTTTCATTTAAGGTCAAGTGTCATTTGAAGGATCAAAGACGATCCAGTTCATTTGGTTCCTAAAGTTGTCACAGATCCTTGGGACAGTAACTGGCTTCTAAATGGACTAGGTTTTTTTCTTTGTGAGAAGGCTTAGGAACAGTTGAGGGAAGTGGGTGCATGGCTCTGAGCATGTGGAATATAAACATTCTGAAAGCACCTATTTCATCATGTCACTCCCCAGCTAAAAATCCTCCTAACAGCTCTTTATTTCTTGGCAAATACACATTTATTCATTTACTCATTCAAAAAACTCTTTACTCAGTGCCTACCATATGTGTAAAATCCAACTCCTCTTCCTGGCTTGAAAAACCTCCACATTGAGTTCTATTCCATTGAGTTCAGTTTCATTTCCAAAAGCTTCCCTTAGGCAACTGACCTTGTATCATGATTACTGACTCCGGAGTCTGTCTCTAGATTGTGAGCTTTGCTACAAAAGAAGCAATCTCCTTATCTTTGAACACCCCATTTCCAAGTATACAGGCCAGTGCTTAGTAAGTCCTTTTTAAGGGTTTTCTCGAGGCCAAAGGATCTAGAATGTAGGGCCACGTGGGCAGGGATTTTGTTACGCTCTTTTTTGTATCTTTAGTGTCTAGAACAGTGCCTGGCCCCAAGTATTGAATACTTAGTACTTTGTGTTTAGTACTATGTGACAAACCCTCTCTGTGAATGCCCTGAAATGCTCTCACTTAAGCTCTTTTTCTTTTTTTTTCCTATTTAAATCTGACCTCAAATTCAAGCCCAAGCCCACCTCTTCAGAGTCCTGCTCCCCAGCCCCCCACGAACTCTGGCAGCACGTTGGGTCTGTGCCAAACATCCTGAGTTCATCCGGAGCCTGCATTGCACTGTTCACTGTTCATCCTTACTTCTTAATCTTTCATTTCTTCTCCCAACTAGAGAATGAGCTCCTTAAGAATATGGAGCCATATTTTACATGGTTTCTGACTCTATCAGAAAGGACGTGATTAACTTGAGTTATTAATTAAACATTATCATTTAGGTCTGGAAGGTTAAGCATTTCAGGGTTTCCAGTTCCCTTTGTCCTTAATGGATGGATTCCCGAGGACCTGAGCATTTGTGTGGATTTGCGCACACACAGAGCACTGAATATTGAAGGCTTATATACTTGAAATGCCTTTCCTCCAAGAATAAATGCATGGCCATTTAACTACCCCGCCTTTTTTTTTTTTTTTTTTCCCCTTCAAGGTGAAATTTAAAAAGCGTTAATGGAGATCTGGGGTATAGGGAGTGAGGAAATTAAGAGTTAGGAGAGTGGAAGTCGGGGAGTGGAAATCTGGCCCCATCTGCAAAGCGTTTGGGCAAGTCAGCTTCAAGTCAGCTTTCCATTTCTGAGAGGTTTCCATGTGCATTGTCATGAATATTATAGTCAAGTTACATTGGCTAAAAGGCTGAGTCTTTCCAACATGTGGAACTGATTTACTTGCCTTTTCCCCCTCTTACCTCCTTTGAAAGCCCAAACACAACAACAACAGCAAAAATTCAGTAACCCTTCAGAAGCTTTATTGCATTTAGGGAAGTGTTTCCATCTTTCCATGCCTGTCTTTGTTCTCTCCGTTCCTATTTGCTCCCTGGCTCTCCTGGTTTAAATGCTACAACAGGAAATGAAGTGATCAAGACTAGAAACTTTGCTTGCTGAGATTATTGCTTTAGATTTTCCCTGCTAAATCAGACTGCAGCTGTTCCTTTTTCCCTGTAATTTCTTTTGAGGGATAGAGAGGGCCAAAACTGGCAACCCTTTGTAAAGGTGACCCTGGTCGCCGATTTGTGACTCTCCCACGAGCTTTCTTGCTTGCTATTCAGAGCTCATGTTGGTTGAAGGGTAAGTTAAATACCATGAGACTAAGGAATTCATAATTTGAGTTCTTTTGCAAACTTGAAGTATCCGAGGGGCTGTGTGTGTATATACTTAGAGCCTGAAGAGGACAGGGAAGGAAAAACAGAGGTGAGGGGGGAAGACTCTATTAATAGATTGTTGAGAAAAGGGGAATTTTTTTTATCTTAAAGAGAAAGGATACTTTGTTCCCTTTTTTGCTAGCTGGTTGAGTAATCAACCAAACTGACCGTCTGTATGACTTAATGCCTAGATTAATGGATACACACACGCTTATTTATGCTTACTGTGTACCATGCAATGTGCTGAGGAATCATGGCATGGACCAGTTGTCAAAGAATTTACAACAAAGTTAGAACCTAGAAATCTAGAAGAGTGGAAGGAAATAAAGTAAACTGTAAACTGGTTTTTACTGAGCGGTCAGACAGTAGATTTTTTTCCCCTCTTCTTCTTTTACATATTTTCAAATTTTCTACAGTGAACATATTATTTTAACTGTAGCATAGACTGTCTTTGCTGCAGAAGTTCAGAGAAGGGAGAGATTACCTTTGGGAGGTTGTTAGGGATGAGGTAGGACTTGATTTGGTAAATATTTATACAGGTATTTTTGGCCCCCCGTACCTCCAACTATCATAGCATAGCTATCATTAAGAGGATATTGTTAAGAGATGAACAATAATGGAATAGAATAATAATAGAATGACCATCAAGACTGTTCGAATAACTATCATAATGGTATGTGAAATACATTCATAATGTTTTTAGTGAAGTCTACGTAAATTTATCTTCACATTTATGAGGTTAAGATATGTGAAGTACCTGGTGCTAGACAGATAGTAAGCACTACACAAGCAATAGTTATATCATTTGTTATATATAGCAACCGTAAAACAAAATAAGGAAGTCTGTTGGGGCAGGACATGTGTGCCCAGGGTACCATTTGCACAAGGTCATCTATTGTGTACTGATTCGTTTTGTTTTAAATTCCAAATCTAGGCCTCTTCCTCTACCATGATTTTCAGTACCTAAGCATTTCCCTTTGTCATGAAACTGGAATAGCCCTGTTTCTTGCAAGTCACTGTGGTATTCAAGATCAAATATTTATAGTGAGGATCAAGCATGAGCCCCTACATTTACTTTTTCCTCTGTAAGCTCTCAAGGTGGTGATCTAGTACAGATGGTTCTCTGTAGAGTTTATTGTAACTGAACGTATGTCTTTTTTTCCCCTAGTGTGTCAACTCTTTGGAAAATGTTTGTCATTACCCATCATAAAGGAAATTCATGCTCCATTTTGAGATTGGGGGGTGGGGAGGAAAGAATATATGTTCTGGGTTCATTATTCATAGGCAAGCCCTGTTACTATTTTGGTCACTTTCTAGATTTTACCTAAGTTTTCTCTATTAAGCTGATGATTACATAGAGGATGATACATAAACTTTGGAGTAAGGCAAACTTTGCACCCAGACTTGGTCACTTAATTACAATCTTCTACATTTGGGCAAACCAAACTTCTAAGACCTCAGTTTTCTCACCTGTAAAATGATGACATAGTAGCTAACTACTATGAAGGGTTGCTATGAGTATTAAGTGAGGTAATGTGTTGCAAAGCACATTAATATACACGGTTAATATACACGGTAACACTGTTATGCATAATGTACCCCCTTTACACACATGTAATTAGAACAATATTTGTGTATTAAAATGCTCATTTTAAAATATGAACAATAACAAAAATCATTGTAAACACTTTTATTAGCTGTACAGTATATTATTGATTGGATGAAGTGTAATTAATCGGTCCCGTACTGGACAGTTAGGTTATTATTATTTTTGTTAGTGGTAACCTTTTCAATACTCTTGGTAAACTATTTTCTGGAACTACCTGTATCCAGACGAACAAATTTAGAGATTTTTTTTTTTAATGTTGGAGATTTATGGCAGCAGGTTTGTGATCTCAGAATGCAGATGATGAAGCTTCCTTAGAGGCTTAGACCTCCTTAGACCTTCCATATGTTCAACAGTGTGAGGTTAAATAGTCTGGTAAAGATCAGACAGTGTCTACTCTGGGCAGAGTGATCCCTTATAACCTAGTAAAAGCTTATTCATGGGGTATGCTTAGGGGAGAATAGAGTCATGCATATGTTTTCTTCTGAAACACTTAAATTAAGCTGCCATTAATTCCCTGTCCAGTGATTGTTGGAGCTTGTTTTAATGACAGCATGGTTAATGTTGGTCAACATCTTGAGATAACAGTGGTAATCTATATTTTCCTTCCCTTTGGCCATAATTCCTAGAACAGTAGGAAGAGATCCAGAGAGGAATGAAGCTGTTAGTGAACTGTCAGCCAAATTGGCTTGTGACAGAGACCTGTAAACGTCAAGAGAATAAGCTTTTGAATAAAAATTCAGTCCTGCATTTTCTTAGCAAAGATCAGGGAGGGAGTCCAACAGAACCTTATTAGGCTTGTTAGAGGTATTTCTCCTCTGTGGTTTTGTGCTATACCGTTCATTTAAACATCTAGTTCAAATTTGGCAGAGCTGTTGGAGTGAAGGTGGAGCCAACTGTCAGGATTGACCATCTTATTAAACACTCATGTAATTGTTCCTGTTGCAGTTAAGTGGAATTCTCTTGCCATCTGTTAAGCAGGCTCAATTAATAGAGAGATTTGGGAGGGAAAGATGGTGGGGAGGGAGGGTGGGTCAATGGAGTGAGGACTTGGGGACAGGGAAGGACTAAGTTGCAGCCCTTAAGAGGTGAGGGAAAGTAGCTCCCCCTCCACCTCCACACACACACACACACACACACACACACACACACACACACACACACAGAGAGAGAGAGAGAGAGAGAGAGAGAGAGCGAGAGAGAGAGAGAACGAGAGAGAGAGAGAGAGAGAGCGCAGGATGTCTTTTTTTCTTTTCATGCGGGAGAGGTAGGGGAACTGTATTCAAGTGTAATGTGGCTCTTGAATTTCCTCTTTGGGGGAGGAGGGGGAAGGCAGCGCTTAGGGAATAAAAGAACAGAATATGCAAGTAGGAGATTTGATTAAATTGTGTTATATAAGTTTAGAGCGTCCAGGTTGGATGAGACTCAGATAAAGACAACTTTTTTCTTGCTGGAAATTCAGGTTAGTACAGTACCATTGATGGGAAACTGAAGAACTAAGTCATGGTATATACTTAGAGTTTGAGGGAGTAATTAATATGTAGCCTCAGGGAAGGCTCAGGAGACCTTATCTGTAAATTGCTAGGTGACTCTCCAGTATTGGTACAGTCTAATTTCATCTGGTTGCAGATTGGGGTGTAGATTTTTTTTTAAGTATAATAGCCCAGTTAATAGATTATTGTCCTTTTTAAAACTGCATAAATGATTTTTAAAATATACAAAAACATTTGTCATGGGTATATTTTAAAGAGACTGCCTAGAATGTGTGTTTAAAGTAGATTTATTGGGCTTCCCTGGTGGCACAGTGGTTGAGTGGCCGATGCAGGGGACACGGGTTCGTGCCCTGGTCCAGGAAGATCCCACATGCCGCAAAAAAAAAATAAATAAAAAAAATAAAGTAGATTTATTGAAGTATAGCATACATCCAGCACAGTGCACACTCATAAATGTACAGCTGGATGAGTTCTCACAAAAGTGAACACATCCCTGTAACCAGCACCTAGATCAAGAGAAAGAACATTTCAGCATCCCAAAAGTAGGCTTCATGCCCTATTCAGTTGACTGTCCCACAAAATGTAACCATTATCTTGGCTTCTAATAGGCTAGGTTAGTTTTGCCTGTTTTTGAACTTGATATAAATGGAATTAACATTCTTTGTGCCCTGGTGTCTGGCTTCTTTCACTCAGAAATATGTTTATAAGAGTCATCACGTTGATGCATGTTGCAATTGTGTGTTCATTTTCATCTCGCCCAAATATTCGACTGTGTGAATTCACACAGTTTGTCTATTTTGTTGCTGATAGGCATAAGGATAATTTCCAGGTTGGGGCTATTATGAGTAGTGCTGCTATGAACATTCTTAAGATTTCTTTTGATAAACACGAACACATTTCTGCTAGGTATATACCAGGATGAGAACTGCTGGGTCATAGGATATGCATATAATTAACTTCAGAAGATACCGCCAGTTTTCCAAGGTATGTGTTTTAATGAGGGAAAGGTCAGTTTTGTCTTTAGATCAGAGTACTTAGTTGCCTTGAGCTTAAGAATAAGGCATGATGGGGGCTTCCCTGGTGGCGCAGTGGTTGAGAGTCCGCCTGCTGATGCAGGGGACACGGGTTCATGCCCCGGTCTGGGAAGATCCCACATGCCGCGGAGCGGCTGGGCCCGTGAGCCATGGCCGCTGAGCCTGCGCTCCACAACGGGAGAGGCCACAACAGTGAGAGGCCCGCGTACCGCAAAAAGAATAAGCATGTTGTTGTTCTTGTATTCTTTTGATTATGGAAATTAATATGACTGACAAAGAGGAGTCAAGAACTATTTCTCCTTAAAATAACTTGTAAAGACCCCTCACCTATTTTAATGATGTTTTCACTATACAACAAAGTGTATTTTTACTTCTAGTATTTGACAAGAATGAGAAGAGTAATGGGCAAGAACAAGCAATATGTTTGCCTTTACTTCCAGGGATTTGTACACTGAGGAGATTGACTTCCAACTCCCTCCAGAATGTGCTCAAATTAAGAGTTCAAATGTCTGGAATTCCTTTGGTCCTCGAGGGAATTTGAGTAAGGGAAAGTGACAGCTTGGAAATAGAATGCGGCATGCCCACCCTACCCACCTACATCCTAACCCTGTTACTGTGAGTGAAGCATCAGAGAAGACGAACAATCTGACCTTTTGGGATTGCTCTTCATGTCATGTTTTAAGAAAACTTTTTTCCACTTCCACTTTTCAAGTCCTCTGACAACCAAGAAACTCTTGCAGTCACGAAAATGTCAGCTAGGTGTATCATTTGGAATTCCTGGCTCTCAAATTAAAAATAAAATGCCCAGAAAACTCTGTATTCTATTCCTTTCACAGTTTTACATAGCAATAGAAAGTAATAAAAGATAAAATCTTTGTCTGGGACTCTTATTAGTTATGCCTGACATTGGTCATATGTATATAAAGTTATACCAGCACGTTGTATCTTGCTTAAAATAAAATTGATAGAAAAAACCCCAATCTTCACTCTTTTTCTGCATGCTGATAATAGGATTTCTAGATTATCCTGAACGAAAAGGTGATGTGAATAAATTTAATAGTTTTGCTAGAAGCAATGCCTGTTTTTAACTCACGACCTAGATTTAGACCTCAACACTTGAATATTTTACCTGTGATGCGTTTTCTAACTTCTGAGCTGTAGTTTTTAATCTGTAAAATAGGTTTCAGATCGCTGTCTCCCACATCGGGTTGTTGCAGGGATCAAATGAGATCATCTATGTGAAACTGTAAACTATGAAAGTACTAAGCCTAATAAGCCTTTGAGAACTGGGCTTAGCAGGCCCTGCATTTTAAGAAAGATTATTACTGGCCATTAATCTAGAGCATAATGGAATATCACTCTATACCTTGAGATCTTGGGCACACAGCTAAGCCTGAACTTTTAACCTTGCACCAGACGTGGCTGGCTGACCTGTTTAGTTGTGAGTTACTTGTCTAGGTTCTACTGGCCTTTCACTAACACCCTTCCCCGCTGTGGGGAGAGGGGCAAAAAGTTGTTTGCTTGGTGATAGCTCCAAACTATTATTCTAGCAGGCCACCTTTCATTTCTGGGGTGGTAAGAGGGTTGTATAAAATATATAAGTAGTCTGTAAGATCACTACTGCTTACATCTATAACTTCTTTCTTTTAACATTTTCTATTACCCACCTAATTTTTATTAGGTGTTGAGAATATAGAAACACTTATAAGCCATAAAAGGCTCTAATAAAAGTGTTGGCCATCATGATTGATAGTAATTGTTAAGAAAATGAATGAGTAAAACGGGCTGGACACGGCCTGGCAAACACTTCCTGACTTATATTCCTTATTACTACTGAGGAATTCACCTTTCTTTTAACAACAAAGAAGAGGGAAGGATCTGAGGTTCCTCATTAGGTGTGGCCCTTGGTAGTTGTTTTGAGCAAAGTGGATCTGCTTTGCTTCCCAGAACATGGGTTACTCCATCAGTCACCTCTTGGGGGAACACCTCCCAGGACAGGACAGATAATGTATCAACTGAAATATGGCTGCCAGAAATGAAATAAGAAATTGACCACACTCATCAAGATATGGAGACACTTCATGAATTATGTTAGTTTTTAATAAACGTGAACTCTTGGTACTGAGCAGGTTGTGAAAATCAAATTATATAAAAATAGAGAATGTGGTCTGGGAGTGTAGGTGGCAGTGACATTGACACAGCCTCTAAAAGCATTGTTGTCTAGTGAACTAAGGTGTTCACCAGAAAACTGGGGCTGGAGGTCTGCAGATTTATAATTCCTTCTCCAAAATGATGTCTGTTTTAGGATTCAGAATCCTGTTGCACCTTGATGATGAAACACCTCCAGTGAAATCTAAAGCAGAACCCTGTAATCAGATGCATTAGTACATCTGCATCAAAAAGAATAAATACTCACTAAGTGGTTTAATAAAGACTATAGATCCACATCAGTTCAAGTTAGGATTTACTACCAATAAGTTCATGTCGTGTCATATTTTGCTAGCAAATGTGTTATGCAAAACTTATGATTTTCAGAGCCTTTTGAATTTTAGAATTACACATAAAGGGATTGTTGATCTGCATTACGTTTGGGTGTTAGCTCCTAACAGGAGTGTTTTTCATATGTGTCTAGCTACCAGGTAGCAAATGCTCATGAGACAATAGGGTTAGTAGCACCATAACCGGAGTCGCACTGTCTGGGTTCAAATTCCAGCCCTGCCAAATGACTTTGGGTAAATTACCTAATTTCCCAGGGTCTTCGTTTTTCATCTTTGGAGCTGCAGGAATTTTGTTATTACATAAGATATGCATATGAGGTACAATGTGAATTGCATTAGGCACTCAATAAAATATGCTTCTGTTTCCTCATATATACTCATATAATGGGGATAATCATAGTGCTTGTCACAAAGGTGTTTTATGAGACTGAAATAGGTATATAGGTGTAACATGCCTAAGAATAGTGTCTGCCCCGCAGTAAACATTTAATAACTAGTCGCCAGTATCATTATCACCATTACTAAAAATCTGTACCTTTCCTATAGCAAGTCATTTTCAGGAAAGAAAACGACAGTAAGCATCTGTTGACTGAATGAGTGGTGCATTGAAAAATTATGATAATTTGTAATTAGAATTTTCCAGACTGTAATTCCGTCCCATTCCATCTCCATCCTTCCCAAGTGTGTTTACTTCCCTTCCCCCAGCAACATGCCCCCACCCCACCCCTCCCCCAGCCCCATCACCTTGATTTTCCTTCATTTGCACAGCACTTGATGAACTTGGCACTTGTCTTCCTCATCACCACCATGCAGGTGTGTTAGGCTGTCTGGGAAGCTGTCCCAGATGACGACAAACCCTTGTCAGTAGGATACAAAGGAACACGGTAAATTTTGGCTGACATCTCCAGGTCTGACTCCTTACTCAACTGGAGAGTTCCAGAGGTATCTTTAAAGTTTTAGGATAAATGACGAGGCTGCTGTTCCTTTTTTTTCCCCCCAGTCCCTAACAGATCCGTTTCTTGGGTTCTCTTTTTTTTTTCTGGTTTGTTACAGGTTAATCTTTTGTGATTGGTCAGTAATGGTGGGGTTTGGTAAAGTCATAAGTCTGCAAGGTGTTGTAAATGCAGGCAGTGTCTGCAGGACTGGGTACCAGCGAGGCAGAGACCAGCGGGAAGAATGTGTGTGCTTGTGTGCCGCAGTTTGGACTGATGTCTTGGCACGGCCGTCTTGTTTCCTGGCATGTAAGGACTGGATTCTCTCTTAAGGCCACACATGTTTGGCAAACCCTATTAATTTACTCTTTCAAGGGGCTGCTTGGGTAATGAAGGTGATAGACAATATTGGGTAGGTACTGGTTGGACAGGGACATGAGGGAATATGGAAAGAATCTTTTTTAAAGAGCTTGATTACATTAGACTGTAGTGTCTGTAAACAATTACAGCATTCAGGGAGTGCAGGATTTAAATGAGAAACACAACTTTGTCAGATTATACCCGTCGGATAAAATGGCATGGGCTCCGGAAATCTATAATTAAATGTATTTCTGAAAATGAAAAATATAGTGTAACATCTGGTTTATTTCACTACAGAAGTGGATGGGTATTGCTTACATAAGTGTGATTGACTAGCTGATATTTGGATTTCTCTGTGTAAAATAACTGTTTTAATTAAATTTTTCTGCTTGATTCTATCTGTGCTGTAAACAGCTTATTCACATACACATTCATATAGAAAATGGCTGTCTTGTTTAGAAAATCTGATGTTTGTTCATTTTCTTTTCCTTGCAGCGGATATTCAACTCCTTTGTTTACACTGAGAAAATCTCAAATGGAGAAAGTGAAGTACAGCAGGTAAGACGTGATTTAGCACTTGACCTTCTCTGTCTTTGTCTTGCTTTTGGGTGTGACTTCATTACACTTTCCAATCTCCACGTGAGGCTGTCTGTTGTTTTCTGGGTGTGATTTCATATACATCTTAAGCAAAATGGCGACAACCTCCCACTTCACGTTCTTATAAGCAGTTGAAATAATGGCTATATAGATGGCTTTCTGCTGTTCATGTTATACTTTGAAAATATTATTTAGTGCCTTGTTATTGTTTTGGAAATTCCTAAACTACTCAAATTTTAAAATATTAGAAATTATTTCATCTGCTATAGGAAAAAGTGCCCAGGCTTTGGAATCAGACAAACCCCAGGTCAAATTCTGGTTTTCCTACTTACTTCATGACTCCCAGGAAGCAATTTAGCCTTTTGAGCTACAGTTTCTCACTTTTAAATCAGAGGGACATAATATCTGCATGATGGGGTTGTGAGAATTAAATGAAGTAATGTCAAATTAACTGAGAATAAGTGAAATGCTTTAGGTGGAAGCCCTGACATAGAAGCAGCTCAGTGGATGTTGGCTTCTTTTGTTCTTTTATTTTTCTTTCCTCTTCTTGTATTCTTCCATTGCTGCTTTTCTCCCATCTTCTCAATGCACTGTGAGGTCAAAAAGTTCTGAGGCCAGATTCTGTTTACTTTATTTATAGCTGGCTTCTAATGGACTGCTTCCTAAATTAAAACATAGTGTTGGTGAACTTGGTCATAAATAATTGATCTGTGCTTGAAAAGAAGGGTGGTAAAGAGGATTCTGGGTTTTAATTTCAGTTAATCCACCAACTTCATTACACCATGTGACCACCAACTAGTAATTTGAAGCTAGGTTGGAGACTTAAGTAAAAAACAGGACCAAACTAAAAACCAGAGTGTAGCAGAGTGCTTCCACAGAATAAAAAGATAACTATAGGAAAATACATAATAATTTAAACTCTCTGGGGCCTTCATCTTATTCATGGAAAACAGCTTGACTTGATCTGAACTACAGAAGTGCTATGCAAGAGGACAAAGTTTTGCAAGTATCATTAAAGTGAAGTTATTTATAGGGTATTTATTTATAATAAATTACTGTAATTTGATCTTGAAGTTCAGCATCTCTTATTTATAGACATTAAAGATCTTTATTGGTTTCTGCAGGTTAAATTTAGAGGACATAAGCCATTAAGCACGTACCCTTTTTCTTAGCTTTAGATATTTTTAAAACCTAATGACCTGAGTTGTAGTGAATGTGGTTTGCTATATCAAATCTTACCTTCATAATTCCTGTCTTATTTTTATTCCAGCACACTGGAAAGTGCTTTAGGGTCATGAAATTTAAAAGGGTTTTTATAGGGGAAGGTTTCTACACAAAGCATGTTCAAGGAAACTTTTTGGGAGACCAAAGGCCATTCGATAACATTTTAAAGAAACTGATCCAGGGATATCAGTTTTACTGCTTTTCTTGAGTAACAGATACAAGTTCTTCCTTCACTGGTTTTTAAACATGAAAGTTGTTTTGTTTTCTTGGAGTGATGTTCTTGCTTTTTTCTTTTTATCTAGCTGTGAACAAGTTGGGAAGCCTTCCATAATAATTTTTTAAAAATATTAGCAGCTGATTTAGCACACATAGAACACTGGTGATTTCAGTATATTATCACATTGATTTTTTTCCATATAACGCTGAAGGAAAGATACTATCCTTATTACAGATGAGGTAGGTGAAACTCTGAAAGATAGAATAAGTTAGCTATCGTCTCAAGACTAATAACGTAAAAGAGCTAGTTTTCAAAGTAAGTTTACACTAAGTTATATTATCTGTATTTTTATTTTAACAGTTTATTTTTAAAATCTATATTTTCATACAAAACAGTAGTCTCTGCTAAACTGTCTTTGGCTGAATAAGTCAGATGAAGGAGAGTCACCACATCGTCAGTTCTGCCTTCTCTCTTTGATTGTCAAAAAGTTCTCTTTTATATTGACTAGGAATGTACTTTTTAACTTTTCTCTAATTTCTCCAGTCTCTTTAGAAGAACCCTGGACAAAACAGATCTTATGCCTCTTTTGCATCCAGTATTTGGAGATAATTATCATACCATTATCATTTAGCCTAAAATTTAAAATACCCAGATCGTGGATAATTTCTTCTTCTATGACAAGATTTCCAGGCCCTTTCAGTCCTCTGGTCACTCTAACAACAACAATAATAATAAAAGCTTATATTTACGTATTTACCGAGTATCTGCTCTCCCTTCAATATTGTGATACTCTTGTGGCTTGAATTGGACTAGAGTTATTCCCATTCTAAAGTGACAAAACAGAGAGCTCCTCACATCTTCTTGACTTGATTAATAGCTACCCAGGAACTCTGGGCCCTGTGATCCTGGACAGTACCCAGGATGAAATCTTTAGGGAAATACTTACCTCTTAGGTTTCCTGTTCTATCCCCCATCACAGTCATTCACACTTTCATATATATTATCTCCTTGAAACTTCAGAATAACTCTGTAAGGTAGGTGAAGTTACTATTACTAACCAAGTTCAGAAAGGTCAAGGATCCTAGATAATTAGTAATTGAGCTGACTTTTTAAAAATTGTGAAATATATCAAACATGTAAAGAGTATATAAAACATATATGAGTAGAATAAAGGAATACTATATTAAAATGAACATCTCAACATACTACCCATATAAAGAAGTAAAGCATTACCGGTGCTTCAGAAAGCCCCCATGTGACCTTCCCAGGTGGTACCTCCCTTCCTCTCCCAGAGATAAGTCTATCCTGATTTTTTTGTTAGCCATTCCTTTGCTTGTGTGTGTCTGTGTGTTTGAGATATATATATATCCGCAAATTCATTATTCGACTGTTTTTGTTCTTTATATACATCTTAAGTGTATTATTCATGTATCTTGCTATTTTACTGAGCATTATATTCCTTAAAATCACCTATGTTGATATCTGTAACTAAGGTGCCTTTATTTCCAATTCTGTGGTATTCCATTAAATGCAGTTTAAGTATCCATTTTTCTGTTGGTGATGTTTGGGTTGTTTCTAGTGTCGTAATTTTTGTTGCTGTTGTTCACGTCTCCTGGTGCAGAGTTCAGGTGGAATAATTCTTTGAATTGCAGAAACATTATTATCCCTCACCTCTGCCAATTAAATGCTAGTGTGTGTGTATCTATACATGTTCCACGTGCCCTAGGTGAGGAGACGGACTGTTTAGCTCAGGTGGAGAATCCCTTCTCTAGAGTAGAATTGCTGGGTACCAGAGTGTTCAATGTGTCTGGATAATGCAAAACTGCTTCCACAGTTGTTGCCACGGGTTACCTTCCTACAGACGGAGTACTGGCAATGTGCTGCTCTGTACCGTCTTCAATACTTGGTGCTACCGAGTTTTAATCTTTTCCCAGTTTGGGGTGTCTGAAATTATATCTAATGGGTTTAATTTGTTTTACTCTGATTACTAATGAGGTTGAAATGACTTTTTACATGTTTATGGTTCATTTTTGTATGTTGTTTTGTTGTGTCAAATGTCTGCTAATGTCTTTTGTCCATTTTTAAAATTGGGCTGTCTCTTTATTTTAGAAGTTTAAATATTCCACACATGTTCTGTATCAGCTCTGTCCAAAAGAGACTTCTGTGCTGATGGAGATGTTTCATATTGGTGCTAGTCAAGCAGCCGCTAGCCACATGTGGCTGCTGAGCGCTTGAAATGTAGCTAGAGCTACTGAGTAATTAAATTTTAAATTTCATTTAATTTAATTTTAATAAAGTAGCCCCATATGGCCAGTGGTTACCATATTAGATTCCCTTACAGGTTTATGTTTCATAAATATAAATGTTCTCCCAATGTGTGGCTTTTCTTTTCACTTTCTTTATGATATCTTTTAAAGAATTGAAGTTTTAATTTTTAATAGTCAGGTTTTTTTAAACCAGTCTTTTCCTTTAAAAGTAGTCATCTCGGACCTCCCTGCTGATCCAGTGGTTAAGACTTCGCCTTCCAACGCAGGGGGTGCGGGTTCAATCCCTGGTCAGGGAGCTAAGATCTCCACATGCCTCACGGCCAAAAAACCAAAACATGAAACAGAAGCAATATTGTGACAAATTCAATAAAGACTTTAAAAATGGCCCACATCAAAAAAAAAATCTTTAAAAAATAAATAAATAAATATAGTCATCTCTATGGGACAGGTTTCATAAAGCAAAGAGATTTACTGATGATATTGAAAGATCTTAATGTTTGTTTTAACTGAATTAAACTTTTGCTTTCTTATCTCAAGCTAAATATTTTATAGTATTTTACTAATAAGTTAAACAAAAAAAAACTTTTCCTTTTTGGTCTCTGATTATTGTGTGTTGTTAAATTCTGCCCCAAAGACATAAAAATTTTCTCCTTTATTGTCTTCTAAAACTTTTGCCTTTCTCATTTAAGACTTTTATCCACCTGGAATTGATTTTAGTGTTGGATGGTGAAGTAGGTATTCAATTTCTTTTTCCTCTGCCCCATATGTATTTCTAAGTGTTCTTATACTATCTGTTGAACAAGTTGTCTTTTTTTTTTCATCTGTTTTCAGTCATTAGTCAAGTTTCCACGTATGTGTGAGTTTGATTTGGTTCCGTTGGTGTATTTATCTGTCACTGTGCCAGTACCACGTATTCAGAAGGGTAACACTGTCCCCTTCATTTCTTTTTCTTTCTTTTTTTTTTTCCTTTTAAAATTAGTGGACTTTATTTTTAGAGCGGTTTTAGGTTTACAGAAAAATTGACCAGAAACTACACAGGTTCCCATATACCTCCTCTGCTTCCTCACAGTTTCCCCTATTAGGAAAAAAATTGCGTTAGTGTGGTACATTTGTTATACTTAATGAACCAATATTTATACATTATTATTAAAACTAAAGTTAATAGCTTACATTAGAGTACACTCCTTGTTCTGTACAGTTCTATGGATTTTGACAAGTGTATAATGTCATGTATCCACTATCATGTTATCAAACAGAACAGTTTCACCTCCTTAAAACCTCCTGTGCTTCATTTGTTTAGTCTTCCTTCCCTTCCTCTCTTTGAGCCCGTGGCAACCACTGATCTTTTTACCGTTTCCATAGTTTTGCCATTTACAGAATTGCATTTAAGTTTTTAATTTCATAAAAACTTTCATATGCTAAAAATTATAGTTTTGAAACACAAAATGTAGCCCATTTCTTCCCTGGAATAATACAGTACATAGCATTTTCAGGTTGACTTATTTCCCTTTGCAATATGCATTTACAGTCCCTTCATGTCTTTTCAAGTCTCGCTACCTTATTGCTTTTAATGGCTGAATAATATTCCATTGTATGTATGTAGGTCAGCTTGTTTATTCATTTGTACATTAAGGGACATCTTGGTTGCTTCCAGATTTTAGCAATTATGAATAATGCTGCTATAAGTTTGTGTGCAGATTTTTGTGCAGACATAAGTTTTCAATCCACTTGAGCAAATACCAAGGAGTGCAATTGCCAGATATTATGGTGAAGTATCAATATAGTGCAAGGAACTGCCAAACTGTCTTAAAAAGTGGCTGTACCATTTTGCATTCCTACCAGCAGTGAATGAGAGTTACTGTTACTCCACATCCTCTTCAGCGTTTGAGGTTGTCAATGTTCTGGATTTTAGCCATTCTAATAGGTGTGTTGTAGTATCTTATTTTTGTTTTAACTTGCAATTCCTTTCTTTTTTTTTTTTTTAACATCTTTCTTGGAGTATAATTGCTTTACAATGGTGTGTTAGTTTCTGCTTTATAACAAAGTGAATCAGCTATACGTATACATATATTCCCATATCCCCTCCCTCTAGCATCTCCCTCCAACCCTCCCTATCCCACCCCTCTAGGTGGTCACAAAGCACCAAGCTGATCTCCCTGTGCTGTGTGGCTGCTTCCCGCTAGCTATCTGTTTTACGTTTGGTAGTGTATATATGTCCATGCCACTCTCTCTCATTTATTTTTCTTGAGAGCATCTGTGGCTCTTTGCTATTATATAAGAATTTTTTTAAAAAATTGATATTTTTCTGTTACTATTGAGTCCTATGTATTTATATCTAATTATCTTCTTAAGCTATTATATTAGTCCTAATAATTTACCTATAGATTCCTTTGGGTTTTCTATGTAAATGATCATATATGCAAATAAGATAGATTTGATTCTTTCTTTCTAATTCTTATAGTTTTTATTTCTTTTCTGTGTCCTGCTACACTGGCCTCCAGAAAAGTATTGTATATGTATGGTAATAGTGGCCACCTATGATATGTATTATTTTTATTGTTTAGTTTCAGGTGTATTTTATCATTTCTTCTTTGATCTATTAGTTATTTAAAACTATGTTCTAAAATTTCCAGATATATGTAGAGTCTTTCTAATTTTCTAGCCGTCCCTTCTGTTTTCCTCATTGTATTGAGAGCATAGCTCTTTGGGTTATAGTTTTATGTAGTACCTCCCATCAGATTTCCCACCTTGGCCAAGCCCTGAGGTTTCTCTCTTATCCATGTTGTGCTGTGCTATCATCAAAGTGGAAACTCAAGGTCTCCAGATTATGCCCAATTCTCAGGGTAAAAAGAAGGGTCTGGCACTGGCTTATTTCCCACATTTCTGGCTCTCACCTTGTTTGGGGACTTAAGTGCCCCTAAAGGTGGTTTCCACTTTCATCCAGGGCACTAACCTCTTAATAATTATAAGGACAATTACAACTGCTTCTAAAGATTTGTTTGATAAGCCAAAAACAGATTTGTTATTCAAAGTAGATTATTGACCTATGTCCTCTTAATTATAGCTCACGATCTTTAGTTGGAAAGGAACCACTTCTTTATGCTTGTTTTTGTATGTTTTGTAGTATCTGGAATACTGACTTGCATTTTCTATCCATCATTTCTCCTTTGGGGTAATGGAAACTAGAGCCCCAAGGGTTCTTGCCCTCCCTCTTTACTATCAAACCTTATTGAGAGTTGGATCTGACTTATGCATAGTATGTAATTAGGCAGTAAATCTAACGTGTTAATATATTTCTGGTTAGGGGAGCAATATAATTAAAACTAATAAAAAACATTTTGCGATTCTTGACTCTTACCACACAACTCTCTATGGTATATAGACTTTTCCTTGCTTTTTCTCATTATTTCTTTTAAATTAACCTTCAGAGTGTGGTTCTAAATTGCCTAACAATGTGTTTTAAATTTTTAATTAGTTCATTATGTAGTTTTGCTGCCAAAAAACTATGGCAACAGCCTCGGGAAAATAAATATCCCATGCACACATTCTTGCGTGGATCACCTCCCATAGACTCCAGTTTTGAATACTTAAAGAAATTAAGTTGTTTGAGCACATAAGGGCATTATGTGAAATTGAACCTGCATCAAGAAAAATAAATCTTTGATTAAGTGCCCTAGAAGATATCAAAATGTGGTCCATAAAACACAAAGCAGTGAAGAACAAAACAAAAGGAGGAAAAGCTTCTTGGGGCGCTTGATTGAATCACTAAAAAAATCAAAGCTACTTTGGACATGTTTCAAGAGTTTGCGCTAACTTTTTTTTCGAGTGCTCTAGTAATTATTTATGTTAACAATTTATTCAATGATATGGCAAGCATCATCTTCATAATAATTGCAGTATTTCATAAAATATTGATTGTTGGCAGTGGCTGATTTTAGAAGACTTCAGAATTCTTTTGAAATGGGAAAATTGGTAGGAGAACTGCATACTCATAGAGGAGAGATGCACCTGACATTGGGCCAAGGGCATTCGTCTAACAGTCTCCCTCTCTCTTCTGTGGTATCAGTTTTCTTTCTTCAGAATCACATCCATTAGCATGTAAACATGCTGTTCCATCTTAAACACACAAGAAAAAACTCTTCTCTTGACGCCACCTCCCACTCCAACTACTGCCCCGTTTCTTTCTCCCCCTTTGAGGCACAGCCCATCACAAGAGCTGTCTATAGTCACTAGATCCAGTTCTCCCATTCTCTCTAAAACCTTCTCTGGCCTTACCAGTCCCACAACACCGCTCTCTTCAAGGTCACTGGTGACCTTCACTTTGCTAAATCCAGGGTCCTTGTTGTATTTCACTAACATTAGTACTGAACAGTTGATCCCTTCCTTTTTCCTTCATATGTTGATACTTTCCGGACTTGGGCCTGCAGGATACCACACTTGTCTCCTTGCTGTTTCTTGGCACGTTCCTGCCTTAGGGCCTTTGCACTGGTTCTGTTCCAACATGTATCCCCATGAGCCTTCGCTTCCTTCAAGTCTGTCCTCAAGTGTCACCTTCTGAAAGAGGTGACCACCATTTTTATAACTACAGCCCACGCTGCTCCCCAAACCCCTGGTTTTCTTTTTACTCTTTCTTTTTCCTTTTTCACTTATCACTTTTTGGTTTTAGGGTACTGACTTTATAAAATTAGTATGGAAATTCCTCAAGATTATAAGTTTGGTGTTATACCTTCCTTTGATGTTAGGTAGAATTCACCAGAGCACCATCTGGACCTGGAGTTTTCTTTGAGGGCAGGCTTTTGATCGTCCAGTTTCTTTAATAGCTGTAGGTTTGGGTGTTTTCTGGGGTTGGGGTTTTCTTTTTTTTTCTTTTTCCTTTTGTTTTTCTTCAGATTTTGTCTTATTTTGTGTCAATTTTAGTAAGTTGATTTTTTTTTCCAAGAAATTTGTCTGTTTCACCTCAGCTGTCATATTTGTTGGCATAAAAGTATTCATAATATTTTTATTATCCTTTTAATATCTGTAGGCTAGAAGAACAATAGAGAACAATCAATCAAATGAAATACTGGTTCTTTTAAAAAATCAGTAAAATGGATAAACTAGGTGACAGAGAAAGAGAGAATGAATGGGGAAGCAAATTAGTGATAAGCAAGTTTTTTAAAACTTGAACTTAGCTTTTTGGTTGTTTGTTTGTTTGTTTTCTATTTCATGGGTTTATGCTTTTTGTTATTTCCTTCCTTATATTTCAGGTTAGTTTTGCTCTTTTTCCTGCTTCTTAAATTGGAACTTTAGTTCATTGATTTTACACCTTTCTTTTTGTCATATAGAAGAATTTACAGCCATAAACTTTCCTCTAAGAACTGCTTTAGTTACACCCCACAAAGTTGAACATCATATATTTTTATTATCATTCAGTTTTTAAATATTTCCTAATTTCCCCTGTGATTTCTTCTTTGACCCTTGCATTACTTTGAAGTATGTTATCCACTTTCAAAACATTTGGGGTCTTCTTAGGTATCTTATTGTTACTGATTTCTAATTTAATTCCATTGTGGTCAGAGAACAGACTCTGTATGATTTTCAATCCTTCTTAATTTATTGAAACATTGGTTTTATGACCCAGTATATAGGATCTATCTTGGGTGAATATGCTATGTGAACTTGAAAAGAATGTGTATTCTTCAGTTGTTGGTTGTTACGTTCTTTATATATCCATTAGGTTAAGCTGGTTGATAGTTCAGATCATTTGTTTTACGGCTTTTAATTTGTCTAATTTTATCATTTGTAGAGAGGAGTGTTGATATCCTCAGCTACAATGATGAAATTGTATATTTTTCCCTTTAATTCTGTGCATTGTTACCTTATGTATTCTGAAGCTCCATTATGGGCCATGTACACATTTAAGATTGTTAGGTCTTGACAAGTTATAAATTGTGACATTTTGAAATATCATTGTTTATCTCTGGTGAAAGTGCTCTTTCCTTAAAGTCTATTTTACCTGATATTAACATAGGTACTCCAACCTTTATATGCTTCCTATTTTTGCATGGTGTGTCTTTTCACAAGCATTAACTTTCAGTGTCTCTATTGCTACAAGTGTGTATCTTGTAGACAGAATATAGTTGAGATTTTCTCTCTTTCTTTCTTTCTTTCTTTCTTTCTTTCTTTCTTTCTTTCTTTCTTTCTTCTTTTTTAGCTATTCTGATAATTTCTGTCTTTTAATGTGGAGTATTTAGTCAATTAATGTTTAGTTTGATTGTTGGATTTAGCTAAACTATTTTATTTTATTTTTTTCCATTTTCCCCTCCATTTTTTATTTTTTACTTCCCTACCTTATTTTGGATTTTTGAATATTTTTTGACTTTTACTTTTTAGCTATATTTCTTTACATATTTTAAGTGTATGCTGTAGAAATTACAATATATATCCTTAATTTATTACAGTCTATTTGGAGTTTAAAAATCTATCACTTCATGTATACTCTAAAACCCTCACAACCTTATAGGTTCATTTTCCCACTACTATCCTTTATACTAGAGTCATCATATTATTACATCTACAAATATTATAGACTGCACAAGGGAGTGTTATTGCTTTGGCTTTAAACTGTCATAAGAATTTAATAAACAAAGGAAAAGAAAAGAAAAATAAATCTCATCTATTTATCATTTCCGATGCTCTTCATTTATTTCTAAGGATACCAACTGATATTAAGCCTGAAGAGTTCCTATAATATTTACTTATAGTACAGATTTCCTGGTGACGAATTGTGTTAGTGTTTCATGATATTTTGTACTCAGAAAATGTCACTATTTTGTCTTTTCTCTTAAAAGATGTTTCTGCTTGAGATTGAATTCTGGATTGACAGTTTTTTTTAATCTTTTAGCACTTTAGCAATGTTCCACTGTGTACTGGTCTCCATAGTCTCTGATGAGAAGTCAACCTAAGTTGTTATTACTCTGTATGCGTTGTCATCCCCCCACCTCCATCCACCCCATGGCTGCTTTTAGGATTTTTCTCTATATATCTTTAGTTTTCAGCAATTTGACTATGGCTGCCTAGACATAGCAGTCTTCATATTTATCCTGCTTGGTGTTTGTTGAGCTTTCTGAATCTGTAAGTTATATCTTTCATCAAATTTGGGGACCTTTTTTTTTTTTTTTTTTTGCAGTACGCGGGCCTCTCACTGTTGTGGCTTCTCCCGTTGCGGAGCACAGGCTCCAGACGCGCAGGCTCAGCGGCCATGGCTCATGGGCCTAGCTGCTCCGCGGCATGTGGGATCTTCCCAGACTGAGGCACGAACCGGTGTCCCCTGCATCAGCAGGCAGACTCTCAACCACTGTGCCACCAGGGAAGCCCTGGGGACCTTTTGACCACTGTTTCTTCAAGTAGTTTTTCTACTTCATTTTGTGCGCGCCTTCTGGGACTCCAATTATACGTGTGCTAAATCTTTTGATATTTTACTATAAGTTCCTGAGATGATACCTCCTTCTATTATTCTTTTAATTTTTCCCTCTCTGACCTTCAGATTAGATAATTTTTCTTGATTTTTAACTTCAGTTCTATTATCTCTGTTCTGCTGTTGACTTCTCCAAACATACTTAAAATTTTTCAGATGTATTTTTAAGTTCTAGGATTTTCACTTGTTTCTTTTTAATAGATTTTGTTTTTCTCTGCTGAGACTTTTCTCTTTCTCTTTCCACTCATTGCAAGCATATTTTCCTTTGAATCCTTGAACATAGTTATAATAGCTGTTTTAGAATCCTGATTCTAACATCTACAAACATTTGAAGTTAATCTCTGTGATTGTCTTTTTTTCTTGAGAATAGGCCACACTTTTTCTTTATATGTCAAAAAATTGGGGTTGTGTCCTGAAGATTGGAAAAACTCTGGATTCTGTTATAGTCCTATGAGGAGTGTTGATTTTGTTTGTTTTAGCAGGCAATTAACTTGGACACAAACTGCTTCTCTTTGTCAACAGCTCAAATCTCAGCTCAGTTGTTTATCCTTAGATGTAGCTTACCCCATACATGTATAGTATAAGAATCTAAGAATTTTTCTGCCCCCAAAGGTATTTCAAAACACTCTAGCATTTATGGGCTTCCCTGGTGGCGCAGTCCGCCTGCCGATGCAGGGGACATGGGCTCGTGCCCCTGTCCGGGAGGATCCCACATGCCGCGGAGCGGCTGTGCCCGTGGGCCATGGCCGCTGGGTCTGCATGTCCGGAGCCTATTGCTCCGCGGCAGGAGAGGCCACAGTGGTGAGAGGCCCGCGTACTGCAAAAAAAAAAAAAAGCACTCTAGCATTTAAAATATAGTACAAGTCTAGTTTTTCTTAATTATTTTTGTGAATTGTTACTTGACGCTGACAGTTCTGCCTGAAAGATTTAAAGTTTAATGTTTCATTCCACCAAATACATTCACTGGGACATAGTAAAGGAGAAACGTATTGGTTTTGTAAGAAATTGATACTGAGCAGGTGCCAATACTCTAAATTATTCTTTTATCTGAGTATGAACTCAAGGCCTCAGTCATGAGGAATTCAGATCAGTTCAAAGCAATAGATTATGATCCATCTGAAAAGCAAGAAATAGATTTTGCACAAAATAATATCCTCTTATTCATAGAAGAAAAGATACTCAGTAGCAGAACAATTTACATGTGGCCTAAAAACATTAAACAGCTGAGCTTCCCTGGTGGCGCAGTGGTTGAGAGTCCGCCTGCCGATGCAGCGGGCATGGGTTCGTGCCCCAGTCTGGGAAGATCCCACATGCCGCAGAGTGGCTAGGCCCGTGAGCCATGGCCGCTGAGCCTGCATGTCCGGAGCCTGTGCTCCGCAACAGGAGAGGCCACACAACAGTGAGAGGCCTGCGTACCGCAAAAAAACACAAAAAACAAAAAAACATTAAAGAGCTTTTTCTTCAAAGAGATTGTGAATAGAAAACCAGTTTTAGAGGTGGCACTTTATGTGTTAAAATGTAAATAATCAGTCCTAACTAGCATGATGTTTTAGAATTTTAAAGCTGGAAAGGACCTCAAGAACCATGGGTACAAGACCAGAAACGTTAGAAAACTTTTCTCCCCCCCCCCTTTTTTTTTGACAGCTCCCTTGTAGCTTGGGATAGAGAATAAGAGCTTCATCTTTTGATTTGAAAAACTTGAGTTCCAGGGAGGACTCTGTCATTTACTCTTTTGTTTGATTTTTGGCATGATATTTAACTTTTCAGTGTCTACATCAATTTTATCTATAAAATGGGGATAAGGGTCTGTCTTGCAAGGTTGTTTAAAAGATTATATTGTTGGCTCAGAGTGGGCTTTCGGTATTTTGTATTCTGCTTTCTGAATACAAAAGATGATAGTGTATGAATATAAGAGTACACTAGTGAGAAGATTGCTGTTCTTAGTCTGCTATTTAATCCTCTTAGGTAAGGCCCAGAAGGAAAGATTTATACACTTTAGAAGGAGAATTTCCAAGAGAGGATGATAACAGAAAGACCCTGGCAGGGACTTGTGAGGGCTGTAAATAAAAGTCATGGCAGTTGAGAAATGTGAGACTGGACATAGGATTTATGTTGGCTTTGCATTTGTATTAGTTCTGTATCCTTACTACCAGAAACTCTCCACTCTAGAAAATTTTGGTTATGTTGTTGAACTGTGCACTGGACCACAGAAGGAAAAGTACCAGTGATTAGACAAACAGAGAGGGTGTGGAAGAACTGAGCAATTGGGAATTTTGTCTTTTGAATTCTGGCTCCCTGTGCCTGGTACTAGATAGGTATTTAGTAAATATTTGCTGAAAAAAATGACTGGAGTTACTCTTGTACCTCAATATTCATATTTCCAGAATCTAGACTTGTTTGGGGGTTGCCCTGCCAAGCGTAATGTAGTGTGGTGGTACCCTGAAGGCTCTCATTTTGTTTACAATTACCTACTGAAATATGTTCAAGGCTCAGACTTGTTCCAACTAGAGGAATCCTGGAAGCAGTACGGATTCCTTTCTTTCTTTGCCCCCAACCTTTCCCCCATCTTTCTGCAGGGGATTTGTTGAGGCTGAGTCCTGGTTTAGTTCACCCCCTCACCCAAATCTATTCTTGGCTCTGTATTTATTGTGAGTATTTATTAAGTGTTTGTTGAATGAGTGAACCAAAGGCATTAAATCTCTAGGAAGGCAAGAGAAAAGTTCAGGTGTATTGAAGCCACCCAGATGGGGAATTTATAGTGACTCACCCAAGGACCAGAGCAAACAGATGACTGTTCTCTCAAACCAGAGCCCCAGCAAGTTCAGCTGGTTAGTGTTTAGGTTTCCTTTATTGGAAATCAATCTAGGTCTGTTTCAGTTCTTAGTGTTCTTGGTCTGTCTCCAAAAGAGAAGTTATTTTTTATCTTAGAAATCTTCGTCCTGGGCTACCTATCAAATCATTGGATGCCTTGTTAATAAGATGGAATGGTCATCTGTCATTTTGGAAAGATAGTATGAGAGGGGATTCCATAGTTGTCACATTTATGTGGTTCTTTATCTATTTCCTTAATGTTTCCATGTATATTTTCTCATTTTTAGCTGCTTAGTGACATTGTAAAAAGTGCAGGTATTGTTATCCCATTTTCCATTGAGAATACCGTATCTCAGAGGGGTCACTGTAAGTGGTTCAAGGCCTCAGAGTACTAGTAAAATGGCAGAGACAAAATTTTTAATCCTAGTTTTGTGCTTTGTTTAAATTGGCTATGAGAATCATCATCATTTATTGAATATGTATTATTAATCAAGCACTGTCCTTAAATCTTTTCTCATAGAGCCACATGGCTTGTTTCCTTACATCCTTTCAGTGTTAGTTAAGTGTTACCTCTCACTGAGACCCTCGTTGACCACCCATTTATAAATGTTATTAATTGTACCCACCTTTGCTTCTTACCTCTTTCTTGCTTTATTTATCTCCTTATAGGTTATCACCTAGGACTTCCATATGCGTTTTTTAAATTGTGTATCTTTTTAAATAGAATATAAGCTCTATGAGGATAGAGATTTTTGTCCATTTCAGTCCTTGATGTACCCTCAGTACCATGAAAAAGTATCTCAATGTAGTAGATGGTAGGTACTCAGTAATTATTTACTGCATGAATTCATAATCCTCACAAAAAGCTGGAAAAGTTTCACTGACAAGGAAAATCAAACCAAAGAAATATCTTGTATAAGGTCACCCAGCTGAAAGGTTAAGAGAGGCCAATTTGGGATTCAAGGGATTTAGATTCAATGCTCTACTATATATTTTCAAAATTTTGTTTCCAAAGGTATGAGGGAGATACTGCAGAGACTGGTACAGAACATAAGGGCCCAGGTTCTGTGTTTTTCCTCTCCATTCCCTCCTGCAGCAATTTACTTTACTTGTTTGATATATTGAAGTTTAGTATGAAGTTGAGTATGAAGTTTTGTGTTTTTTAATGGTCTACCACTTTAAAAAAGGAAAGATTTACAAATCATTATGCTACATCATGCTGCTTTCCAGAAAAAAGTCATGCAAGGTTGAACTTGAATTGGTTTTAAAAGAAGTACAAAAATATTGTGGTTAAAGGATATTCCTCAAACTTTGGAAGAGGTAAGAAAATATTAAATACTATAAATGTTTTTGTAGCAGAAAGAAAATTTGTAGTATCTATTACCTCTTCTAAAAATAAAAGTTGAGGGAACCGAAACTCCTGAGTGTGGGGACCTTGTCAGCATAACTCACACTGTAATACTTTATAGATATTGGGGAATGAATGGATAAACTAGAGTATGAGCTCTTTAAGGGGGAGATTCTGACAGTCGATGAATTCAGCAAACATTTGTTGAGGACTTACTGTATACTTGCCATTGTAGGAGGAGGAACAAAGAGCTTATCCCAAGGACATAATTAAGTCACAGGAGACATGTGTTCATGTATTTGGTATAACTTGCTAATCTCTTGCAGGTGATGGCCCAAAGGAGAGAAATGCCCTCTTTAGGCATTTATGCGAGGCAGAATGGTGGTCTAACTGGACTATGGATCTCACCTAGTGTGGCAGTATTTTTGGTTCTATTCAAATTATGTATGTTTTTCTAGAATTCTAATAAGTGGGAGATGGGTGCAAGACCTAGTGTGTACCTAGGTTGTGTTGCACTTTGGAAAAGGTGGTGTATTTGACATGATGGTTCATGTTCATTTAACAAATGCTGCTTCACCTGAGTTATCTCATTAAAATTTTACCACAACCCTGTGATACAAATACAATTCCTCTCACTGTTTTAGAGTTGAAGAAATTGAGACTCAAAGCTATTAAGTAATGGTGCCCCAAATCATTCTTGAATTAGGTGATAGGGCCAGAATTTTAACTGTAAAATCCATGTTCTTAATCACTACGCTATGTTGCTTTTCATACTTCTTCCATTGCCAATCCTTTTATATGTTTTCAATTTTTAAGAGGAAGGTGGTTTATTCTCTCCCGAGAGTATTACACATTAACCAAAGTAAGATAAATATGTCTAAACATTGTTAAGTACCCTGATGAAAACTCAGCTGGTAAATGAGAAAAAGATGGAGTTTAAATACTCAGTTGACATGGGCCAAACAGTGGTGGAGGTGCCGTCTGCCTTTTAGCTCTAATAAATCACAAGGATATAACTTGTGTCTTACGAGGAAGAGCATTCTGTTGCTAATGGATTATCCTGCAGGAATATAAACAAGATATAAAAATAAATGTAGTCCTTGATTTATTTAAAGAGCAGACTCCTTTGTCTTTTTCACAGTTCATCATTATTCCATTATTACCATACCTAAGTCAGTTGGTTCTAATTTGTGTCATTGTGGAACTTCTATGGGGCTATTGATTTTTTTTTGTTTTGTTGGGATTGGGGGGGGGTAAATAGTATCCCCAAAAGAGGAACTTTTAACTAATTAGTGAGTGAAAAATCTACAGCTGTTGGGCTAGTCCATAGGGTTTAAGTATAACATAGTGGGCTTCCTTTGTGTTGCTCATGAGTAGAAGTTGATAACTCTTTGAAATTCTTACTGTAGAATTGTGGTTGGTACAGCGTTTGTTCATGCAGTTTCCACAGAGAAGGTAACAAACCTTTAGCTACCTCAGAATTCCCAGGTTCTCTCCCAGTATGAAGCATTTAACAGTAATCAGGGATATTTGAGGAACTGCTCAGCCAGCTTCTTAGAGGGGAAAAAAAAAACCCAAAACCAAGGTGGGCCAGGAGAGAGAAAGCAGCCTGATAACTACCACCTCACTGTTTAAGAAATGGCAATTTGGAATTTGAAGTATTTAACTATCTTGCTTATATTTTCAGGAAAGTATATATGCAGCATATGCTCTGAATCCTTGTATATATTTGGAAGTGAAAATATGTGTGAATGCATGCATGAAAGCTTTAATTCCTGTACTAAATATAGACCAGCTGACTTCAGGGGTACATACTGTACATTAGCCAATGTATGCCTGGTGTTGAGATAAGCTGAGATAATCCTGCTCGCCTGTTCGCTCTCTCACTCTCTGTCTCACATACACACACCCCTCCTGTATACTCACACATTTTGTTATAATGTACTATGTATCTATTGCACTGTGTGTAAGTACTCTGTGCATATGTTAACAGCACAGTGTTCATTTTTACATTTGCATATGCACACATATACCAATTATAGAAAAATGGAATTCTCTGTATCTCCCACCACCACCATCACACACTATTTAGGGCTTGAAAATTACGGCTACAGGCTTTTTGTGTTGTTGTTTTGACAACAACCCAGAGTAGCCCATTTCCTCATTCCCTTAATTCCCACACTTGGTGTTCCCACCCTTTGGGAAGGAACACATGAAGGGGCTGGTACCATTTCTCCATCAGCAGAGGCACGGGAGGAGGGGCTATTGCAGGCAGGCACAGCTGGAGAGAATAGGCTGCAGCCCGGAGAGGGGCTGGCAAGGCCTTTGGGGCAAGCGGGGAGAAGACATGCAAGCTCCTGCCACGATGTGCATCTCTCCGTGCTCCAGCTGGAGCTTCAGCTCTTCAGATATCTCTGCCATCCACATGTGCGCAAATACCTTCTTTCAGTGACGCAGACCCTTGAAAAGTACAAGCCTGGGCTTTTGACTTGAACACTTAAAGCTTTATTTAAGTAGAAGGGGATAGGTTGAGTCTAAGTCCTCATTCTAAAACCAGGAAGACTTCATCATGAGAAGTGAACATTCCACTAAAAATGGAAAAAATTAAGCCCCTTTTACACACATTTTTAGTATCCTGAGGTTGGATAGTATCAGGAAATGCTGGTGAGAAGGTAGCGGCCAAGATTTCTTCAGATCCCCCCTCTGCCCCCCCAACTCCATCCTCCACCTGAAACTGCTGCTTCTACTAAAAAAAAAAAAAAAAAGCTCAGATCATCTGCACTGGTGGAATGCATAAACAGAAGCTCAAGAGTGTATTCTAAAACCTAGCGAGCAACTTAAGAGCAGGGACCAACTTACCCCTAATATATTCCTTCACGCAATAGGAAATACTTGTGGCAATGATGCAAAGGAATTAATTGCTGCTCATATCAAGAACACTGAATTGGCCGAATGCTTTGAAAATCTGGTTCCATGAAATAACATGTGGTATGATAAAATTGGAAGCTTACCAAGAACTACAACTTTATTTATAATATTAGAAGATTCTGGGCAGGTAGAGATCATGTTGAAATAGCTGCTCATGGGCGTTCTCACTGGTTGTTACTTAAGCCGCCTTTAGTCCTTTTATATGCTGCAAAGAGCATGCTGGCTTTTCTGCAAAGTCATCGAGAAGTGTCACTGTCACATCCGCTGACACTCATGTCGTGCACCACCCTCTAGGGGAAGGTGTGAGCGTGAGTCCTGTGGAAGCCAACAGCCAATGAAGAGCACGCATACCCTGGCTCTTGTGTTCGCCATCCTCCCTGTCGTCAGATAGGGGATAAGAAGACCTTCCTAAATCCAACTGTCAGTTAGAGAATGGTATCAGATGCAGCTTGGCAAGGGAACACACAGAACAGTTCAGAGAAGGATATAATAAAATTGTTATGGTTGAGGCAAATACCCTCATTCCTCTGGTGTGGAACCCACATGGGAAACGTTACTTTGTGTTGTTATTTCTAGCGAGTCTTAATAGCAGTGCATTTCCTGCTAGCATACAGCATTTGCACCTCATCTAAGTGGTCTATGTGAGTGTTGCTGTTTTTCCTAGTTATGAAAAAGCAGAAACCAGAAACTTTATCTCTGTATTAGTACTTCAAGCTTCAGGCCTGCATCATAAAGGCCCCTAGATCTCAGGGGCTGATTTGTCACTACTCAAGTATCTTGAAACTAAAGCCAAGAAGTGGCTTTTCTATCTACTGAGATAAGTATATTACAAGCTGGTTTTATTGTGTGAATGTAGGACCAGGGGAGAGAGTGCCCCTACCTCCTAAGATAGGCCATACTGAAGACTCGAATGATTGTGGATACTCAAGGCCAGGCTTCAACAACTGAAGAAATCAAATGTTTATAAGATGCTTTCCCTTGTACTATTATTTTTCCTTAGTTTTAAAGGGAGTCTACATTGTGAAAATCTGTTGCTCAAAAAATGGGATATGATGTGCCTTAGGCTGTCTTACACTGACTTATATTTTTATAACGGGGGAGTAGGAGACCTTAGACTAACTGTAATTAAGCCCTGCTGCTGTTAGAAGTGCAATGAAGTCCTAAAATGACACGATGTTCTATTCCATTGGAAAGGTAAGTTGGGTTAACTTATTATTAAGAAAGAGGAAATGGAAACATCTAGCTTTTTTTTCATTGTGTCTTAAGATTGTCTTCCCAAGAATTGGATTTAATGAGTTTTTGGCCAGGTGAAGATTAGGAAATGTTTAGTGGCAGAGTTTTGTTTCCTTGCCAGTCTCTTCTTTCCACTTATTGACACCTGCTGGCAAGTATTTGACCCTTGTGCTCTCAGAGGGCCCGTGAAGAACCCTAAAACGCTCTGGTCAGTTGGCCTCCTACTGGAGGCTAGGTCGCATTTCGTCCTTCATTTATACAAAAAATGTTTCCCAAGTCCCTGCAGCGTGCCCGGCTCTGGGCCAGGTTGCGAGGTTGGGTGTAGATAAGAGGTGTTACCTGCATTTGCTGTGGGGAAAGTAGTGTGGGCTAGAGTGAAACTGCAGGCTCCCAGAGCCCTCCCAGCTGACGCCAGTGCCTCTAATTCATCCCCCACCCCACCCTGTTACTTAGAATGCTTCTAAGTTATACTTGGTGTTTATAAGTTATGCACAGATGCTTATACTCTAAATGAGAGTTTTACATGGTAAGAGTAATGGGACTGGGTTTCCTTTCCTTTTCTCTGTATCCCTCATGGGCCACCAGAGAATTCCTAAGTTCCAGTATATTTTAACTCCTTTCCTCCCTGATTTATAAACTAGGAAAACTTATCTCAAAAGTTGTAATGTAAAATGTTCGCTTTTCCTATATGCTGTGGCCCGTGCTCCTACCCCCTGCCCCAGTTCTCAGCCTCTTGAGTCTTTCGAAGGTGAAGATTAGGTTCAACTGCTTTTTCCTTGCGAAGGAACAGGCTGTAAACTTTCAAGTCCTGAGCACTTGCTTATTTTGGTTTAAAGGAACCTCAGCCCAGGGCTCCTGTTACAGTGAAGTGGGGAGAAGTGGGTTGAAGCCTGCCCTTCCTTTTGTTTCTTTTGTTATGATCTGGTTGTTAAGGGTAGAGTGGGGTGAAAAACAGGGTAAGAGCCCATTGAGCCCTTGAGTTGATAACCTTGGCTTTCAGGAGGCTCGGCTATGTGTTTCCGTGACTCTCCTGGAATATTTAGCACAAACTGCTGCCCAAACCAAACCCCATTACAATCTTTAAAGCAAACCTGTGTTTTGCTTAAAGAGAGAAGCTGCCACTCTCAACCGATTCCCAGGGCTCAGCCTCCTTCGGTTCTCTGGCATGTCAGCACTTGCCTCCTGTTTTTTCCATTGCACGCCTCCCCAGCTCAGCCACAGGGGCCCACCTCTCCCGGGATCAGGGTATGTGACCCTGGAGCCCAGACAGCCTTGCACATAAATCTTCCTGGTCCACCTGCAGTTCGTCTGTCAGCGGCTGCCCCACTTCTCCACTGGATGTGCTATTCCCACACATCCGTCAGACAGCCCTGAAGCCTCCGCGGGCCATTAGAAATTCAGACGGGCCCCACCCCATCTCCGGGTCTTCATCTGTCTTGTCCTGTATCATTGCCTGCCAGGCCCAGGCTCTTCCACCCTGAGACCTGAGCTCAGAGTGGATCGACAGCCACATCACAGCTATGGCCAGTTGCCATCAGGGTACCTTCTCTGAACTTGTCCTCTTTACTCAGCAAGACTTACTCCAGAGCAGCTTGTATTATCCAGGAAGCAGATGAAGATAGGGAACTGGACAGGCCCAGAGTTTCTGATGGGCTTGAACCGGATATGAGCAATATTCTAAGTTATCTGCCCTTTTTTGAATGGAAAGCAGGTTTTTCCAACATGGCAAGTAATGGTAGATTGAGAGGAAATGAATACAGTAAGGAACCTTTAAAGTCTCTTCTCAATGCTAGGTATACATGAAAGAAAAATGCATAGTGCAGTGGTTCAAGAGCATGGGTTCGATCTAATTATTTTTATTAGCTGATTGACTTGGGTAGGTTAACCTATCGGAACTATCTATAAAAATAGCATATAGCAATTACCAAGCATTGTAAGCATTAAAAAAAAAGGCATCACATAAAGTTGCACTTTCAAAGTGCCTGGCACATAGTAAGCAGTGGGTAAATGCTAATTACTGTTATGTTATTAGTTTCTTGGGGGAAATGGAATCTTTAAATGAGGAAAGACCAACAATGAGTGGCACAGATGCAGAGTCCTAGGTAATTTGGGGAAAGAAGGTCCTGAGAAGGCTTCAAAGAGGTAAAAGCGGGGCTGGGACTGGAAGAATGAGTAGAACTTAGATCATTTGATCTGGGAGAGTTCACACTTTTCTGCAATTTGGAGGAGCTTGTAGCAGAAAGAGAGTGGAGCTGGGGATTAGAAGCAATGGTCTCTTTGTTTTCTGCACTTACTCAGCATGAGCTTGGGCGCGCAACTGAGCCTTGATTTCCTGATTGTAGAGAAGGGGCAGGGAATGTCTGCTCTGCCTAGCTCCCAGGGTTGTTGGAAGGCACACATGAGACGAGTCAGGTAAAAATGCTTTGAAAATCGCAAAGTGTGACACAGGAGTAAAGTCTTATTAGATCCTTACGTTTAGAAAAAGAGGATCCCAGAAGAGTCCCAAACTACCTACGACTGTTAACTATGTAACCTACATGACACAGTGCTGTGGAAGAGGCACCCACAGCCCTGGTAAGGTCATAGCCCTGTGTTAACACAACCCTCCTGACTCTTCCTACGCTCTTTGGGATTCTCCACTCACAGAACCTGAGTCAGTACATAACGTCCCCCAAATAATCACAACAATGACAATAATAGTAGTAAGAACAACAAGAGTAAAACAAGTCACTACCATTTATTTGGCACATACAATCTGTTAGACACTCTGCTAGATACTTTATGAGCACTATCCCTCTTAGTTCTCAAACAATATCATGGAGCAGCTATTGTTATCTCCAGTTTAGAGGTAATTAAGTTGAGGGTTAGAGAAATCATTTACTTGGTTCCATTTACTGAGTAAGTGACAGAGCTTGACTTAACTCAAATTTCTTTGACTCCAAAGCTTAAGCTCCTTGTGCCATTTTGCTGTTAATTTTTAAGGGAAAAAATGCTTTTTCCCCTCCAGACTGTGTGCCAGGTTTCCTGTGGAGGATTAAGCATGAGGATATGAGCTAAATGAGTGAGTAAAATGGTTAACACGCAGGTAGTCCCTCTCCCGTTACTTACGGCTCTATTACTGGGAAATTTAAGCCCCACATTAATTCCTTATCACCACCATATGCTCTCTCCCTAGTCCAGAGACTGGGGTATAACAATGAGAATAATCCCTTGTACTCATCCTGGGCTTTATATACTCATTTTTTCATTTGAACATAACAAGAAGCCCTTGAAACTATGTTGTCCTGTTCTACTCATGAGGACACCAAGGCTAAGGGAAGTCAAAGAACTGGCCTAGATTCCCAGCTAATAATTGGGAGAGCTGTCTGGAATATTACAACTGTTACTAATAAAAATAATAGCAAGGGTAGGGTGTTTCTTATATCCTATAAACAGTGTACAACATGAAACAATGAGGAGGTTTCTTCCTTGAACTCTGGAAAGCAATGGTGTGATGTTCAGAGATGTTAAATCCTTGTGCTTGAGTATACTTAAAATTATGTCTATGTCACGGACATTTAAATAACCAAATCCTGAAACTTGCTGGAAAACGAAAGGTTTATTTTCTTGAGTAAATAAGGCTGGAGTCGAAGGAAAGGGGGATCAGCTATTAAATTCTTACCATGGCACAGAGGTTTCTGAATGTCAAATGTTAAACTCTTCTACATTCAATAGGAATTCTGCTATGAATCTTCAGTTCCCTAGGGTACCTTTCCTGTCTGTGCCTGTCAGCATCATTGTTACATATTTTAAATAAAGCTTTCCCTAACATTCAAAACTCCTTCTGGCTCTTCCTTTTAGGAAAGAGGCATAAATAAAGTTTGTACTATGCCTTTGCATTTTTGTTTTCTTTTACCTTGTTCTAACTGTGTGCCCACCCCATCTCCACTCTTCAAAAGTGTAAAGCTAAGGTAAAAAGAGCTTTTAAAAAAAGGGGGGGCCCCCCTCTGGGGAAGTATGCAAATGACAGAAATGTCTATGGGAAAATTAAGGGAAGTGAAATTCAGCAAGAAAGAAATTCATTGATGTTGTGATGAAACGTTGTCACTGGAGATGATGACAAATTAGAATCTGTTCCCATGGGGACCGGCGCGCTACCTACTCATCATTTGACCCGTGGCTGGATGCTGGCTAGCCGAAGAATTGACCCAAAAGATGACAAGATGGTTTCAGTCCCGTCATCTCATCAGCATTCAGGAACCCCTTAGGGGATGAAGGGGAGAGGATAAAGAAGGATAAAAGATGAAAGCTAAGCCATGGAAAGAAAAATGTTTTTAATTACAGTGAGGAGGATTGTGGGTCCACCTGTAGCTTTTTGCTGAGAACGTCCTTTGTTTTCGCCTGTCTGCAGGGATCATGGCAGGATACGCACGCAGAATCTGTCTGGCCTCTTGGAAGTTTCCGCCTTGGTAGCCAGTTCTCTCGCATTTAACAGATACGTTCAGGATTTAATCTTTCTGTGGGCTATCTTTACTCTAATAGATTGTTATGCTTGCCCAGCAACCTGGATTTGGTTGGCATGCTGAAAGAGATTGCTTTTCGAAAGGGAAAATCTGCCCCACGGTGGAGTGTGAGGTTTCTACTGTGAGTGACTGTCACCATCCTTGTCCAAAGGGCACAGGGTGGGTCATCTCAGGCAGTGGGGTCACAGGAGGCCAGGCATCCCCTGGGAATCCAGAGACCCTCAAGCTCCACATGCCTCTGTTTTTTCACACATAAAATAGGAATTACAATTTCATCTTACTACTCTGTGATGACATGAATTAACTCAGATGAAAACCGAGAGGAAAATACTGGATTCTGAAGTTCACTTCCTGCAGGATAGGAATGGTACATTCATTCTGTTCTCCTTCCAGGTTATGAACAAACTGGAACACCGTGGAGTAATCAGAACAGTTTAAGTTAGTTCAATGGAACTGATACCACAGTAGTCAGGTAACAGATAGGCATTGTTTTGGAGGATACATTATTTCAAATTCGGCCCGATCCCTTTTTCATCTTGGCGATAGAATTTAGCAGTTCTAAACTTCTTCAATTTTTTGATTTTCATAGGAATTATGAAGCATTTTAAACGAAATGTGAACTATTAAAAATCTAATTCTTATTATAAAGTAATGAGGCTGTGTATTGCTTATGGTATCCTGCCGAGAATTTCACAGCATTTGTTCAAACGGGTTTGAAAAGAAATGGCGAGGGAGGTTGCTGGTCTGTGTGTTTACAGAGTGAAGCAGTGTTGCATAAAGCCCGGAGCTTTGTTCCTAAAGCAGAATGCTATTGGCTTTGGATCCCAGCTTTACTACGTACTGGCTTTGTGACCTTGAGCACGTTATTTAACCTTCAGTGACCACTTCTAGAAGATGGAGATGTGTACTTTATAGGGTTCTTTGAAGGATTAAATTGATATATGCTTGTGAGGTGCTCAGAATAGTGCCCTACACATAGTTAGCCCTCAACAGATGTTGGCAATTATTTGTTTTAAATAAACAAGATAGGGTGTCGCAGTATGAAACACAGGGGTTTCTGACCAAGAGGTGCGAATCCTAGTGGAGAGAGCTTGCTTCTGAGACCTTTTGTTCATTGCCTTGCGTGTCTGGGCTCTGCGTGCAAGTTAGTGCCTCCGCCTATGAAGAATGAAGCGTGAGACTCACCCTAACCAGGAGGCCAAAGGCAGATACCACCCCCTGCTCCCCCACCCCCGGGCAGGGCCAATCTCCCATCAGCCGGTAACCACCCCCCCTTGGGTTCTGCAACCCAAGGAACACTTAGTTCCACGGCCAGCCCACTCTGTGCCATGGCTGATCATGTTGCAGCTTCTCTTAGGTTTGTCTGGGGCACCATAGCTGAGCAAGTGAACACACAGGTTTTATAGGCAAACAGTTCTGAGATCTGAATGAGTGAGTGGGTCCTTTTATTTTGTGGCTCATTGATATAAGGTGACAGTACCTCCATTGTAGGGTCGTTGTGCCTAGCACATGGTAAGTACCACTGTATGGCAGCTGTTATGATTTTCTGAAGAACCCTGAAATCTCATTGCAACAGGTTTATAATTCACAGGCTACAGTCTCGATAATTCTGATGATTTAGTTGCAGTGCTTCTGTCTGAGCAGCTTTGTTTAGCTTAGCTTCAACATGTTTATCTTAGGATGGAATTCCACCTATCCTGGGTGTTCCGGTTACTTGTTGCTGCATTAGAAAGCATCCCAACCTTAGTGACATAAACAACTGTTTCTTTATGCCTACGGATTCTGTGGTTCAGGCATTGCAAGGATGGCACCTCTGTTCCGTAATGTCTGGGGTTCCATCAGCGAAGCCTGGGGGCTGGAGTTATCCAAAGGCTTCTTGACTCATATCCGGAGCAAGGACTGGGATGAAGACTTGCTCACCTAGGGCTGCCAGCCAAGCACTTGACTGTGCCCTCTCCATGTGTCTTGGACTTCTTACAGCATGGTAGTTGAGAGCATTCCAAGAGAGACAGGCGGAAGCTGCATGCCCCTTTATGACCTAGCCTTGCAAGTTACATAGTGTCACTTTCTCTATGCTACTGGTAGAAGCCATCATAAGCCTACCCAGATTCAAGCAGTGGGAGTAGAGGGACCCCCACTTCTAAATGGGGCGCAAATTTTTATAAAATTACTGGAGTTATGGCTCAATCTTGGACATGTTAGGGCTTCCGACTTCTGCCTATAGCAAAGCAAGCCATACAATCTCTATTCCAACTACTTCACTCTGCAATTGCATAATGAAAGCAGCCAGAAACAATACGTAAACAAATGACTGTTTCAATAAAACTTTACTTATGAACACTGAAATTCAAATTTCATATAGTTATTAAATATCACAAAATACCTTTTAAAAAATTACATTTAAAAATGTAAGAGCCATTCTTAGCCCATTAAAAAATAGGCAGTGAGGCAAATTAGAATATCATGATGAGCTGGATCTGACAGCCCTCAGAATAGGAGAAAATATTTGCAAACGAAACGACAGACAAAGGATTAATCTCCAAAATATACGAACAGCTCATGCAGCTCAATATCAAAAAACCAAACAACCCAATCAAAAAATAGGTGGAAGACCTAAATAGACATTTCACCAAAGACATACAGATGGCCAAGAGGCACATGAAAAGATGCTCAGCATCACTAATAATTAGAGAAATGCAAATCAAAACTACAATGAGGTATCACCTCACACCAGTCAGAATGGCCATCATCAAAAAATCTACAAACAGTAACTGCTGGAAAGGATGCAGAGAAAAGGGAACCCTCTTGCACTGTTGGTGGGAATGTAAATTGATACAGCCACTGTGTAGAACAGTATGGAGGTTTCTTAAACAACTAAAAATAGAACTACCATATGACCCAGCAATCCCACTACTGGGAATATACCCTGAGAAAACTATAATTCAAAAAGGAACATGTAACTCAATGTTCATTGCAGCACTATTTACAATAGCAAGGTCATGGAAACAACCTAAATGTCCATCAACAGATGAAGGGATAAAGAAGATGCGGCACATACATACAATGGAATATTACTCAGCCATAAAAAGGAACAAAATGGGGTCGTTTGTAGAGATGTGGATGGACCTAGAGTCTGTCATACAGAGTGAAGTAAGTCAGAGAAAAATATCATATGTTAATGCATGTATGTGGAATCTAGAAAAATAGTACAGATGAACCTATTTCCAGGGCAGGAATAGAGATGCAGATGTAGAGAACAGATGTGTGGACGTGGGGGGAAGGGGAGGCTGAGATGAACTGAGAGATTAGGTTTGACATAAATACACTATCATGTGTAAAATAGATAGCTAGTGGGAACCTGCTGTATAGCTCAGGGAGCTCAGCTCAGTCCTCTGTGATGACTTAGATGTGTGGGATGGGGGGTGGGGAGGTCCAAGAGGGAGGGGATATACACATACATATGGCTGATTCACTTCACTCTACAGCAGAAACTAACACAACATCGTAAAGCAATTATACTCCAGTTAAAAAAAAAAAGAATATCATGATGAGCTAGATCTGGCTTTAAGTTAGAATTCTCCAAATGTGTAGAAGAAACACTGGGGTATTTCTCAAGTGTCTGTGTGTTTGGATATGTGTGAGGGAAAGAAATGTTTGCAATTTCCCTTTTCATTTTGGAAGTGAATTTGTGAAGATGTTATTTGGAATTTCAGTCCTTTCAAGCACACCTTATCTTTATCCTGTTACAGAACATTTGTTCCCAAGGGCAATGAAGAATGACACTTGTAGGTGGGAAATTTGAAGCAGATTTGAAAATCGGCTTGAAAATAACAAACGAAGATATTCTGATTTGGTTCCATGTTCTCAGCCTCCAAGCTGTTGGATTGTGCGAGATGCATGACCCAAAGGAGATGATTAGTTCTCCTCTAGTGTGCTGATAATGAATAGCTCTACAAAACCAATTAGCAATAATTCTATCAGTCACTGCATTTGGGTAACATTTTGTTTAAGGGGAAGAAAAACAACACTGTTTTCCTTAGAGATCTCTAATTAAGCTGTGATATTTGGTGGGAACAATGGAGAAAAAAGCAGTATGCTTAGCAATTTGCTTTTGCTATCCCCATATGAAAGTGTATTATGATGAAGTGTTCTGTTCACAGCAGTTAAGAAAGACATTTGTCCGTGTTAAAGGTGTAACAGACCAAACACAGATCTATTTCTAACAATGTATTTTGTTTTGTATGGATGTCTGCATTGCACAACTTCAGGGATTTGCCATTCACATGGAAGGCTGTGAATGGCGCCCCCTGGAGTTGTGTAGCAGAAGATACTGAATATCATTTCCCTTCCTTCAAGTGTTTTCCTCCTGAAAAATCTGTGGGAATCGAGAACCATGAATAGTGGCATTTTTTCTTCCAATCACTGTTGTTGCTCTGTAACTCCTAATACCCACTGTCATGCCGACAATAATATCAACAGACTTCGTTTTCTCCAGCAAGGCATTTTATGGGTCAGCAGCATTCTATCTGAATTTGAGCACACGGGTAGTTCTTAATGTATTATAATCTATTGTAAGATAGAAGTTATTATTTTACTGCTGTTGAAGTATCCTTCTGTGCCTTCTGGGCATTTTGCAATTTTTATTTCAGTTTACACAATGAAATAAGACTTGGGTGTGTGTTTATCTTACCTGAAGTTTACTGCAGGCAGCTTGTGACACAAATTGATGAACTTATAGGAAAAAGTACAATGGGTTATTGTCCTGGTCTTTCTATTTATTTTGCTTACTCTCATCCTACAGCTAGCCAAAAAAATCCGAGAGAAGTTCAACCGTTACTTGGATGTGGTCAACCGGAACAAGCAAGTTGTAGAAGCATCCTACACGGCTCACCTGACCTCTCCTCTAACTGCGATTCAAGACTGCTGTACTATCCCACCTTCTATGATGGAGTAAGACTTGGAATTTTTTGTTGTTGTTTAAACCAGGAATTGAATGGCTTTCCATTCATATTTAAAATACCTGTTTGTTTATTGCAAAATGTATTCCTGTCTTAAATTAGCTCTTTACCTTAACGTAGACAAGTAATTCTTAAAGAAGTATGACTATATCCAGGAAACTCATGGACCTTCCCCGCTTGCCTTTTTGTCAGGCTGCAATCCAGGTTCAGAAGTATCAAGCATTGTTTGAGTACAGAGTTGACTAAGTCTAGAAAATTGCAAACATTTTTTTCATGTGTTAACTAATGCGTCATGAATAAGACAGTTTCACTGATTCTGCTAATTTGCCTGATTTAAGGGAATGCTTTTTATCTTTGATACAAGAGTAGAAAAAACTCCCACTTCATACTTTATAGTGTGTTTAAAACTACCAAGGCAGATGTGGCTTCAGATAATATTGAAACAGAATGGTTGAGGATATTTTTATTTATTGGCATAGTGATATTTATATCTGGAGGTGTATAGGGCCGTGTGATGCTGGAAACTGCTTGGAGGGGAAAGAACACTTATCTAGAGGTACAAAGAACTTAATTTTGATTTAGTCTCTAATTATCTGTGTGACCATAATCTAGTTACTTAATGTTTATTTGTATGCACAGTTTTCTATCAGTGGATAATAATCTCTATTATACCAATTTAGAATTGGCTGTTTACAATAGAATGACTAAAATAAGTTAACATACTTTAAAAATTATGAGTGTAAATGTTAGCATATTTAGTATGTATCACTCTTCTTTTTGCATAATAAGTGCTCTTGAAGCTATGCAAAGGATGGAGACAACATAGTTTTTTGGTAGTTAAGTGATGCTTTGCTTCCACAAAGAAGTGTTTACTTATTACAGCTTCTTGGTGGGCTATGTAGGTAACAGAGCATCCTCAAGTCATTTTATTTCTCCATCTGTGTGATATTAAGATGAGTCTTTCTCTCTGGCTTAGCCTGTCTGCAACCTAGAGAAGCTCATATTAGTTTTTTGCTAAACTAAATGGAAAGTGTATACAATTTGGAATGAGACTGTCCGGATATGAATCTTAGCTCCAGGACTTAATACTCAGGTGGTCTCAGATATTTGATGTCTTTGACCCAGCCTGTCTTCATCCCTAGAATGGGATCAATGATGGATACTTCACAGGATGTTGTGAGCATTCAGTAAAATCAATTATGAAAGTATTTTGCAAATTGTAATGTTCTGAACAAATATCAGCCATGATACACATACTTTGCTATCATAGTGAACATTTCATTTTTCGTTACTGATATCATTTTTATAGTTGGGGCATCAGTAGCTTAATGTTTTTGACAGTTTGTCTCTAACCTAAAAATAAAATAAGCGTCCAGTAGGGCTTTGAACCAAAGAAAAAATCATTTCCTGGCTGAGAGAAAAGATAGTATAATAAGGGAGAAGTCCTTAGAGCTAGAATTACGCTTAAAACACTGGTTCTCAACCAGGGTGATTTCCACTCCCCTTCATCCCCAGGGATATTTGGCAACGTCTGGAAACATTTTCAGTTGTCACAATTGGAAGGTGGGGACCGTTGCTACTGACATGTAGTGAGGAGAGGCCAGGGATGCTGCAAACATCCTATAATGCACAGGACAGCCCTGCAAAACAAAGAATTATCTGGCTCAGAATGTCAGTAGTGCAGAAGTTGCCTCAGAAGATGGGAGATCTTCATGAAATTCCTAGGTGGAACTACTCTAGATGAAACAAAAAGCTTGAATTGACTGGCGTCTACTTGTAAATCTACCTAGTATGTCACCTCCCCATTATTTTCCCCCTTCGTGAATTTCTATTAATGTTTCAAGAAGTAATTCAATCATTTGCCTCGCTCCATAGCTTCCTGTTACCTCTTTTTTTCCCCTCTCCTTGTTTACCTTTGCCCTGGAGGAATTCACTGCTCCCTCATCTTTGTTCCCATAGTAAGTTTCCTCCATCCCTATTACAGTGTAGAGCTGAATGTTTCACATGTAGTTGTTGGTAGATCTGCCTCCCCTGCTGTTCTGGGCAGGGATTACACCTCATCCATTTTCATCCCAGTACCTCGCAATTGTGTTTGATTACTATTTATTGGGATCTGGAATGGTTTGGATATGGGGATGAGTAAGGGGATGGAATTTCTACTTGAGAGTAATTTCTGCTCTCAAGAATTAAAAAATTATTGGGTGGGGGCCAAATACTGAACATAATAAATAGTTAGGGCAAAATGTGACACAGCGGAGAGGTGCCGTGGTTCCGCTAAGCAGAGTACTATACCAGGTGGGTGGCATCACCAGAGATTCTGTGAACTTCAGAAGTGTGCATCTAGACCTAGAGATTATCATACTAAGTGAAGTCAGTCAGATAGAAAAAGACAAATATTCTATGATATCACTATAATCTAAAATGTAGTACAAGTGAATTTATTTACAAAACAGAAACAGAGTCACAGACATAGAAAACAAAGCTATGGTTACCCAAGGGGAAGTGGGGGGTTAGATAAATTAGGAGTATGGGATTAACAGATACTACCATATATAAAATAAACAACAAGGATTTACTGTATAGCACAGGGAACTATATTCAATATCTTGTAATAACCTATAATGGAAAAGAATCAGAAAAAAAGATATATATCTGAAGCACTTTGCTGTACACCTGAAACTAACACAATATTGTGAATCAGCTATACTTCAATTTTTTTTTAAGTGTGCATCTTATTTGATCTGGTCATTTGGAAGAATATCACAAGGAAATAATGACATGTTTATAAAGATAAATTTGTAAACAGAGTCATTGTAGTGCCATTTAGAATAGCGAATATTGTATATATTCCTAAATTTCTAATAATAGGAGATTAGTTAAAGAAATTATGTCACATTCAAAAAGGTGATAACATAAGATGCAACCATGCTGTAGAAGAGAATTTGCTGACTTGTGAAAATGGCCATACATGCATACACACACTGTACACATCTCAAGATTGGGAAGACTTACATCAGAATGTTTTGGAGTAGGGCTTCCCTGGTGGCGCAGTGGTTGAGAGTCCGCCTGCCGATGCAGGGGACACGGGTTTGTGCCCCGGTCCAGGAAGATCCCACATGCCGCGGAGAGGCTGGGCCCGTGAGCCATGGCCGCTGAGCCTGCGCGTCCGGAGCCTGTGCTCCACAACGGGAGAGGCCGCAACAGTGAGAGGCCACAACAGTGAGAGGCCCTAGTACTGCAAAAAAAAAAGAAAAATATTTAATAAAATATGTGGATAAGTAATAAAGTAGGTCACAAAGCAGCATGTATAGTATAATTTCAATTTAAAAATATATATATAGGGCTTCCCTGGTGGTGCAGTGGTTGGGAGTCTGCCTGCCAATGCAGGGGACACGGGTTCGAGCCCTGGTCTGGGAAGATCCCACGTGCCATGGAGCAACTGGGCCCGTGAGCCACAGCTGCTGAGCCTGCGTGTCTGGAGCCTGTGCTCCGCAACGGGAGAGGCCACAACAGTGAGAGGCCCTAGTACCGCAAAAAAATATATATATATTTAATAAAATATGTGGATAAGTAATAAAGTAGGTCACAAAGCAGCATGTATAGTATAATTTCAATTTTAAAAAATATATATAGGGCTTCCCTGGTGGCGCAGTGGTTGGGAGTCTGCCTGCCAATGCAGGGGACATGGGTTCGAGCCCTGGTCTGGGAAGATCCCACGTGCCATGGAGCAACTGGGCCCATGAGCCACAGCTGCCGAGCCTGCGCGTCTGGAGCCTGTGCTCCGCAACGGGAGAGGCCACAACAGTGAGAGGCCCCAACAGTGAGAGGCCCGCGTACCGCAAAAAAAAAAAAAAAAAAATGTTTTGGAATAAAGACAGTGGTTTCCATTTTGAATATGCTAGGATAAGGCTTGAGGTCTGAGATACAGTCCATCCAGCCATTTGGCAAAAACTAGTGGTCTACCTTTAAGTGAATATAATAAACCGTAAAATGTAGTTTCTGCCCTCCAGGAATTTCTCACTTAGTTCAGTTTAACATCTAAGAGACTTGAATTATACTTCTAGCAGGACCGATGCTGAGTAAGCAGATGAGTATGAGAGGCTGTTCCTCCTTTAGAGGCTGGACTTCTGTGTTGAATGTAGAATGGAAACTGTGGAACCGCAATGCAATCTTCTCTCCTTACTAGGAGTAGTTGACAGAGCCAAGAGCTGCCATTTGGGGTGAATCTGGTAAAACCAGAAGAGTTCTGATGATAAAGCTGAGTATTCAGAAGATGTACAGATGACAAAAAACAGGTTCCCTCTTAAAGAGAGATCTGATCACAACCGTCCGCAGCTGAAAGTGGCAAGCGACAACTACCCTTCTCTTAGACTGAGTCTTCTTGGCTAAACAAGAAGCTCACTTGCCAGAGAATGTGTGTAGGAATTTTTGGAGTGAACACCGAGCTGACACTTCTCTAGGCATTGGCTAAGCACAAATACTTTGTAAAATTGAGGCTCTTTCACCTTTTTAATGAAGATTCAAAGATGGGAAGGGTTAATAGTAAGTTTTTGCTGTGAACCGGGGTAGGAATCCTTAGCTGCCCTTTTTCCAGTTTCTCATAAAATGCTTTAATCTGCATTTTTTAACCATTGTGGTATCCTAGTGTGGACATTTTCAGTCCCTCTTTCTTATATTTCAATCCCTCCGAAAAAGTGTCCATTTTGAATCTCAGGGAGTCCATGTTGGAGTTAAATGCAGAAACGAAGAACTCCCAGTCTTGAGAAGCAATGTAAGGAAATTACTGAAAACAGGTTATCGTCTATGTCAAGAGATACTGTTTTTTTCTCTAATGGAAGCAACATAAAGTTTCTTTTTAAAATAAATATACCTAAATTTAAAAAACGCATTAATTAAAATGAAAATATTAAGGGAATGTGACCAAAGTTTTGAAGATGATCGATATGGTAATGACTGAAGTTAAGGAAAAATGGGCTCAAGATTGTTGAGAGAAGTCCTTCCAAATTGTAAGATTTTACTGTCCTATAAAGCAAATAACTTTTTTCTTTTTTTTTCGGTGAGGGGGATGCGGATGGACTGCACTGTGCAGCTTGTGGGGTCTTAGCTCCCCGACGAGGGATTGAACCCAGCAGTGAAAGTGCGGAGCCCTAACCACTGGACCTCCAGGAAATTCCCTATAAAGCAAACTCTTTATGCCCATGAACTGGCCACAATCATATGCACTAATAATGCCATTATAGTAAATATAAGCAAGTGGACTTGAGATAAGGGATCACCAGTCTTATCCATTCTTAAGTACGTGGGCCCTGTAAACATTTTAAAAAATGCAACAGTGACCCAATAGCACTCGAGCTATTTATTACTAACATTGTATCTGTAGCCCATTGACCTTGCTTCTCCAACTGTATTAAGGACAAGTTAGCACTAGGCCAAAATTTTTATGACTGATTTTAACCAATGGCTAATTTTTATATTTTAGGCCTAGAATTTTATTTTTACTGATTTATAATCCATATTTGATTTTTTTTTTTTTTTTTTTTTTTTTTGCGGTACGCGGGCCTCTCACTGTATGGCCTCTCCCGTTGCAGAGCACAGGCTCCAGACGCGCAGGCTCAGCGGCCATGGCTCACGGGCCTAGCCGCTCCGCGGCATGTGGGACCTTCCTGGACCGGGCACGAACCCGTGTCCCCTGCATCGGCAGGCGGACTCTCAACCACTGTGCCACCAGGGAAGCCCCATATTTGATTTTTGTCACTAAAGCTTGATAATGCATATTTTTAAAAAATAAAATACCCAGTTCTGAAGAGAGAGGAACTTTAAAGCACTCTATTATAGAATATTCTGCAGAATACACCCTGAAGGTTATACTATGATGACAACAGAGAGAACCTGCAAAGCAGCAGAAAATTGATTTTTTTCAGATGGTTTTGATACTTTGCTTCTCAGACCAGTCAACTCTTCTTACTCAGGAGCCCTGGAAGTTAATTATTTTGTACAGGGTCCTGCATAGTGATTAGGTATTCCGTCAATATTTGTTGAAGGAATGATGTGAAGAATTAATATTATCTAACGTGGAAAAAAATAGGCTGTGGTTTAATCTAAGACAAACTCATTTTCAATGGTATTACTTTAAATAGCATAATTTTGAGAATGAGTTTATTCACTCGTGTAATTTAATTTACAGCTCCCTTTGTGTTATAATGGGTTAGGTGGTGAGGGTCCACAAGATCCTGGGCTCCCTCGCAAGGATTGCAGAGACACAGAAACACCTAATAATGCCCGTGGTCTATATCTGGCCTACAAGTGTGTTTATCTTGGCTCCCCGAGATGTTTTAAAGGTTTTTTAAATTTGTAAGTTTTAAAATCTGTTGCCTACCTTTAAAATTTAGGGGAATTACACAGTTTAAAAATCCAAACTTCAGGGATTTCCCTGGTGGTGCAGTGGTTAAGAATCCACCTGCCAATTCAGGGGACATGGATTCGAGCCCCAGTCCAGGAGGATCCCACACACCATGGAGCAGCTAAGCCCATGCACCACAACTACTGAGCCTGCCCTCTAGAGCCAGCCAGCCACAACTACTGAGCCCACATGCCACAACTACTGAAGCTCACATGCCTAGAGCCCATGCTCCACAACAAGAGAAGCCACTGCAATGAGAAGCCCGTGCACCACAATGAAGAGTAACCCCCGCTCAACACAACTAGAGAAAGCCTACGCGCAGCAACGAAGACCCAATGCAGCCAAAAATTAAAAAAAAAAAAGAAATCCAAATTTCTATCCTCTCTAAAATCAGATCTGACGATGATGGGTCCACATTCACACTGGGCAGTAGTCAGCTTCTGTGACGAGCATCCCCCTTTGAAGACAGCCTGCATTCTCCCCTTCACCACAGTCCCCACTAGCTCCTATCGCATTACACCCAGCCCATTCCCCTGACTTTCATTACCTGCTTGGCCCACATTAGCATGTGATATGTTAATAAATTTTTAAAATGTCTTATCCATGTGCATTCCCTGATATGCCATCTTAAACATACGTGCTCCTTCTGTCAGGTTTAAATATAGCTCCTTTATGCATAATACTGAGAATATCTATCCCCGAAACCCGGCTTGCCACAGAGATTGGGTTATCCTGTGCACATCTGAAGCTGTTATTTTATCAGCAGGCCCTGCTAACCCTTGACTTTTTCATAAATCAGTCAATAATTTTGTCTTCCACATCTCTTAATCCATTTCTCTCCTTCCTTCCCCAGTTTCTTTTGTAGGTGCTCCTGCCTGGTAACATTCTTATTTTTTATTTTTGATATCTTTATTTAAGGAAACAGGAACAATGGAGAGGTTAAACCAGGGAGGAAGTACTGGGAAAATGAACTGAGATTTTTATTCTTTTTTGTGTCTCCAAGTAGGATTCAGTGCTGTTATCCTCACTTAATTAATGCTTGTTAATTGGATAATCATGGTGAGAGCTGGCATTAAGGCATCTAGGCCAGGTGTGAGATGAGCAAAGTCATGTTCTGATGGAGCTGCAGTAAGTAAGCAACTTGTTTTCAAGGCTCTCTGAAGCCAGCCACCCGAAGCTAGGAGACTTCAGCCTTAGAGAGAATTCTGTCATACCCATCAGGGGAGACTTAAAAAGCTTCATTGATTCTCAAAAGTGAAGAAACTCTGGACACCATTGTTAAATTGGATTTTTGCTATTTTACAGGGAGGTCTTAGATTTGGGACATCCACTGAGATTGATACCGTCACCAAGGAAGGCATAGAGGACTCGTCTCACTTTCTGAGAACCCAAATTCAATGCATCCCCCAGCTGGCACCCACTAGAACAATATGATTTCAGGAATCAGGTCTTATCCTTCAACCTGTTGAGGGTATTGTGCTGCAGACAAAGCAACTAGCATAGGTTCTGATGCAAGAACACAGCCTCTTGATGACAATTCTCATGAATAAGCCCATATTATAACTCTATTAGTCAGGGTTCTCCAGAGAAACAGAATCAATAGGATGTGTGTGAGAGAGAGGAAGAGAGATTTATTTTAAAGAATTTGCTCACGTGATTGTGGAGATCAAGTCCCAGATCTGCAGGGTAGCCCAGCAGGGGCTGGAGACCCAGGAAGAGTTACAGTTCCAGTCTGCTGGAAGAATTCCTTCTGCTTGGGGAAGTCAGTCTTTGTTCTATTAGGACCTTTAACTAGGTAAGGCCCACCCACAAGTCCCCTGATTTAAATGTTGATAATCCAATAATAATAATCCCTTTGCAGAAATATCCAGAATAGTCTCTGACCAAATATCTGGACACTCTGGCCCAGCCCCATTGACATATAAAATTAACCATCACACCCTCTTAGAGAAAGGATAGAAAATTGGTCTACAAAACCTACCTTTGAAGTTGAATTTTTACTAACCCTCAGGGTTAGATTGGAGGATTCCAGACTCTCATTCCTGGAACTTTCTAGTGTTCTCCTAGACTGCTTCTCTTTTAAAAAAAAAAAAAAAAAAGTTAATGCCCATGTTAATGAGCTGCCTGCAAAGGAGTGAAGGCATTTGAATAAGTCTTTATCCATGTAAATTGGTTGTATATTTTGTGGTATGATTTAGATGTTGTGCAAATTTCTGTGTTCACATTTTAAGTTCTTCAAGTATTATTGACATCACAGGAACCAGAAATAAGTTACTTAGAGAGTTGTTTTTAATTTTGATGATTCACATGCTGACATATAATGTTCAGATTCCTGTACTAGGCTCCTTAGGATTCTTTAGGGACTAAAGAGCATCAGGTCCTGGCTTGTGATTGCCTTCCCCCCCCCCCCCCCCGTACGTGGGCCTCTCCCTGTTGTGGCCTCTCCTGTCGCGGAGCACAGGCTCCGGATGCGCAGGCTCAGCGGCCATGGCTCACGGGCCTAGCCGCTCCGCGGCATGTGGGATCTTCCTGGACCGGGGCACGAACCCGTGTCCCCTGCATTGGCAGGCGGACTCTCAACCACTGCGCCACCAGGGAAGCCCCCCTTTTTTCTTTTAAACTGAACTCAAACATGAGCTTTCTTTCATTTTTAAAAGGAGGCGAGCCTCTTTTTAAATATCTTATTTTTAAATCAATTCAGTCTCTATCATGGTAGAAAAGAAACATCTTAAGCAGTAAAGACAGCTTTCCTGTTCAGTTTAAATTCAGTTGTGATACAGATTATATCATAGGAATATAGTACTAAGACCAGATGGGCCTCTGCTCTGCCCGTTTGCTGTGTGATCTTGGAAAGTTCACTTAACCTTTTTAGTCCATAGCTTCCTCAACTGTAAACTGAGCAGTTTGAACTATACTCCAGAGAGCCAACTCAAGATTTATTATGGGCAACTTTTCCTGCTGCCCAAATTTGTAAATTCTAGCTTTGTTAGGGGATTTTTCTTCATCTTTTTGAGAGCTACCTAGAAAAAAAAAAAAAAAAAAGATGATATTATGCAGCAAGACCTACAGAGGTTAAATTACTCATTTATTCATTAACTTAAAAAAGTAAACATTTGTGGAATGGTTTATGGAAGAAGCATTTCAGCTGAGTCTTGAAGCAGGAAAAGGATTTGAACGTATAGGGGTATGGAGAGAGAGCTCTCCAGGAGAGAAAGGTCAATTTAAAGAAACCCCCATGGAAGGAAATGGCCAGGAACACTGAAGAGGACATTGTGTCTGGGGGAAGTGATGGAAGAGGCAGCTGAGAAATTGGATTAATATCAGATTGTAGAGAACCTCAAATTCTAGACTGAATAACTCAGGAGACCTTAAGCTCTGTAAATGAAATGAAGGACAATTCTCTTGCTTCCATGTGTCTTTGATGCGTGGTAGACACTCAGTAAATACTGGTTGTTTGAATGAGAGAATTAAAATTTTTGAGAAAGGGAATGAAATGATGATCCCCTTTAAGGGGATTTTACTTGTCCACCATGTAACTACTAGAAGACCTACTTTGATTTCATTTATGTAGGCAAGGAACAAGAAGGGGAACTGAACTTGGCTGTTGGCACCCACTGTTGGGTATTGGAAGAGGGAGGAATTGAAGGTGACTGAGGTTGATTCTGGATAGCTGTGAGAGTGGTTGATATCAGATTCTAAGTCATATTTCTATCCTGTGTGCCTTTTCATCTTTCTTCTTGTTACACTTGAGTTCAGGGACCCTGTCAACTTTGTTTTCAGTACCTTGCTTGAACAGGTCCTTAATATATATTTGCTGAAGGAGTTCATGCATGGTAGCAAACCTGATTTGGTCTTTAGTTTGAGTACAGGCAGTGATGATGATGTCAGAATTACTGAACTACTTTACCTCTAGGCAGAAATTCAAATACTTTTATGCCCAGTCAAGATGGTCGTCGTTTTCATCTGAGTATTATTTCATTGTGATAAGCTCTGATAGGAAACTTAAGTTGATGTTGACTTAGTTATCTCAGTTATTAGCTAGATTCAATCAATAATAATAATAGATATGAATAATTATTATAACAATACTAATGATTATTATGCAGGGTGAATTTAAAAGCACAAAATTTCCAGATATCTATGTATATGTCTCTTTCAACTCAACTTGTCTGTATCATGTTCAAGATAGTTAAGTGCAAGACATCGTGCTAGACACTGTCTGATAGACAAAGGTGAATAAAGCAGTTTGTACCTTTAGGAGCTCAGAGGATGCAGAGTAAACTAAGCAGACTGTGTCTGGCGTCATGAAAAACCCAAAGACTTTTTTAGAAGAAAAAGTGATTATGAACAGAGGTCTCTGAGCACTCAGGCTTGGTAGAAGAGTGGTAGTTGAGGTCTTGAAGAGTAGAACTCCTGCAGACATATCTAGGGGAAAGGATGCTTCAGACCAGAAAACAGCAAGCATCATAAAGCATTGAGTGTGGTGAGGGGTAAGATACAGCTGGAATGGCAGATAAGAGATGTATGGGGTAGGCTCAGAATCCTTGGTTGCCTGGACAAATTTCCCTCTGTAAACAGTAGGTTTTAAAGCAAAGAAAGACTGTGGTTAAGGTCTGAGATTTGGGTAAGTTAATTCGTTGGCAAGTGAAGGATAAACTGTGGTGAAGAGACAAGTTGTTTGTCAAGCTGGGCCACCCTAATAATCTAGGTGAAAAGTAAGGACACCTCAAGGAAGGATTGTAGCAAAACAAAAGATGTCCTGGGTGGTGATGGGTTACCTAGAATATTACCCATAGACAGGGAATATAGAATATATAGATTCTGCCAACTAGATTTTATTGGAGATCTGGGTGGGGAGGAAGATTTTAAAAGATGATTCTAAATTTTAAGTTGAACATCTCAGAGGAGAGGAATTATTAACTAACAATGAAAATAAGAGCAAAAGATATTTAAGAGGAAGGTGAATTCAGTATGAACATGCTGATTTTGAATTTAAGTCACATGTGGATCATTCTTAGGAGGTGTTTGGCAAGCAGTTGAGTTTTTGGGTTTTTTAAATTTATTTGTATTGGGGTGTGTTGGGTCTTTGTTGCTGCCCTCAGGCTTTTTCTAGTTGCGGCGAGCAGGGGCTACTCTTCATTGTAGTGCGCGGGCTTCTCATTGCGGTGGCTTCTCTTGTTGCAGAGCACGGGCTCTAGGCGCATTGACTTCAGTAGTTGTGGCTCGCGGGCTCTAGAGTACAGGCTCAGTAGTTGTGGCGCACAGGCTTTGTTGCTCCGTAGCATGTGGGATCTTCCCGGACCAGGGATCGAACCCATGTCCCCTGCATTGGCAGGCGGATTCTTAACCACTGCCCCACCAGGGAAGCCCAGCAGTTGAGTTTTTAGCCTGTAGCATCACTTTACTTTCATCCCACAGATGTTTTCACCCCCCCCCCAACTATGTTATATGCATGGCAGTTCAGGGGAGAGGGCATAGTGGAAAGGTATAGTTTTAATGCTGTGCTGATGCACACTTGAGTTTTGTATAAAATGATGTTTCTAGGCATAACAGCTGATCCACATGTGGGCAAATCCTATTTTTTCCAGCCCTATTTCAAGGTGGTGCACATGAAAAAAAGTGATAAAAATTGTTTAACCCTATATACATTTTATTTCTTATTATTACTGTTCTTATGAGAAACAAAGCACTGTGACTTAGCCAGGTGCTTTTGCGCTAATGACTCTCGTTCTATTTTTCTTTGGGTAACACAAGGTCAAATAAAGTGACAAGCGTGGTTCTTGACCACTGAGTTTAATTTTATCGCAGGTCCTGTTCCTTCCACAGGAAGATGTGTTTTGTGTTTTTGCCCTCACAGTACTGAAAGGTGAATCTCAGTCTTTCAAGTGTTCTCCCTGCCTTATCTCACAATTTCATCTCCAGTCCACTTAAAAATTATTATTACCTGCAGGCAGGCGAAATGTTACAGATACAGTCTTTATGGATATTGGTACCAGAAGGACTTGCGTTGAGCTCAAAATCCAACAAAGATTTTGTAGAACACCTTACATTTCAGAAGGCCTACTCAGTTACAATATCTAACTTATGTAAAAGAGTTACATATGTTTATGCTTCAGTAGAATACTTTCTTCTGTAAACATTATTTTACTTACATTACCTTCTTCCTATGATCCTATCAGTCCAGTTGGGTACAGTCCCCCTCCTCCTGCATTTTGCACATGAGGAAATAGGCTCAGAGGGATTGTGTCAGGACTCTGGGGAACTGGGTGTGGAGCCCAGGTTTGCTGATTCCAAATCATGTTTTCTTTTAATGGTAAAATATTTTGACCAGTGGTAAAATCGGAATGGCTTATCTGCCCATTGAAATGCTGAACTATGTATTCCTTCTTAGAATTTCACTTGAGGCTATTGTATGACCCTCTGAAGTTTCTAAATTGGCTGAATATTAAGCTCCCACGGTCTGGTTAGTTTATCTCTCAGTCTTAAAACCATGTTACTGCAGTAGTCTGTGTCATTTCCGTGTGTGTGTGTGTGTGTGTGTGTGATATTTATAAACATATAAATATATCTTTAGGTGTATTGATGAGCACCCTCATGGCAGAAAACATATGCATTTGGGTCTGCTGACACTCCTGCTTTCTAGATTTTTCTTGTGTGACCTTCACTGAAGGAAGGACAGGAGACCTGCCACACTGCTTAGAAGACTGATTTTCACCAGTGGCCTTTTATGGATTTTAGGGAGCAGTGGTCTTGCGGTTTTCCTTCTTGCTTGCTCCCTAGCTAGCTAGCTAGTCTCTAAAAGAAACTACCGAGTAGTCTTTGCCAGCTTTAAGAAATAGACCCTGTTATAGCAGAGGACTTCCCTTGAGGTTTTCATGTGTTTTATTGTGCAAAAATATCAGTGTTCCAAAGAAGGTCAAGATTTAAAAATCCCATGTCTATTATCTTTCTTGGAGACTCGACTGGTCTGGTAAGATGATGGACCCAGCTATCTTCAGACTCGTAGCTTTATTAACTTTTGAATATTGGGTCAGTAATTCCTTTTGAGGACACATTAACCGTAAGTATTCCACATCTTACGTTTCATGTTCCTTCTACAGAACAGGGAGATTTGGATAGGCCTTGTCTGTCTCCTTCACGAATGTGCCTGAGAGATTGAATGAACCAGTTCATCTCCAAGGTCATCGGCTAACTGAGGTTCTCAGTGCTTCTCTTTGATGTCTGTGTCATACCACTCACAGTTGTCTGCTATTTACTAAGTACCCAGCGTATGTGCAGGAAGAAAACCCACGAATTTACAAGCTCTGGTCTCCAGTCCTGGCAAGCCTCAGCCTCTTCGGTTTTCTGCATTTTGTCATTCAGCATTTGCTAAAATTTTACTCTTCACAGGCAGACTCTGGGCTAGGCTCTAGGGATAAACATGGGAAAGGATCTCTCTCTTTACAGCTTCCTAGCAAGGGAGAAAGTATATAAATAAATAACTGTAAAGTGTGTGAAGTCCTTGTTAGAGGTCAAGTGGTAAGGTGGACAGGGGGCTACAGAATGGCACAAAGGGAGCCTGGATCCCACCCGGCCTCTGTCCACCTGCCTGTTTTCTCTTATTTTTTCAGATACCTTTCTTTCTTTCTTCTTCATGCATCGCTGTCCCAACCTGGTGACGAGGAAGTTAAAGGGTAAATGTTTAATGTGGTTGTGGATCCACTTCCAATTCCCCCAGATGTCACACCTGTGCAATTTTCCAAGCTTGTGTGAGAAGGCAGGTTAAATGGAATCTAGAAGCCAAAACCAGATTACAGCAGGGCCTCCTCCCAGTGATCTGCTGTGGGCAGGGGGGTGGGGAGGGGGGTAGTGAGAATGGTAAAAAAGAAATATGGCTGGTTTGTGTGGCACTTAGACTCTCACAGAGAGGGAGACACTTGATTGCTCTAAAGCCTTACCTTCCAAGGGCATTTGAAACCAGCCTTGTTTCCACTCTGGCTGGGTTGCTGAACCCTGAAGATTTAATCCTTATTACTGATAAGAACAGAAAGAATGTGACTTATCTCTCCAATCTCTGCAGAGATGGAAGGAAAAACCATTTCTTGGAACGTGATTACACATTATTTGACAGCTTTTCAGCTTGCCCATTAATTTAGGTGTTTGAATAAGTAAACTCAGTTGGGGCTGGGTTTCGAGTATCATTTTCTTTAAAAATGCGAGAGTTCCTTTTTGAAGTGATCCCATTCTTACCTCTTCCCCCACCATTCAAACAGAGTTTAAATATTTGCCAGTGTAGATGTTTGATTTTTATCTTAGCTCTTTCTTTGCTTAACGTTATTCTCATGGGTGGTTAAGTAGAAGATAAGGGGGCTCTTGTTTAATTCTTTTCAACTGGTATTGCTCAAATATTTGGAGAGCAGACACTTCCCAGAAAGAATGAGCAGGAACCTGGTTGAATGGAGGTGAAGTGAAATGTCCCCCTGTCATATCTGAGTAAACCAGGCACTGTTGGGCCGTTACTAGGATGTTTTTTGGTGTCCAGATCTCCTTTTAAAGGCTCCTGGAGCTACTGGTCGAGGGGTCTTGCCTTCTTTGCTTCCCAGAAAAATGTGTGCTGCTCTTAGAATGGAACTTGGTAGTTCAGTAACACCAGCAGCAAGGGACTGCCTTGTGCTGGGAGCTCCACCCGAAGTCTCACAGCATTTGTTCCACACCAGCTTCTGATCCGATAACAGATTTTGCTTCCACAAGAAGTGGTGTGTATGTGTGGTGTTTTGGTTTGTTTTTTTTTTAAACCTTTTGCACCTATCTCGAGCAGTGATTAAAAACAACAGACAAGTAAAAAATATCCCCTACTCCATTAGCTGTCATCATATTGGCTTTATTTATGGACTCAACTATCAGTGTAAGCCTTGCTCTTCTGAGATATCCACAGGGATTTGCTTTTTAAATTATTACCTTTAAAATGTGCCCATGAACAATACCGCATTTCACCAGCGCCCTTGGAGCCCACACTGTGGGTGTGGTTTTTGTGTGCTATGTGATAAATTGAGCAGCTTCGCTGCAAATGTTGAGGAAAACCCAGGGTTTTAAGTGATTTGCCTGGCAAATCACCTTCCAAAGGAAATTTAAACAAAGACCAAGAAAGAGATTTCAGGAAGTAAACCCCAACTGGTGTATGTGTCTCTTTCCTTATATCTTTTTCTTTTTAAACTGGGACTCCACTGAAAAGTGGAGTGAATCGAGGCTGAATGAAATCCAATTGGAACTCACTTGAACACTGTTTTGATGTGAGATTCAAAGCTTCTGCAAATTTATTTTACCTTCTACATTTGCTGATCTCCTGCTTGTAAATCCTGTTGAAGGAGAATAAAAATGACTGCAGCCTGATGGGAATTAAATGTCTGAAGTTCAAAGCAGTTTGCACATCAGAGCAAACGTCAATCAAGTGAACATCTTGCAAGCCAGGCAGGGAGTGAATTTCTCCATGGGGAAGAGATCAAAGTGGGAGTCACAATTCTGTTTTCTCCCTCGGGATGAAGTTTCGATCAGTTGTTCATGAAAGTAAATCCAGAAGGAAGTTTTTTCTTTTTTTAACTTGAACGGGTAGGAAAGATGGAGTTATTTCTCTTGAAACTAATTTTCAGGCACCGGTTTTATCTTATGAAAATGAATACAGAAAGCAGTCGTAATCCACTATCTCCCCTTTTTAGAGTGAGAGTCTACAGCAGATTTATATAGGGTTGTTCTCTTATTACTTTTTTAAAGGACAGATATAAAGATAAGTTGAATTGCCTGCTTATTTTATAGGAAGATCTATAATTTTACCAGTTCTTGACCTTTCCATAAACCTGAAGTTTTATAAATATGACTGGCAGCTAATATATTTCTCAGTGAAAAATCTCTTAGGTAACCCTTAAGAGTAACTGACATCTTTTTATAATGGATTATAAGAATGAACTTCACATTTCTCAGTCTCCAAATCAGGGTAAATAGCACGTTTCTTTTTAGAAATCATTTTTCTAAAAGGCATATGGGCATAAAAATGTGCTCCTGTCTTCGGCAAAGCCACTGTTCATCTGGTGCCTGGAGGATGGCTAAGCGAGTTTTACTGCTGTGTTTGGAGTCCAGAAGAGAAACAAGCATTACTGAGTGTGAGTGAGTAGAAGGTGGAGAGATAATCACGGGGGTTTTGCTCACGTAATTACTTCTCCCAGCTGACTCACCAGCTCTGGACACACCGTGCTCCTATATCTCTTAAGCCCTCTGTTGACACCTGCTTCCTTCCCTGCCTGCACGTCAGCAGTGTCGGCAGCCATAGAAGCAGAGTGAGGTTTATTTCTCTCATTTCATGTTAACTCGGTTTTGGAGTGGGTGCTCCCCACATGCGGGAGAACTCAAGACATTGAGACTGTTGCCACTTAAAGAACTCCATGGAGCAAGAAGCAGGAGGAAGGAGAATGATTGTCATGTCCCTGAATCCTTTCAGTATCAGAATGTGGGGATTTAATAGGTATAAATTAATTTAAAACCACCAGTATTCACTATGTGGGGGTTACCCAGGAAGCAAGGATTAAATCCAGTTCTTGAAACAAGGTAACAATCTGTTTCATCCTTTGCTAGTAAACTTTCAGAATCCAAAGGTCTGTGAGCCAGCTAGACAATAGGTCAAATTGCCCCTCTGGCTGAGGTTCTCCTGCAAAGTGGTTATTTAATTCTCAAACATCAGGGTGGTTCTGTGGATTCCTTCAGAAAAATAAGAGCTTCAGGTATTTTCTGTGTTACTTTTGGATCCGGTCTGATATCTGGAAGGCTGTGTGTTTGCACCACATCAGCTGAGGCGTCCCTGAGCTGTGTTTCAGTTTTACGCCTCGCTCACATTTACAGTAAAGCTTAAGTTGTGTCTGTTGTCCGTTGTTATTCAGCACCTGGAATTCGTTGTCCCATGTGAGAATTTTTCAGAATTTGGTGAAATTTCCTCTTTCTTGATCTTTTCTTAGTTCTATCTTATCTTTCTTGTACATAAGCCATTTGTTTAAGGTTGTCAGATTACCAGAATGCCAGGGTCTTGCTCTCAGAGGAGAAAGTTGGTACCAGGAAAAGGAGAAAATTGCTATGAGCTGGCCCCAGGTCTGCTGTATCTCTTCTCCATGCAGAGAATGGACATGCTCGCTCTTCTGTTCACGTGGAACTTCTAGCTACCACTGCTGCCCTGAAACCTCTCAGATTTTAGCGGTGAATGGGAAGGGAGCTTGAGGCTTTTCTGGAGTGAAATAATAAAAAGTGTAACCCCAAAATGGCCAATTCCAAAGCTATGCCAGTGGTAAACATTTTAAAAATCGAAGGTATCTACAATTAATAGAGCACATCTGCCTTTAATATCTTCTTCGTCTTCCTTTGCATCCTCATCTTTGTCCCTAGAGATCTTTCTCTGTAGCTATCCATTGTGAACCCTTATGCTTAGCTACTGCCATTTCCTATTAAGTAAAAAGCAAAGATTTCCCCTAAGCCCCACAAGCTTTCAGATTAATCCTTTCCTTTGAGAGAATTGAATTCTACTTCAGCTGTTAGATAATGTTAATGATGATTTATTGATTGATTTATTGAGATACAGTGTAATGTATTCATTATGAATGAGAGCTTGAATATATGTTCAAATCTTGGATCTGTTACTTCCAGCTATGAATCTTGAGCTTCTTTTTTTTTTTTTTACATCTTTATTGGAGTATAATTGCTTTACAGTGGTGTGTTAGTTTCTGCTTTATAACAAAGTGAATCAGTTATACATATACATATGTTCCCATATCTCTTCCCTCTTGCATCTCCCTCCCTCCCAACCTCCCTATCCCACCCCTCTAGGTGGTCACAAAGCACCGAGCTATCTCCCTGTGCTATGCGGCTGCTTCCCACTAGCTATATATTTTATGTTTGGTAGTGTATATATGTCCATGCCTCTCTCTCGCTTTGTCACAGCTTACCCTTCCCCCTCCCCATATGTTCAAGTCTGTTCTCCAGTAGGTCTGTATCTTTATTCCTGTCTTACCCCTAGGTTCTTCATGACATTTTTTTTCTTAAATTCCATATATATGTGTTAGCGTACAGTATTTGTCTTTCTCTTTCTGACTTACTTCACTCTGTATGACATACTCTAGGTCTATCCACCTCATTACAAATAGCTCAATTTCGTTTCTTTTTATGGCTGAGTAATATTCCATTGTATATATGTGCCACGTCTTCTTTATCCATTCATCCGATGATGGGCACTTAGGTTGTTTCCATCTCCGGGCTATTGTAAATAGAGCTGCGATGAACATTTTGGTACATGACTCTTTTTGAATTTTGCCCAGTAGTGGGATTGCTGGGTCATATGGTAGTTCTATTTGTAGTTTTTTAAGGAACCTCCATACCGTTCTTCATAGTGGCTGTACCAATTCACATTCCCACCAGCAGTGCAAGAGTGTTCCTTTTCTCCACACCCTCTCCAGCATTTATTGTTTCTAGATTTTTTGATGATGGCCATTCTGACTGGTGTGAGATGATATCTCATTGTAGTTTTGATTTGCATTTCTCTAATGATTAATGATGTTGAGCATTCTTTCATGTGTTTGTTGGCAATCTGTATATCTTCTTTGGAGAAATGTCTATTTAGGTCTGCCCATTTTTGGATTGGGTTGTTTGTTATTGAGCTGCATGAGCTGCTTATAAATTAGAGCTTCTTAATTTAACTGTTCTGTGCCTCAGTTTCTTGGTCTTCAAATGGAGATAATAATAATATTTCCCTTGGGCTTGTGAAGATTAGATGAGTTGATCCATGTATAACACTTGGAATATTCTTGATATTATATATATATATATATATATATATATATATATATATACACACACAACACAGTAGCTGTTAACTGTTATCATTACTAATACATCCATTACTAGTTATTATTATTTATTAAATGTTTACTATGTACTAGGCTCTTACAAGCTGTTTTCTGATTATGAAATAGGTACTATTTTTATCACCATATTGTAGATGAGAAAAATGGAGGCTTAGAAAATGTAAGTTCTATGCAAGAGGTAGACAGCAATAAGCAATTTAAACCCAGACTCCAATCCAGGTCTGTGTACCTCTGAGGCCATGCTCCTGACCATGCTTTGCCAGGGTGGCAGTTCCTTGTTCATCATAGATGCTCATGAATATGATTTAATAAAATATACAAAGCTTTCCAGTGACTTAGCTCTCTGCCCTTCCACAGTAGTCAGCCACCAATAAGAAAACTTATGGAGAACTGTACATTCCCAGGAATGCACTAAACCTGAGAGAGAAATATAAATCCTCAAGGAACTTACAATCCACTGGCAGAACTAAGAACTTCTCAAGGTTTTAGAGAGAATTGGGAGTTCAAGTGCTACATGGTAGGGTTTAGACAATAAGCCTTCCATAACAAAATATCTTGGCATCTCCCCTCACTTCACCTTTATTTAGTATATGGGGAAGGCAAAATAAGTAAGATAATTTTCTCATTATTTGTAATAAATCTTATGTTAGAATTTTTATTGATTAGTATTTTGCTGATATAAGCAGAATCTAAAACCAACCAGTCTGTATCTGTCAGACATCAACTGCATTGACATTACGCTAAGCCTGATTACAAAACAATATTTAAAAATTAGGGAAAAGGCACACAAGCATGAATTAAGATGCAGAGTGGCACTAGTCAGTTTAGAGGAGAGAGGGCTCCTCACAGGCTGGGGCTGACAAGAGGACTTCCTGGAAGGAAGATGAGAAGAGCTGGGGGCTTTGTAGAATGGGCGCAGTGAACACCAGAGAGCATCACAGTTCGGACCCAACAGAAAAAACATGTATTGAGGGACTGGTCTGGTTAGTGCTATAGGTTGCGAGACAGTGGGAAGAGAAGGTTGGGCAGATTATTGATGACCAGCACTATATTGTGAAACCTTTTATGACTGACAAATGTTTACTGAGCACCTACTCTTGTTAATCTGTTACTTTCAGTTTTATTGTTATAAAAATGTTTTTATAACAATACAGTACAAAAAGAAAAACAACCTATAAAATAGTTCCCTGGTCTCTCTGGTCCCAGGAGCGAACTCTCATTTCACAGCGGCCTGGGAAGTCTGTACGTGCTCGGTGCTGGACTTCAGCCTTCTCCAGGGGTAGGGCTGATGGCCCAGGTCCTGGCCGTGGAGTCTCCACCCAGGGAGAACGGGGCTGTCTTCAAGCTCACACTTCTTCTGCGAGAAGTTGTCAGTAACTCTTGAGTTGCCTGTCCCCTTTAACAAGTTCTTCCTTATTTGTCACTTAAATGAAGCAGTGTGGTGTGTGGCTCATCCTTGGACAGAGAGCTGGGTGATAAGGTCAAGTCTCTCTTAGGTCCCTGATTTGCTATGTGTTCCTTGGTGTCACTTTCCTCAACCGTGAGATAGGTAGGTCTAAAAAAAGTTTGTAATTTGTACTGCAAAGTCCAGATGTGAGTTGCAGGCATACCTAAGAATTACTCTGCTCTCTTGATTCAAATTGAAAGATCCTCTGTCCTTGGTCTCTTTGAGGCATACAGAGAAGTACCTGTGCTCACGTGGAAAGCCGTTCTACTGCCTTATTTCTAAAGAATCTGCATGACAGGATTGGAGGGCTTCTCACCCCTGGAGAGACTGTCAAAGTCCGATTCCAGGGCCCCACCCCAGACTCACTAAATCAGACTCTTCTAGGGTGGATCCCAGGAATCTGCATTCTAATATGCTTCCACATGATTCTGATATGGCTAGAGTTTCAGTAATTAGGAACCATTTATCTGAGTCATGATCCTCACTTGTTGGACCTCTGGAGGCTTCTGAGGAAGCCCAGAATAGGGCTAAGCACTGTCACGATGGATGTTCATAGAAGATCAGTTAATATGAGTGCCTGCTTTTGACAAGAACAATGCTAAGTGTTATGTATGCACAGTGGTGAATAAAACCAACAGGACGTGGGGTCTGCTCTCAAGGGGCTCTCGTCTATTCATATAGCCTGATCTATCAAAATCCACCCATTAAAAACATACACAGGGACTTCCCTGGTGGCGCAGTGGTTAAGAATCTGCCTGCCAGTGCAGGGGACATGGGTTCAAGCCCTGGTCCAGGAAGATCCCACATGCCACAGAGCAACTAAGCCCATGCGCCACAACTATTGAGCCTGCACTCTGGAGCCCGCGAGCCACAACTACTGAAGCCCACACGCCTAGAGCCCGTGCTCTGCAACAAAGAGAAGCCAACGCAATGGGAAGCCCGCGCACTGCAAAGGGCAACCCCTGCTCACTGCAACTAGAGAAAGCCCGCGTGCAGCAACAAAGACCCAATGCAGCCAAAAATAAATAAATTTATTTTTTAAAACATATGCAAATGGAGCCGTAAATTAAAAATTATGACACTTGCTTTGAGAGAAGATGGAGACACTTGACATAGACTAGGAAGTCACCCACAATCAGAATAGACCTTTCTGGGGAAGTGATAAGTGAACAAAGACCTGAAGGATAATTAGGCAGATAATCAGGAGAACTTTCTAGACTTGCACTGTCCAATATGGTGGCCACTATTTGGTGACTGTTTACATTTAAATTAAGATTAAACAAAATTGAAAATTTAATCTCTCTTACATTAGCCACATTTCAAATGCTGGTAGCCACATGTGGCTGCCATATTGGACAGTGCAAAAATAACACCTTTTCATCATCTCAGAGAATTCTCTAGGACTGCCCTGGTCTAGATCAGGAGTGGTGAAACCAGTCTGGCACACCACCTGTTTTTGAAAATTGAGTTTTACTGGAACATAGCCACACTTATTCTTCTGTAAATTCTCTTTGGTTGCTTTCACACCACAATGGCAGTGTTTAGTAGCTGTGACAGAGACCTTGTAGGCCACAAAGCCTAAATATTATCTGTCTTTTATTAAAAAGTATGTGATGGAATAGGTTTAATGTGGCTGTCTAGCACATGGAGGGCAAGTGAGTTCCCTGTCTAATGCTACTCTTGCTTCACAGATGTTAAATGCTAAAACAAGAGAGCGACAGTGAGATTATATTGCTTATGCACACCGGCAGCTGCTGATGTATTAATCTCCTCTTTTCTCTCCATCTGTGGCTTTTGAGGCAGCAATCTTCTCGTCTAGACAAACTGGAGCAGGTCCAAGGAAGAGTGACCCCACTGGTGAAGCAACTGTGTCCTTTGAAGCACAGTTGACAATGTTGATATAATTGTGTACTGCGTGAGAGGCTGGACTAAAGAGTCTCTTCAAATCCCTTAAAACGCCACCTCCTTTGAGATGATATGTATCGAAACAAAACTGTTGAACTTCTGCTTTGGAACCCAGCACACTCTTTGAATACCTAGCCCCTTTGCTTATGCGATCAGTTCATTTTAGTAGTTCTTATATAAGATCCAGAAAATCAATATTCATGTGAATAATCACGTGGACCTTGATTTTTAGGAGTGTTTCTCCAGGGTTATAGAGCTTGTCTACCTGCGTTAATGGAATTTCATTAATGACATTTATCATCTAAGATACACATTTTAACACAAGTTTTAAAAAATCTAACTTCAGATTGCGTTTATTTGCAGGTAACTCTTAGAAACTTAATGAATCTTCTCAGTATCTGCAATCCCAAATAGCTTATTTAGAGGTTCAAGATTTTTCTCTTTCGTTACTCCTGGATTAAATTCACTTAAAAATAGTCTTAGTGACTATATATAAATGAGTCGGTACATTTTCCTATTATTTTCTTGTAGACTGTTGTTTGCCCTGGCAAATGAGTCACTGATTACACTAGTGTTTATTGATCAGCTACTAACCAGAGCACTAGCATTGTTCTAGCTCTAGTAACAGCATCGCACTCCCACTGGAAATCAAGAAAGACCTTGGCCTCATCTATATTACAACCTGGAAGGTGCAAGCTCTGTGTCATTTATCATGAGAGGAACTGTGATACATTATTTACAATCTTCTTGACAGCTTTGGAAAATGTATTATTATTTCTTTTTTTTTCTTCAGATAGGAAACCTGGGGCTCAGACAAATTGCACAATTTGTGCAAGTCCACACATTTAATAGTGACAGAACAAGGATTCAAATCTAGATCTTTCCTACTCCACAGCCATTCTTTCTCCTTCACTACTGTCTCTTTTTGTTCTTGGTCTTTGGTTTTCAGACAGGATAATTTAAAGAATTGTTTCACATATCACATCAGAGCTCAAGTCTGAATTTTTGTCATTCTAGTCTGAATTTTGTCAAATCTATTTTCTGTATGATTTTATCAATAGTACCTGAATCAGGTTCATTGGGGGAAAAGTTGGCTTGAAGGATTTTTTTTTTAATCTCCTTAGAATTGATCTTGATTTCTAAAACCTTCTAGATGCAGGTGTTGGTTTTACCCACACTGCTCTGAAGTGATTTTTTAAAAATACTTAAATTGCAGTTTTACTGTTTATGAGCTGACCTATTTTGTACACAGTATGAAGTATTACTTTTGTTGGTTAGTTTTCTGGATTGAATAACCACCAAATAAATACTGCTAATTCTCTTCTATTGTTTCAGATTTGATGGGAACTTTAATACCAATGTATCTAGAACAATTAGTTGTGATCGACTGTCTACTACTGTTAATAGCCGGGCCTTCAATCCAGGACGAGACTTAAATTCAGGTCAGTAATCTCTTGGTTTTATAAAGGTGAACTATATTCTACCACATTCAAGTTGAATAAATTTATTGCTTTAGCGATTTTCTTTAAGTTTTGAAGAAAAAATGTGTACTTAAAATCAGGTATTTCTTTCTAGCAAGTTGACACTCAAAAGAAGGAAAGGGGGCTTCCCTGGTGGCACAGTGGTTGAGAGTCTGCTTGCCGATTCAGGGGACACGGGTTCGTGACCCGGTCTGGGAAGATCCCACATGCCGCGGAGCGGCTGGGCCCGTGAGCCATGGCCGCTGAGCCTGCGTGTCCGGAGCCTGTGCTCCGCAGCGGGAGAGGCCACAACAGTGAGAGGCCCCAAAAAAAAAAAAAAAGAAGGAAAGGAAGAAGAAAATCGAGTGGACGTGTATTGAGCCTTTACTACACATCTACATATATGGAGTATGCCATGTGATTTGCTAGATTCTTTAATCCATTACCTCATTTGTTAGCAGTTTTACATTTGTTATTTTAAAGGTTACTTGAGAGACCCATTTGTCTCTGCACTTAGGAAGTGTTGAATTCATTTGTATTCCCTATCTATAATTTTTAATTTGGGAGGTGGGATTGAAGAATGATGAAGGAGCTTTTCTACTACTGAACAGTGCCATGATGCTATACAGTCGTCCCTCAGTATCTGCAGGCTCTTGGCTCCAAGGAGCCCCCAAGGATACCAAAATCTACAGATGCTCAAGTCCCTTATATAAAATGGTGAGGTACAATGATTACAGTTGGCGCTTCGTATCTGCGAGTTTCGCATCTGTGGATATGGACAACGACTGTATGTTGAGGTTGAACTTTCTTCATGGTCTTGTTAGAACCCAGTCATCTGCAGTAGTAATAACTACTAAGGCACCTGCACATATGGTTATGTATAGCTTCCAAGTGACACTGTGTCTCTGCTGTCTTCCTCTGGAGTTCCAGTCTACATGTCTCACTCTGTTTGTCTTGTTATGTACACTTGTTGAGTGATGGGCCTCAGAACCTAAAGGCTTCACATTTTAAAAGCTGAAGTGCCTTTAGAAATCACCAGCCTCAATCCTAGAATTTTACCAAGGAATAATCTGAGGCTCAGGAGGGTCCTAAGACTTCCCTCATTACTAGAGAGATAAAGGAGTTAACCCTTAAACATGAAGAACTGTATTTCCCAGATTCCAGGCCTCCTGGAGACATGTAAAAGCCAAGAGAAAAGCCAGAGGGCCAGAATATTTACTTTGAGAGGCCCAACCAGTATTGGTTCAGGGGAAGAATTGTAGCCTTTGGGCGTTGTATACACAAACCAGGTAATCTATTAGGTCTGGAAAGAAAGAACTGTAAGCTTTATATTGCTTAAGGATAATAACACTATAGCTGCTATCTAAATGACCTGACCTAAATCTGCCAGGCACTTATCGCCTAGACCAATATATAATGAATTCAGTCATTTTTTAAAAAATTGGTCAGAGAATCTTGAGGCCTTCTGGAGCAGGTGGGGTTTATTTACTGCTAGAAAGGAAGCTCAGTGAAAATATTTTTCATAAAAAATAACTGAAGAGGGGCTTCCCTGGTGGCGCAGTGGTTGAGAGTCCGCCTGCCGATGCAGGGGACACGGGTTCGTGCCCTGGTCCCGGAAGATCCCACATGCCGCGGAGCGGCTGGGCCTGTGAGCCATGGCCGCTGGGCCTGCGTGTCTGGAGCCTGCGCTCCGCAACGGGAGAGGCCGCAGCAGTGACAGGCCCGCGTACCACAAAAAAAAAAAAAAAAAACTGAAGAGAGTAGAGAAGGACCTGGAATGGGCAGAGAAAATGAATTATGGGAGATTCCAAAGCTGGAACAGGGCACAGAGCTGGAACTTGAGTCTTTTGACTGTCGGATTCAGTACTTGCCCTCTTTCCCTCAGCTGTGCCCAGCATAGGGTGTGTGACAATAAAAGAGTTGGGAAGGACTTCCAAGATATCCGACCTTATCAACGAGAAGGACAGAGTTGCCATTGATTGTGATGGGGAAGTAGAGGAAGAGCAGGTTTGTGTGGGACGCATAGAATCAACTTTTCAGTTTTAGAAAAGTTAAGTTAGTTACCTAAGTGAAAATGTCTCATAGACAGTGGGATATACAAGTCTAGAGTCCAGAGAATGGACCAGACTGGAGATTTATAAATGAGATTCATCGTGTATAGGTAGTACGTAAATCATGAGACTCAATGAGATCATAATGTAGCGAGTGGCTATGAATAAAAAAGAGTAGAGGTCCAGGGACTGAGTCTTGGGACACTTGACCACTTAGAGGTCACTGACACGAGAAGGAAGCAGTCGCAGAATCTGAGATGGCAGTCAGTCTGGTGGGAGAAACAGGAGAGCCATCTCCCTGAGGCCAAATGAGGAAAGTGTTTCAAGAAGGAGGGAGAGACCAGCTGTGCTAAGTTGGCCCACTAAGACCAGGGCTAAGAAAACTGACCATTGAATTTAGCAATATAGAGGTTATTGGTGAACTTGACGAGGGTTGTTTGGTGGGACAGTAGAATAGAATGAAAGGCTAATACTTACTGGTTCAAGCTCTTAAGAATGCAGGAAAGGAGATGGAGACAATAAGTACGTGAACTCCAAAGGTCTGCTGAAAGGGAAGCTGGAGGGCCACATGGAGTCAAGAAATTTTTGTTTTTAATAAATAAACAAATTTATTTATTTCTTTATTTATTTTTGGCTGCGTTGGGTCTTTGTTGCTGCGCGCGGGCTTCCTCTAGTTGCGGCAAGCGGGGGCTACTCTTCGTTGCAGTGCACAGGCTTCTCGCTGCGGTGGCTTCTCTTGTTGCGGAGCATGGGCTCTAGGCACACAGGCTTCAGTAGTTGTGGCACGCAGGCTCAGTAGTCGTGGCTCGTGGGCTCTAGAGCGCAGGCTCAGCAGTTGTGGTGCACGCGCTTAGTTGCTCCGCGGCACGTGGGATCTTCCTGGACCAGGGCTCGAACATGTGTCCCCTGCCTTGGCAGGCGAATTCTTTTCCACTGCACCACCAGGGAAGCCCCAAGAGAATATTTTTAAATTGAGAGAAATTATGGCAAGGTCATGTGCCAAAGGGAAGGATCCAGTAGAGAAAAGTAAGGAGTGAAAAGAGACAATTGCTGGAGTCTTTTCCTTGATTAGGCAAGAGATGGTGGGATTCCAGGTAGAGGATGTAGAGGCACAGGGCATTCATTTTTAATGAGAGGAGGGAAGAAAGAGAGGGCATGTGGAGATGCCCATAACGACCGACGTGATGTTGGGAACTTGGGGACATGCCCTTCGTAACTGCGTTTTCTCAGAGAAGTAGGAAGCAAAACCATCAGCTGAGAGTGAGGCCGGTGGTGGGGGTGGGACGGGGACGGGGAGGCACTGAAGACCTGGTGGTTATACTAAGAGTTCTCTTCTGTGATAGAGGTTTAGGGTAGAGCTCAGCTGCGCAAATAACTGGGAATCCTGACAATATGCTATTTTATTACAGTCTTTATTTGTCAAGGGAGAGGTGGGGAGGAGAAAGATGGTGAGGGCAGAGGTATGTAGTTAAAGATCAGATCTTGAGTTTTGCTGTTTCCAAGAGCACGCCTCAAGTCTAACGTCCTACCTGACAGGAGTTGTTCTCGGCACCGTTGACGTAGCTGGATTTACAAGCCATTTTTGGCAATATTCAGGTGTCTGAGAACTGACTTGCTTGTATTTGAAGTTTTGTGACATTCCACCAGGCAGTGGCTGCATCCCAAAATCCACATTCTTGAGCACTCATTTGTAATACGAGAGGAGTGGGCGATGGTGGAGGGTGACCTCAGAGCTCCCCCTTTGCCGCCTCTCCAGCTCATGCCCCTTTTCAGAGCAGAATTAATGTGCTTCGTAGGCTATCACATGTCTGATATTTACATCTGTAAGATGTCCAGCCTTAGACTGTATATAATCCATCAATGGGTCCCTAATTGATAACACAGTTTCAGATTGCCTCTCAGCCTAGCTGGAAACAGACTCGCACAAACTGTAAACCATTCTTAGCTTCATTTATCCAAAACTAGGTCATGTGTCCATACATCCAACACACATGTGTATTCTTCGTCTTAAAACCATCCCTGCCAGATCTCTACTTTCTAAATTGACTCCTTGCCCCTGAATCCATTCAAATAACTAACGTTTGACAGTGCATGTGTTACATGATGGTGCTGGTCATGTTTTGCTCAGGGTCTTTCCTGCTTTTATCTCTAGTTTCTCACTTTCTCTCTCTCTCTCTCTCTCTCTCTCTCTCTCTCTTAAAATTCCTGCTGAGCTATTTTCTTGTGCGTAGCCTGATCCGTAAAGAGAGTTTATTTGAAGAGTCCAAGGAAAGTTGCCTCTTGCTCTCTTGAGTTACACAGTTGAGGTGAGAGTGGAAGTGGGAGTTAGTCTTTCTCGCCAGAAGAAAAGGTGTCTGGACTTTCTTTATTGTATTTGATTTAAAGAGCATTTGAAGTTGCAAACTTCGATCTTGGTCACATTGCCGTCTTCACTGAGAAACAGGATTCACGGGGTGAAAGAGGCGTTTATAAGTCACGTTACAGCAGGAAATGCTGCAGGAGGTACAGGTGGGCACTGGCGGCTATGGACCATGCTGTTAATTTCAGTGGCTTCATTGCTTCCTTCTGTGAACGACAAAGATTGGCTCTGTGCTATAGGTTTTTCACCTTTCTTTAAAATAGCTTGAAAATTATGTATTAAAAATGCTAATACCGGGCTTCCCTGGTGGCGCAGTGGTTGGGGGTCCGCCTGCCGATGCAGGGGACACGGGTTCGTGCCCCGGTCCGGGAAGATCCCACATGCCGCGGAGCGGGTGGGCCCGTGAGCCACGGTCGCTGAGCCTGCGCGTCCGGACCCTGTGCTCCACAACGGGAGGGACCACAACAGTGAGAGGCCCGCATACCGCAAAAAAAAAAAATGCTAATACCAATGCAGTGTAAAGCTGTGTTCTGTCTATAATAAAAGAATAAAAATCAACAAAACTAGGAATTTCTAGGGGTTTTCTTAATGCCTAATTACTCCAGCTTCATGATTGCATTAGTATTATAAAAGATTGGTAATTATTTTTATAACATCTAAAAAACTATTCAGTCACTGAGAAATCTAGATTCTTGAGGTTATATGGTTCCGTTTACATTCATGTGTGTGGGTGTACGTATGTATATACACAAAATTAAGTACACAAACAGAGGGCCCTTTTCTTCACCTTGCTTCCCCTTCAAGCTCTATCCCTATATTGCGAGCTACTTTGAAGTCTCATCTTATAGTTTCTCACAACAACCCTATTACACTGATTTCAGAAGATTTTATTAGCCACATATATTCATTATGGAAAGAGTATATATATACTCTTTCCATAATACCTATGATCATAATGGATACAGCCTGGTTTTTTGTTGTTTGTTTGTTTTTTTACTTAGCAAATGTATTCTGATTTTAAATGATTTTACTTAGCAAATCATTCTTCTGTGTCTATGTAAATAAATATACATCTCTATCATTGTAGCAGTGTGTAATTGTGTAACATTGTTGAAACAACCAATCTATTCCAGTTCAACATTTAGACTGTCCCAGGTTTTCACTATATCATTGCTCCCTGGAGGATCTCAAGGGACCCCTCCACAGTTTCACTTGACCGCTATATAACATTTGGCATGTAAGCTTCTTTTTTGAAACTCTGTCATCCTTAGTTCCTATAAAATTGTCCTGTGCCATTTATCCCCGGACTTCTCTGTCCAGGCCTCTTCATCCTTCTTCTTGAGCTCCTTTTCCCTACAGTGGATGTCCCCACGTGTCCTCTCTTCACCACCTCCCTCTGCTCGCTGAGTGTTATCTCCCTGAATGTTCTCGATGTATGCAGTACTCCCACTCCTACCACATGCTACTCAATTCTAAATCTCTGTCTCCAGCCCTGGCCTGTTTCTGAGTTTATTTATTGAGGAACCAACTTCAGGGGACACATCTCTCCATGATTATCCTGTAGCTACCTCAAAATTTAAAACAGTCAAACAAACAAGAACACTTTCCTCTAAACTTACTCCCCAATCTGGGTACCCCTCTCCTGGTTACACTGGGAATTCTTCCTTGCCTTTTTCTACCCAGTACTTCAGGCTTTAACAGTTTTGACCAAATGAGAGTGTGAGAGAATGAATATTTGCCGAGTATTTACTATGTACAAGACACCTGGCTAGGCATTTACCTGTGTGTCCCTCTTCCTTCTCATCACATCCAGTGGTGATGTAGGTCTCGTTATCCTTTTTTTTTTTAATATTTATTTATTTATTTGGTTGTGCCGGGTCTTAGTTGTGGCAGGTGGGCTCCTCGGTTGAGGCTCAAGGGCTCCTTAGTTGAGACTCAAGGGCTCCTTAGTGTGGCATGCGAACTCTTAGTTGCAGCATGCATGTGGGATCTAGTTCCCTGACCATGTATCAAACCCGGCCCCACTGCATTGGGAGGGCGGAGTCTTAACCACTGCGCCACCAGGGAAGTCCCTCGTTACTCTTTTCATTGAAGGGAAACTTGGCTTAGATTCCATAGTTCAAAGGTGTGTCTTGAATCCCCTTTGTTTTCTCCACTCCAATACCATAAACTTAAATCTTCATTGCCTTTCTAGAAGATGAATTAATGTAGAAACCACCTCCCAAAAGTTTTCCCTTCTCCTATTCTTTCTCATTTTCACTATATCCTACACACTGTAGGTATTCTGAAAATATCTGCTCTGTAACTCCATTTCTCAAAAACCTCTGATAGTTTACCTCTAAGATAAAGGTGGAAGCCTTTAAAATTCATCTTCTGCTCCTCTTCCTTAAGCCCTCTGAGCTGAATCCTCAGGGAATCCCTTTCATTGTTTCAAATCTCCAGTTTCTATTACTCCTCCATACTTTGCTCTTGTTCGGTAAGAATTCCTTGTATGTTGTAGCAGGTTGGGTTTACCAGGAGGCAGACTCTGAGATGGAGGTTGGCAGTCAGTTGGGGAAGGGAAGGAAGCAGGATTGAGCAGTAAGGGAAGATGGGCTGAGATCCAGCCTCAGTGGAGTCCTCAGCCACCCCCAGGGGAGCTGAGAGGCTGGGGTGACCCTTCAGAGTTGTGTTGGCCCAGTTACAACTCTTCATTACTTTATTCTATGGTACATTCTTATAGAATTTTAATGTTTTTTTATATTGAACATCTGTTTGATGCTCTATTCCTTTTCATTTATTTTTTGTATGCCAGGTGCTCAATCCAGTGCTTTACCCATAGCAGGTACACAGTAAATGCTTATTGAATGAATAAATGAATGAATAGAACTAGGATTTCCTTTGTACTTTTGTTGTCTCATCTTTGTAATGGAATAACCGAGACTTTTGGAAGGACCTTAGTGAAGAGAAGAATATAGTCGTGATGTGCTATAAGTCAGGCCTGGCTTTCTTAGCTTGACAGCAGATCAGCACATATAAATGTCTTAGGTATAGGGAGACTATATAGAGACAGACTATCTAGATGAATAGTATTATTTGCATGAAACTAACTATGGTGATTTCAAACATGCAATGCACACAAGAAAATCAGTCCATTGTTCCTGGGTACCTCATACACCACTACCTACTTTTGTCTTAGTCTTACCATGGATACCAAGGAAAAATGTTTACTCAGTATTATAGATGAGAAACAAGCCTAACTACCTAAACTAGATAGGATCTATTAACTGACCTACCTAAAGTCAAACAACAAATTGTTGGTATCGACGTGACTAAACATACATGTCCTGACTCCTTGTCCGATGTGCTCCTTACAGCGGACTGCTTAGGATGAAGGGATTTCTCCCCATTACTGTATTCTGCCTAATAACACGTCAGTCTCTTTTGACCAAACCTATCACCTTCTCTCTTCCCACCCAAACCTCCTCCCCAGCCCGTGTTCCATATGGTAGTTAGCAGCAGCTTCATTTTGTTCCTCACCAAAGCTTGAGACCAGAACCAACCCTGACTCTATCTCTCTCTCTCATAACAAGCTTCTCTCAGGGGACAGCTTTACCGTAGTTACTGTGGCACACACCAGGGTAATTAAGACAGAATTTCTCCCCTCAGAGAGCTCACAACCTTGTCCTATGTGTGTTGAGGGCACTAGGAATGAGGAGAAAAATCAACAGACAGATGGTCGTGATGCAGTGCTAAATGCTGTCATGATAAAGGTAAGCCTGGGGCACTTGACCCAAATCGTGAGGTTGAGTTGAGTCTTAGAAGACAGTAGGAATTAGGTGACGTGCTTGTGGCAAACACATTTCCCATTTCAGAATCTGTGGAACGTGCCGACCGCTGTGGAGGAGGGAATATAATAAGTAACGGAAAATGAAGGTAGCACTAAGCCAGATTTTAATGGGCCTTGTGTATCAGTCTGAGGAGTTTGCTTTGGTTTTTGTTTTGATTTGTTTCTTAGCTTGAAGTCAAGCAGCTGACAGACCTTAAGCAGGGCAGGCAAGAAGGCTTCGTGAAGAACGGATAGAAGAGTAGTTAGGGAAAAGAGAGAACTGGAAGTAGACTAGGTCGTCCAAAAGTGGGACGGGTCGTGGAGAGGGGCCATGGCCTACGCAAGCATGGCCTTATCCAAGATGAGTGGTTAATGGGATGGCAAGAAGCAGAGAGTCCGTGGAGACCACTGTCCACAGCAGAGAAAGTTGAAAGGTCACTGATTGATTGGCAGAGAAAAGGTGAAAGGTTGATTGGCAGAGAAAAGGTGAAAGGTCACTGATAACTTAGGAAGGGATAGGATTTAGGGATGGTTCTGCAGATGATAGTTTTTTAAGTTAGAGCAACTTGAAAATATTTATATGCTGAAGACAGAGAGAGAGAGAGAGAGAGAGAGAGAGAGAGTCAGTCTAAGAAGCAAGTGAAGCTAAGGAAACGGACAGGACAACAGAGTTTAACATCTTGGTTGAGTTGTCCCAAACCTGGCTGATCATCAGGGTCACCTGAAGTGCTTTGTCAAAAATGCCTATTCTTGGGGCTTCCCTGGTGGCGCGGTGGTTGGGAGTCCACCTGCCGATGCAGGGGACACGGGTTCGTGCCCCGGTCCGGGAGGATCCCACATGCCACAGAGCGGCTGGGTCCATGAGCCACGGCCGCTGAGCCTGCGCGTCTGGAGCCTGTGCTCCGCAATGGGAGAGGCCACAGCAGTAAGAGGCCCGCGTACCACACACACACACACACACAAATGCCTATTCTTTGGCCCCCAACCCAGACGTAGTGAATCGGAATGTTGGCTTGGTAAAGCTTGGGAACCTGTAGGCTCCAAAAGCTGATTGTGATGGTCAGCCAGGTTTGAGAACTCCATCTCTGCTAATTTTCTCGTATTCTTTCCATGAGTGTTTGGAAACTACCTTGCCCTTTGGGTCCTCTGGGAATGGTCTCTGAGAAAGGAAGAGGGTAGAGCCGTGGATCCTGTGCTGATTTTGGATTGCCCCAGAAATTTGTTCTGGATTATCTGAGCCCATGACCAAGCTGCCTCAACAGAATCAAGGACAGAATGGACTGGTTATTTTACATTATGTAATTAGCTTAGAATGAACTGTGAGCTTGGAACAGAATCAGAGATTTGTGGATGTCCTCTCCTTGGTATTAGACTAAAGTAAATACAATGAGATGGCTGAGTCAGCTGCCATTAACCTAACTTCGGCAATGGGCTTTAGTGGAAGAATCAGAGGACAGTGTGGCCTGGATCCTATTCCAGGCCCAAAGCTTAAGTAACTCCTCCCTTTGAGCCAGAATATCCTTAGCTATAAAATGATAATAACAGTATCGCTTTGGTAAACCTCCACATGCTGGCTCTTGCTAGCTGTTAAATACTTGGGAAAATTAACCTCTATATGCCTTGGTTTCCTGAATAATAAATAAAACCCACCTCATAGAGTTGTTGTAAGAATTAACTGAGATACTATAAATAAAAGCCCTTGCAAAGTGCCTGGCACGTGGTCAAACACTCAATATGCTCGCCCCGTCTGGAACAGCATACACAGTATCCATGAAATATGGCCCCTCCAGAATACGTGGTAAAACGATACTCAGGATGTGAGCAAGGAGTAGGAATTGGAAAGGTGTGATAGGGCATAAGGCTAGAAATTTTGTTTGGAGTCCTTAGGATGTTAATTTATTTTACTTCCCTCCAAAAGGATTGCAGTTGCACAGAGTATTACTGAAAGGTGCTGTGTAATTTCTGGTCTGTTAGGAAAGTATGTGTGTTTTTGTGTGTCTGCACCTCTGTGTGCTTACGACAGCTCCTGTGTTTTACATTTGGCAAGCTGTGGGAAGTAGATAGCTCTGTGTGCTTTGCTGAGCGGTGTTGGGCTGGGCATCGGGAAGCCCAAAGTTCCTCGAAGTGGGAGCACAGGCTTTCTGTTACAGGGCATTTTCCCTTTGTCCCTACTTCCGCTGGATAATGCTATTGGGAAAGTCACAGCCCAAATACAGGCAGTTCATAATCCAGCTCTTTCTCATTGGCCTGGTGGGTTAAGCATTAAAGAAGGCAGGCAAGGAGTTTGGGGACGTGGTTGGTTTTGTTTTGACTGGAGAGGCCAATGACATAAGAACTAGTCAGATGTAGATGATAAAATTGGAAGGAAAATATTTGGGGACTGTGGAATCTGGGACCCATATGTTAGAGTTATCCACAGACAGTTCAGTACACTGTGTGCAGGCAGATCTTGAGACCCAATAGACAGGAATGCCTAGAAAGAGGAAAGGCACGGTTTTTCAGCTGCTTATCTGATGACAGTTTGTCAAAGAAAAAGTAAGCCAATGGGTATGGCAAAATTGTTGGTCTTCACTTATAATTAGCATAGGACGTGTAAGTGAGAAATAGTCAGTTGTTGAAGGGGATGGAGAGTTTTGCCTTTAGAGAAACAGGAGCCGTCACAGGGAGCTCCACATCCTTTAAAGGCCAATATTAAGTTTTCTCCATCATCCTCATTTAAATGTTTCTTGGTACTGTTTGGACATTTTGCAAAGTATTGAATCGCTATTAATAATCTCATAGTACTGACTTACAGCTTCTAAGCAAATAGGAAGTGAGAATGCTCTTCCTTTTTTCTTTCATAAACTCGATAAAAGCTTTCTCTCTAGTTGTAAATCCATGTACTTCCTTCCTATTGACCTTCATTCTTTGCCCTCTTACCACTTTTCTCTGGGTTTCTACAGGGTCTTTGGAAATACCTTGTCCAAAGCTATTACTTTACAGATGTGGAGATTGTGAAATCACATGCCTTGGCCAACATCATCATTCACTGATTCACTCAGCAAATACTGACTGAGTGCTTCCTAAAAACTGGGCTTGTGCCAGGGCCAGGGAATGTGATGAACAAAATTGACTTGGCCCCTGCCCTCCTGGGACTGACAGCTCCTCTGCATGAGAGACACAAAACAAATAGCGGCAGAAATAAATACACAGAACTTAGCAATTTTTGCCATCTATGGCAAAAATTTCCTATGAAGGAAAATACTGGATGCTCTAAGGGAGGATAATAATGGAGGGTGGTCAGGGAAGGTCTCTCTGAGAAGGTGAAGAGTTATTCCATTGCAAAAAGATTGGCATATTTACAGAACTAAAAAGAAATAGCTCTCGATGTACAATGTAGTGAGTTGAAAAGGGGAAAGGTGAGCCTGGGGAGTAGGAAGGCACCAGATGGTACAGGGCCTGATGGGGTTGGATTTAACACTAGACATGATTATGTGGGAAACCTTTGAACAGTTTTAAGCAAATCAGCGGTGGGATTTGATTTCCGTTTTAGAAAGATGCCTTTGGATACTGGATAGAAAGTTAAACTGGAGGTCAGAGAGCTTGCCAGTCAGAGATGGCATTTTAACCCATGGCTGCTTATTCCCAGTCCGTCTGATTTACCAGGGTATCCCTTCTAGTTCCTAAGAGCCAACCTAAATTAAGTAAAAAGTGCAAAATAGTACTGGGCCCGTGTCCAAATGGCTTTCTTATGCCTGCTCAATTTGACAAAGAAAAAGACACATCAGGCTCACATCTCTAACCAGCTGAGCACCTACAAAATAATTAAGAGGTGTCAGCGCTATAGTTTCTCTCTCAAATAAAAACTCCCTTTATTATCTAAAATACACTATTGAGGGCTTCCCTGGTGGTGCAGTGGTTGAGAGTCCGCCTGCCGATGCAGGGGACACAGATTCGTGCCCCAGTCCGGGAGGATCCCACATGCCATGGAGCGGCTGGGCCCGTGAGCCATGGCCGCTGAGCCTGCGCGTCCGGAGCCTGTGCTCCGCAATGGGAGAGGCCACAGCAATGAGAGGCCCGCGTACCGCAAAAAAAAATAAAATAAAGTACGCTATTGTTTGACCTCACGCACAGTTCTGAGTGCTGTAATTACCGTCGACTCTACCTTCCAAGCTGTAGCTCGTGTCTCTGTCATTTTCCAGGTAGACCAGCCCTTGAGGTCAATGGTAAAGCCCATGACATTGGACTCCCAGCTGGTGTGTGCCAGTTTTAGCAGTTCAGCAGTTTGTTTTTTCTCACAAGATTAAATGCTCACTTTAGCCTTATGTCTTATTTCAATTTTGAAATCGTTCCTTAAGGAGTCAAGTGTCTCCTTAATTGTATTTATTTTACACTGTATATTTACAAACTGATGCAACTGATTATTCTGATTGAAAACAATCAACCTGTTTATATATTTATTCTTCCTCTTAAGAAGTACTCAGTGCATTTTTTATCTATTCAGTGCCAATTCATTCAGCATGTATCTATGGACATGTAGAAACACTACAGTGTTCTGGAAAGAGCCAGGACTTTGGAGGCAGACACCTAGGTCAAATCATGACTCTGCCCTTATGACTCTGAGCAAGTTAGTTCTTTATCTGTAAAATGGGTATAATAGCAAACTCACAGAGTCTTTATAAAACATCAGACTGTGTATAAAACTAGTTTGTGGGGCTTCCCTCGTGGCGCAGTGGTTGAGAGTCTGCCTGCCGATGCAGGGGACACGGGTTCGTGCCCCGGTCCGGGAAGATCCCACATGCCGCAGAGCGGCTGGGCCCATGAGCCATGGCCACTGAGCCTGCGCGTCCAGAGCCTGTGCTCCGCAACGGGAGAGGCCACAGCAGTGAGAGGCCTGCGTACCACAAAAAAAAAAAAAAAAAAAAAACTAGTTTGTATGATGCTCAATAAATTTGCACTATTATTAAATCAACTTTATTGAGGAATAATTGACATCTAATAAGCTTCACATGTTTAGCATATACAGTTGATATGTTTTGACATGTATAGTCCCGTGAAATCATCCGACAAGCAGGCTTTTTCTCTCTCCATTTACCTATTTTTGTACTGGTTGCCTTGGCAGTAGTGTTGGGAGAAGGGTGTGTTTATCATTTTTAAACATATTTAGAATTATGATTGCTCTATATTGATTTATTTAATCATTGCTCTATGTTTAATTGGATTTGGCATTAGAGGACAGTAAGATTTTAGAATTTATCAAACAAAAGTATCAAAACATTCGAGAAATAGTACTTCCATGCAGATCTTCCCAGTCTGTATGCTGCAGATCACGCAGAGTGTGCGCCTTGATGTGAAAAGTACTGGGAATCTCTGCTTCAGGGGTAACAGACAAGGCTCAGATATAGATCTCACCCTCAAGGATCTTTGAGTCTAGGGATGGAGGATCCAACAGTTTCCTGTTAGGACAGTAATTCTAGCTAGAAGGTGGGAAGAGGTAAAATGCTGGAGCATGTCAGAGGGTGTGATGAACTTCTGTCCTGGGGTTCGGGTTCAGCTTCAGTAAGGAAAAAACATTCATTGCCTCCTTCACGTGTGTCTGTCTGAGATCGGTGTGCAGAGCAGTTTAGACAGATACAGACCCTGCCCGTTGATAACTTACAGCCTAGCACTGTGCATCGTGGGCTCACAGGTTGGGCGTCTGCCCAGGTTTTCTTCCTGGACACCTTCCAGCATTTCTGAGGAAAGAGTGAGTGTGTGGGACCCCAGCCCAAGTGATCCAGCGGTCAGAACGCCTAACTGACTCCTATGAATGGGGGAAGACCCCTCTGGGTTCTCTGCATAGATAGTAGGGCTATCATCCACCTCCACCTCTAAGTCAGGAGGGGCCTGCCTGGGGTGCACACCACAATGATAGATTGAACGCTTCTGGGCCCTGGGGTCCTCATTACCATCATAGCCGTCATCTTCTGCTAGTGCTGAATAACAGATGAAATTTAATCAGATACCAAAGGAGTTCTCAGCGGGAGGGTTTGAGGAACCTTGCCCAATACTTAGGCTCTAGTGCTGGAATGGAACCAGAATGATCTTTTGTGGTGAGACTAAATGTATCACGCACTATGTGAATTCTGATTTATTTTTAAAACATTCTTGCTCTCATTGGCTCCCCTTTTAATAGTCTCACTGTAGCCTGTTTATTGTTACAGATGTTACTTTTAAATGAGGTCACCGAGCTTTCCTTTCTCCCAAAGGCGGTGTTTGCCTTTTTATTGCTGGGTTGGCAGGGCTGCCTGGAGAAGAGTGCTAATATGAGATGAAGGTTGAGCTTCAGACTCCCAGGAGACAAGGCAGAGAAAAACCCTCTTCCGTGTTTACATGCACTCACGTCAGCTTTGGTCCCCGGAGAGGGAGTGGTCGCCTGAGTCCAGGTGATGACCTTGATAAGGCTGGCTGGCAGAGTGGAGAGAGGGGATGGGCGTTGTGGTCATACACTGGCTTGACTCCCTTCTTGTCCACTGTGAAACCTCAAGCAAGTCAACAAACCTCTCTCACCCTGTTTCCTCATCTGTAACTTGGGGTTAATAACTGTTTACTCCTAGGATTTGTGTGAGGCTACAGTGTGCTATAGCTCCTCAGTGTGTGTTGGGCAGGGTAACTGCTGAATATTTTTGAAGGCCTCCACATAGTACATTTTACACAGCGTGGTTGGAGGACCACTGCCCCAACTGGGCTTGCCACTGATGGTCGCAAATTCGCTTTGATTGAACACACCCACACATTCCTTTATGGATGTCTGTGGCTGCTTTCGCACCACAAGGCAGTGTTGGGTAGTTGGAACAGAGACCATATGGTCTGCAAAGCCAGAATCACTGACCACCTGGCCCTTTACAGAAGCTTGCTGACCCCCAAGCCAGACTAAAGGATGGCCATGTGTTGGGGACTTCCCTGGTAGTCCAGTAGTTAAGACTCCACACTTCCACTGCAGGGGGTGTGGGTTCGATCCCTGGTCGGAGCACTAAGATTCCCACATGCTGCGAGGCACGGCCAAAGGAAAAAAAAAAAAAAAGGATGGCTTTGTGGCATTCAGAGCTTTATATATATATTTTTGCCAAATACACCTCATGCTTTCTTGTTTTGCTCCATTTCCCTCTATATAATTCTTCTGATGTATTGCTTATTACAGGAGGGCTTGTTTTCTGCTCATCTTTGTATCTCTTGCAACATGTAAAGCAGTACCCTACACATAGTAGTGTGTAATACATAAATGAGGTGGTGTGGAGTAGAGTGAAGGGGCATCAGAGAAGAGAGAAAGACTTCATGGAGCTTTCGGGACAGTATTGCACACAGTAAGGTGGCTGCCACCCCAGCTGCAAACCAGTGGCAGGGATGCAGTACACTTAGGAAGGGAGGCAATACCAACTGATGTAAAGAACACAGGAGCCAGGACACCCAGATTTGAATCCCAGCTCAGCCATTCCTGACAAGGCCTCAGCCAATTTGCTTAAGCTCTGTAAGCATATTTTCTCAACTCCAAAGTAGGGAATAATAATACCAGCTTCTGCTTTGTGACCGCCTAGAGGGGTAGGATAGGGAGGGTGGGAGAGAGACGCAAGAGGGAGGAGATATGGGGATATATGTATATGTATAGCTGGTTCACTTTGTTATAAAGCAGAAACTCACACCATTTTAAAGCAGTTATACTCCAATAAAGGTGTTAAAAAAATAATAATACCACCTTCATCCTAGGGTTGTTTTATGAATTAAATGAGATAACGTGAGGGAAGGCCTCTATTCCAGTGCTGCCATGTTGGAATCATTCTGTAAGCTCTTCCTGAATGATTGTGGTTCTCATTTTTCAAGTACTATCCATGCTGTTTCCCTCATTGTGAAGTGAACAAGGTCAAGGTCACAGGTCTAGTCCCTCGGGAGACTAGCCTATTAATATTACTGTTTTCCACAGTTAGAGAACATACTCCAAGCCAGCAAGTATACACTGGCTTAACAGGGACCAGCCCAGTGAGGAGAGAGATTAATGCAAATGAATCATTTATGCCGAAAAAATAATTCACGACATATAGTGTCACCGTACAATGTTAAGAGTGATTGCTTCACTTGACTGAAACATTCATTACATTTTCTATTCATGGGGTATTTTTTTAAGGGACAGAAAGAAAATGTTGAGTAGAAAATTTACAGCCTTATACCTACTGGGATTTCTTCATAGTACAAACCATTTATGCAAAACAGATGCCCGAGGCACAGTGCCTGCGTGCACCTGTGGACTTGTTGGTTATATGTCTTTTTCCCCACTCCTCCAGTTCTTGCAGACAACCTGAAATCCAACCCTGGAATTAAGTGGCAGTATTTCAGTTCAGAAGAAGGAATTTTCACTGTTTTCCCAGCACACAAGTTCCGGTGTAAGGGCAGCTATGAGCATCGCAGTAGGTACGTTGACTTGCTTGCCAAAGTTTTAATTACTGCTTAAGAGTAATCTGTATAAAATATGGACTCCCCATTCATACACACAGCTCTGCCTCCAAACTGTGGTTTCAGAAACTTATCCTGAAATGATTTCATTATTTAACATATGTGGGTGTAGAAATGCCTGGGAAGGCAAACGATGAAGCCTGGAACTTTTTCAGAACTATCTAACAAGCCAAGTAAAACAAGGTATTTACTAAGAAATAAAAAATTTTGAAGCACCCAGTCTGTTTTGAGTTTCAGACACCTTCGTTGAGAGACAAATGATAATACCTTCTCTCAAGGGCAGCGCTAGAAGACTTTACAGCATATCTCAGAATAGAGTTTGTGATTCTCAGCTTTCCTTTCTGTGATAACATGCTTGGCCATCCTTTTGAAATTTACATGCAAATCTCAGCTACTAGAAGTCTTCAGGTTGTCCAGAAAACACTGGATCGAGGGTCCTTAACATGCTGCTTTTCTCAGGAAATGACTTGAGATGCTACCACTCAGCTAGAAGGGCGGTAATGGTGAGATGATTTCTAGGACAACACTCATCAATTTACAGAACCCCTTAGGCAAAGATACTTTCCTTTTTAATCCCCACAGTTTCCCTTTTGCAGTGTTAGATGTTTGATGCCAGAACTTCTGGAACTAGTGCAAGATGCCTGCTTTCCATGCCACGTTTTTTGAGACTAAACCACCAATTTAGCTTCTTTCCATCTTTGTTTTAAATTATATCTGTTCACTAAACTTACTGTGATAATCACTTCATGATGTATGTAAGTCAAATCATTATGCTGTACACCTTAAACTTATACAGTGCTGTATGTCAAGTACATCTCAATACAACTGGAAGAAAAAAATAAATAAATTGTATCTAAAATTTTCCCCAAGGAAAATACTACTTCTGTGCTTTTCCTGAAGGACACTTGTATCATTTGTATAGTTTCTTCCGTTCCCTCCCTAGACGGCATGGTGAAGACTTGAGCATCTTGGAGACTGTTCCAGAATCCATGACCTTGGGTTCTCGTCTGGCTCATCTCTCAGGAGAGGCCAAAGACATCATAAACCATCTAATTCTCATTTACTTCTAAGAAGATAGATTAGATGGCATTCTGCTTTTAATGAATCACCTGTGAGGGATGGTCCAAAAGGAAAAGCAGCACCTCGTCACAAATCGGCATTCACCCACACTCGGGAGGTTTCACGAATCTCTACCCTAAATACGCATTAAATCAATCCTCAAGCCTCTGTTTCCTTGACTAAGTAATCCGAGTTCCTCTCCTCGTAGATTGCTGTCGCCGTCTCTTGACCTGTCCTCTCACCTCTGAGGCTTTTGCAAGGTCTCCACATCCTTTGAAGTGTGGAGTGGGTTTGCAGAGCATATCAGAAAGGAGCCAATTGCACTATGAGGACCGCCCCAGATTGTACATATAATGCTGCTATTTATGTATCCCAGTAAAGCAGTTTTTAACAGTTTATTGTGACAGTGTGAACACATATTCTGCTCTTCATTTATGTTGAGTTGAATTGGAAAGGAGGGGGTATGCCATTTAAAAAAAAATCTACTCATCTAGCTTGGAGGACTTAAAAGTTCAGTATTCGACACGCTTGTCAGTGTTGGGATAGACAGATTTCCTTATTTTCTGTTGCCTCTTTCGCTTCTGTAGCCACCGCTCTTGGATTTTTTTTATCCAGTTTCCCTACTTGGCTAAATGGTATTGACTAGTGAAAATATAGTAGTGCTTTAGTATGAATGTAGGACTTTGGGCTTGAGAACAATTGGTGTAAACTTGGCCCGATTTTGAGGTTTTTTGGTACTTTGCCTGTATTTCTTAATTTGTGCCCAGGCTTTTGTGACTCAACTGGCATCTAACATTTCACAGAACACGCTAGTGTTTTAGGGGTGTCGATAAAGGAGAGAATTCTCTCGAGGCTGATTTGCTCTCTTAAGCTCCCTCTAATTTGTTCCAGCTTTAAAACTGTGAATAGAGACCTCATTAAGCCTCTTCTCACAAACCTGCCTGCACCGCACACTAGCAGAAGGTTGCTTTGGTGGGAGGCACCTCCACCCCTTTGGCGTTCCCCCCACCTCCACCCCTTTTCTTAATGTTGGCAAACAAAAACCTGGCAAGAAGAGTGGCTGTCACTGGCTTGGACAAATCTGATGGCACAGTTTTAAATGCTCGGATAAGGGGCCTTTTGGTGGCTGACCTGTGTAAATTGTTTCAGTACAGAAAGGAAAAGGGCCCTCCTAGCAGTGGCTTTTGTCTGGGGAGAGAGAAACCAGACCAGCTATTCAAAGCTGCTCAGCGTGCTCACAGATGACAGGCTGCCTCCGTGTTAGCCAAGCCCCGCTCTAAATCTGCAGAGGACCCCCGCACTGGCTCGTGGACTTTTTTCTCCCTGCTATTCTGTCTCTGCTGCCCGGGGGGCCACCAGTTCCATTTCCAGGGAGGGTGGACTTTCACATATGCTGCAAAAGCCAGCCTTCCAAAGGCTTTGCTTCTTAAATCCTTCTCCCGGTTGCTTTAATCTTTGGAAGGCAGAAGTCACCAATCCCTGTTCCGCAGACGCACGCTGTTGTCTTGAGGTCTTGTTTTCAGTGCACCAGAATAGTTTCTCGTTCCGTGCTGGTCTCTCCATCCTTGTGCCAAACCCCCAGAAACACAGGGAGGCCAGCGTGCCTGCCCATATGTAGCACTCATAGCTGTGTGAGGTTGAGGCCTTTACTCTAAACCAGGACTGACCCCAGAGAGCTTCTCCCCATTCTAGACCTATCTACGTCTCCACTGTCCGGCCGCAGTCAAAGCACATAGTAGTGATCCTGGACCACGGGGCTTCCGTCACAGACACCCAGCTTCAGATTGCCAAGGACGCTGCCCAGGTCATCCTCAGCGCCATCGATGAACACGATAAGGTGATGATGACCCCAGTGACCCCCCCCACCCCATTGGCATTGGGTCTTTCTTGAATACCTTTTTAAAAGTACTTTACGTTTTACGATATGTATTTTTCAATCCACCTTTAAAAATGACTTTGAGAAAAGAGAGTGCTGTAGTTTTTATTCTCGTATTTAAGGAAGCAGCTGCCAGCCCTGGTTCCAAATCTCTTTATAAAACCATCCCCACCAAACTGAGTCTTGCACTTCCTGAATGGCCCTGCCTAGACTTCTAATTAGCTGTGACTTTCACACTGGAAATTATACTAAGGAGGAACAGGGCTAGGGCTTGGACACTGGTGGATGACTTGTCTTTATCTCAAGATTGATGGGAGGCAAGGGAGAAAAGAAGGCTGCTAGAGGTTTACTAATCTCTAGGATACCTCAGAGATAGGCGTGTTTACAACTAATGATAATCTATTGCCTGTAGACATTTTCTGCTTCATCATTTTGACTTTTCCACCTCCTAAGGTTTTACTCACTAATCTAGTTGTTTAAAACACACACCCTATGCCTTTACCGTCACCGCCACCTCCAGTCGGAGAATCCAGACGATTAGTACTTGCCAAGATTTTTATGTGTGCGAAATACTGTTTTTAATGTTCTAGATGAACACCGTACCGCTGACTTCATCTTGGAACAAAAGCCAAATTCTAGGGTCCCTGTCCGTTACCAATCCTGAATTAATCTTCTTCAAATTTGATAGGTCGATGCCTCTAGGCATTTCTTTTTAAACTCTCCAAAACTGTTCGGTAGGACTTGTCACTTTGGGCGCTCTTCTGAAAGGTAAAAAACCTTTCCCTGGCAGAATAACAAGGTCTGTTTGTCTGTTTGTTTTCCCCTCCAGATCTCCATGCTGACTGTGGCAGACACCGTCAGGACGTGCTCACTTGACCAGTGCTATAAGACATTCCTGTCTCCAGCCACCAGTGAGACAAAAAGGAAAATGTCCACCTTCGTCAGCAGTGTCAAGTCTTTGGACAGCCCTACCCAGCACGCGGTGGGATTTCAAAAGGCATTTCAGCTGATTCGAAGCACCAACAATAGCACCAAGTTCCAAGCAAGTAAGTGCCTTTGCTCACTAATAAATTAGTGGCTCATAAACTAACAGATAGAGGATGGCAATAGAAATATATTGTAAATTGATCACATAACTATGTCTAGAGGGATTTTTTTCTAAATTGACGGGATAAAATTTTCTTGTGTTGTCATAATGGTCATCTAATACTAGGATCTTGCTAGATTTTCTCATCTTTTCCAATCAAAGGTACTCAGTCTGCACGATTTCTTTACTCCCTGAGCCTCTTCTTCCTGCGCCTTTATTAGGAACATATCCCCGTTTATTTCCCAGGAGAATATCCACATCCTTTTTGATGCTAATTGTCAGCCTCTCCTCCTCAGTGACTTAGAGTGGCTGTCTGCTTGTGCGCATGTGCTCAGAAACGGGGCAGCCGGAATTCTTGCCTCGATCCTTCCTTCTTCTAACCAGCTGTCATTTAGATGAGCACAGCCCTTCAGATGTACAAAGGCACTCTAATTTAATTTTCATGTGTTAAAGAAAATCTGGAATTAGGATGCATGCTAAAGTAAAGGGAAGGATATTTGAAATAAGATACATGCTTTGAAACTACTGAAAGGAATCTATGTCATTTTCTCTTTTATATTCGAAAATCTGTTTGTAGGTTGTTTTTTTCAATGAACATATCCTATTGAGATAAACTTAAAGAATATATTTTCAAGCTCTTCAGTGTGTCTGCATTAAAACTAAGACCACATTGATAAATGCACAACTTAGTGCCTGGCACATGGTGGGCCCTTGAAAGACAGAAGCTACTGTAATTATTACAGCTAATGATGGTAAATGGCGTATCAGTTTTACGTTTCTGTGTATTGTTATCTCACAGTTTATTGTCTCACAGTTTCCGTGGGTCAGGAGTCCATGAGTTGCTGAGCCGCTTCTCTGTTTAGGACTGCACAAGGCTGCATTCTAGGTGTCAGCCAAGTCTGTGGATTCTTTGAGGGTCGGAGTCCTCTTCCAAGCTCAATGGTTGGCAGAATTCATTTCTTTGCAATTGTGAAACGCATGTCTACTTGTTTCTTCAAGGCCAGGAGGAGAGCATCTTTTTTTTAAGCCCCTGACTTCGGGGAAGGCTTGGACCCTCCTTTAAAGGCCTTGTCTAACCTAATCAGGCTTACTCTCCCTTTTGATTTAAACAGATTACTCTCCCTCATGGTTAGCTTATTAAGACCTTCATTACGTCCGCAGAATCCCTCCATGTTTGCCAAATATATAGCACAGTCACAAGAATGATATCCCATCACGTTAGCCATATTCTATTGGCCAGAAGCAAATTACTGGTCATGCCCACACTCAAGAGGAGGGAGTCATACAAGGGTGGGGGTCATTGGGGTCATCTTAGAATTTTGCCTGCCAGCCTTGGCAAGCACCAGCTATCCACAGACCAATATTACAGGATGGCTGAGTGTAAAGTTGTCCATAGTTCAAGAAGGCCAAAGGATAAGGCTGACCTCTCAAGTATTCAAGACAGATTGGCTAGTTGGTCAATGCCATTCACCTGTGCATGCCGTTTACCAGCTGCCATCCGGCTGTCGGCATTCCTCACCAGATGTGCTCTTTTTACTTGATTCTTCAGCCATCAAACCATCTTTAGAGATGAAGTCCGATTTCGATGATTATTACACTGTTTAAGTAATGAAGAGATCTGTTACACTGGCAGCAGCCAGGCAATGAGTGTGTCAGGTGAGCTCGAGGTAAGGCAATGAGGATTGTGTGGGGAGCACAGGAAGCTAGAGGGCGCATGCTCTATCAAGGAGGCAGCCGCTGTCCTGTTCAGCCTCTCGTTGCCTTGCAGGAACGCCTATCCAGTGTTGCCAGATATTCTGTTTTAAGAGAAGCCAGAAATCTGGATCTTTATGTGAAACCCCTTCATTTTCAAATGTTGTCATTTGTTCCAGCTTTAAAACTGTGAATAGAGACCTCATTAAACCTCTTCTTACAAACCTTCCTGCCCTGCACATTAGCAGAAGACTGCTTTGACAGGAAACGTTTCTCCTTTGGGTTTGGGGGGTTTTTCTTAATGTTGGCGAGCAAAAACATGGAAAGAAGAGTGACCATCACAGATTTGGACACATTTTGATGTCTTTTTTCTAAATGCTCAGAGGAGTCTTTTTTAGGCCAAGTAAGATGTGTCTAAAGTTTAGCTCACAGACCTCCACTTTACAACTTCTACTGGCAGTTCAAAGAAAGAAGAACCCAAATTAGATTGCATAAAGAAACACATCAGGAATTAGTATTACCCAGTTTATTAAGGAGAGGTTTGAGCTGCTCTCCAGCAATGTTGCACAGTGGTTAAGTATGTGGGTTTTGAATTTCAACCAATGTGTGTTCAAATTCCTACTCTGAAATTTTTCTAAACTTGTGTGAATTATTTGATTTCTCCAGGTCTGGTTTCCCCATCTGCAAACTGGGTGTGATAATAAGATCCAGGGCTCCATCATAAATATTAAATAAATATTAGCTGTGGTTATTATGATATTCTGTTTCCTTCAAGACTTCTAGCTCTGGGGACTTCCCTGGCAGTCCAGTGGTTAAAGATTTTGCCTTCCAAGGCAGGGGGTACAGGTTCGGTCCCTGGTTGGGGAGCTAAGATCCCACATGCCTCGTGGCCAAAAAACCAAAACATAAAAAACGGAAGCAGTATTGTAACAAATTCAATAAAGACTTTAAAAATGGTCCACATTAAAAAATATATATATATATATATTTTTCTTTTTTAAAAAGAAAAAGCCTTCTAGCTCTGGCTAAAGGAGAGCGGATACCCTAGACATCCTAAGTTGACCCCAAGCCCAAAGACGGTCAAGGACCATTAGTAGCCTTGGCTACAGCATGGTGTGAGGGGTCTATGTACTCCTCATAGGAGCTTGTACTCTACATCATTACTTGTGTTCACTCCACAGGCAATTATTTAGCATCTGCTGTATACCTGGCACTGTTTGAAGGCAGTGGGATAGGATTATTCCAGTGAGGCTACCCTGTAGGGTTATTGTAAGGATTAGTCTGTGAATGACAGTAAGGTATCTGCCCCACATTGGTGGTCATATGAACAGAAGCCACATGGCATATATCATGGTGGCTTTGTCCTAATTTGCTTTGTACTAATCAGAAAATCTAAAACTTTTATCCAGTGCTGGCTCTTTTTCAATCCCACGGTAGATCTGTAACTGATACCATCGACACATTTGGATTGTTTGTTCTGGGTTTGTCTGGGGGATAACTGGTTGGGGAGGGTCATTTTGTAGCAGAAGGAATAAGATGGCTGGGAGTGGGAATCTAATGGCATGGGCAAAGCCCAAATTTGACTTGTTCTCCCCCCTTTGATACTGACCCCAAGGAATGCTAGTGGCTTAGACAGGGACTTGTCAAACGGAGAGGGTTGCATTTTCTTCCAGGTACATGCTATGTCTTTGCCCTGCCCCAAGTCCCTATAATTACTCATCCCTAACATTACTAACCACAAGGCTTAATGTTCCCATGAGCGACTAGAGAGGGGATATCCTAGCAAGTAAAAAAATAAATCAGACCAAATTTGGCAGGTCTGATACCTAAAAATAGAAAAATAACTCAATTTTGCCTAAGAATAGGGCAGGAGTAGTCAGTGGCTGGGCAGAGACAGTGAGGATGCTTGCAGAGTGTATGTCTTATTGTTGGGACGGAAAGAAAATACGCTTGGCGACTAAAGGAGCTGCAGGCTGCAGGCCCTTCTGGTTTTCCAGTTGTGGACCTGTGCCTAAAACCAGCTCTCAGTGACAGCGTGTTTTATCCAGAATCATAAAGCCAAGTAAGAAAATTCAAGAGTTCATTTTAGGTCAGTCTTGTAGGTGTCCAGGAATTTATCACACATAAATGACAGACCACAGGGCGATGGTTTGTTAGCTTCATGGTATATCTGTATTCTACCTGCTAGGGTCAAGTAGTATTTTCCAGTCTGAAGCTTAAGTGAGCTGTTTAGCATCCTAAAAAAAATAATTTACAGGACTGTATTTTCAACACTGGAAAAAGATTGACATCTAGTTTAAGACAGGGATATTCCCTAGCTTATGATATTTTTATACATCAGCTTTCATATCTTAATTTCTGATGAAAAAATATGTAATTTAAATTTGCAGTTAATATTTATTAGAGAATTGTTCAAGCATCAAAATTAGCTTTAAGACTTGCTTATATATTAAGTCTTAGTAGTAATTATTCAATTCTGCATAGTACAGGATGTTGCAGTGTCTAAAATGGAAATTTACAAACGGAAGAAAATTCTATCATTGTACCCTCATAATTGTTAGGATAATTTTTTAAATTATCTGTTCCTGGGTAGTAAATTACCCAACACTCACTGGCTTAAGGCAATAAACATTTATTATCTCAGTGTCTGTAGGTCAGGAATCTGGGCACAGCATGGTTGGGTGCCTCTGGCTAAAGGTATCTCATGAGGTTGCAGTTAAACTGTTGTCCACAGCTGCTGTCATCTCATAGTTCAACTTGAGAAAGGTCTGCTTCTAAGTTCACTGACATGGTTGCTGGCAGATTCGATTCTGAAGGCCTCAGTACCTTGCCTCTCCATGGGATAGCTCACAACATGCTCTCTGGCTTCCCCGAGAGAGAGCACACAGGTGGAAGCCACTGTCTTTCTGTAACCTAATCCATCTCTTGACACCCTGTGACCTCTGCTGCATTCGGTTCACAAGAAGCCGGTCATTAAATCTAGTCCACATTCAAAGGGAGACCACACAGGGATGTGAATATCAGGAAGTGAAATCGTTGGGGGACCAACCTGGAGGTTGCCTACCCCAGTAACTATAAAGCAATCTCAGATAAATGACAACCATAAAAACCTGAAGAATTAAGCATATAGCATATCAATCATTATTTCTCAATAAAAAGGTAAACGTCTGTGTAGGTTGTCTTAAAAATAGATATTGAATCAGCGAATCTCAGATTAAAAAGACAGTATAAAAATCCAGCTGGCTTACTTCTCTTCCTCCATTAAAGCCATCATTCAGCCTCTGCATCTTTAGTGGTAGGAAATGCACCACTTTTATTTTTGAGTAAATCCACTTGAAAGAAGTTTTCACCCTGAGCTAAAATGACTTCCCAATCATTAGCCCTGGTTGGAGAGTCAATTTACTCTAGAGTCATAGGTGCTACTTCAGGCCAATGCGAGGGTTTCGTTTTTGTTTTGTTTGTGTTGAGGTTCCTTTCTTTTCTCTTTTATCCTCTATTTACCATCACCCTTTGGGCTTTCACTCTTTTTTGAAACTATAATTGACCCTTTTTTTTTTAATGTTCTTTTTCTTTTTTACATTTAATTTTTATTTATTTATTTATTTTTTGGCTACATTGGGCCAAAAAATAAATTTTTTGGCTGCGTGCAGGCTTTCTCTAGTTGCAGCGAGCGGGGGCTACTCTTTGTTGTGGTGCACGGGCTTCTCATTGCAGTGGCTTCTCTTGTGGAGCACAGGCTCGAGGTGCATGGGCCTCAGTAGTTGCAGCCTGCGGGCTCAGTAGTTGCAGCATGTGGGCTCAGTAGTTGTGGCTCGCGGGCTTAGTTGCTCCGTGGCACGTGGGATCTTCCCGGACCAAGGATCGAACCTGTGGCCCCTGCATTAGCAGGCAGATTCTTAACCACTGTGCCACCAGGGAAGTCTGACTTTCACTCTTAAATTAACCAGTTGATCCTCACAGCAACCCTGTGAAATAAATACTGTCATTATCCCCATGTTGTTGTAGATAAGGACATTTAGGTGTAGAAAGGTTAGGAAATCTGCCTGAAACAATCCAGACACAGCTTGAAAGTGGCACAGCTGGGATGTGAACACAAGCAACCGGGCTCCTATGTCCATGCTTTTATTGCTCTCCTACACTGGTGAGTTTTAAAACAAAAATGTTTTTGGCATTACCTGGCATAGAGACAGATAACCTTACATGTCTCAGGCATCCTTGGCAGAACCACCATTTTAAAGCCTAGTTCTGGGACTTTCCTGGTGGTCCAGTGGTTAAGACTCCACGCTACCAATGCAGGGGGCCTGGGTTCGATTTCTGGTCAGGGAACTAGATCCCACATGCCACAACTAAAAGATCCTGCATGCCGCAACTAAAGATCCCACGTACCTCAATGAAGATCCCTCATGCAGCAACAAAGAGTCCGTGTGCTGCAACTAAGACCCAGCAGAGCCAAACAAAAATAAATAATTTTTTTTTTGTAAAACTTAGTCCCCCAAAAAATGTGTGTTCCTGGGGAAAACCCTGAGACACTAAGGAAAAGGTAAATCAGGTTCTGAATCCTCCATTTCAGAAGGCAGGAAAGATGTCCCTTTAGGATGGCTAAATTACCACAACCATAGATGCCTAAAGGAACACACCTTCTTCAATCTGGTAAACTCATTAGGAACATCTCCTTACCTGACACTGGGTAAATGAGGCCTCGTGGCCCACCACGGGCAGGATGAAAGAGCAGCGGAGGCAAGAAGACGAAAGCCCGGCATCAGACGGGCGGGAGTAGGAACGGTGGACCGGGCAGGTCCTCAAGGCAGGAAAGCCCAGTGAAAGAGAAACTGAGTAGCTGCCTTTAGCCAGACTCCGATGTAACATTCAGTTTGCATGTTTTTGTTTAGATACAGACATGGTCATCATTTACCTGTCTGCTGGCATTACATCAAAGGACTCTTCAGAAGAAGATAAAAAGGCGACTCTCCGTGTCATCAGTGAAGAAAATAGCTTTCTAAACAACTCCGTAATGATTCTCACCTACGCCCTCATGAACGGTAGGTAGTGTTTCGAGATTCTTTTCTTTCAGATGAAAGTTCTGTCTACGTGCATGCTGCTTTCAAAAAAAATAACGAAGAACCATCACAGGGTGCTTTGATGAAGGGTATAAGAAGCAGATTCCTTCCCAAGCCTGTCTTTCTCTACCTCCCATGGGTACTCAGGGTGTGTGTTAGGATGTCCCTGTCTCTACATCTCTCTCTCTCCGGCCAGCTGCTCATTTCTAAACCATCACCAGTTATGTGGTCTTGCACAAGATTCTGTACAGCTCCATTTTTTTCACTTCTCCTCATATTCTTGGATTTTGATACTGCATAGAGGTTATTAACTTATTTCATTGATTTAAGAGCAGGAAGCTGAAGTACTGACCTAGATTCTTCTGTATAACCAGGACTGTGAATATCACATTTCCCTGCGGAATCACTACCTGGAGCCTCTTGTGACACTTTCTTTACCTCCCCTTCCTTAGCTGTGTCATTGGAGATGAGAATTATCTACTTGACAGGGTTATTGTGAACCCCGACATACGGTAGGCACCCAGGATGGTGCCAGGCACTTGCTAGGTGCTCATCAAGGTTGATTGTGTTGCTATTAAATCAGACAATATGTGAGAGGGTTTAGTAAACTAGCAAATCTGAGGAAATACTCATTATTTTTCCTTCAGCAATTTAACCATCCTCCAGTCTGATGAAAGCCCAATTTTCCAGCCTCTCTGCTGTGTCATGTCCCTCCCACCTGTTAATACACAGCTCTTCGTCCTCTTCTTTGGGTCCCTTTTCCTCAGTGTTCAAAGTGGCCCCATTCTCTTGTTTTTAAGAGAGCATGTCTTGATCCAGCAACCCTTCCCACCTATGGGCTTTTATCTCCCCTATCCACTTTCAGATTTCCATGCAGAACCAGGTGGCTTTAGGGACACTGGTTCTCATATTTTAATGGGATAAGGATATATTAGAGACTCATTTTTTTAAATGCAGACTCCCAGGCAGTATCTACAAATTTGTACTCAGACCCTCTTAGATGGGGTCCAGGAATCTGTGTTTTGGCCAGCATGATTTTTTTGCAGATATTTTTGTGGACTGCATACACATGGAGGAACACAGGGGATGGTGTCTAGATGTTCTCAGTTTCAGTCTCCATTTGCTAGCCATGTGGCTTATGGCAAATTACTTAATCTCTTGAGGGCCTCAGTTTTATCTGTAAAATGAAAAGAACAAAGTCTTCATAGGATTGCTGTGATAATAAATATACAAGATATGTTGTGTTTATCGAGCATGTGCCATATACAACATAGTGCACTGAGGTCCTAGAGCTGTAGTACACAAAATCTCTTTTTGTCTTCAGGAAGCCCTTGACCCAGTGAAGAAGACAGACAAGGCAGATGAATTAAATGCAATAGGACAGGAGTAAGGAAACATAAAAGGAAGTGATCATGTCTTTTCCATTCAATTTGAAGGTCTTCCCAGGCAGATACTGAGTAAAGAAATTTTCTTGCTGTCACCCATCTCTTCACTGTACCTACATCTTCCCACTGGAGTATCTTGTGCTCTTGCTGTGCCCCTGATAATTCCATTCTTTGAAACTTCTGGTTACTTCCCTCTAACTATTCGCATCTTTTCTCTTTCTCCCCCTTAATCTAGCCTGAAATATGTCCTCATTGCAAGTTTTCCACCTCTCTGAGAGATATCTCTGAACATTGTTCACGAGGGTTGACACATTCCCTTAACTCTGTCATAGGGAAGGAGAGTCACTATGAAAATTTTGGTACAACATATTATCAGAATAAGAGTGTATACTGTTGGTGGGAATGTAAATTGGTACAGCCACTATGGAAAACAATATGGAAGTTCCTTAAAAAACTAAGACTTGTGCTACCATATGATCTAGCAATCCCACCCCTAGGTTTATATCTGGAAAAGACAAAAACTCTAATTCACGAAGATACATGCACCCCAATGTTCATAGCAGCGCTATTTATAATAGCCAAGACATGGAAACAACCCAAGTGCCCATCAACAGATGATTAGTTTAAGAAGATGTGGTGTAATATATATGGAATCTAAAAAAAAAAAAAAAAAAAGGTTCTGAAGAACCTAGGGGCAGGACAGGAATAAAGACGTAGAGAATGGACTTGAGGACATAGAGAGGGGGAAGGGTAAGCTGGGACAAAGTGAGAGAGTGGCATGGACATATATACACTACCAAATGTAAAATAGATAGCTAGTGGGAAGCAGCTGCATAGCACAGGGAGATCAGCTCGGTGCTTTGTGACCACCTAGAGCGGTGGGATAGGGAGGGTGGGAGGGAGAGGCAAGAGGGAAGAGATATGGGGATATATGTATATGTATACATATATATATATGTATATAGCTGATTCACTTTGTTATACAGCAGAAACTAACGCACCATTGTAAAGCAATTATACTCCAATAAAGATGTTTAAAAGAAAAAAAAGATTTGGTGTATATATACAATGGAATATTTCTCAGCCATAAAAAAGAATGAAATATTGTTATTTGCAGCAACATGGATGAACCTAGAGAATATTATACTAAGTGAAGTAGTCAGACAAAGAAAGACAAATATGAGATCACTTATGTGTAGAATCTTAAAAAATACAAAATTATACATATATATTATGTATTATATATATAATACATATCTATATATAAAACAGAAACAGACTCACAGACATAGAAAACACACCAAAGGGGAAAGGGCTTGGTGGGGAAGGATAAATTAGGAGTATGGGATTAGCAAATAGAAACTACTATACATAAAATAGATAAGCAACAAGGATTTACTATATAACACAGGGAACTATATTAATGAATATTGTTATTCATTAATGGAATAACAATATTCATAATATTCATAATTCAAAACAATATTCATAATAATGGAAAATAATCTGAAAAATATATATGTATATAACTGAATCACGTTGCTGTACCCCTGAAACCAGCACAATATTGTAAATCAACTATACTCCAATGAAAAAAAGAAGAGTGTACACAATTATGGGGGGAAACTGGAAGAGTAAAGATGCAAAAAGAGGAAATGACAACTCAAAGGTTATTAACCAGCTCTGGTCTGGGTGAACAAGTTGGAACTTGCAGGGATTTCTGGAGGCTAGGAACACGGAAGACTGCTTAGGAGGTCTGGTGTAGAAGTCTATGAGAGGTTGTTGGCTCTTCATGGCCGCTACCCCTGTGAATTCTCAGTGAAGCATCTGGAGTGGAGTTGCGCTTGGTGAGTATGCCAGCAGCTGGGAAAGGGAACTGAACACAGAGCAGAAGAGTGGGACGGACTGGAACATTCTGGTTCCTCTATGTCTGTCTCTTAACATCTCTCTCTTCACCTCTTAAATCTTACAACACTTCACTTTTGGCCACCTTTAACCTGGAAGCATAGAAGAAAGGGGATTGTGGGAAATGTAGTTTCCAGCATGACCACATTGATGATAGAATAATCCAGTCTGCCACCGTACTGACTCTACTGCCACCCCTGCATAACATTTCATGATGGAGTGACATAAAAAAATGGAGTGATATAAAGTAACCCAATCTTTGATATCCTTTACTGTGCTTCTTTGTCTAGTAGATGTTCCTGTTTGTTACTTTTCTTGTACATTTTGAAAGAGCTGTGCAGTGCATGACAAAGAAAGGAAATGTGTTTATTGCCTTGAAGTTGCCTCCTTTTATCATTCGCCCCTGTGAGTTTATCAAGGGTGTAAGATCAGGGATCGATCACATCTTCTGTGTTGTCTTTTACTCCCAGACATGGGAGGTAAGTGTCTTTTACCACTCACCTCCCATGTGAATTCTGTGTCAAGCAAAGGCAACAATAATCTGATGCAAACTTTCCTTTAGCATTGTCTGAGTGGAGCAAAATCCAAAGTATTTACATACAGCGTGTGAAGAAAGAAATTATATCCATTAGATCTTGCCGTGACTTTAGAAATGGACTTACAAGGCTAGAAGTATATACACTTCCTATTTAGAAATGATAAAGCCACTTAAGGTAGGTGAACCATGAACTCTTCAGATTTTTTTAATGACTAAGCAGTTCAAGAACATGAGGCAAAACCTTTTTAAAACTCATTGGTAGAATCTCAGTAGTGACTGAAATCATTTGAATTTGTTTACAATGGTACCCATATGGGACCAGTTACTAATCCTTTTGACTGTGTTCCAACAATAGCAAACCAAAATTTTAAAAAAGGTTTATTAAATTTATTTTTGTGCTATAGATTACAGATGTTGTAGAACAATTCAGCCCAGTATGCCTGAATCTTTTACAAAAATTTTAAAACTCTAAACATAAAAAAAGTATACTAAATAAATCAAATCCAGTATTATCCTAACAATATAAAGCATGAAAACATTTGTAATTAAAATGAGCTTAAAGAAACAGCGTTTGGAGACACCACTCAATACAATCCGTAATTCTTTCATTTAGTTGCATGGGACTTTGACAAGTGTTTAACAGGCAAAGAGGTAAGAAATGAAATGGTAAACCTCTATCCTTTAAAACTCTTACAACTTCATCTACTAATTTAAATTAAATGCAAACTTGTTAATCATTACTTTTGCTTTCAAATATTAAATGCAGAACAATAATTTAAATTTTATAATTAAACTTTAAGGGAAGAACATCCTTGCTGGATGGGGTTCCTTTATTTACTCATGTGTTTTTCATCATTGCCTTTTGAAGAATTCCTTTGCCCTCTTGACTATTTGAGGAAAGATCACGCCTCCAGCTTTGTTCATCAGCAGGAACTGGTATCTGTGTCCTGAGTCCACACTGTCTCTGCAAAGACCCCATTAGCATTGCAAGACCTCGTCCAGACCCTTATTAGATCTAAATGGCAAAGTTATTCTATGGATATCCACTGTTTTGTTTTACATTGTCTTCCCTTGGCTTTTTATTTTAGATGGGGTGACTGGTTTGAAAGAGCTGGCTTTTCTGAGAGATCTTGCTGAACAGAACTCAGGGAAGTATGGCGTGCTGGACCGGACAGCCTTGCCTGTGATTAAGGGCAGCATGATGGTGCTGAACCAGCTGAGTAACCTGGAGACCACAGTTGGCAGGTTCTATACCAACCTTCCCAACCGGATGATTGATGAAGCTGTCTTTAGCCTCCCCTTCTCTGATGAGATGGGAGATGGTGAGTTTGGAGAAAGCTTCCTACTAAAGGAAGGGGGAAAGAAATGGGCAGGAGTCAAACAGTAACTTTTAAATGTTGTTCAGTACTTACCATGTGAGCATTAGGGAGTGTGGGCAGGCAAGGGAGTGGGCATCACTTTCTCTGGTCAGAGGATTGTGTAGCCTCCTGCCATTGGTCCAGTTAGCACTGTATTCTAGAGCAGAAATCCCCAGGCCTATTTCTTCCTCATTGCCCTAGCCTCAGTCAACGCAATGGGTACATCTACTAGGGAAGCTTTGTGAGGATTTCCCAATATCTAAAGGTTAGGGATTTTGGAACTAAAGAGTAACTTTGCATAGCAGATGGTAAATAAAAGTCAGAAGTGCTTGGAATTCGGCCTCAAAGGCAAGGCAACACAATGTCTGTCAAATAGATACAGGCTTGACATGGAGAGGATTTCAAATCCCACTCTACCACTTAGCTGTTGTCCTTGGTAATGTATTTAATCTTGTTAATTCACATCTGGTTATCTGTTCAAAATGTAATGACATCTTTCATGTAATAGTCTTTGAGTTATTAGGTTTATAAGATTACATTACTGCCCAGCATACCTCTCAATAATGATGGCCGCTGTTTATTTATTTATTATTTTACTTTTGTTGTTATTACTATTATTGTTATCACTATCCTGATGTCACAAGTTACCCATAATACGATGTTGGGTGTTTCAACTTCACATGATTAAACTTTTGGTCTTTAAAGTAGAAAAAATTGGGGCTTCCCTGGTGGCGCTGTGGTTGAGAGTCTGCCTACCGATGCAGGGGACACGGGTTCGAGCCCTGGTCTGGGAAGATCCCACATGCTGCGGAGCAACTAAGCCCGTGAGCCACAACTACTGAGCCTGCGCATCTGGAGCCTGTGCTCCGCAACAAGAGAGGCCGCGATAGTGAGAGGCCCACGCACCGCGATGAAGAGTGGCCCCCGCTTGCCACAACTAGAGAAAGCCCTCGCACAGAAACGAAGACCCAACACAGCCAAAAATAAATAAATAAATAAATTTAAAGTAGAAAAAATCTTATTTCCATCAAAGTAGTTGTGAAGATGAAATGCTCTAGTATATGTAAAGCATCTAGAACAATGCCAGGCCAACAGTATGTGCTCACTAAAAATACAGCTTTTTTTCTTTTCCTCTTCATATTCTTGCTTATCTTTTTCCCCCCACATCCTTCCCTCTCTTCTTTCTTGATAGCGAAGGTTGAAGAGGCAGCTAATGACTAGACAGACAGCATCACCATATGAGATCTTGTTTTTATGTTCCATTAACTAGGAATTTTCACAAATAGATATTCAGAGAAAACTCATGTATAAAAAGTAATAAGCCTTATAGAGACTGTGTTTTCTAGAAAGTAGGTAGACATGTTCTTTCTATAAGGAAGAAATATGGTAGCTACTGCTAACCTCAATTTTTTTATCCTTCCTAGTTCCGGCAGGGCCAACAGATGTGTATAGAGTAGAAACTCCCACCTTTAGATAAAGTTATTTCCTTTCGTAGGGAAATGTCAAGTCTTAAATGCGAGTGACCTTAATGCATTAACCAGCGTCACCGAGTGCCTGTCAAGCATTGTGTCAGGCAGTGATGGGCAAGGCACATATCTCACCCTCAACAAGCATTTTAATCTGATAGGAGAAAAACAGATCAATGAATCATGATAATTCTGTGTGAAAGGAACTGAGACAGATGTAGAAACTGAGTCCTGTACGAGCACAGAAGATTATGCCGTCAAATTCTCTTACCATTAGTGGTATCAGGCAGAGTAGGACCTTTTCTGAAATTTACTCTACCATCCAGAGAGCTGCCATGAATGCTTTAAATTAAATTATGTGCAAAGTTGATGCTTTCCCAAGTGTAGTCTTTAGGGCCTGTTTTATGACTCCTATGCAGTGAGTTTCAGTGATTGGTTTACAGGTCTGCTGCATTCCCTTACTTGAGTGTGTCATTTTCATCTTTGTATCTTCGGTCCCTAGAATTACTGGGTGACACCTCCTCCAGCTCCATGACGAGGGGACCCTGAGTCTAGGGAAACTCATGTTTACGTGGCTCTAAATCAAAACCTCCACAGATTCAAATATCAGTTACTGGGCATATTTCTTTTAAAATGCAAGTCTGTGTGCTTTAAATTAAAGTAGGGAGGGCGTATGGGTATTTCATTAAGTGTAGGAAGAGCTTAGCGTACTTTATTTGCCACAATGGGATAAAGAGTCTTCTGTCGAAATTGCTAATTGAGAAGTAAGACTGCGTTTCTTTTATCAGACTTGCTCTCCGTGTGTCCAGAGGAGAATAGAATTTTGAAGTGAGCATGTGGTCTCCGAGTATTTCTGTTGTACTTTACTACTCTATGAAAATGGCTTTAATCTTAGACAAAAGCCCAGGGGAATGTGGTGTGCAGACCGTGACCTCTGTCTCCCTGCTGACCCTCACAGCGCTGCTCGCATCACTTGTAACCCCTTTGTCCAGGGCTACCTGAGTAAAAACCTCCTCCAAAATGCATTTTTAAAACCTTCTTAGTTACTTATTATTTTTAAAATGTTTTAAAACCAATAGATAGCATTCTAAATGTTGACTACTTAAAAAATGCTTTTGAAATTATAATAGGCACCCATTGCATAACTTTTATTTTTTCTTGTTTTATTGAGATGTAATTGACATACAACATTACATTAGTTTTAGGTGTACAACATAATGATTTGATATATGTATATATTGCAGAATAATGACCCCAGTAAGCTTAGTTAATACCAACCACCTCACATAGTAATAATGTGTTTCTTGTGTTGAGAACTTTTAAGATCTACTCTCAGCAAATTTCAAATATGCAATACTGTATTGTTAACTATAGTCCCTGTGCTGTACATCCCCGAACTTATTTATCTTGTAACAGGGCATAACTTTTCACAAGGTTTTTCAGTGTTGCATCCACTTCTTCCTACCAAGTGATGCATTTAATTGGCCTTTGCAATCACAACAACTCAGTAATACTTGGAGTGGACATCAGACATGATTCTCTCTGTAGAAGACTTCAGAGATCCAAATCCCCTTCCTGGTGTTGATAGAAGAAAGGCTTTCTAATGTGCTGCAAAAGCATGGACGAGTCATCAAGTGCAGGAAAGTACAAGAGCAAGATGGAGAAAAACGATCCATCTTTTTGTTCTAAGTTTCATTTAGAGCCATAGGGTTATAGAATTGCTGGGGTCCTAGAGATCACTTTGTCTCAGCTCCCCATGTGTTACATAAAATGATGCATTCAGAGAGGTGGAACAACTTGCACAGCCCAGCAGCAGAACTGGAAGGACAGCCCAGCTGGCCTGGGGCTTGAGGCCACACGCTAACCGCTATTCCTGCCCTCTCCTTCTGTACATCTTCCTCCCCTTGGCTTTTCCCTTTCCCTAATTATCCTATTGTTTTTCTATGGCCTGTGAGCTAAGAATGGTTTTTATACATTTGAAGCTTTGTTGGAAAAGAAACAAAAAAGTATATGCAACAGAGAATATATGGCTCACAATGCTTAAAATATCTACTATCTGACCCTTTACATAAAATTTACAAACTCCTGGCCCAAGTGACTAGAAATACATTCCTTTAGAACTTTAGTGTCTCCTTCTAAGTGGTCAGGTAATAAGATTCTGTACCTTTCTAGGTTTTTTTTCTCATCATCTTCCTGTTTTTTGATAGGATTCATTAATAAAATATAGTACCTTCTAAGCTTTCCTTTATCCGTAATCTCTTTCATTTAACAACCCCTAGAAATTAGTAAGGCAGTCACTACTGTGTCCTTTAAACAGACATGAAGGCCAAGGCTCAAAGTTATGTCCAGTGTCACATGTATGATACATAAGGGGCACAGCTGGGCTAGAACCCAGAATTTTAGATTCTTTGTCCAGTGGTCTTTCAAGTTCAACTGAATCATCCTCACTTCAGGAAGTAGAATGATGTGTATTAAGTGTTGCTGATGTCTTGCACTGATCTGGAATAGCATATCCTTTTAGGTGAAAAAATAGTGGAAAATATACAAACTCCCTCCATTTAAGTTAACTAAGATATCTGAACCCCCAAAAGAGTCCACTTTCCTCACACTCTAACTCCCTTATGCTGTCTGCAAAGGCAGTGCTTGGTTACTGTATCACACGGAAAACTTTTCTTCAGAGCAAATTGAGACGTCTGATAGTAGCCTCCACAGTTCCCTAGAGTACAGCGCCAGCCTTTGTTTGGTGCCTTTTCTGCCATCCTTTGAATATTTTTTGTTTTTAACCCACAGGTTTGATAATGACTGTGAGTAAACCCTGTTATTTTGGAAACCTCCTTCTGGGAATTGTAGGAGTGGATGTGAACTTGGCTTACATTCTTGAAGATGTGACGTATTACCAAGATTCTTTGGCTTCCTATACTTTTCTCATAGATGACAAAGGTAATCTGCTAAAATCTAATCATTGGAAAGAATGATTTCTTTAGGATCTTGGAGAAAATCATCTAGATATTCTGATGCTAACAAAATAGGAAAATGGTAGTATTTGTAGAAAAACTGTGTGACTAGGACTACTCACATTTCATAGAACACCTCAACGATGGCAGAATGAATCTAAAAATTATGCATTTGTTTCTGTGTTGTGTTGAGAGATAGGTAACGGTTATTTTGTAACATCAGGAAATTGGACTTGAGGATTGAATGACACATAGAATGTGATCCTTTGGATCCTTTTTTGGTCTATATTGTTTTCTTTACATTTACCGGCATTAAAGTTTATGTGATAGATTAGAATATTTTATGAAACGAAAACCGAATGACCAGCACCTCAAAAATACTCCTGATGAGGCAGATGTCCAATAATTTAAGGTGTCTTGCCACACTTCCAGAGTTTTATGCAAGAACACATAAAGTAAGTTCAGTTTTTTATTGGACTGGTGAGTTACAGACTGAGAAATTGAGTGTCGGGCAGCCATCCCAGAGTATCCCGTATTTCAAACTTGTGATGGGCACTTTTATCAGAATCAGTACTTCCTACGACATGTTTCTCATAGCATGCGTTTTTGTTTTCTTATTTCAGGGTATACCCTTATGCACCCATCTCTTACCAGGCCATATTTACTATCGGAACCCCCGCTTCATACTGATATCATCCATTATGAAAATATCCCCAAATTTGAGTTGGTTCGGCAAAATATCCTAAGGTAAGGAAAAGATGAGGGTCGTAGTATTTTGGTTTTCTCTGAGAATAGGATCCATTCAGGTCAAATACGAGTGTTTATAATAGGATATAAAACAAGTGTACAAATTATTTTAATGGTATCAAAAGTGTAATTTTTAATATAAGGATCGTAGCCAAAATTTTGTTTACTTTGTAAAACAGGTAAGATCCCTCAGAACTATTATTTGGGGGAAATGTCTTGTAAATCAAATTCTTATGTTCATGTTGCCTTTAGTTGTAAAATCAGATATATCTTATCTCATTTTTTAAAATGCTCCAGTTATATCAAGTGGAAAAATTTTGGCAAAATAAGAGGGTTAAGTTGAGGACCAGCTCCAGAGCATGCCAAAAAATAGCTTGGCAAAGTAGGGTCCATTCCAAGTTGACAGCACAATCATATACAACGTTTTCTCTTGAAATAAGGAACAGATTGGATTTTTTCCCACCGTGATACATTATTTTGGCAGATGGTAACCTATAGAGAAATGGGTCTTTGTGCTCATTGGTTGTAAATTAATGACTGAGTGATTTGAGACAAGTTGGTCTCTGGAAAGAATTACAACTGGGGGGCAGGGTAGAGAGTAAGGAATGTTTTTGGTGCAGAGCTGACAGAATGCTTTTACAGAATTGAAAATCTCACATTATCTCTTTCAAAAGTGATGAGCTCCATTGCTTTTCAAAATCAGGAGGTGGTCATTGACTCACAGCATCTTCCCTGCCTTTAATTAAGTGCTTCATTTTATCATTTACCTGAAGTATTGCATTCTGTTTGCCAACGCAGCCTCCCTCTGGGCAGCCAGATTATCGCAGTCCCTGTGAACTCATCCCTGTCCTGGCACATAAACAAGCTGAGAGAAACTGGAAAGGAGGCCTACAACGTTAGCTATGCCTGGAAGATGGTGAGTGAGAGGAAGCCTCCTTTGCCCGAGGAGCTGTGGGGTGCTGCGTTCTTCCTCGTACGGGAATTGTAGGGAACATCGGTCTGATAAAGGTTACTAATCAGTTTTAAAGTGATTGGAAAAAAGAAGAGATTCCACAGAAATTTTATATTTTTTTTTCCTTTTTTGTTTATAAAACCATTCATTGTTCATGACGAATAAATCAAGCCATATAAAAAATTAAAAAGTGACCTCTGCCCTTTCCCCTCCTGACTTTTACCTCCCGTCTCCCAGAGGTAACCACTTTGATCATTTTCCAGAAAATTATTATTCACACACAGGCACGTATCTCTGTGTGTGTATGTGCGTGTGCACACAACTTTAATGGCTTTGTAGTACTGCATTACATAGACGGGTCAAATTTCTTTCAACAGTCCCCTGTTAATACACATTTAGATTGTGTTCAGTTTTGTTTTTATCATTTTCAACTCATATTGTGGAAGTTGGGAGTTGAAAAGGAGATATGAAACCATAAATGTCCTCTGTTGATGCCAAGGAAAAGAAAGGTTTAGATTAGAATGTGGATTATTCCCACGTGTCACAAGCAGATTGACAGTGTAGCCGTACCTGTGGCACGCACTTCAGCTTTCTTTCACTAGCCTCGTTCAGATACTAGGCCTTGAAGAATCATAGAGAAATAGAATCTGACACACACTGTCCATCTTACTTATGTTTTTGTCCTTTAGTCCCTCTTCCAAGCATAGCATAATAATGCTATTATGGGGCCCTAAATACTGTAATTGACTAAAAGAATAGTGGACTTTGATTTTTTTTATCATCAAATATTAATCATTAAACTTAAAATGCAGTCATACTTGAAATTCTCTTGGAGGACCATATCTGCTGTTCTACCTGTTGTTGACTCCAAATGGATCTGTTTATTCATTCATTTAAAAACTGCTTGTTGAACATTGACTATGAACTAAGAAGAATAAAGAAGAGTGATATTGCCTCTGCCCTCATAGAGCATCCAGCTTAGTGGTAGAAGCAGAGGATTCAACAACTCTGTACAGTGTCTGCATAGGAATGACAGGAATTAGGAGTAGCCAACACACCTTCAGACATGACTCTCCTCTGACCTTTCTGTTTGGTTTTTAAGGCATCATGTGGCAAGGGTAATTTCTAAAATGGAAATGAAATAAAACAAAATAATAAAACCATTTGAGAAACACGTTTACAAGCCTAATTCTATTGATATTTTACTGATAATGCAGATTTGAAAAAGGTCAAAGTCTATTTTGAAACTCCCTGAGTCAGCTCATTTTCAGGAATTTTTTTGAGAATGATTGCACCATCTGCCCTTATTTTTACAATTATACAATTTTTAAATAACATCTAATTGCTTAATTTTTCACATCAGAAAGAGCGAGCCAGATACCAGAATTCTGAATTGAAGAATACTTTTATATTTGAAATTGGAGATTGCTTATCTTATTATCTTACAGTATATCCTGATTGAAAGCAATTACAGTTACATCCTGGGAAAATATCTATATTAATGTTTGTTGGCATTAAAAGAGAAAGAAGGAAATGGAGGCATTTTAAGACCTTCTTTGTACCGTAAATAAACCTAGTGTTAACATTTTGGAAAGAAGTGTTATCTTAAGATGGTCTTTCTTCAGTCATACAGGTAAATTCTGGCTACTCTACTTAGCCAAATGGATATAATCATGTAGTCACTTGAGGCAGAAGTGTTAGTTTTCTCAGAGTTCTGAAATTGTTAAGAACATCGCTATTAATTGAAAAATTAAAGAGGTAATAAATAATGAAATTGAAGTTAAAAAGGCTTGCCTGGTTCCCCAGGAGTAAGAAGTATTTTTAAGCTTTTTTTAGTTACACTGGAGGGAGGGGTGAATAGGTACTCTTCTTGTCCTCAAGAATAAAATGGATTCTTCTACTAAATATAATTTAAATAGATTTAGTTTATGTTGATAATAATAAGTTAAACTGCTTAGCATCTATAGATATAGCAGGTACTGGTGGATTTTTTCACTGAATTAATTTAAAGGTAAAATGAGAGATTACGTTAGCAGTATTAAGAGATTACTACTCTGTCACTGTGTAACCCCAGTCCATCTTTGAGCATATGAGGCTCCATGCTGTGACAGAAGGAGCTATTGACCATCAGAAGGTATTGCAATATTCCTGTGTTACACGGTCACGGTTCACTTCAAAACATGAATCCCATGGACAGTCAGTGAAAAAAACCACTCCCCAGTCACGGAGAGCTCTTCTAGATATGTTATACATAGTTCCTTATTGCAAAGACTGTTTTTTTCGGCTAAGAACACAATAGGAAGAAGACCTGTATTGAAATCTGTTTTCCTTTCCAGCTAAAAACTATTTATAAAGTGTTGCTTTTAGATGCTTAGGGTGATTTTTTTTCTCTCTCTTACAGAATTGACCCAATTATAAAATTATATTCTGGTCATTCTGGTAAAGTTTTTGCCTTTTGGTTCCTTAGAACATGCAACACAGGAAACAAACTCAAAGGATGACTGTGTGAGATGGGAAGAGGGGAAGTAGTAAATGCCACTTCAGAACACTCTGTCACTCTCTAATTTGTTGGGTGGAGGAAGAGGATTAAGTTTGCTAATCTAATTGAATATCCTTGGCAGCGGTACTTGAAAGCAATTCCAGGAAGATGCAAATTTCCCCTGTGTTTAAAAAGATTCTGCAACCATCCTCATAAATCCTACATTACTCTGAACTCTAACCTGCCTAGTTAAAAAATTTCTCCTTGATCGTTAAGTAAATCCTTTGAGCTGCTTTGGTTCTGACCATCTTTAGTTCTGACTTAGCTGGTTATCACTCTTTTCATTTATTTACAAACCATCTTTTAAATAGATTCTGTTCATCTCTTAATATAATGGACTTAGAGAAGTTTGGCTTTCTTGTATTTTTAAGTCAAGGAGCTGGAACTAAGTAGTTTGACTTGGCTTTTGACTCATTAGTGGTCACTTTTCCCACCAAATTTTATTCAAGCATCCGTTAGTAGGAGCAAAGTGAATTTGAAAGTACTCCTGTCTCTACACAGGAGCTTAAATGAGGCCAAGCTACAGCACACTTGCCTTTCCTTGTCTGAAAGGACAAGTCAGTCCAGCCTTGCAAGGGAGCTCTAGGATTTGCGCTTTTCATGAGTCTGAGGTCCTAGTCACCTCCAACCAAGAGCAAAGAAAGCGTTCGTTGGGAATAGAATGAGTAAACCAGATTCTGGATGGACTGTGTTATGGATTTATCATTGGCATTTAAAGTAGTCAATTCTCGACATAGTCATTTCAAAACCAACTGTATATTTTAAAATGCGTTTCAAACCCAAACAGAAGTAAGTTTTGCGTTCTTATGCCGTGTCCCAGCTTGTATCCATTAACTTAAATAACCAAAGAGGACTAGGAGTAGGTACTGTTTCAAAGGAACTATTTTCTGATCCCTTCATTAGCTCCATAATTTTCTGTTACATTCATTAATTTCCCTCGATCAGAAAGGAAAATACAAATTAGAAAATGTAATCTTTTGCTAGAGCCATTTTCTACTGCCCCATGTCCATGTCTTTCCTTCACTCATCAAATGTTTTTCTATGTGGAGTAGAAGACAGAGAGAGCAGAAAATAATGTAGGCAAAGTCGCTCTCCCCTGGAACTTTCATTTTCTGTATTAGAACTTCTTTCTTGATTTTTCCAGGTGCAAGACACTTCCTTCATTCTCTGTATTGTGGTGATACAACCGGAAATACCTGTCAAACAACTGAAGAACCTCAACACTGTCCCCAGCAGCAAGCTACTGTACCACCGGCTGGACCTCCTGGGCCAGCCTAGCGCTTGCCTCCACTTCAAACAGCTGGCCACGCTAGGTAAAGCCCTGGCGCTTCTCAGCTTCCTTTGTGGTCTTCCTCACAGCAGCTCACCATGAATATCAGTTTGAATTAAGATGTTGAATACCTGCAGTGCCAGTGTGGGGAGGCAAATGTAAAACCAGTTTGAGGCCTTGCCTGGTATCAGGTTCTCCATCAGACACTGAGATGAAGATTTGTGCGTTGGTGATTTGTTAAGGATGAACTCTCAGAAGAAACTAGCGAGGAAGTGAAGGAAAGAGGATAAGGAAGGAGGAGAAAGCAAGCAAGAGTTTGATTTTAAGTGACATTCCAGCCTCAGCCTAATCCTGTGAGGGGCTTTGGAGTGTAAATTACATCGCAGAGTTTGCCCAGACTCAAGAAAGGGAGCTGGACTTTTGTATTCCTTAGTCACTTTCAGCTTTGTGCTAGTGCTGGACAAAGAGGTTTTAGCAGCTCAAACAATGTCCATCAAAGAGAGTGACAGGTATGGCCCACTAGAGGCAAGCACAGATATAGGGATGCAAGGCAGGAGGTGGAGAAATGGTAAAGGGTCTAAGGGTAGCATACCTATATATCTAGATAGCATATCTGTATCTATCACAGGTCCCTGCTTGAAAAGAGCTCAGGAGATAGGCAAATAATTCAAGGGAAGCAAAAGGGAATTTACATGTGTTCTGTGCCCGGAACTTTACATTGGTCATCTGAGTTGAACTATTACAGATGAGGATGTTTGAGTTTATTGAAATACATAACTTTCCCACGGTAACACAGAAAGTAGCAAGGCTGAGATGTGGTTCATGCTTCTCCCATGCCTGATTTGCCCCTTTTATTGCATGCTGCCATGTGCAAGGCACATACTAGGCATCCATGGTGTAAGTTGTCAGTACGTCACAGTGTAGTCACAGTACTTTAAAACAGGTATTCTCTTTTTCACTGTTGAAAATACTTAGGGTTCAAAAAGTGAATAAGAATCATTAGACAACTGGAAAACTGAATAGAGGGGGCACAGGTGGGAAGAGGATCAAAGATAGAAGTCACCAGTCTCTAGGTTCCAAATGAGAGCAGTTGTGTTTGGGTTTCTCTTTTGAATTCCATCCTATAGAGTTTCTGCCTGGATATGAGATCAAGAGAGTAGGCAGCCTAAGTGGTCTCATCTGTGACACACTCCAGTGGTGTGGACAACTTGGAGAGGGCCAGGGATGGCAACTTGGATTTTACGTTGTTTGTTTGTTGTCATTTAGGTTTGTGGGGGGGGGGGGTGCCTTCTGTTTCTATACAAAAGAGTATGTATGTCCTTTAATTCATATTTTTAAGAAATGCTTACAGAGGACTTCCCTGGTAGTGCAGTGGTTAAGAATCCACCAGCCGATGCAGCGGACATGGGTTCGAGCCCTGGTCTGGGAAGATCCCACATGCCGCGGAGCAACTAAGCCCATGAGCCATAACTACTGAGCCCGCGTGCCATGACTACTGAAGTGCGCGAGCCTAGAGCCTGTGCTCCTCAACAAGAGAAGCCACCGCAATGAGAAGCCCACGCACTGCAACGAAGAGCAGGCCCTGCTCACCGCAGCTAGAGAAAGCCCACATGTAGCAACGAAGGCCCAATGCAACCAAAATTTAAAAAAAAAAAGTTGTCTTTAAAAAAAATACTTACAGGAAAGCTAAGATATGCACGATTCCCTTAGCCACTGTGGGAAGAAGCTAAACACTACTACACTACTGCTGGTGCAAATGAGGTCACTATTTTTATTTTTTTATTCTTTTTAAAAAAAATTTATTGAAGTATAGTTGATTTACAAGGTCATTCTTTTAAAATTTGAGACAGTGAAGTGCAGCAGTTTTTCTTGATGAGAAAACAGCTCAAGCCTAGATTTTTTATTTCCTTTGGATAATCGCTCATAGCTACACTGTCCAATATGGTAGGCACTAGCCACCTGTGGCTTTTGAGGACTTAAAACGTGACTAGACCAAGTTGAGATTTACTGTAATTATAAAATACATGCTTAATTTTTTGTATTGATTACATGTTAAAGTGATAATGTTTTGGATATATTGGCATCTATAAAATATACTAGTAAAATTAATTTAACCTCTTTGGTTTTACTTTTCTTCATGTGACTACTAGAAAATTTTATATTACAATTGGGGATTGCATTGTATTTCAGCTGGACAGTGCTGCCTCATAGAGATGCCCAGAAAACGTAGAGCTTTATCAACTCCCATACTTTACATAGGACTAGTGGGCTGATCCTGGGGCACACAGACAGACCTTATGCCAGTGTCTGACTTTCAATGGGTGCTCTTTCCACTGTACCACCCAACTTCACTTTGGCCATAGAACTCCCCCCAGGACAATGTGTGGAGAAGTCACCAAGGGAAGTTTAGTAACATTTGGTAATGAAAATGAAGCAGGATAATTGAAATATTTTTTAAAAGGAATGGAAAATAAGGGAAACAATGGCAAATAAGTGGTTTCCATCTAATTTCATTGATGATGGGGATTTTGAGGCAAGGTATTAAATGTACGTCAGAGCTCCCTTCAAGAGGGCTGAAGGAGGGGACATTGTCTTTCTTGGTACACAAAGAGGCAAAGAGGAATTTTAAAAGAGTATATCATCCAGTGCGATTAAGTACACAAGTATGTATATAAGTACTATGTATCTTATGTAAATTAGAGCTATGTGTCTAGCTCCTGACTGTAAAGCTTTGGGTCCTATATATTGGTTTTTTCTCTCCTTCAATCCATGTCACTACAGGAAAGGCCCACTCCCCAAGTTGTCTGTCCTTCCCTTCCTCTGGCCCAACTCTTTTGTCCCTGAGACATTTCTTATATTATTGTGTTGTTTTGTTTGTGTATTGTTGTTTTCCTCTTTTTTCTTTATCCTTGTCTCTCCAATTGGTTCCTAAGCTCTTTGAGTTCCAGGACAGTCCTCTCTCTCTGGCCCATCCTTGCACGGAGGACCCCATGAGTATATACACATGAATTCACTGCTAGGCAACCTAACTTTTTTAAGCCTCTGCCTTTCTTCTCCTTGATATGAATATAATAATAACTCCCAAGCTATACCATGATGATATGAAAGTTAAAGGAGACATAGCATTACTGGAAGCATTGTCTTCTGGTAAAGGAAGACTAGGTAATTCTGACCCATCCTGCTGGGTTCAACCAAAAATCCTGGATGGAACTTTTTTTTAAAGTTTTTGAAAAGTATCAGAGAACTAACCTAATCGGTAGTAGACCTAAAGTCTAGGAGAATATAAGAACACAGAGAAGGAAGCCAACCCTTAAAGCTGCTTTTACCGTGCACATATTTATCAATACAGAAGAAACAACTGAAATTGTGCTTTAGGTAGCTGCTCAGGGCTAGGAAGAGAGGCCAAAATCAAATCCAAGGTTCTCAAAAGGAGAAGACTCACAAGGAAACTCCTCCCTTCCACACACACATACATGCTGTTAGCAGAGGTCCCAAAGGACTATATCTTTAGGGTAAAGGTGAATTGGAACTAAATCAGCCCTTGACATGGGATTCCTGTCATCTGAGTTGTCTAAGGAACCTCAAGCATTCACTCATCGTGGACTTGTTGAATACCACAGTCTCCCCGTATAGCACTTAGGCCAGTATCCTGTCTCCTTATTGGGAACTGTTTCCACCTTACCATCTCCTGCCTCATCTTGGTGTGCAGCACAAGATGCAATAACCCTTCTAGAGGAAGATATTCCCATCCTGTTAAGCCTCAGCATTTCCTACAAATTTGTTAAGTACAGTGTCCAGTCAGAGATAACCAGGCCACAAGGAAACAAAACACTGTGAGTGAGAACTAACAAAGGAATAGAAAAGGACCCACAGATTTAAATGAGATAGGACATGTGCTAGTGCTTTCTAATGCTTTTAAAAATATACGATTGAAGAGTAAAATTTCAGAGACAGAGATGTAGTGTTTTCATTTCAAAATGTAATTCATTGCAAGGATTTCTGTCGTAAACAGAGAACTGGGCTTTTCCTCTTAGATAAGACCAACAATTAAATATGTGTATATTAACTACTCCGTTTCCATAGATTTTGTTTATGCCATGTTTGGCTGTCCCCGTCTGTGAGAAGAATTTTTTTAGTTCATTTTTGCGTCGACTCCACTATTCCATTTTTCCTTCTTCCTCGATAATCATACTAATATGAACAATAAGAGTTAACACTTACAGAAGCGCTTGAGTTGTGCAAGCTCTGTTCTAAATACTTTACATTAAATCGTTTGCTTTGTGTATATTAACTAGTATAATACCATAACTCTATAAGGTCGGCGCTGCTATTTCCCCCACTTTGCAGATGATAAAAACATCACATGTATTACAACTTGCCCAACATCACACAGCCAGGAAATGGTGGAGCCCAGGCTCAGCCCATGCTGGCTCCATGTCATATGCTGCCTCCTCGACCCTAATAAGTGTAGGATATTATATGTAGGCCTAAGATGTGTTGACTATTTGTCATTCTCAGCTCTTGTATCTCTTTAGGTTCACTCAGGACTGTAAGCTCCCTGCAGGGAGAGGATCTGACTTTTTTCTTTCCCAGCTCCTTCCAGTGTGGAGTTCTTTGCTTTCCTTAGGGAGGACTTTTAAGCCACCACAGCTGACAGATGGGCAGAGCCTTAGCCATGCTTTTGTTTGGGCCTGAGATGCAGGCTCCGTGTTCTCAGGCCTGCTTTGTTTGCTTCTCTCTCAGAAAGTCCAACCGTCATGCTGTCTGCTGGCAGCTTTTCCTCCCCCTATGAGCACCTCAGCCAGCCGGAGACAAAGCGCATGGTGGAACACTACACAGCCTATCTCAGCGACAACACCCGCCTCATTGCTAACCCGGGGCTCAAAGTGAGTGCTGTCCCGGGGCTGCACTTCTGCTGCACCCCTCCACAGGCCTGGGAGGGGGTTCTGGTAGGGAACCTTTGAAGTGGGAAGCCGAGCTCTGGATCTGTGCCTCTCAGCTGGAGAGCCAGAAAGGCAGAGTGTGTGGCCCAGGGGAGGCTGGCCGGCGAGGACCCTTCTGATGGATTAAGAAGCCCTATGGGCCAGATGAAGAATCTCTTTAAGGCCTTAGATGCACTAGGGGCTTTCTTGGTAGGGGGGTATGAGTTAGAGACCAGTGAAACTTTCCAGCCCCATTTTTCCCAGGGGAATGAAGTAAAGTGCCCCTACTGTCTGTTGAGATAAATATGACGCAGTTTAAGAAGCAGAGATTTAGGGGGTGTGTGTACACGTGTTTGTATGTGTGTCTGGGTGTGTATTTAGTGCTGCATTATAGGATCTTTCCTCTTAAACACAGAAAGCCTAGCTAGGATGAACAATTAAGTAAATCACACGTCCACTGGCTATATTTCAGGAAGCTTTTGTTTCACCAAGTTTGGCTGTATCCATCTGCTGTGGAAAGATTTTTAAAAAGTAATTGGGCTTGGCTTCTCTGCAAGAGAGCTTTGGGAAGCTCTGCCAGCAGGCCTCTCTCTTTTCATGTGAGTCTTAAAGGATCCCTGCTATGTCTTCCTTTGTTTCCCAGTTCTCTGTCAGAAATGAAGTAATGGCTACCAGCCACGTCACAGATGAATGGATGACACAAATGGAAATGAGTAGCCTGAACACTTACATTGTCCGCCGTTACATAGCAACGCCCAATGGCGTCCTCAGAATTTATCCTGGTTCCCTCATGGACAAAGCATTTGATCCCACTAGGAGACAATGGTGAGTTTTAGGGGCTTCCATTATCAAAGGTTTCCCCCCCCTCCAGTCCCGAAGAGACATGATAAGTACACACAATAAAGCAACTTCAGGCAGTCATATTTAAAGAAGATACTTTTCATGACAGTGAAAATATGTTTTTGAATCATTTTTTAAATGTAATATTAACAAAAGCTTTGTGGGCTTCCTCTGTCTACAATGCTTTTATCTCTTCATTGAAATTTTGTGACTGAAATACTTTATACTTGGCCATTTCAATTCCTAGTGGTTTGAATCCCGTCTTGTATGCAGTGTGTCCCCAGCGGGTATACTTAATGTCACTGCGTGTGATGATGGCATCAAATGACAGCTCGTATGTGACCTATGAAAAATGAACACATGTAAACTGAAAAACACTTTTTACTTCTGGGATTTATTTTGACTCTGATTTTCAAAAGCAAAAACTAGTCAGGTGGTATAGCAGGAGGGCAACCTGGGCATGAAAACGGGATTTCTAGCATTGTGCCGCTTAGTAACTGAGTCTCATGAGTGGCCGCTAGTTTTACTGCCTGTTCCCCCACCTTTACCAATCCAGGGGCCATTTCTGGGTGCCCAGTTGTATTTGTTTCCACTTGATTTGTTAATTTTTGTTTTAGCCTCTAAAACATCTCTCCTATAGACCTTATTAAAAGCTCACATATATACTGAGCTCAGCATCTTTTTTAAAGAGAATTTCATATTTTTCTTGACCCCTTGTTGCTGATGCTACCGTCAGACATAAAAGGGAGGAATCCTTTTGAACTTGAATGTAACATAAGCACCATTTATAATATTTTTTTAGGGTTACGAGCTCACTTTTCTTCGAAATGTGCAAAGTTGTTGTTCATACCCTCAAGTAACGACTTTCTTTGGTCTCCATCAGGTATCTCCACGCAGTAGCTAATCCAGGTTTGATTTCTTTGACTGGACCTTACTTAGACGTTGGAGGAGCTGGCTATGTAGTGACCATCAGTCATACAATTCATTCATCCAGGTAATATTTCAATTAATTTTTACTCATTTCTTAAACACATTAAGGATACTTTGAAAATCTGAATAGAATAGTAGACACCAAGAATTAGTGGCAAAAGTATGACCTTTGTTGTGGGGCAAGCTGGGGTTTGAATATCTTCTCTAGCTGCGCCATCTTGGATACCCTGACCTTCCTCCTGATGTCTGTAAAATGGGGATAATACTTACCTCACACGATTATCGTGTGATTGAGGCAGTCAAAAGCACTTAGCCCTGTTAGTGGCCGTGAGGGTGCTTATGAAAAAGAAAAAGGAAGATATTAGATTCAGTAAAGCAGTTCCTAGAAATGCCAGTCGTAAACCAATCAAAGAAATAGCACCAAGAGCCTGACAATTATTATTATCAGAGAGTGTTTTCCCAAGAACAGTGTAGTTTTAGTGAAGAAAAAAATGTATCAAGACTTGAGATTGTTTCCTTTTGTATTTGAGTCTTTTTAGAATTATATAGGGGTTCGTTGTTGTTGTTATGGTTTTGTTGCTGTTTTTACTTTGTCCTTGCTCTCTCTTGAGGAATGAAAAAGCATTTTGAAAATTGATTTTCCAAGCATGCTATAAAATGTCAGTATTACTGTAAATATATTTAGGGTGCTTTACATTTCAGGCTTTTGAGGTTTCAGCATTTAAGCTACAAATGTCAGTGAAATGTTGGTTAGAGAGGCAAGTCCAAACACATTGTTTTAATCCCTTCATTATACAAATCGCTGTTTTTCCCTAGCAACCAATAAAGACCATATTTTGACTGGTATCTGTAATGATGCCTTAAAATTTATGGGAGACAGATTTTCTTGCTTAACTTTAGGCTTTTCACAGTGCTCATTATATATCAAATGGCTGACATTCAGTAGAATTCTTCTCTAGTACGTTGGAATCAAGAATTGGGAAGCAGTGCTGTGTGGAATTTCAATATCATGACCTGTGTCTCCATGGCAGGGCCCTGCTGCCAGCCAAATATTGATTTCTTTTCAGGACATGGTATCTGTTTGGCTCCATCACATATAAACAAGTAAACATTCTTTTAGAACAGATCTTTTCAATGTTTTCATTAACAGGCCGTCTGTAAGGCATACACCTACTATTGTCTGAATAGCAAAACTTGTCATTTCTCCCATCTATTCTAAACAATTGAGAAAAAGTAAACAAATGTGGTTTCTTTGAGGAGGCAGCAGTCACCTTGGTCTTTGATGACAAGGACATGCCCATGGCCGGAATTGGGCTCTTAAGGATGTTGCTGGGGGAGCAGGGAGAGAATGCCTACCTACCTGTGTGTGTCTTACTTAGGCTTTGACATTCCACCCGACTTCTCCCATCTGCCACTCATTATCAAGAGCCGTTAGCTTTTCCTTCTACACAGTATTCTTTTTGTTGGGCGGGGGGGAGGAGGTCACAGAGAGGTACAGATTTTTATGCTCATATACATGTTTTTATTAGAATTTGGATGCGTGGAAGAATTTTCATTTCATTTATTGATAAATATTTATGGTGTCAGCCCAAATGACACATGATGGAAATATGATGGGCTTTCAACTTAGAAAAAACCTGGGTTCAATTCCCTTATGTGGTTACTGTTTATAGTGTATTTAGCCCACACAAGTTTAGCTATTCGAGTTTAACAAGAGTTAAATGGCCATTTAAATCCCATCCATCAGTCACTCAATGAGAGTATATTTCAGGAATAAGTATCTGCTCTTGCCTTAATCAATATGCAATCCTGGGCTTCCCTGGTGGCGCAGTGGTTGAGAATCTGCCTGCTAATGCAGGAGACACGGGTTCGAGCCCTGGTCTGGGAGGATCCCACATGCCGCGGAGCAACTAGGCCCATGAGCCACAACTACTGAGCCTGCGTGTCTGGAGCCTGTGCTCCACAACAAGAGAGGCGGCCATAGTGAGAGGCCCGCACACCATGATGAAGAGTGGCCCCCACTTGCCACAACTAGAGGAAGCCCTCACACAGAAACGAAGATGCAACACAGCAAAAATAAAATTAAAAAAATTAAAAAAAAAAATATGCAATCCCATGGACTTGATCATTTGAACATTTTCCTTAGCGGAGCGTGTTTTTATTATTTAAAGCCATCTATTTCATTCACCATAGTTTAGAATGCAAGTCAATTAACGCTTCTGCTTTTCAACCAAAGCAACTATAGCTTTAATGGGTATATTCATAGGTGGGCTCTGCTGAGGTACTTTTTCCAAATGATTACCAGTGATTTTGGTCTCATGTGCCAACTTGAGAACCTGCCCTCCTCCTAAGATGTGATTCCACTCTGAAAAAGCGGATTTGTCATTTACTGTCTGTATGACTATTAACAAGTTCCTTTCTGCCTTGGTTTCCTCACCTGTGAAAGAAGTATATTAGGGCCTGTCTCAAATGATTATTTAAAGATTACTGTAAATAATATATGTGAGGCTCCTAGAACAGCGTGTAGCCCATGGTCAGGGCTCAATAAGTGTAAAATACTCTTATTATTATTATGAGCCTCATATGGAAAACAGAGGTAACAATGCCCAAATTGAACTAACATAATGAAAATTAAAGATAATGCATGTAAAATGCTTAGCACTATACTTGCCAATGTCAAATCCCCAATAAATGGTAGTTATTTTTATTATCACGCTATTCGTGCTTTAAATTTCTTGCATTTTAATGGGTCAGAAGAGGGAACTTAAGCTAACGTTCAACTTGTTGGTGAAGCACTCTAATTCTCCCTTGGTTTTCAGAAGCGGTTGGGCTGAGAGCTTGAGGACAGGGTTTTTCAGTGCTCACTTATCAGTTAAACAGTTTCTTTCATCAGCATTATTAGTGGCCTGAGAATCTAGGGATGCATTCTCTGGAGGATGATAATGTGGTAGTGATGATGAAGTACAGTCAATGATTAAGGGGCTGGTTAGACAAGTCTTTGGCAGTGAAAATCTCACCAAAGCACTGCAAACAGCATGGACCGTTGTGCTGAGAAATGTAGGCTTAGTTTGATTTTTCTATGGTATTCTTTATGGGTTGCTATAGTAACCATGTACATTTTTTAAATGCAGGTGAAAATATGAATGCTAGACTTCCATGGGCCATATATAATAGATGCTTTTACTTCAGCACATTTATCATCAACAGGGGCAGATGGCAGTCATACAGGGGAATTTTAGAAACAAAATCAACTTGTCCCACAAAACCTGAATTGTATTTTTCACTGAGGCAGCTATAGTATTGTAGAAAGAACCAGATTTAGTCTCTAAACCATAAATAAAAGGTGCTCAATCTTCTTTAAGTCTTTTAACCATTCTAAACCTAATTTTTCATTTATAAAATAGGAACTATAATTCCTTTCTGATGTCTTCACAGGAAATTAAGTAGATGGTTTAAAATTGCTTGGAAACTCTTGAGTACCATGCAGATCTAAGGAGGCAGAAACCCTATTGGTTAGGAATATATGCTTTGGAGTTGAAGGCACTGAGTTTAAATCCCTGCTTCTACTAGTTATTCACTGTGTGACTTTAGCCAAATACTTAATCTCCCCAAGCTTCAGTTTTCTGGAAATAATGCCTCATAAGGTTTCTGTGAGAAATCATTGAAGTGATATATTCAGATGCCTACCAGAATGCCTATAAATTGTGAACATTCAGTAAATGGAAGCCGTTACTATTATCATAACGATGGCTGTTGTTTAGACTCATCACTCTTTCCTGAACCAGCAAGAGAAGTTTAGACTTCTTCTGACTAATACTTCAGCAAAATATTCTTTTCTACAATGCACAAATCCCATAAGGTAACTGAGTCTTGGAGTTCTTCCATGGGAGAATTTAAGTTACTTAAGTAATAATAGGGGCTCTTATTGAGGCAATAACCTCTCAAAGGCAATCCCACAACATGGTCTTCCCCCATCCCATGCCAAAAACAGCTTTGACAGCAAAGCTCTGATAGAAATTTCATTATGGGTCCTGGTCCCTTTTTCTTGTTGTTTGTTTGTTTTTTCTTGTTTTTCGGGTTTTGTTTTGTTTTCTGATGGGGGTGGTGAGTGGTGAGTTGAGTTAATATGTTAGTATCAGTGTTGTTAGTAACCAGTTGTCTACATAGCAAAGCTAATTTCACTCCCAAGTTTTGATTTTCCCAAAGAGGACTTTACTTTGGGAAGTTTCTTCTGAGCTATTATTAACCCCATTTTCAGATAAGAAAACTGAGGCTTAGAAAGGTTAAGTAGCATCCCAGGAGCCACATAGATAGAAATCAGCAAGGCCAAGTTTTAACCCCAGATCTGATTGATTCCAGAGCTAAAAAGCTAGCAAGCATCATGTTGTATTGCCCAACTTTCTCTTCCTCGGTGCTTCTGTTTTTGAGAGTAGCACTTTAGAATGGAGACAGAACTGGCCTATGAACCAGTAGAGTCTCGTTCTAGAATGTGAGCTGAGTTTTGAGTACAGCCAACTTTAGTGTTATAGAAAGAAAACAAAACGTTGTTTTCACTAAGTTTTGTATGACCTAAAACTAATTAACCTTTGAGAGCTCTGTAAAATGAGATGTATAGATTAATAACTGTATATTTATCATGATCTAAAATAAAGGAAATAACTAAGGACATCACTCAGGCTCCTTGTCTAAAGTTTCATTGTTAGAGACTGTGGTTGCCAAGGGGGAGGGGTTTGGGGGAGGGATGGAGTGGGAGGTTGAGGTGAGCAGATGTAAGCTTTTATATATAGGATGGATAAACAACAAGGTCTTACTGTATAGCACAGAGAACTATATTCAGTATCCTATGATAAACCATAATGGAACAGGATATTAAAGAAAGTATGTATAAATATGTATAACTGAATCACTTTGCTGTACAGCAGAAATTAACAACACTGTAAATCAACTATACCTCAATTAGAAAAAAAAATTGAAGGAAAAATAAAGGTTCCTTGTTGGAAGGAACCTAACAGCCACACATTAAACCTCCCAGCTGATGCCTATCCCCCCACCACCCCCATATTCTTGACAAAGAATAATCCCACCATTGTCTGACCATCTATAGTTAGGACTAGCCCTATTCCACAGCTGCCCATGTTTTGGGCTAGTCTTATTTGGGAAGTCCTACCTTTAATCTTACATTTTTCTCTTGTCAAATCTCCATGTTATGCTAAACTAGTCATTTAGTTCATTGTTTCTCCAAGGGTGGAAAGTGCGGAAAACAGGAGTCATGTGTTTCTGATACCAGACAATGTCCTTATGAGTGAACATAGCTTTTGCCTTTAAATAAGACACACCTCTTATTCTCACTGATCATTTTCACATGAAGTACACAGCTGTCTTCCGGGCATACTGTGGCTGTGATGGGCATTGACTTCACGCTTCGATACTTCTACAAGGTTCTGATGGACTTATTACCAGTTTGTAACCAAGATGGTGGCAACAAAATAAGGTGAGCCCTTCAGGGACCCTATATCCTATCTAGCTGCAAAATACAAAGAAAAAGATGTCAGCTATCTCCAGTTGAATGCCAAGCACATTGTCATAGTCAGCGTCAGAAACTGAGTCCATTGCCTGGGTGTTCTATAAAGGAGGTTTTTGTTCTTTTATTTTTCTAAGATGCATGCTGTTTATGACTTAGATGGACAGATTTGGCTTCTAACAAGAAGAGTAACTGTGGCACAGAATTCTCCAAAAGCTCTTGTTTCTCTAGGAGTCTGTAATTAGAGGTTTCCCATATCTTGAGTGCTAGAAAGACCAGAGGGTACTCTTGGGTAGTACTTTTGATGTGAACTTAGTTATTAAACCAAAGTCTTTGTGAGATTTTCAGATGCTTAGACTGTTCCTTTGTACATTTCCCCAGAAAGAGGCTTATGGAACCAAAGGTCTTTGCCACCTGAATTTCAAAAGAGCGTGTCAAAGCAAGGGCATTCCCTTGATTTAATACAGGCCACTTTTAAAAATACCTTTATTTCCAACTCATAGCCCATGCTTCATATCACTGCTGAATTTCACATTGGCCCTTAATGGGGAAATGCAGGATTCACAGCAAACTGTTATGATGGATGGAAAGTAAAATAGAGCAGAATATAGTCTTGACTAAAGCAGTTCTAGCTTCACTTATTTAGTGTTTCCATCAAATATATTTTTGCATGTCCTCTGAACGTTGTATTTTAGGTATGTTTGTCATTGAAAGAGGAAATTGTATGGTTTACCTAAAATTTGTGCCTGAAAATACCCAAGACTGCTTCTTTTGGAATCTCCCTCCCCAGCAAAAAGAAAAAAATATCCCACTTTATACATTCTTGCAAAAGATCTTCGAGCCCATCTTCCTTAGTCTGGGTGGTCACATTCTGTACGAAGTATGTAGGTGACCTCAGAGTCAGGTGTAACTCTCTCGCCTTAAACCGTATGCTAGGTAATCCAGCGCCTTGAGAATTAACGTGTCTGTCACCTGACTGCCAGCCTTCCTTCATTTCGTCCATGAATATTTACTGAGAACCTGCTAAATGCAATTTGTGTCAGGGCTAGCAAGATAGATGCTCTCCAGAAGCATAGAACAGCAGCTTCTGTGAACGAGGAATGTCATTGTCTTGGCACAGGTGCTTCATAATGGAAGACAGGGGTTACCTGGTGGCACATCCAACCCTCATTGACCCCAAAGGACATGCACCCGTGGAACAGCAGCACATCACCCACAAGGTATTTGTCACGAAGCTAGAGCCCAGTTCTCCGCCGGGCTGCGGCTCACTAACCACATGGCACCTGTCTTGTGTTCTGCTTGGCCTCGGTAGGAGCCCCTGGTAGCAAATGACATCCTGAACCACCCCAACTTTGTAAAGAAGAACCTGTGCAACAGCTTCAGTGACAGAACGGTCCAGAGGTTTTATAAATTCAACACGAGCCTAGTGGTAAGTTGATTCCTCAACGCTCTCTTCTCCCATCCAGCTATGGAATTGCAATGGAGTCATGGTTTGTGTCTGAATGTTAGCTATTACCGGCTGTTTCATTGCCTGCGAATTAGAGTGATAGGACATGACAGACCTTAGTCCAACTCCCCAGTCTGATGGTTGTGGGATATAAAGCCCTGAATGGAGAAGTGAGTGTTTTAAGGTTTCACAGTTGGTATTTTGCTTTGGTTTTGTTTGTTTAAAGACTTACCCAATCTAAGCCCTTTGAAATGTCTGCTGAAGTCTGTTCCCACACTCTTGTATAAATATATGTGGCACCATGTGGTCCCCTCTTCCTGTCTTCTAGAGATTACTCAGTCTCCCTAAATTCTTAAAGCCAAATTAGGTTAGTTCTTGGTCATCCACCCTCTTAGATGAGAGCTCTTATGTAGATTATCCAAAAATAATTCCTTTTTTTTTTTAAGCTTAGAATACTCTCTTGTGATTTGAGATGCTACAGATTTACCTGGATATGGTTAGAGATCTTAAGGATATACTTATTAATTTGTAAATAATCCTAGCTGAGAGAGAATGGGTCATGACAGAACCAACATTCAAAAAGTTATTCACAAGAAGTAAATGTATTCACAAATCATTACATGTATTATTAAAAAGATAATCATAAAGATGTATTGAGTTAGTACACCTGAAACTAACACAACATTATAAATCAACTGTACTCTAATAAAAAATTTTTAAAATAAATAAAATAAAATTAGCTTGAAGTCAAAAACAAAAGAGGTTGGGGCTTCCCTGGTGGCGCCCCAACCAGGGAAGTGGTTGAGAGTCTGCCTGCCGATGCAGGGGACACGGGTTCGTGCCCCGGTCCGGGGAGATCCCACATGCCGCGGAGCGGCTGGGCCCGTGAGCCATGGCCGCTGAGCCTGCGCGTCCGGAGCCTGTGCTTCGCAACGGGAGAGGCCACAACAGTGAGAGGCCCGCGTACCGCAAAAAAAAAAAAAGAGGTTAAATGAAAATCCTAAACTTAGTCTCAGAAAAAGTGATTGTAAAAACAATTGTGTAGGGGACTAGAAGAGTTTTAAGAATGAATATATTAATAGGATAGTGTGTTCAAAGCAAGGGAAGTCATTATTACTCTGTTCAACCCCCATACCCATTCTGATGAGCACTTTCTGTAAAGGAGACGTTGACAAACATGCGTGTAATCAGAGGGAGGCTGTCAGGTAAGGTTGTCATATGAAAGTCTGCCTTACTCTGTTATCTTCTGTCATTTGTACAATGATTTCCTGAGTCTTCAGCAGAGAAGCTGGGATATTCCAGTAGAAATTTTTCAGACATGCAAATTTTAGTGGAATATGAATTAGAATAAATTCTTAATGGCCCAAGTTATTCCAAAATGGAACTGGAACATTCCTGGTTGTTGGAGCTAACAGGCTGATAAGCCTATGTTATTGCTTATATTGTAAAGGTGGGCATCTTCCAGGCAGTAAAGAATTCGTCTAGACCTTTTAAGAAACGACTCAGTGCCATGATTCTCAGGGTTAGGCTTATCCTCACCATGCACACATAAGGGATAACTGGCATGGAAACCAACATGGGCTTAAATAATTGGCCTACTGCATATGACACGTGCAGAAAAAATGACCATACTCAACTTTACGATGCTGCTTTAGAATCTTTGGCTTTCAAATACTGTAGACATTTCATGAAGCCAGCTATCACATTTTCTTATTATAGAACGAAGAAAAGGATGCTTGCTTTAGTTGGACTGAAGTATTTTCAGCAGTTGGTTGAAGGGTTGTTTTCAGGATGGTAGAGCTGAAACTTTGCATTGTTGTCTGTCACTTCTGACAACTCTGTTGTCTATAGGGGGATCTGACAAACCTTGTGCACGGCAGTCACTGTTCTAAATACAGACTGGCGAGGATCCCGGGAACCAATGCATTTGTCGGCATTGTCAACGAAACGTGTGACTCTCTGGCCTTCTGTGCTTGTAGCATGGTGGACCGGCTCTGTCTCAACTGTCACCGGTAAAAATGGGACGGGTCATATTCTCTGTTTACCACACTACTGAATATTTTAACTGATGCCAACTGCAAAATAAACATGAAGTGTTCAGGTGTGTCCTAGAGGAAAGGAAAGTCCTGGTTACAAAAGCATTTAGAGCTGTGTTGTTCGTAGCATCCTTGTCCAAAGAACAATGGATTGAGGTCAATTGTGTATTTAAACCTTTAGTGATAACTTTTACTGTCCCTTTTGACTAGCTCATGGTGTCTTTATTTCATTTCCCTCAGTGCATGTACAATATATAGTTTATCAACCCTCTGCATAGTAACTTTCTTTTTCCTTTTCAGAATGGAACAAAATGAATGTGAATGTCCTTGTGAGTGCCCTCTAGAGGTCAATGAGTGCACTGGCAACCTCACCAATGCAGAGAACAGGTAAATTTAAAATGTGCGTGTGTGTGCATGTTTATAATGGGAGTCTTGTTTATAGATTTGTTTCGAGTTGGAAGTATAAGAAGGTGGTTCATTCTAAAGATGGAACTGTTCAGTGAGCCAGTTTTCAAACTCCATAGTGTCTTAAAATGAAGTCCACTTTCAGGTTTGAATATAAATGCTAAAAAATTTTTGAGTATATGTGCTACTTACAACAAATATGAGACTGTTACAAGCATTAACTAAGTGCCTAACATGTGTCAGATACTGTATGTCCAATAAGTCACTTAGTTTTCTTTCTTTCTTTTTTTTTTTTTTTTTTTACTTTATTTATTTTTGACTACGTTGGGTCTTCGTTGCAGCGTGTGGGCTTTCTCTAGTTGCAGCGAGCGGGGGCTACTCTTCATTTCGGTGCGTGGGCTTCTCATTGCAGTGGCTTCTCTTGTTGCAGAGCATGGGCTCTAGGCGCCCAGGCTTCAGGAGTTGTGGCTCAAGGGCTCTAGAGTGCAGGCTCAGTAGTTGTGGCACATGGGCTTAGTTGCTCCGTGGCATGTGGGGTCTTCCTGCACCAGGGCTCGAACCCATGTCCCCTGCATTGGCAGGCAGATTCTTAACCACTGCGCCACCAGGGAGGCCCTGTCACTTAGTTTTCAAATTAACCCTTTGATAAACATGTAGGAACGTTTCACACACACAGATGCTCACCCATAATATAGCATTATTTATCTCAGTGACAGATTTTCAGGCCAGATTGGCCCAAGGTTTCATAGAGCTAAGTGGCAAAGCCAGGATTCAAACCCAGATCTGTTTGACACTGTCAGGGGCCAAGGGCATGATGAGTTTGGAATATGGATGGTCTTGGTCCTAACCTTCAGACTTGCTCCTACGTAGAAACCCAAGCTGTGAAGTCCACCAGGAGCCAGTGACGTACACGGCCATTGACCCTGGCCTGCAGGAGGCTCTTCACCAGTGTGTCAACAGCAGGTGCAGTCAGAGGATGGAGAGTGGGTAAGCAGTGCCCGGTGCTGGTTTCACGTCAACATCATAGCTGCAGGAGCAGAACCTAGTAAAGAATAGGGACCGACAGCCTCCTTGAGCTGTCCAGATGGTATTTATCATCCCCATTCTTGATGTTTTAAAAAGATGTACCAGTTTTTCAGATCCAGAACTGATTTTGATACGCCTTTTATCTACCAGGTTTAATGTTATCTGGTTTCCACTTGTTACAGCTATTTGGCACATGTACCATACCTTAGTAGCCTCATCTGTGGATGGGAAAGTTATTCTTGAAATAAGAGGAGTAAGAGAGGAAATGGCATGAAGAAGCAAGGGCAAGGGGGCAGGAACTCATGGGTTCTAGAAACAGAACCCAGCTCTATGTGTGATACATTGAAGCTCATCAATTCTTTCTTAGAAAGCAGATATGCTTTACAGCAGTGTTGAGAACTGAAAGCCACATGCTCCCTGCTCCCTCCCCCTCCTCCCTAGGGTGTTTGGGACTAAACAACTGCAAGCTGCCATTTGATTCAACAAAATTACTGGGTGAAAGGGGCAGCCAGTTTTACTTTCAGTATGTATTTTAGCAAAGGAATGGTAGGGCATCAGATAGATTAATTTGGTGTGTTATGCAGTAACCCAAAGCCTGTTAAGCTTGAGAAACACTGTGTCAGAATGCACTCAATATGTTAAAAGTTCTAAGAAATTGGCAGCAAAGAAATCTGTTCAACTCATCCACTGTTTCCCCAACTTGTTTGATCAATTTTTCCTTCCTTCCTTTTTCTTTTTTTTTTTAATGACCATATACCTGGGGAGTGTTGGGCCAAAGTCTAACAAACCTTGGGGCCATGTGGTCTTTTAAGATGATTCTGAGTGACCCTGCACTAATCCATGATGTGTGGACTTCATGGTTTGATGCGCAGAGAGCGGTTCTGTTTCTCTCATCTCCAAGTTGTTGAGGGACATTAGACAGCTTTCCCGTGGCAGGCTATGGCTGTTCTCCTTTTATAAGGAAAGGAAACTCAGGCTCAAGGAGTTATAGCACTAGTGAGTCATGGAACCCCTGAGAGCTATCTGATGCCCAAGTCCATGTGCTCTCCCCTGCATGACACCGCTTTCTGGAATATTCAGCGTTGTCTTTCTGGCAGGGACTGCTTTGGTGTGCTGGATTGTGAATGGTGCATGGTAGACAGCGATGGCAAGACCCACTTGGACAAATCCTACTGTGCTCCCCAGAAAGAATGCTTCGGGGGGATCGTTGGAGCCAAAAGTCCCTATGTTGATGACATGGGAGCAATAGGTATGTTTTTGGGGAACCCAGAATAATTTGATTCTTGAAAACATATTTTCTTGCCTCTATACTAGGACAGAGATCTTAAAATAATTCTCTACCCTACTTCCCTGATTTCTTTGCCAGTAGTTTTTAGTTGCAAAACCAAGGCAAATAATTATTTTCAAAGCTGGCTAGCTATACTGTGCAGAGTAAGCAGCCATCTTTCCTGCCAAATTTTGCAAGCCTGGAATTCATTCCCATAAAGCTTGTTCTGAGAAAAATCAGGCCTGATTTCTGAGCAGCTGAACTGTGGGGTTGTGTGAATGTGAATCCCAGCTGTCAGAAACACAGGGCTGGTGATGGGCAGAGTGACCCGTGCATATCGCTTTCCTGCTGCTACCTTCCCTCACAACTTTTGAAGGCAGAAATCTTATGGCTACAAATTAGTATTTAGGTCCTTGAGGTCGGCAAAAGCCAGAGCTATCCAGTGCAGTGGGGTGGCTTGGGGTGGGGGACAGGGACATTTTGGGGAGGAATACCATTGGGATTAGGCCCCAAGACCTCAAAAATACTACCTGCATACCCACCCTGAGATCTTCTCAGTGTCTTTCTGGAATTACCACAAGCTCCTCAAGCTTAGCTGGCAAGTGAAAAGATATTTAAGCCTTTAGTTAATGCCTTTTTTGACATCTCCCCACATTAGCCTGTCTGTGGAAGAAAAGCTTTTCCTATATGTGAGGAAGGGTTCTGAGCTCTCGTATGACTACCGGACCAGGTTAGGACACGGTTGAAGTGACCTTGCTCCAAGAAGTCACTTTGTATGCCCACCTGCAGTTTCGTGTCTGAAAAGTGCAAATAGTGTCTTAAAGGGAACCCAATAAGCTTTGAAATTTGATCCTTTTTGGAGGTCACGTGACTGAACCACTGAAATAAATGACACCATGTAAATATGTGCTAAGAGACCCACGTTGCCCTGCCTTACCTCTGTACTAAGAGTAGTGCACAGCCCAGGGCTGGGCCCTTAGACTGGGCACTGCATGTTTAAGGGACCCTCAACCACGTGCTTATTTCACAAGTCCTTGCCAACTGTGTGCTCTGCAAGCAAGCAGCATTTCATCTGAGAACCAGAAATTAAAGGAAGCCCTGTTCCCACATCCCAGTGGGTCTTCTTTAAGGGATTCAAAGCTTAAAGCCGCCGTTCTTACATATCTTCACTAAACCCCTTCCCACTGCATTCCTTCCCATCTCACCCCCGTCCCCATCTCCTGCTACACTTGGGAAATTTTTATGAAGGACATCTTTTGTTTATTTTAATGAAGGTGATGAGGTTGTCACATTGAACATGATTAAAAGTGCCCCTGTGGGTCCCGTGGCTGGAGGCATCATGGGCTGCATCATGGTCTTGGTCCTGGCCGTGTATGCATACCGTCATCAGATTCATCGCCGGAGTCATCAGCATATGTCTCCTCTTGCTGCCCAAGGTGAGCTCGAAAGGAATCCCAAAGCTCCCCCAGGAGGCAGCAGGCTCCCAGGGTTGTTCCAAGGCGAGAAGGACAGTAACCAGTTGTAAGCCTTTAAGCGACTGTAAGACCAGTGCTACATTTCCTGCTACTGTGGAGTAGATTCGGAGGTCCCCAAAGCCTGCTTTTCCCTCCTTTAGTTCACAGCTCATTCTTTAGGGCCTAAATCCTGCAAGCCCCATTTGATTCCCCAGAAAATCCCTAGATTATCTCTCTCCTTACGCAAGCGTGAGCCCGCCATAGCTTGCCTCTGGAATAAGACAGTCAGGGGAGCTGGGATGCTGAGTGGGAAATTTTGTTCTTCGCTAAGCTCAGATATGCTGCCTTTGCTGTTCCGAAAAGACGGGCGGACCAAAGATACCTCAGGCCACTACTGGCAGGAACATGAATCTGTTCTATTGCAGCTATTACTATATTGTGTGAATGAACACACATTCAAAGGAATGATCACATCTCTTAAAACAGGATAAGGACTGTCCAACCTGGATAAGGACTTGAAGTCAGATACAAAATGATTAATTGGTAATTATGGCTTCCATATCAAGAGTTAAATGTGGTATCTGTGCTCGTTTGCAAGGAACAAAACCATTTAACGACCATCCCCATCCTCCCTACAAACCCCTTGGGATGTGTTACCCTGACCTCTGTGGAGATAAGACTCACTCATCATTTTTCCTGGACTTGGTCAGGAGCCTGGCAGCCGTCATGATTAGTCGATGTTGGAATATTTCACTGTGGTCGCAATCCTGTCGGGGGATCATGGGATCGTGTTGCCTGATTTAGTAACTGAGCTGACCACAAAGCTCTTTCCTCTTGGTAAGGTTTGGTTTGACTGAGGGTGACTGCCCTCCAGTGTAACCTTAGGCCTGGCCTTTTATAGCATTCTGTGGCACCATTTTATCAGCACAGTCAGCCGTGGTTTTAGACCCCTTCCTTCCGTTTCAGGTACTTGAGGAGAGGATTAAAGACCCGTTAGCCTCAATCAACATCTTTTCTCCTCTGTCTCCAGAAATCAATCTCAGGTGCCCCACTGGATTATTCACCTCTTGTTCTCTCTTCTGATTCCTGCTCCCTCCTCCTTTAAAAAAAAAAAAAAATGAGATGGGGCATCAGTTCATTGATGGAGTGCTGTCATCCAGTCATCCAATGAACACTCTGCAGGGCATTAAAGTGGGTGATTTTGTTTGATTAAATAGTCATGTTTCTCTCTTTTGAATGATGGGTAGAAATGTCAGTGCGTATGTCCAACCTGGAGAATGACAGAGATGAAAGGGATGATGACGGCCACGAAGACAGAGGCATCAGTGAGTATCCAGGGTGCTTCCGTGCAGAACGTGGCAGCAGGAGCTAATCCAGAATAAATGTGCTTTCTCGTATTAAAGTTTAAGATGCTTTGGCATGATGGGGTTCTTTCTTTCCCCCATTTTCATTAGGAATAAGCGTAGGTATTTGCTTTGTTCTAGTACATCTCAAAAGATTTCACGGTGTTCTTTGTTGCATTAAGTACTTTGGCCTAAAACACCTTACTCGTCCCTTTCTTTCTCCTCCTCATTACTTTCCAGTATAGCATTTTAGAAAGGGAGTCATCAGGCATGCATTTCTTTTAAATCCCTTAACTAATGTATACAACTCAGGGGGAAAAAAAGAACATTTCTCTATCAAAAGAGAGCTCCATGTGTGTTGAGATACTTTGGCCTTCAACTATACAGAGTATATCTCCTTGATGCATGTTGGAGATATGTCATTAGGGACCTCTTGCTGTCCCGGTCCTAAAACCAACTCCCCTAATCCTCAGAACTGTTGAAAAATGACTCATTCTAGCTCTGCAAGGAATAAGTCCCCCCATCATGTGAATGAGGCTACTTAGCGCAAATGCGCTTGATACAATAAAGATACTGGCCTAAGAGTGACTAACCATCCTTGCCTTCCACAGTCAGCAATACTCGATTTATAGCTGCAGTCATCGAACGGCATGCACACAGTCCGGAAAGGAGGCGTCGCTACTGGGGTCGCTCAGGAACAGAAAGCGATCATGGTAAGAAGGTCTGGCTTCCTGCGCTCGAGGCCCTGAGGACCCTGGTGCACTTGTGGGCCAGTGCTCGCAAGTTATTTATGCATACATAACCCTTCTCTCTCTTTCCTGTTCCATGCTCAGGTAAATTATTTTGACATAGTTTTCCAAAAAGATACATTCCAACATGAAACTTTTATAAGAGCCCCAGGAGAGCTTGGCTTATGGCTCAGCATTCCCAGGCATACGTGGGATGACCTCTGGGCACACAGATTGCCTCCTGGGTTTTCTCCATGAATAAACGTTCAGATCATCTCAATGGTACCTGCTTACCCATTCACTGAGAACCAGTGGTACCCCACGTGGTTCTCAGTGAATCAGCTTAGTCATAGGTCCTGCTGCCCAGTGATGTTGGTTGGCAAACACCAGTATCGACAAGGGCTCTCTTGGCCACATACTCTCAGGGCCTGGCAAGAATCCATGCTGTCATCTGGCGTCCCCTGCCCTGACCCCCTGCCTGGCCTGGAGCCCCAGGGAAGGCTTCACCAAAGAGACAACACTTACCCTGGGCCTTGAAGGATGATTAAAGAAAAGTGAGGGACAAAGGATATTAGAGGCAAAGGGACTGGTGTGTGCAAAGTCATGGAGGTGCTTAAAGTGCCTGTAAGATGCTCAGGAAGGGTCGGGACTGAGTTGTGAAGAGACACTAGGTGCTAAGTGAGCTACCAATTATCAAGTCCACGGCTGTACCAACAGCATGGCCACCATGTACCTTCTCACCTTCCCAGTGCCCGTATGGCTCATTGTCACAGAGAACAGCAGATGTGTCCTACTGTCTAGGCATCCCTGCCACTGTTGCACAAAACTATAACAGAAGTGTACATCCTTTCCTGTAATTGTCAGATCTTTTTGTTTTTCATATAGCTGTTTAATTTTCCAGAAATCTTTCTTTTCTTCCCAGAATCAGGTCTTTTTTTTAATGCATAAATAATGCATTTATGCTTTTTTTATTCTGCTTTCTCCACATCTACCCTGAAAAAAAAAATGTCTTCAAGCAGTGTGCTTCCACACCTGTGCTAAAAAATGCGGGAGTAGATATTCATCAAAGCAACCAATGTGGCCTTTTACACGGCAGCCAGGTATCCAAACTCCCTTTGGAAAACAGGAGAAGCCAAAGGTCTGATTTTTAAACTGGGGACTCTTAATTTGGGCTCTGAATGACATTGTTCCCACCAACTAAATAGAAACTTCTGGTTTCTATGGAGAGTCAAAGCAGAACTTAAATTTCTCAGTTTCTTTGACTTTCTGCCTTTTTTCCAGAAAAACCTTTGAACCTGCATAAATTCATTCTGCCAGGCAGTTCTGTGTCTCTTCTCCTTTGAATAATAAAACAGGTTTGAGGCTACTAGAGTTCAACAGAAATAATTTCTTATTCAGCAGAAATGCTGAGTTCTTTCTCTCTCTCTCCCTCTCCGTCTCTCTCTCCCTCTCCCCACCCCCCTTTCCCCTGGTAGAAACCGCTTCAGTACAAAATTGGAATTCTGAGTGATGTTCTAATGTTCCATTAGCCCTCCCATCATCTTAGTAAAAATGGCATATGAAGCAACAGCTGAGATAAAAGGAATAGTGCGGTGTCAGCATCCAGAAGCCAAGGAATCTAGCTAAGGGCTTGCTTTCTTTCATTTTTCACAATAATTGGATCCCTGTTATCCCCAGAGTTTCTCATGCAGACAGAATGCAGCGCCAGAAGAAGCGGAAGACATTGACATTCCACGTAATTCCAAAGGCACCACAAAGTCAGCAGCATTTAACCGAGTGTTGTCCTATCCCTGAACCTGTATGGTGGGTCACTGAAAGTGGTGGTATCAAGCTAATGTCCCCGTGGTACCTAGAGGATAAACCATAGGTACACGTTAAACACGGAAATCTGATCTAGTTCTTTTGTGGCACACGACTTGCTCAAGCGTGTGTTCTCTTATTTGGTGAAGGTATCAGGCGGGCATCTGCTGTTTGCTTGGCAGAGAGGAAGGAGTTGGGGAAGGGAGCGGGATGGGCCTTATTTCTGCCAGGCAGCGTGGTCTAGAAGAGCTTATAAGACAGGTCAAGCAGAATTCACTTGGAATCCCACCTCTCCCCTTCTTTCCAGGTAGTGAGACCTTAGTGAAGCTACGTGGACCTCAGTTTCCTAATAATTAAAACGGGATTAGAAATTCCTCCCGGGTAAGGTTGTCGTGAGGATGAAGTGAGATAACACATGGCAGGCATGAGCTCAGAGCTGACCTCACCTCCATACCCACTCTGCCCTCAAGGAATGGATAATCTAGCAAGAAACTGTAAATGCGTGCATGTATTCACAAGACTGATAAAAGGCTGAATATGACAGCTTCCTTAAAGAAGTGGAACAAAGAAGAAGATGGGGAGAGAGTTCACTTTTATCTGCAAGTAAATCATGTAAGACCCTGGGGGGAGAGGGGACACGCACAAAAGGAAACCTCAGAAGAATAAAATATATAAATGTATAAGGATGGAACAGACCAGACTTTCATGGTATGGTTCAGAGTGGTGATATTCCCAGAATTAAAACTAAATGTTACCCACCTAAACTTGGAGACTCCAGGCTGCATTTTTAACTAGAAATATTTCATGTGGCCAACAGAGTTTTGTATTTTAAAAGAAACTGATTTTTAATTTTTGTATCTGAAAAGAAAACTACTCAAAATAAGAATGGTGTCTGAAAAGTAGAATCATTTTTATCAACGTTCTGACACCGTGTAGAATGATTGTTTTCCAGCACTTGGCTATTAACTGTTACACTCTGCTTTGCCCATTATTTCTCTTGACAATATCATATTCTAACTAATCAATTGGCTTATTTTTAAGTTAAAAATCACCAGTATGTATTTGTTCCTTGTAAATCTGTGTTTTAGTTACCATCTCATTAGAAACATTACAAAGGTACGTTAAGCAACATTTTTTTCTTTGTAAAAGGGAGTTTTTCCCCTAGCGAAGTAAATTCCAAAAGACTTAAAACGCAAATGCTGAACCTTGAAAATCTGGTCCAAAATTACATTAAATTAAATTTCGTGCACCACGAAACCATTTTTTAGAAGTGCAGAGATATTCTCCTGCAGTTACGCGCTGTGACCACAAAGGGGTGATGACCACAAAGGGGTGAGTGAGTCCCCAGAGGGACCTAACAGCCCTTGCCATCAAGAGGGTTTTCTTAAGAACCGTCAGATAAATACATGAGCAGAATGACAAAGAGCAAAAGCCTAATTTGACTCTTCTATTCCTTTTGGATGCCAGGCCTCCTTCCTGAAGGCTGTTTCGCCTTGAAATTGGCTTTGCAGGAATTTCTCTGTGTGCACCTTTGGATAGTAAAGAAGTCTTTCTTTGAAAGTATTTGTAAATGTCCTCTGTGTCTCAAATGGTGCTGCTTCCTGCATGAGTCAGAGACCGTGTCTGTCTTATGCATCACTGTTCCCAGCACTTCACAGAATTGCCTGGCTCTGAGTAAACGCTCAGTTAATTTGCTAAGTGAGAGCACGTGTTTGGCTTTCTCCTGCTTCTCTGAAACATGCTACTCCCTCCCTCCAGATTTCCATGAATTACTGAGATAAGAGGAAGCCTGAGTAAGTTACAGAGGGGTTGAGCAGTAGTGTCCCACTGAGGAAATAAAACAGAATTGCCCCAGAGGGGTTCCCTTCGGAGGGGTCCCTGCTGGGATTCTCATCAGAAAGCACCAGGAGAAACGGGGCTGCCCCCGAGTTGCCTTGGGAATGGCTGCAAGGTCACCACCCACCTGGGCCTGTGACCAGCCAGGTTCAGAGCACCCCTGGACTCTAAGTCAGAACTCCAGGCAGGGCCCAGTGAATCCTAGAATGTCTTCATTATTAGATGAGACTGGTAAAATGTCACGCCAGACAGAACCACAGATTGCTGAAAAAATTATGTGATTTTTTTTTTTTTAAGCACCTGCTTTGTGTAAGGCACAAGTCCTCGTACTTGAAGAAGGAGTTTGCTCATGGACAAGACAGCCCTATATTTTTTTGTAATATGGTAAAATCTAAGATAGGGATGTGCACAGATTACCGTTTAAACTCACAGAAGAGTCACCAGAACCCCTATAGGTTGGTATGACTGGGTGGGGTGGATGTTGGTTGGGAAGGTTTCCCAGAAAAGACCTTCAAACATAACGTGAAGCACAATAGCAAGATAAGGGAAGGTGGGAGGGTGAGACAGGCAGAAGGACCACTATGAATTTTACACCATGAATGTGAAAATCAGCTGTCAGTTCCGATGGGTGCTTGTAAATGAGCAGTCAGGAAGGCATCCGGGAGGCAAGATGAAGACAGCCTAGCACTAAAGGTTGGCTAAAAATAATCGACACAGACACTGAGATTTTGCTAAAATGTGTTTTCTAGTACTTTAGTCTCTTACGTGTAGAACATTTGTGACTGAGGTTTTAAAGCCTACATTACATTCTAGACTTAGCACTACTGAAGCTGAGAATCTTGTTCTGGCTCCTGATCTCTTAATCTTGGGTAAAGGCATCACTATTCCTCCAGCAACTGAACCTAGAAACCTCAAGGATATTAACCCTCTTGGCATCTTCACCAGGAAGTCCATTTGGTCACCAGAGCCAGCCCTTCCCTGAACTTGAACAGCTGCTCGCTCCACTTAAACGCGGCTGATGTCCCACTTCACGGCCTCGCTGTCTTCTCGGGCCGATGCTCAGTCCCCCGTACTCTGAGCCTCCCATCCCTCCTTCCTTGTGGCCAGCCTCCTCACTGCCACAAGGGATCATCTTAAAGCACACGTTATGTTATTGCCATCTACCTTCCCCCTGCCCTTTGACCAGCCTTCCTGGTCTGGTCTCAGCCTGCCTGTCCAGCCTCATCTCTTGCTCTTTTCTCCTACACGTGAAGCTTTTCCCCATTCCTCAAATCCATGGAGCCTTTCAGTCTTCTGGTCTTTGAATATGCTCATCTCCCTGCCTGAAGTACCTTCCACCCCTTTCTTTACCTAGTGAACCCCTCTCTCCCGTGAGGGCCACCTTAAGTGTCACTTCCTCCAGGATTCTAAGCCAAGTTCATCAGCTTTGGTATTCCTTTGTAATGCCTCTAGTTTCGCACCTGCGTTTCCCCTTCTTGACTGTGGGCTTCTCAGAAGCTGGGGCCTCACCTTACCCCTTTTTCTGTTGAACCCCTAGCCTGGCGTCTGGCACCAAGAGGGCACTCAGTAATGATGGACACACAACAACGAACTCTCCTTCTTCTGTCCTGATTTATGGCCAACGTGCCTGTTTTTCTGGCTGGGTATCTCTACATACGTTATCCACAGACTCTCAAAATCAAGATGTGCAAAGACAAAATTCGTTTCCTTCCCTGAGACTCAGGATCTCGGAGTCACCCTCTCTTATCATCCTGACTGTAAGTTGCAGTCCTCTTTAACCACCCCTCACCCCCCAGCCCCCCACATCAAGTTGCTGATGAACTACTACTGTTTCCACCCCAGAGCTGTCTGTCCAATCCCATAGTTTTAATTCAACAACTCTCAGCTGGGCTGTTGCAATAACCTCCTAACTGCCTCCCTCTCTCTCCTTTTTATTCAGCCACGAAACTGCCACCAGAACTCTCTCTCTTTTTTTATATGTAAATTTATTTATTTAGTTTTGGCTGCGTTGGATCTTCATTGTGCGCAGGCTTTCTCTAGTTGTGGCGAGCGGGGACTACTGTTCCTTGCGGTGCACGGGCTTCTCATTGAGGTGGCTTCTCTTCTTGTGGAGCACGGGCTCTGGGCACGTGGGCTTCAGTAGTTGCAACACGCGGGCTTCAGTATTTGTGGCTTGCTGGCTCTAGAGCGCAGGCTCAGTAGTTGTGGCGCACGGGCTCAGTTGCTCCACGACATGTGGGATCTTCCCGGACCAGGGATCGAGCCCACGTTCCCTGCATTGGCAGGCAGATTCTTAACCACTGCACCACGAGGGAAGTCCCAGAACTCTTTTTTTTTTTTTTAATACAGCAAGTTCTTATTAGTCATCAATTTTATACACATCAGTGTATACATGTCAATCCCAATTGCCCAATTCATCACACCACCACCACCCCCTGGCCGCTTTCCCCCCTTGGTGTCCGTACGTTTGTTCTCTACATCTGTGTCTCAACTTCTGCCCTGCAGACCAGCTCATCTGTACGATTTTTCTAGGTTCCACATACATGCGTTAATATACGATATCTGTTTTACTCTTTCTGCCTTACTTCACTCTGTATGACAGTCTCTAGATCCATCCACGTCTCAACAAATGACTCAATTTCGTTCCTTTTTATGGCTGAGTAATATTCCATTGTATGTATGTACCACAACTTCTTTATCCATTCGTCTCTCGATGGACATTTAGGTTGCTTCCATGACCTGGCTATTGCAAATAGTGCTGCAATGAACATTGGTGTGCATGTGTCTTTTTGAATTATGGTTTTCTCTGGGTATATGCCCAGTAGAGGGATTGCTAGATCATATGGTAATTCTATTTTTAGTTTTTTAAGGAACCTCCATACTGTTCTCCATAGTGGCTGTATCAATTTACATTCCCAGCAACAGTACAAGAGGGTTCCCTTTTCTCCACACCCTCTCCAACATTTGTTGTTTGTAGGTTTTCAGATGATGCCCATTCTAACTGGTGTGAGGTGATACCTCATTGTAGTTTCGATTTGCATTTCTCTAATAATTAGTGATGTTGAGCAGCTTTTCATGTGCTTCTTGGCCACCTGTATGTCTTCTTTGGAGAAATGTCTATTTAGGGCTTCTGCCCATTTTTGGATTTGGTTGTTTGTTTCTTTAATATTGAGCTGCATGAGCTGTTTGGAGATTAATCCTTTGTCCATTGATTCGTTTGCAAATATTTTCTCCCATTCTGAGGGTTGTCTTTTCATCTTGTTTATGGTTTCCTTTGCTGTGCAAAAGCTTTGAAGTTTCATTAGGTACCATTTGTTTATTTTTGTTTTTATTTCCATTTCTCTAGGAGGTGGATCAAAAAGGATCTTGCTGTGATTTATGTCAAAGAGTGTTCTTCCTATGTTTTCCTCTAAGAGTATTTTTTGGTTTTTTTTTTTAATATTTATTTTTGGCTGTGTTGGGTCTTCGTTTCTGTGCGAGGGCTTTCTCTAGTTGCAGCAAGTGAGGGGCACTCTTCATCACGGTGCATGGGCCTCTCACTATCGTGGCCTCTCTTGTTGCAGAGCACAGGCTACAGATGCGCAGGCTCAGTAGTTGTGGCTCATGGGCCTAGTTGCTCAGCGACATGTGGGATCCTCCCAGACCAGGGCTCGAACCCATGTCCCCTGCACTGGCAGGCAAACTCTCAACCACTGCGCCACCAGGGAAGCCCCCTCTAAGAGTTTGATAGTGTCCGGTCTTACATTTAGGTCTCGAATCCATTTCAAGTTTATTTTTGTGTATGGTGTTAGGGAGTGTTCTAATTTCATTCTTTTACATGTAGCTGTCCAGTTTTCCCAGCACCACTTATTGAAGAGACTGTCTTTTCTCCATTGTATATCTTTGCCTCCTTTGTCATAGATTAGTTAACCATAGGTTCATGGGTTTACCTCTGGGCTTTCTATCTTGTTCCATTGACCTATGTTTCTGTTTTTGTGCCAGTACCATATTGTCTTGATTACTGTAGCTTTGTAGTATAGTCTGAAGTCAGGGAGTCTGATTCCTCCAGCTCCGTTTCTTTCCCTCAAGACTGCTTTGGCTATTCAGGGTCTTTTGTGTCTCCATACAAATTTTAAGATTATTTGTTCTAGTTCTGTAAAAGTGCCATTGGTAATTTGATAGAGATTGCACTGAATCTGTAGATTGCTTTGGGTAGTATAGTCATTTTCACAATATTGATTCTTCCAATCCAAGAACATGGAATATCTCTCCATCTGTTGGTGTCATCTTTAATTTCTTTCATCAGTGTCTTATAGTTTTCTGCATACAGGTCTTTTGTCTCCCTAGGTAGGTTTATTCCTAGGTATTTTATTCTTTTTGTTGCAGTGGTAAATGGGAGTGTTTCCTTAATTTCTCTTTCAGATTTTTCATCATTAGTGTATAGGAATGCAAGAGATTTCTGTGCATTAATTTTGTATCCTGCAACTTTACCAAATGCATTGATTAGCTCTAGTAGTTTTCTGGTGGCATTTTTAGGATTGTCTATGTATGGTATCATGTCATCTGCAAACAGTGACAGTTTTACTTCTTCTTTTCCAATTTGTATTTCTTTTTCTTCTCTGATTGCCATGGCTAGGACTTCCAAAACTATGTTGAATGATAGTGGTGAGAGTGGACATCCTTGTCTTGTTCTTGATCTTAAAGGAAATGGTTTCAGTTTTTCACCATTGAGAATGATGTTTGCTGTGGGTTTGTCGTATATGGCCTTTATTATGTTCAGCTAGGTTCCCTCTATGCCCACTTTCTGGAGAGTTTTTATCATAAATGGGTGTTGAATTTTGTCAAAATCTTTTCCTGCATCTATTGAGATGACCATATGGTTTTTATTCTTCAGTTTCTTAATATGGTATATCACATTGATTGATTTGCATGTACTGAAGAATCCTTGCATCCCTGGGATAAATCCCACTTGATCATGGTGTATGATCCTTTTAATGTGTTGTTCAATTCTGTTTGCTAGTATTTTGTTGAGGATTTTTGCATCTCTATTCATCAGTGATATTGGTCTGTAATTTTCTTTTTTTGTAGTCTCTTTGTCTGGTTTTGGTATCAGGGTGATGGTGGCCTCATAGAACAAGTTTTGGAATGTTCCTTCCTCTGCAATTTTTTGTAAGAGTTTGAGAAGGATGGGTGTTAGCTCTTCTCTAAATGTTTGGTAGAATTCACCTTGAGAAGCCATCTGGTCTTGGACTTTTGTTTGTTGGAAGATTTTTAATCACAGTTTCAATTTCATTACTTGTGATTGGTCTGTTCATATTTTCTATTTCTTCCTGGTTCAATCTTGGAAGATTATACCTTTCTAAGAATTTGTCCATTTTTTCCAGGTTGTTCATTTTATTGGCATAGAGTTGCTTGTGGTAGCCTCTTAGGATGCTTTGTATTTCTGCGGTGTCTGTTGTAACTTCTCCTTTTTCATTTCTAATTTTATTGATTTGAGTCCTCTCCCTTTTTTTTTTTTTAAGTTTCATTGGGTTTTTTTTTTTTTTTTTTTTGCGGTACACGGGCCTCTCACTGCTGTGGCCTCTCCCGTTGCGGAGCACAGGCTCCGGACGTGCAGCCTCAGCGGCCATGGCTCACGGGCCCAGCCACTCTGAGGCATGTGGGATCCTCCCGGACCGGGGCACAAACCCGTAACCCCTGCATCGGCAGGCAGACTGTCAACCACTGCACCACCAGGGAAGCCCTTCCTCTCCCTCTTTTTCTTGATGAGTCTGGCTAATGGTTTATCAATTTTGTTTATCTTCTCAAAGAACCAGCTTTTAGTTTTATTGATCTTTGCTATTGTTTTCTTTGTTTCTATTTCATTTATTTCTGCTGTCATCTTTATGATTGCTTTCCTTCTGCTGTCTTTGGGTTTTGTTTGTTCTTCTTTCTCTAGTTCCTTTAGTGTAAGTTTAGATTGTTTACGTGAGATTTTTCCTGTTTCTTGAGGTAGGCTTGTATAGCTATAAACTTCACTCTTAGAACTGCTTTCGCTGCATCCCAGAGGTTTTTGATCGTCGTGTTTTCATAGTCATTTGTCTTTAAGTATTTTTTGATTTCCTCTTTGATTTCTTCAGTGATCTCTTGGTTATTTAGTAACTTATTTGTTTAGCCTCATGTGTTTGTGTTTTTTACATTTTTTTCCCTGTAATTCATTTCTAATCTCATAGCGTTGTGGTCAGAAAAGATGCTTGATATGGTTTCAGTTTTCTTAAATTTACTTAGGCTTGATTTGTGACCCAAGATGTGATCTATCCTGGAGAATGTTCTGTGCGCTCTTGAGAAGAAAGTGTAATCTGCAGTTTTGGGATGGAATGTCCTATAAATATCAATTAAATCTATCTGGTCTATTGTGTCATTTAAAGCTTCTGTTTCTTTATTTTCATTTTGGATGATCTGTCCATTGGTGTAAGTGAGGTGTTAAAGTCCCCCACTATTATTGTGTTACTGTCGATTTCCTCTTTTATAGCTGTTAGCAGTTGCCTTATGTATTGAGGTGCTCCTGTGTTGGGCGCATATATATTTATAATTGTTATATCTTCTTCTTGGATTGATCCCTTGATCATTACGTAGTGTCCTTCCTTGTCTCTTGTAACATTCTTTATTTTAAAGTCTATTTTATCTGATATGAGTATAGCTACTCCAGCTTTCTTTTGATTTCCATTTGCATGGAATATCTTTTTCCATCCCCTCACTTTCAGTGTGTATGTGTCCCTAGGTCTGAAGTGGGTCTCTTGTAGACAGCATATATATGGGTCTTGCTTTTGTATCCATTCAGCAAGCCTGTGTCTTTTGGTTGGAGCATTTAATCCATTCACGTTTAAGGTAGTCATTGATATGTATGTTCCTATGACCATTTTCTTCATTGTTTTGGGTTTGTTTTTGTAGGTCCTTTTCTTGTCTTGCGTTTCCCACAAGATTTGTTGTAGAGCTGGTTTGGTGGTGCTGAATTCTCTTAGCTTTCGCTTGTCTGTAAAGCTTTTGATTTCTCCATTGAATCTGAATGAGATCCTTGCCAGGTAGAGTGATCTTGGTTGTAGGTTCTTCCCTTTCATCACTTTAAGTATATCATGCCACTCCCTTCTGGCTTGTAGAGTTTCTGCTGAGAAATCAGCGTTAACCTTATGGGAGTTCCCTTGTATATTATTTGTCATTTTTGCCTTGCTGCTTTTAATAATTTTTCTTTGTCTTTAATTTTTGCCAATTTGATTACTATGTGTCTCGGCGTGTTTCTCCTTGGGTTTATCCTGTATGGGACTCACTGTGCTTCCTGGACTTGGGTGGCTATTTCCTTTCCCATGTTAGGGAAGTTTTCGACTATAATCTCTTCAAATATTTTCGCTGGTCCTTTCTCTCTCTCTTCTCCTTCTGGGACCCCTATAATGCGAATGTTGTTGCATTTAATGTTGTCCCAGAGGTCTCTTAGGCTGTCTTCATTTCTTTTCATTCTTTTTTCTTTATTCTGTTCAGCAGCAGTGAATTCCACCATTCTGTCTTCCAGGTCACTTATCCATTCTTCTGCCTCAGTTATTCTGCTATTGATTCCTTCTAGTGTAGTTTTCATTTCAGTTATTGTATTGTTCGTCTCTGTTTGTTTGTTACCTTAATTCTTCTAGGTCTTTGTTAAACATTTCTTGCATCTTCTCAATCTTTGCCTCCATTCTTTTTCTGAGGTTCTGGATCATCTTCACTATCATTATTCTGAATTCTTTTTCTGGAAGGTTGCCTATCTCCACTTCATTTAGTTGTTTTTCTGGGGTTTTATCTTGCTCCTTCAACTGGTACATAGCCCTCTGCCTTTTCATCTTGTCTATCTTTCTGTGAATGTGGTTTTTGTTCTACAGGCTGCAGGATTGTAGTTCTTGCTTCTGCTGTCTGCCCTCTGGTGGATGAGACTATCTAAGAGGTTTGTGTAAGTTTCCTGATGGGAGGGACTCCAGAACTCTCTTTTTAAAATACAGAAATGATCGTGCTATTTTTCTGGTCTGCTCAAAACCTTGTAAGTTCAAGTCTCTCCTCCATCTACCTGCTAGCACTCATCCTAGCCACATGGTGTAAAAATAGCCTTGTGTTTCTGCACCTCTTGGCCATACTCGTCTGTTCCTTTACTCCTAGCCACTTCACCAAACTCCTACTCATCCATTTAAGCCCAACTAAAGTATGAGTCCTCCTGTGATGCTTTCCCAGTCCTCCAGCCAGAATTAGTTAAGCCCTCTGCTGGATTTCAATTAAACCTCCATTATAGCACTTACCATTATCTGCGCTAGAATAAGCCTAATTTTGTAAATATGTGTCTCTTACTCAGTGGTGAAATCCTTAAGGAAAAGGGACATCTCTTATTCGTGTTTCATAGTCTCTCCTTTCAGCCTCCTGATGGTCTTCAATAAATGAATAATTGAACTGAGCTACGCTTGTACTTGTTTTATTTCTCAAGCACTAGTGTATCAGCTCCTTGTGCAGGGATCAGGTTTTCGTCTCCGGGTCTCCTGCAGTGCCCAACACAGTGTCTTATACGTAGTAGGTGCCTGATAAATATTTGTTGAGTGGGACTGAAAGAATTATGTTGTTTGAACAACATTTCATTGAGGACTGAGAATTGCCTTTCTCATTTTTGCACGAAGCATAACATTTTCAACCACAAACTATTCCTGCTTGGTTAGTATGCAGGCACGTCAGTTTTGCAGCCATGGATGTGACTAGCGCTACCCACGGGTGAGTGCTGATTGATGCTAACTGTAGATGCAGCGGAAATATTAATGAGCTGTCACTTCTCAAAATTCTTAAAGGGGATTTTTTTTTTTTTGCAATATTTAAAAACATGCCAAGGTTCTTGGAATGAAATCCTTTGATCAGCAAGGGCATTTTCTTTTGAAACATGTATTACTTGGAATACCAAAAGAAATTAATCTTTAAATATAGTGAACCAGCTTACACAGAGAATAGCTGATTCTTTTGCTAGTTGCTATGAATGTATGCAGAGTTAGTGTTTTGTTAGGGGCTGGAACTCAGGCAAGTTCATTAACCTCTCTGATCATCATTTCCCTCACCTGTAAAATGGACGTTAAAATATGTGCCTTGTTGGTGTGTAGGGATTACGTGACACCAGGGCTGCCATGGTGGCAGCTGTCTTTTGTTCTTACTGTGGCCTCACATTCAGGCATTTTGAAGCTCAGCTTCCCCCCACCAGCCCCCAACTGATCTGAGTCCTGTTAGGATCTTTGTCTTGAAGCTGTTTGTTTTTTCCCCTCAAAAATAAAAAATAGCCTTAATCTTATCTGAGGGAATAGTGTAGGAGGATATTTCCCCAAATGTCAGTTGTGGGGTCTACGGATCAGAAAGGATTGGGGTGATTTTTGGTTTGGTTTTGTCGGTTTGGGCATTTGGGAAAAGGGTTGTTGTTCATATTGTCTAAAATGATTGTGTATTTATGGTGTAATTGCTTTAAGGCAAGAGCTAACAAAAGATCTCTTTAAAAATAAGTCACTTCGAGGTCTGCTGACAGTCTGCAAACATTGACACTTATGTAACACAAAGGTAGGAGCGCCTCCCAGTGCCCCAGAAATCTGCAGTGACGTCTCCTCCCTGCATCTGGAAGCTCTCAGCCGCCTGTTTGTTGTGTTCATCTTCTAGGTTACAGCACCATGAGCCCACAGGAAGACAGTGAAAACCCTCCGTGCACCAACGACCCCTTGTCGGCCGGGGTGGACGTGGGAAACCACGATGAAGACTTGGAGTTGGACACCCCACCTCAGACTGCTGCCCTTCTAAGTCACAAGTTCCACCACTACCGCCTTCACCACCCCACGCTGCATCACAGCCACCACCTGCAGGCGGCCGTGACCGTACACACTGTCGACGCAGAATGCTAACCTCCTCACCTCCATCAGAAGATGAGATCTGGGAGATATAGAATGTTCTGGAGGGAGAAAGAGCCAGCATCAAATCCACTTCTGTCTGTGCTCTGTCTAGAGTCATTTAACTCGTTTTCCTGCCTGTTAATATATTTCAAAACAAGAGAAACAACGACAGAATCACATTTGTGAAGATGCGAGGCTGGTTGTGAAATGGAGGGGAAATAAGTCTGATTAATGAACCTGCCATAATACCAACGGAATGAACAGAAGCAAACCTCTAAACAGAGATGGAACCTACAAGTGAAACATTGGCAGCCTTGGTTAAGCTGAGCCAGGGGAATGTTCCGAGGAGCCCGAAACATTTGGCTCTCCTTAACTGGAAGAGAGAAAAATATGCTCCAGCGGAGACTGGGAACGTGGCACATGCAGAGAGAAACGTGTGCTTTGAAGATTTCACCTGGTTTCTTAGCGGTACCTAGATACCACAGTTGCTGTATGGAACTCATGTTAAGCTCTAAATGATGCATCTCAAAATTTCTAAGTAAAGGATTATTTTTCTACTATTTATTGAACTTTCAAACATTCTCAAACTTTGGGGGAAAGAAAAGGAAACACATGAGAAATTTTCACCAGTTATCCCTAGCTGTTTTGTGTATAATGAAGTGGTTCTTTGATTAAGGAGTTTTAGATCTTATTTAACTGATACCATCCCACTGCCTCACTCCACAAAAATGGGGAAATGAAGAAATCTTTCTCTCTGACTTGTTTACATACATTTTCTTTAGAACATCATTTCATGGAAATAGATCTTGATTTGCAATGCAGTATTCTTTTCTGTGTTTGACAGAGGTGGTGACAGAGGTGGGGGGGTGGGCAGAGGAATCCAGGAAGCTTTCAAAGAAATATTATGTTTCTTTTGAACTAATTTCCATTTCCCATACAGTGCTTTCCTTAGGTTTCTACGAAACCTAATATTACACCCCCAGCCTTTCAGCTAAAGGAGGGTTGGATTTATTCTCCTTGTTTTAGAGACTATAAATTTTTTAATGTCCCATTTTGATTCTGAGAATATGGAACGCATAAAGGAAGAAGTTTTTCAAATTCAAAATTTTGATTCCAAAATAAAGATTTCTTTTGAAATCATAGTTTAAAGCTGCTGCCAGTCCTCCAAGAAGATACCCACCAAACTGCTTTGTGATGTATACAGAGGGTGATCAAATCTGGCTAATACAACATGGGGCATTGTAATTTTAAAGTAGTGTTCTAATTACAGTGATGTATTTTAGATTCACATTTTGTGATCCAAATATGTTATAAAGACATTCTTGCACCGTGTGTGTGGTAAATCTCCGTTTATATGTAGCTGGAAAAAATTCACTGAATAATGTTTTAATGATAGGGTATTACGATATGATGTAAAAAAAAATAAAAGTGGTTCTTCAGCAGTACAGAAAGTCAACTATATGTGTGCTATCAGGAAACCTCTTCATACTGTGTATAAAATTGCAGTCTAGTGAAATAAACTGTATGAACGGACAGTCTTAGTGGCTATAGTGATTTGTTAATGGACCACTTCTTGTGCCTCAAGGCAGATTACACTTTGTAACCTAGCAGATAAGTTGCCAAACTGAAAGTAGGCTTCCTTTCAGTGCCACAGTCAACTTCAGGGGCTTCCTGACCATCTTGACTATGCAAAGAAACTTAAGACTCTAATGGGATGAAATTAAAAGCAAATAAAATGTGTGGATCATAGCTCCCCCTTTCTGAGCATCTAAATTAGTGTCATATATAATAAATAAATGGCTGTTCTCTAACTGCTGGAGGGAATGAATGACTTTCCTGTCTTCCCAGAATATCAAACCTCTCCATGGAACACTGGGGTCATTTCTCAAGTTGAGAGTCTTTGTGTTATGACACTAGCCTCTTGATGGAGGGGAACCTGGTTGTTTTCAAGAAAAGAATCACAAAACTTAGAGCTTACAAAATAAAATACGGACAGCCTACTCAAAGACAATGAGAGAAATGTATTTTGTGTCTTTTGTGATGAGAATCTCTCCCCATCCTGAACTTTCAGGGAAAGTGATTGAATACTTATACGGGAATAAGAATATAACCAAGTTTTGCAGTTCCTGGAGAATATGACATACAGCTTTGTGCAGTTTGGGTTGAAGTTTTGATCTGCTAAGTTACCTTTTGTCTTCTTCCCCAAGCATTGCATATAATGTTGTTTAGACATTTCTTGTTTGTGTTCTTGTTGTTATTTAAAAGGAAAAATACGGTTTTGGAAACTTTTCATCATGGCAATCAATATTGGCTCCTTTTGCCCCACAGATTACATTGCTTGTTTGTTTCTGTTTGTTTTCTTTTTTTTGTTTAAGTAATTTTTATTGCCGTATAGTTGAGTTACAATTTTGTGTGAGTTTCTGCTGTACAGCAAAGTCAATCAGTTATAATATACATATATACACTCTTTTTTAGATTCTATTCCCATATAGGTCATTACAGAGTATTGAGTAGAGTTCCCTGTGCTATACAGTAATTTCTTATTAGTTATCTATTTTACATATAGTAATGTGTATATGTCAATCCCAATCTCCCAATTTATCCCTCCTCTCCCTTTCCCCCTTGGTAGCCATAAGTTTGTTTTCTACATCTGTGATGCTATTTCTGTTTTGTAAATAGGTTCCTTTGTACCATTTTTTTTTGGTTCCACATATAAGCGATATCATATTATATTTGTCTTTCTCTGACTTCACTCAGTATGACAATCTCTAGGTCATCCATGTCGCTGCAAATGGCATTATTTCTTTGTTTTTTATGGCCGGGTAATATTCCATTGTGTATATGTACCTCATCTTCTTTATTCATTCTTCCGTCGATGGGCATTTAGGTTGCTTCCATGTCTTGGCTATTGTAAATAGTGCTGCAATGAACATTGGGGTGCATGTATCCTTTCAAACCAAGTTTTTCTCCAGATGTATGCCCAGGAGTGGGATTGCTGGATCATATGGTAGCTCTACTTTTAGTTTTTTAAGGAATCTCCTTACTGTTCTCCATAGTGACTCTACCAATTTACATTCCCACTAGCAGTGCAAGAGGATTCCCTTTTCTCCACACCCTCTCCAGCATTTATTGTAGGTTTTTTGATGATGGCCATTCTGACCAGTGTGAGGTGATACCTCATTGTAGTTTTTTGGTTTTGTTTTTTTTTTTTAGGTAAATTAAAGCTATTGTGTCTTTATTTTTAGCATTTTTTTAATCTTTATTTTTTTTAACATCTTAATTACTTTACAATGGTGTGTTAGTTTCTGCTTTTTACAAAGTGAATCAGACAGCTTGCGTCTCCCTCCCATCCTCCCTATCCCACCCCTCTAGGTGGTCACAAAGCATCTAGCTGATCTCCCTGTGCTGTGCGGCTGCTTCCCACTAGCTGTCTATTTTACATTTGGTAGTGTATATATGTACATGCCACTCACTCACTTCATCCCAGCTTACCCTTCCCCCTCCCCATGTCCTCAAGTCCCTTCTCTACGTCTGCATCTTTATTCCTGTCCTGCCCCTAGGTTCTGGAGAACCGTTTTGTTTTTTTTTTTAGATTCCATATATATGTGTTAGCATACGGTATTTGTTTTTCTCTTTCTGACTTACTTCACTGTATGAAAGACTCTAGGTCCATCCACCTCACTACAAATAACTCAATTTCATTTCTTTTTATGGCTGAGTAATATTCCATTGTATATATGTACCACATCTTCTTTATCCATTTGTCTGTCGATGAACACTTAGGTTGCTTCCAGGTCCTGGCTATTGTAAATAGAACTGCAATGAACATTATGGTACATGACTCTTTTTGAATTATGGTTTTCTCTGGGTATATGCTTAGTAGAGGGGTTGCTGGGTGGTTTGGTAGTTCTATTTTTAGTTTTTTAAGGAACCTGCATACTGTTCTCCATAGTGGCTGTATCAATTTACATTCCCACCAACAGTGCAAGAGTGTTCCCTTTTCTCCACACCCTCTCCAGCATTTATTGTTTGTAGATTTTTTGATGATGGCCATTCTGACCGGTGTGAGGTGATACCTCATTGTAGTTTTGATTTGTATTTCTCTAATAATTAGTGATGTTGAGCATCTTTTCATGTGCCTCTTGGCCATCTGTATGTCTTTTTTTTTTTTTTAAGATTTTTATTTTAGCCACTCCATGCGGCATGCGGGATCTTAGTTCCCCAACCAGGGATCAAAGCTGTACCCCCTGCAGTGGAAGCACAGAATCTTAATCACTGGACCACCAGGGAAGTCCCTATCTGTATGTCTTCTTTGGAGAAATGTCTATTTAGATCTTCCGCCCATTTTTTGATTGGGTTGTTTGTTTTTTTAATATTGAGCTGCATGAGCCATTCGTATATTTTGAAGACCAATTCCTTGTTGGTCACTTCGTTTGCAAATATATTCTCCCATTCTATGTGTTGTTACATTGCTTGTTAAACAAGTCTCTTCTGACATCCTGGAGGGGGATCCCATCAATGCCTTTCACTCACTAAGGCCTCTTACCACCTGTAGCCAACCTTGCTTATCAGTGCAGACAAGTACCAAGAGCTAAGGGTGTTCCAGGTCACTTTATACAGCTAGACAAGGAAATTTCCTATTTGTGCCCCCAACAAAACAGGGTTCAGACTCACACTAGTTCTTGTGGCAGACATTCATCTGCTTTTTGGATACATTTATTTTAGAAATTTTGGAAAATGTGTGGTAGTTTTTCTTCCTCCACTTCTTGATTGAATTTCATTAATGTTTTTTATTTGAAAGACTTTGTCCAGTTTACTCAGACAGGCTTATTTTGCCTGTTAGAGTGACTGGTATGTGAAAAGAAGTCCTGGAAGGTCACTTAAGCTCATTTCTCTGTGGCAATGGCCTGCTGTAGTGATTACATTTTTTAGAATGTATATCTGTTAGAATAATCAAACACAGCATCCTAGAGGCATCTGTGTCCTCTGTGAACAGAGGAGTGGTAATTTTCCTGGCTGAAATCCAATGCCATATTCAGAATTCTTTTGAATTTTTCAGTAAAAAAGTTGGAAGACGTATTTCTGTGACTGTTACTTATAACTGTATAAGATGCTTTGTTTAATAGCCAAGGTGGGTGTATATCAAAATATGTAGATATATAGACATCTGAGATTTTCCTGGTTTTCCTCCCACCTCCCTCTTCAGTCCTAAACTGCTCATTAAGCCTCTTCATCCCTTAATTCAGTGTTTCTTAACTTTTTAAGAATTCATTATTGTCCCCCTCCTAAAAAGAAAATTTTGATTTAATTAAAATTCACCCTAACAAGAGAAATTAAACACTAGAGGGTAGAGGGTAAGATTTGTCATGGCTTTGGAGAGCTACAAACTATTGTAATACCTGATTTCTTTTCCTCCCCTGAGAATCGGTTTTCAGCACTTCGTGGGCAGTATCTACCCCATTTGAGAATGTGTGCCTTAAAGTTCTGTCCTCAGCCCCCTTTTCAGTACTTCTTGGGAAGGTAGAGCATTGAAGTGAAAGCAAGGGGGCCTGGGACTCTGATCCCAAGCTCAGAACTGTCTTGGACTTCCTCATCTCCCTCTCATTTCACATCTGGTCAATTGCCAAGTCCAAAGTCTTTGAGCAAACAATATCACTCACCTTCATCCATCCCTTTACTTTTTTTGTGACTGATTTGTAAGCCATCTGTATATCCCCATTGAATCGGTAGCCTCTAAACTGGCTCCTAGACTCTCTTCTCCAATTTTTCTTTCATTCAACAAGTATTCCCTGGGCTCCTACCACACATCCGGCACTGCCCTAGGAGCGAGTATACAGGAAGGAATTAAACAGCGATCCCTTCTCACACTGCACGTGGAGATGTCAGTGGACAATGGGGCTGGGTCCGGTGTTTATCCCACTCTTCCTCCATTATTAAGCAGTGAATGTGACTCCAAGAACTGGCCTAAATCATAGCGTTGGATTTCCTGTTAATCCCACTGCAATCATAATAAACTCATCCTACGTATTTGGTCATAATCTTAGACTTAAGGCAACCAACATAAGGCATTCCTCCAGCACAAGGGAAGATGTGATCTAATCTGAATCCCACCCTCCCTCTGGAGCCTTCTTTGTGTAAGACCATTTGAGTTGACTTTAATACCTGCACCTGAAAGTATCCAATATCGACAATAAACAAGCAAATACAAAAATATAATTTCAAATATGGCTATTTGCTGTAAAGGCAAGGGAAAGGTGGTGGACAAAGTAACCCATAGGGGAGGGTGTGGGCAGGGAAAAAATCTGCTTTAGATTAGATGCTCAAGGAGAACCTTTAAGAGAGTGATGTTGAAGCTGCTACTGAAGAATGGGAAAGAGCCAGACAGCAGGGCAGGGGGACAGTGGTAGGCTGACATTTCCAGCTGAGGGAATAGAACATGCAGTGGGCTTAAGATAAGAGGATCGCATCTAGAGCATTGGCTAGCAAAGGGAAAGTGGAATGTGATGAGAATGAAGAGGTAGGAAAACGTGGTCCTGCAGGCCATGGAAGAAAAATAGAGAAGTGGGAAGCCAGTAGGATCTTTTAAGGAGGGGGTGAGGCTATCTAGTCTATATTTAAGAAAGACCATTTTGAGTTGAAAATTATTGTGGGGTAGGTAGCAAAAATGAAAATACGGACAGGAAATCATTGCAGAAGTGTAGATGAGAAATGCAGGATGATAGCAGTAAAGATGGAGGAAAACAAAGTGGCGGAAAATACGTTTTGGAAGCAGAAATGCGGGAGGGTGGGCTTGCTTGGTTACGGAGAGTAATGAGACAGGGGTTCCTGACTTGGACAATTACAACAATGGTGGCATCACTTTCTGTACTAGAGAGCAGAAACAGTTTCAGAAGGAGTAAGGAATGTTCTATATGCTGGGTGTGAGATAGCTAGAGATGTCACGTTCATCCTGCATACTCCCACCCAATAATTACTGATGACTGACTCGCATGGAGCATTTGCTCTGTGACAGGCACTGTGGTAAGGTGTTCTCATGTGCTAACTCATCTCCTATAATTTAGCTCTGATCAGTCAACACCATATAAGAGCTTTCAGCCTTACCTCTCTACCTAATCCTCTTAGTGGCATGCTCCACAGTTTATATCCTGCTTAAGTTCAGAACTTCATCCTGCTTACCCCTCGTGTACCTCTGCTGTGTTCCAGCCAACTGGTCTGCTGGCCAAACACCTGACTTCTTGATGTAATGTATGTCTTTGTTCATGCTGTGTGTGTGTGTATGTGGGTTTTTTTTTTTTCCAGCTTCACTGAGGTATAATTGATATATGAAATTATAAGATATTCAAAGGGAACATTGTGGTGATTTGATACATGTATTCATTGTGAAAGGATTTCCCCTTAGCTAACATCCATCATCTCACATATTTGTCTTTTGGGGGAGGTGGGGGGGGTGAAGGTGAGAACATTTAAATTTTACTCTCAGTAAATTTCAGTTGTTGTGGTCAAGTATAGTCACCATATTATCCATTAGATCCTCAGACGTTATTCACCTGACAGCTGAAAGTTTGTATCCTTTTACCCACCTCCAGCCCATGGCAACCATTTTTCTACTCTCTATTTCTATGAGTTGGACTTTTAAAAACTATTTCACATGTGATACCATGCTGCATCTGTCTTTCTCTGTCTGACTTATTTCATTTAGCATCAATATATCGGCCTATAAAAGGCTACCTATATATTATAATAATAATTTTTGACATCAGTACCTATCTAAAAGCAAAAATAATTCCTGTTGGCTAATTTATGTGTACAGCTACTTATCTAATATGCAATATGGTTTTAAATAGCATTTCTTTAAGAAAGAGCTTACATATGGAAGGTTTTTAAATCTTTCTCATAAGACTTCTTGTATTTCTTTCACACTCTTCCCATTCTATTTCTGGGTGCTGCTTGATTAAAGTGTTTTATGTAACACTATCCCACCAGGATTACTGCCTTAGTTCTTCCTCTGGCCCTAGTGCTTTTGGAAAAAAAAAAAAAAATTACGTAACAGAAGCTTGGCTCCCGGACAACGGTATGTTCTTGACTTTCAGGGCTCCTTGGCAGTCCTTTATCCAGTCCCAGTTTACTCTGCAGTGCGCTCTTCCAAAAACCCACTCCGAAATGTTTCCACTGTCTCCAGCCCTGCGCCAGGGCCTACCGCAGCCCTCTGCAGCTGCCATATGTTCTACCCTGAGGTTTCAATAGAAGCCCTACAACTTTTACATCTTTACATCAAAATGGCTTTCAGACCTCATTCTCTTTATTGGTTCTCAGAGGAAGAAATGTCCCTGCTCCTTACCAGAGCCAACCCTTATGCTCTTCAACCAGTTGCACCAAACATGTACATCCTCAGTTCCCCTTCCCCAGTCAGTGGCCGCAGAGCCTACAAATACACACCGTCCTTAACCTTGCTTCCCCCTCAGGTCACTCTTAGGCGGTCCTCTGTCTGTCTGGGCCAATATTTCAAAATTGTAGTATTTACTCAAAAACTCACCCAGGCCTCCATGCTCTCTCCTTGCTGCCTCCCCTCCCTGAGAAGGTGTAGACACACCCTCCTCCCAGGTCTGTACCCCCAGCCTCGGTGTTCCCTCTCTTCCTGAAATCCTGACCCCCCTGTCCATTTGCCTGTGACTCGCCACATGGGTGTTTCCCAGGCCCTTCCAGCACCCTACTCCAAGGTGCTATCCTTTCTCACCTGGACCCCTGCAGCAGCTTCCCCGCCATTCTCTCATCTCCATTCTTGCCCCCTCCACTTCATTCTCTACGTGGAGGTCTGAGTAATCTTACTTTTATTGAGTTAAATTTCATGTACCATAAAAGTAACCATTTTGAAGTATACAATTCAGTGGCCTTTCGTATGTTCAAAATGTCATGCAATCATCACCTCCATCTAGTCCCAAAACATTTTTGCACCCCCCCAGAGGGAAACTGCACCCATCAAGCAGTCACTGTCATTTCCCCCTTTTCCCTATCCCCTAGAAACCACCAATCTTTCAGTCTCTGAATTTACCTAGTCTGAACTCTTCATCTAACTACAAGGTGACCTTTCGGGCTTTTTTCACTTAGTATCATGTTTCTGAGGTTCACCCGTATAGCGTGTATAGTAGCGTGTATCAGTACTCGATTCCTTTTTGTGGCTGAATAACATCGATTCCATTGTATGGATATACCACATCTTGTTTATCCTTTCACATATGATGGACCTTCGGGTTGTTTCCATCTTTTGACAATTGTGGATAGTGCTGCTTTGAGCATTTGTGTACAAGTATTTGTTTGAATACTGGTTTTCACTTCCTTTGGGTATATGCGTAGGAGTTGAATCGCTTAGTCATATGGTAATTTTATGTTTGACATTCTGAGAAACTGCCAGACTGTTTTCTAGAGTGGCATCATTTTACATCCCCACCAGCAATGTGCGAGAGTTCCAATCTCTCTACTTCCTTGCCAACATTTCTTTTCCTTTTTTCTTTTTCATTATAGCCATCCTAGTGAATGCAAAGTACTAGCTCATTGTGGGAGAACAATCTTTTTTAAAATGTAAAATTAAAACTTGTACTTACTTGCTTAACATGTTTTATTTTTTGCCCTTGCCTCCACTCCCTTTCTGCCCTTAAGATGAATTCAACCTAACACCATTTGGCCCCCTTTATTCCTGGTGTCTTCTCTTAACTTCTTGAATAAGCCTTGCTCTAGTCTACCTCAGGGCCTTTGCCTGTGCTACTCACACTGCCTGAGACACTTCCTCTCCAAGCCCACCTCTCCCAGCCCCATCCCTCATCTGGATAACCACTGCCCCTCCTTCAGATCTCAGCTTCAATGTCACTTTCTCAGTGACTGCCCATGTGGCATTAGCTTACACTGTTTACATTACTCTGTTGGGGGAAAAAGGTGATTTAAACCCAAAACTGACAATGGCTGCTTCTGCCTGCTAACAGAGAGGGTAGCATAATCCTTATCAATGGGAAAAATCCATCTTTATACTGGCCCCTTCCACTTACAGAGGGGAAAAAAGAGGCTGAAACTCTGAATCCTCTGCCAGTTTTTTCTGTGCTGCAAAACGATGAGACTCTATTGTGTGAAATTGTCTGTGTAGTAAACTGGGGTAAACGGAGCTTCTGAAGGGATTGGAAAAACAAGAAGGTGGGAGATGTATAGGGAGTCTTGAGGCAGAAAGAGGACACCAAACATAAAGGCTCTGGGACCCACAGAGAAAGGTGACCATTGAAAGATGCACTAGGCACCTAGTGACCAGGAGGCTAAAGGAGTGTTGGGTTTCAATTTGTATGTCACACATACACACCCATCTCCCCACAGCTTCACCAGAGTTTCATAAACACAAGCCTTGAGTGAGAATGAACCAAGTTCCCACCGGCCAGGACGCAGCAGAGAGAAGAGGACAGTTGCGGGTGCAAGAGACAAGCAAAACAACGGACTGAAGCAAAAAGCTCAGAGCCAGAGGCAACAACAGCCCTGAGGAATTCACAGAAATCTTGGGACAGTCATTGGACTTGGGATAAAAGCTCCAAGCCAATTTTACTTAAGTCTCCAAGCACAGTGTGACCTCAGCTGACATCTGGGTACCACAGCACCGTCTACTAGATGTCTCCTTCGCTCTCATCACACTCTTATTTTATGTCTGCCTTCCCCACCAGACTGAGCACTGCTCAGTCCTGGGTATCTTTCTTTCTTCGTGCTGCATCCTGGTGCCCATCTCAAGCAGGCAACCTAAAGATATTTGTTGAGTGAATAAACTTTTTTTCTGACCAGAATTTAAAGTGGTTTAAAAAAGGAACAAAAGATACTAAAATGGGATCATTTCTTATTTTTTATTTAGACCCCCCCCCCCAAACTGGAAATAGAGTGAAAGACACAGTTGAAAATGGAAGATGGCTAACATGATAGGAATCTAAGTTTATTTACTAAAAGATTGGAAGAGATTGGAATTGGCTTATCAGGATGTTTCACAAGCACATCAAAATCAACCTGTTAACTATAAAAATATCAAAAAGAACTAAAACCCTGTGCTTCTGACCTTGATGAAAAGAAAACTTTCTTAAACAGGGCCTGAAAAAGCAGAGGTCATAACTCAAAGATTGGGTTAATTTAAAATTTCTATGCTACAAAAGTAACAGAAAAGAATTTTAGTTGCAAAAACTAGAACAGACAAAGGCTTGGCACTGAGAAGAATAATATGTATTAAAACTAACCTATTCATAATAATAACCTAATAAAACTAGTAAGCAAAGGAGAAGTCACCTAATGGAAAAACCAGGCCAGGAGTTCCTCTTCAGTAAAAAGAAAACATAGGTAGTGAGTAATCAAATAAAGAAGTGTTTGACCCTTCTAGAATTAATGAAATACAAATTGAAATGAGGTAAGATTTTTTTCACTTATAGATTGGCAAAAATTTCAAAGTTGTGTAACACTCTAATGTAAATTGGTATAGATACTTTGGTAAATATTAAAATTTTAAATACACCCTACCTCAGAAATTCTACTTCTCCACATGTGTCTGACACAAACACTAACTTGAGTGTGAGGAAACTTGACAAATATGTTTACCGAAGTATTTGAGCATTTGCTGGAATGGAAAGAACTGGAAGCAATCTCAGTTATGACTAAATAAAGTGTGGAATATCTATATCATGAAATACTATGCAGCAGTTTTTAAAATACGGTGGATCTGTGCACAAACACAGTTATATCTACAAACATCTTGTTGGGTAAGAAAAGCAAGTTGCAGAGAGTTACGTATAATGTGGTACCTACTGTTTTGAAAATCACAAGAAACAATCTTACGTGTTTTCTACTGGGACATATACATGCATGTGACTGCACAGAGGGGGGAAGACCTGCTCCAACAGATCCCAGTAATTATCTCCAGGTGGGAAGAAGGGGTGGCAGTGGCCAAAGGATATTAGACTTCTTACCAATAACGTTTCAAATTTTTGCAAGAAAAAAAAGTATGTTGTTTGTATTATTAAAATAATTTAAAATTAAGTGCATAACAGCAAGACGCTACTGAGCAATGGAAAAAAAAATGAGCCGCTGGGACACACACATCATGGGTGAATGTCACAGGCGGTAGCTAAGCAAAAGAAGACCGATGCAAAGAGTACATTCTTAGCAAGACCATTGAGATGAAGTTCCAGAACAGGGAGAATTAGTCTATATGGGAAAGGAAAGGCAAAGCTATAGGGCTTCCCTGGTGGCACAGTGGTTGAGCGTCCGCCTGCCGATGCAGGGGACGCGGGCTCGTGCCCCGGTCCAGGAAGATCCCACCTGCCGCGGAGCGGCTGGGCTCATGAGCCATGGCCGCTGAGCCTGTGCGTCCGAAGCCTATACAAACTCAAAGCTATGGTCTCTTCTGAGAGTGGGGAGACTGGTGAGGGGCACTAGAGGCATGGAAAGATGTGGGTCATGTGAATGAATCCGTTTGTTAAAATTGGGCCATTGTGATCTGTGCATTTTTGCGTGTGTAAAAAAAAATTAAATTAACAAAACTATGCATAGTTTTGTGTCTTTCATGATACCATGTTTAACTTTTTTCATTTTGCCCCAAATTAGATCAGCCCTTCCTCAAACATGCTCATCCTGTTTCCCATCTCTGCCATCCTCTCATTGATTACTGTTCACCCAAGCCCAGCCCAGACTCCAGACAAGAAGGACCAGGCAACTGTGGGCACCCCCCAGCAGCGATGGTTTGAGGAAAAGAGGGGTGTGTTCCATGTGTTGAATGGAGGTGGTGGGTAGGTGTTTTATTTGTGGAGAATGTGTGTTGTGTGCTGCATGGCCAGCGCCATGAAGGAGACCCAGGACAGGAACTGTGAGTCATTTCCTGTGCTAACTAATCAGCATTTGTTTCGTGTTCAGGAATCAGTTTACAGAGATGGGAAGCAGAATAGATGAATAGGAAGATACCAGTTCAGCCTTTTAATTATGGAAAAGTCAGAAAGGGCAGAGACACAAAGCAAATGGGTGCTTGCTCTGTAGAGAAAAAAGATGCCACCTTAGAACAGTTCTCTGTTGACCTTCAAAGGGCCACAGCCTTTTCAGATTAGGTCCTTTCTTCGTATCTTACAAGAGCAGGATGTAAATGTGGAATTTCAGTAAAGAAGGGACCTATGCTCTGGGGTGGGAAGACAGACCGGGCAAATACCCTCCTTGCAGGCTGATGACTGGAATTCCTAACAAAGGATACGAACTTTCAACCAAATTAGTGATAAGATTTAAAACGTAAAATACTTGGGAGTTGTTATGAGGGTTAAACGAACCTTTGCATTAGGAAAAATTCCTGGCATTCAATGGCAGTCATAAACATTATCTAGAAGTTGTAGCAGCAGCCCAAGCAAACTGAGATTGAGATTATTTTTGCTTTGTTCAAACATTTCTTAGTTAATTTTAGTTTTAAAAACTCCAACCTATCTTAGTTGGAAGAAAAGACAAAGAGAGAAAACATTTTTACAACTTGGTCCAGATTGATAGGGGATGTGGTGGTTTAGAGATGAAGGGTGTAAGCAGCCTGGAGACCCAGTCAGTCTCTGACGTGAGGGAGGCTGAGACAGACAGTGAAACAGCACCGAGGCAAGGCTAAGGGAAGCGTGGAGACCAGAGCACCTTTGCATCACAGCCATCCAAGTTGTAGGCTCTTCTCCCCTCTCCTCACTGTCTCATTCATTAATAGACTGGCTGGCTGACTCCTGGTATAAGAAGACTGGGTCCAAATCTATGCAGATACTTTCCTTTCTTTATTTAAATTGAAGTATAATTGATTTACAGTGTTGTGTTAGTTTCTGGTGTACAGCTTTATATATATGCAGTTTTATATATATATATTCTTTTTCATATTCTTTTCCACTATGGTTTATCACAGGATACTGAATGTAGTTCACTGTGCTATACAGTAGGACCTTGTTGTTTATCCATTCTATATATAATAGTTTGGATCTACTAGTCTGAAACTTCCAATCCTTCCCTCCCCCACTCCTCTCCCCCTTGGCAATCACAAGTCTGACCTGTATGTCTGTGAGTCTGTTTCTGTTTCGTAAATAAGTTCATTTGGGTCATATTTTAGATTCCACATATAAGTGATATCATATGGTATTTGTCTTTCTCTTTCTGACTTACTTTGCTTAGAATGATAATCTCTAGGTCCATCCATGTAGCTACAAATGGCATTATTTCATTCTTTTTTATGGCTAAGTAATCTTTCTTATGGCTGATATATATATACATATATATGTATATATATGTATGTATATATATCACATGTGATATACATATATCACATGTGATATATGTATATCACATCTTCTTTATCCATTCACCTGTCGATGGACATTTAGGTTGTTTCCATGTCTTGACTATTGTGAATAATGCTGCTATGAACACAGAGGTGCATGGGATACTTTTTTAATACACAGATTTTTACTATGATAAAATACACGTAACATAAACTTTGCCATCTTAAGCATTCTTAAGTGTACAATTCAGTGGCATTAAGTACATCAGCAATGTTGTACAGCCATCACCACTATCTATTTCCAAAACTTTTCATCACCCCAATGTGGGAGTACCTTTTACCTCCCCTGACTTACAAAATGATAATTCCATCGTTGAATACTAGAGCCGAAGGACCTTGGAGGCTATCATCAATCACCTCATTTATACAGATAAAGAAATTGATACTCATAAAGGTTTCATTCAAGGTCACAAAGCTAGGTGATAGCAGAGCTGGAACTCAATCTAGAATTCTTGATTCTTAATCAAGAGCTCAGTCCCCAGGGAGTTCTTTCTGCCATACACTCTATTCTGCTTCAACTATTTTTAGTCATTCAGATGAATTAGTCTAATGCAGAGGTCATAATGCCAAATGCCCACCAAAGCCTACAGGCACAAGACAGACATTCAATAGATGTTTCTTGGATAACTGAATTACTATATCTGGCAACCTGAAGGGGTTAATAAATCCCGCTATCTAACTGAGGACAGCCGACTGTAACATTATTGCCATATTGATTGCCAGTTTTTAAAAGAAAAGCCAAAAATTTAGATTTGTATGTAAAATGTCTTAATATTAAACACTATTGGTGTTTGGAGGCCATAGTCGCTATTCAGACTTCTGTACCTTCAGAAATCCAGGTGTGCTGTGTAAGAACCATCAGAGAAATATGAGTCCTCAGTAGCATGTAATAGATACTGGACAGATGTTTATTGGATAAGTGAATAAGCATCACGAATTCACTCCATCACATTGCCTCCTCAGGCTAGGACACTGGAGGTATTCAAGAAAAGCCTTTAGAAAAGATTCTTGTGTTTAATGGGAAGTTAGGAAATCGACCAATGAAGTCATTTATTTACTTGTTCATTGATTTACTGACTCACGAATTCATAGATCATATATTGTATACCAGGCACTGTGCTAGGTATTGGATATACGAAGAACAGGAATACACAGCCTTTGCCCACCAGGAACTCACAAGCTCTCATAAACAACTATAAGACGATGTTGTAACTTATTGGAAAGATGGTGCCCAGTGCAAGTGTAAAGGAAACGCACAGGTAGGGAGTGTTTGAGGGGCCCAGGGGAAAGGTGGAAGAGCTAGAAAAAATGAGGAACAGTTTACCAGTGACAGGCTGCAAATGGAGAGTGAAAAAGAATAGGTGGTTGGGCGGATGTCTATTATTACTCTAAAATTTGACATTTCTCTTGTCTATATTAGGAGTGTTGTTCATGAGGTGTGGTAAGCCTAGTTGTTTAATTAACCTTTTACTCTACTTCCCTGAGAATACAGATATCTCTAAAACTTTATGTTTTTGTTTCCTTTTTAATGACTAAATGTAATAATTAGACAAGTATGTCAAGATGTATGTACAAGGATATTTACTGTCATATTATCTCATTTTTTTCAATAGTAAAAAATCAGAAATGAGAAAATCATAGAAAATTTATTAAAGAAGTTATTATGAAATGAACTACTTTGCAGTTATTTAAAATTGTTGTTTTTGTTTTCTGTTTTTTGTTGTTGTTGTTTTTTTTTTTTTGCGGTACGCGGGCCTCTGACTGTTGTGGCCTCTCCCGTTGCAGAGCGCAGGCTCCGGACACGCAGGCTCAGCGACCATGGCTCACGGTCCCAGCCGCTTCACAGCATGTGGGATCCTCCCGGACCGGAACACAAACCCGTGTCCCCTGCATCGGCAGGCGGACTCTCAATCACTGCACCACCAGGGAAGCCCTAAAATTGTTTTTAAAGAATAAATAATTACATGGGGAAATGCATAAGATGTAATATTAAGTCTTGAAAAAAATACAAAATTATATGTTTACTATCAGAATTAAAATGTATATATGGAGAGAAGTTTGCATAAAAAAAGAGTTAGATCCCACATGCCGCGGAGCGGCTGGGCCCGTGAGCCATGGCCGCTGAGCCTGCGCGTCCGGAGCCTGTGCACCACAACGGGAGAGGCCACGACAGTGAGAGGCCCACGTGCCGCAAAAAAAACAAAAAACAAAAAAAACAAAAAAAAAGAGTTAAAGTAAATATTCTAAAATATTAACAGTAGATTTTTTATTGTTGTAATTACAGATAGTTATGTTTTCCCCTCTATATTTCTTTATTTTTCAAACTTTCAACAATGACTATTATTTTCTTGGTTTAAAAAATATTAGTTTGCAGTGTTATTTTGGGTGCATATTGGGTTATCCGTCCAGGCAGACGACTTGTCTGGGAAGTGTCCCCAAACTTTCACTCTAAATCCACAAAGTCATTGAGGTGACTCCTAAGACACAAGAGTGTACAAAAAAAACCCTGTCCCCTTGGCTACAGTCAGCTGGTCCACAGGTGGGCATCTGACCCAGGCTAGGCCAGTCAGATTACATTTACTGAAAATTTGGAGATGAAAATGATTCACACATCAGGTGTCCTTTTGAAAGGAAGAGATAAAAACGAGAGCTGGAGGGTGACCATTTTTTCTCTTTGTAAACTAAGGAGTAGAGAAAAGTAGTCCCCAGAGGAGGAAAGAATGTTGCCAATGTGCAGAGAGAAGGAAGGGAGAGACAGCAACCAGGTGGGGTCAGATTCCCATGACATGTGACCCTACCTCTCATCCTTAAATTCCATGAGACAGCTCTATGCCTTACAAGAAATTTCCCTTTTTTGCTTAATCTGAATTGATTTGGATTTTATTTCTTGAAACCTAGGGGTCTATCTAATACAAATATCTCTGGTAGCATAAGGAGAGAAGCCAAGCTCCCTAAGAGAGCTTCAGAATGACACTGCTACTCTGTGAGGCCAAGGACTGCATTTCTCAACTGGGGTTCCCATCATCTGACCCAATGTCAGATACAGGGCTGGTGCCTGACACAAGCTCACTGAGTGATAGCCTGCAAGAAAGAATGTTGTATAGCTCTGCCTTTACCCTACTTGGTCTACATTGCTACGTAATAATCAGAGTGTATCAGGGGTAGTGAAAGGACATTTCCGAGCGCCCTTCCCTTCTTCTTATAGGAAAAGTGCTCAATATATGTGGCCTGGGAAATATCATCTTTTGTTCAATTCCACAATAATTTCATCAGCACTCAAATTCACTTGTAATTAAAGGTTAGGCATAGCTGAAAACATCTCTTTCATTGCTAACGGGCAAAAGGCCTCATTTGGAAAATACAGAAAGTTTCTTATCAAATCAAAAGAATACAAATTGATGTATAAATGTAATCAGAAGGCACTTTCTACAATTTATTATTCATCTGTCAGACAGTCAAGAGCAGCTACAGGGTGTAATGTGTTGCCAGGTCATTCTCTATTTTAAACATCATGGTGAGTTAGAGAAAGTGCAGAATCGTTTGAATGGAGCCTTTTCTCCAAGGCAATAGGGCAAAATATGTATGGTGTATAAATAGGGTAACTTGTAAAAGTTTGGGGTTTTTTGAAATGATGAAACCAGGTCAAACTTCCAAAGTTTCCTATAACTCCAAAATCTCACTTTGGAGATAGGAACATATGTTTCAAAGCTGCGAAACCAGTGGTATGAACAGCATTACCGAATGTTGTTAACAGTGCGAAGTCTTTAAGTTTTCTGACCTACTAAATTTAAATAGGAGGTTTAAAATGTTCTGGAAATTGTATAATGTACAAATTGCAATGTCAGGCTGTCAACTGTTAGATTCAATTGCTAATTGAAAACTCTTCTACCACATGTATGGCTTATATAACCCTAAAGGAAGACGATGGTAGGGCCAGTAGCAAGAAAAAGTAAACTGTGAATCACAGCCATCCAAATATTTTAAATGCATCAGCTTTGACTCTTTGGGAAATAGACCTGTAATTTTCACTCAAACAAAGCCTTATGAGTTGAGGGTTAATATCTGTGTTAAATTTCCTCTCTAGAATCATGAAGATGCAGGCTGAGAACTGGGAATACAGTGATGAATGAAAAGGACAAGCTCTGCTCTCACATGGCAACCTCATAAATGACCTTCAAGTTGGGATCTGAAGGATGAATAATAGTCATGCAAACAAGGAAAGGGAAGGAGTTCCAGGCAAGGAAAGAGCATACTAGAAGGCCTGAATGAAACAGAAAGCGCCTTGAGTTATAGTTTTACCTACATGTATGTACCTGTATTCATCATATTTTTTTATTTCCTGTATTTTATGGTGGTTTGACATCTTGGGGACCAGGGGAGGGACTGCCTCTCTCAGGGTTAGCTGATTTCTAGAGAGCGCAAGCTTGTCTTTAATAGGCAAACCAACCAATCCTGAGTCCATGCCTCCACCTACCTTGTTTTATCAGGCTCCCGCAGTCCAGGATACTGTCCCCCTGTTCTAAATCATCCCAGAACCAGGGACAACTAGGGACCACCTCTATAGCCCAGAGCCCACTGAAATTATTCAAACTCGCTAATCCTAAATCTGCTTACCCTGCCTTGTCTTGCATTTCCCACAGAAACCACGATAAACACTCATGGCTGTATCTTCCCCATATCCCTTCTGCCTCCTGACCAACCCTGGTGTTTCCCCAAGTGGCCTTGCATGGCACGGCATGCCCCTTTTCTTGGGAACTGTAAGTAACTGTATCTTTTTTTCCCCCAGTCTCATTGAGATGTAACTGACACATAACACTGTATTAGCTTTAGGTGTACAACACGATGATTTGATATATGCACAGACTGCAAGATGATCCACAGTAAGTTTAGTTAGCAACCATCAAACTGTCTCTGAATTGGTAGCCATCTCTTGATCTGCTGGCCTCACCATATCTAAATAAAAACAAAATCCCTGGTGCATTTTAAAGCACTGACTCGCATATTGTCATGGAATAACCAAAACTAAAAGAAAAAAAAACAGTATCAGAATAAATACTGACAAAAGAAATATTAGTACGTACACTACTAAAAATATTTTGAATGAAAAACTGGAAAATATCTCCGATAAAAATGCCATACAGGGCTTCCCTGGTGGCGCAGCGGTTGAGAGTCCGCCTGCCGATGCAGGGGACACGGGTTCGTGCCCCGGTCCGGGAAGATCCCACATGCCGCGGAGCGGCTGGGCCCGTGAGCCATGGCCGCTGAGCCTGCGCGTCCGGAGCCTGTGCTCCGCAACGGGAGAGGCCACAGCAGTGAGAGGCGTGCATACCACAAAAAAAAAAAAGTCATACAAAATAGAGAGACTGGCATTCATTCAATCAATGTGTATTTGTTGAACACACTATGCGCCAGGCACTGTGCCGGGTACTTGGATACAATAGTGAACAAAACAAAGATCTCAGTTCTGTGGACCTTGTATTCAGGTGAGGAAGGGAGAAAAAAAAATTAACCATAAAATTGGTAGCTATAAAAACATGTTGAGGGCTTCCCTGGTGGCGCAGTGGTTGAGAATCTGCCTGCCAATGCAGGGGACACAGGTTCGAGCCCTGGTCTGGGAAGAGCCCACATGCCACGGAGCGACTGGGCCCGTGAGCCACAACTACTGAGCCTGTGTGTCTGGAGCCTGTGCTCTGCAACAAGAGAGGCCACGACAGTGAGAGGCCCATGCACGGCGATGAAGAGTGGCCCCCGCTCGCCGCAACTAGAGAAAGCCCTCGCACAGAAACGAAGACCCAACACAGCCAAAAATATAAATAAATAAATGAATTAATTAAAAAAAAAATGTTGAGTGCTAAGGAAAAAAATTTTCAGGAATGTGATGATTAGGGTGGGCCTCAATTGAGGAGGTGAGATTTGATCAGAGACTTGAAAGAGATGAGGGTCATGCAGGTATCTGAGGGTACAGCCAATGAAAGGCCCTAAGATGGGGTCAGGTGTGGCTGTTCAAGAAACAGCAAGGCTAGAACACTGTGGCTGGAACAAAGTGAATGAGGGGAGAAGGCTGACCAGGTTAGAGGAGTGACAAGGATAGAAAAGCAGGAAGTAGGAGGTGGGGGAATGGCAGATCGTGTCAGGCCTTGTGCCCCATTTTAAGGACTTAGGCTTTTACTCTGAGTGAGATGGAGAGTCATCAGAGGGTTTGGAGTGACATGATCTTAGGTTTTTAAACGATAACCCTGGGTCCCATGTTGAGAATATACAACAGAGTGCCGGGGAGGAAGAAGAGAGCCCATTGGGACAACTACGGTAATAATTCAGGCGAGAGATGATGGGCATTCAGACTGCGCTGGTAGCAGTGAAGATGGCGAGAACTGATCAGAGTTTGGATGTATTTTGAAGGTCAAGTCAAAAGAATTTCCTGGCAAAGTGGATGTGAAGTTTGAAAGGGAAGAGTCAAGGGTGATCTCAAGGTTTTGGCTGAGCAACTGGAAGGATGGACTTGCCAGCAACCAAGATGAAATAGATTGTGATGAAGAGACAACTGGGGGTTCAAGTCTGGAGAGGAGAGCGAGGTCCATGTGGATGACGTAAATTGGGGAGTTGTCCGCATATAGATGTTTACAGTTACAAGACTGAGAGTGACTGGATATGGGGAAGAGATGACCAAGACCTCGGCCCTGGGGAGAAGAATCTTCATTCGTGGTGAAAATTAAGTCATCAATAGAAGGAAATTATGCTTATGGATGTGAAGAGATGGTAAGAAGCCATTAAAAATGTTTAGAGCTCACAGAACATGGAAAAATATTTCTTTCCATGGGAACAAAGCAATATACAAAATTATATCTAAATATGACACATCATTGTAATATGTGTATAGATATAGATATGGATATAGGGATAGGCATATATATGAATTTAAGAGAAAGAGAGGAAAGACATACAAGATTATTAACATTATTTTTCCCTGGGTGGTAAAACTACAGGTTACTTCCCCCTACTTTCTAATTTACTGTATTTTCAACATTTTTTTCAGTGAATATGCATTATATTCGTCATGAGGGAGGACTTTTAAAAAAAAACTTTTTTTCATTTTCAGAAGTAACAAAAGTGTCACTTTTCCATAACAATCATATTTTTTCTTTAACAATTTTTGTCAATGAAGTACCAATGGGTTAATGTAGTATGTTTATGGACACTGTCAGTAATTCAATAATAGTAGATTTTTAATAACATGAAACATGTCTTTCTCTTAAAGTGAAATATTGGTGCCAAATCTTGCCCCATGGGACTCCCCTGGCTGTCCAGTGGTTAAGACGCTGTGCTTCCAATGCAAGGGGCACGGGTTTGATCCCTGGTCGAGAACTAAGATTCCTCACGCCATGCGACACAGCCAAAAAAAAAAAAAAAAATCTTGCCCCACCAAAACTACGAACTAATTATGCAGAGCTTCTAATCATCCCCAACATGAAACCTAGGCCCCGTGAAGTCTTTCCCCATGGCCATTGATGACCACTCCATTCTTCTAGTACTTCAGGCCAAAAATCTGGGAGTCACCCTTCATTTCCCTGTTTCTCTCACATTCCATCCTATCCATCAAGGCACTCTCTTGGGTCTATTTTCAGAATATATCCAGATATGATCACTTCTCATCAGTTCTGCTGCTCTCTGGTCCCAGTCATCATCATTTCCTCTCTGGATTACTTGAAGAAACTAGTCACCGTTGTCCCTGTTTCCTCCTTGATCCCCTATTGCTTCCACACAGCGGTCAGAGTATGTAAAACTTCGCTCAGATGATGACACTTCTCAGCTTCAAACCCTGCAGTAGCTCCCATCACAGTCAGTGAAAGTCAGAGTCTGCAGTGGTCTGTGTGGTCCCACACAATCTGCTTCCCTGCTCACAAACTCCCACCCTACTCCCAGTTAAGTCTTTGATGTCATTCACAGCCGTTTCTCCCCATCTCACTCGCTCTACTCCAGCGTGCTGGCCTTGCAGTTGCTTGAACATGCCAGACATGCACAGCGCTCTGTCTTAGGGTCTTGGCACTGCTGGTCCCGGCACTGTCGACTCCTCTTATCCCTTTCATGCCTTTGCTCAAATGTCACCTTCTAAGTGCAACCAGTCCCCTCCACCTGAACTCTAAATTCCCTGTATCCTGCTCTCTTTTTTCATCAAATATGTATTATCTTCTAACATATGATACAATTTACTTACTGTTTATTATGTATTTTCTCTCTGCCCCTACTAGAATGTAAGCTCCACAAGGGCAGAGATTTTTATTTTTGGTCACTGACATATTCTGTATGCCTAGGACAGTGCCAGCTTATAGTAAATAAGTAGTAAATATTCCTACAGGGTGCATTTTATACAGGCCCCTTAGCAGCCCATCAATTACCTGTTGACCCCTGTGATTCTGGTACACTAGAAAAGAGATAATAACCCTCAAATAAGTTAGGATAATGATAACAGCTAAGTGCTCACTGTGGGCCAGACACTGTTCTAAGGGCATCACATGTAGCAGGTTATTTAATTCTCTTAATAATCCTATGGGGTGGGTGCTATCATTGTCCTCATCACAGAGGAGGAAGCTGAGGCACAGAGAGGTTAAGGGTAATGTCCAATGTCACACAGCCTCTGAAAGGCAGAACTAGCATTTAAACACAAACAGTCTAGAGCCCGAGTCTGTAGTCTTTGTGACTACTTTCTATACACCTCTCAGATGCACATGTATTCAGGGAATAAAGCCCCTACATGATTCTAGATGCTGGATGTAGCATGAACAATATTTGCTGAAGGAAATGACATCCTCTTGGCATCATCCCCCAAATATTAAAAAATTAATCAGAATTTTTTCATTCATGGAATTTTAAAAGATCAAGTTACTAAAGATTTATTTCAATATTCTAACACTTCTTTGCTTTTTTCTCAGTAGAGGACAAAACTATTTTTCCCCACACTTCTCTATTGTTCATTTATTTCATCCAGTAAATAATTTTCCCAAATCAAATTCTTGCTTCTGGGCTTCCCTGGTGGCGCAGTGGTTGAGAGTCCGCCTGCCGATGCAGGGGACACAGGTTCGTGCCCCGGTCTGGGAAGATCCCACATGCCGCGGAGCGGCTGGGCCGGTGAGCCGTGGCCGCTGAGCCTGCGTGTCCGGAGCCTGTGCTCCGCAATGGGAGAGGCCACAACAGTGAGAGGCCTGTGTACCGCAAAAAAACAATTCTTGCTTTTGTTTAATACTTTTTGCATTAATGGGAAAATGATTTTTTTTGGGGGGGGGAATGATTTTTAAGGGAAAGCTGATATTTGTGTTAATAGTAATAGTAAATTGAATATATATCCTGTAATATAATTGAACACATATGACTTAGAACCATTTTTTGACTATGAGAAAAAAGTAGTACAATGTACCCAGCAAAACTTATTTCCACAAAATGGAAACTGGTCTTTCCAGTACTGTTTGGATATTTTTATAGCTACACTAGTGGGAGGATTTATATAGTTCTTTCCTTCTGTGTTCATCTGCCGTGATGATTAAAAATTTAAATAAGTTTGCCAGTAGCCCCGTTTGGCAGCTGTCGTACCTATTAAATAGAGTGCATCTTAGAGCATTCCATTCACTGCTAAGTGGAAAGAATTTTAAAGAAAACTAACCTAACTTCCTGGAGAGGAAGAGATTACACACGATTCAAGTGAAAGTTAAGATACATTGTAAATAGGTATTATTGTAATAGGTAAGAATTTCAATTCTAGTTATAACTTCCTAAGTACATTTATAGTGTGATTCGAACTCCTTTAGCTGTGGCGAATCCAGCTATGATAGCAGTTGATGTACCTATCTTTCTGCCTCTCCAAACTCTGGATTCACCCTGAGCTGCTTGAGAGTGAAAAGCTCCATTACCTCAACACTTGGTCCATGTGAAATATCTAGATACCATAGAGCCAGGCTATTGCTGGATGGTTTTGATGGCATGTAAATAAGTTTTTATGGCCTCTTTGTAATCTATTTTCATATTTCTCAGAGGAATAAAAAATGCTGTTCCTTCTCGAGAGAGGCCCTATAAATGTATTGATATTTAGGAATTATCAAAATAGTGCTCTGATATTAAAGCTCCTCAGATATATAAGTAATGTACAATTAATACTAAGAAAAATTATATCATCATCTATAGCTAGTGTTTTATCACTAACATTTAAGGTATGATATAAGGAAAATATTCCTAAAATTGGAGTTGGGCAGGCTAGATAAGAATCACCCATGGGCTTCCCTGGTGGCGCAGTGGTTGAGAGTCCGCCTGCCGATGCCGGGGACACGGGTTCGTGCCCCAGTCCGGGAGGATCCCACACGCCGCGGAGCGGCTGGGCCCGTGCGCCATGGCCGCTGAGCCTGCGCGTCCCGAGCCTGTGCTCCGCAACGGGAGAGGCCACAACAGTGAAAGGCCCGCGTACCGCAAAAAAAATAAAATAAAATAAAAGAATCACCCAGAGAGTTTTTTAAAAATGCAGAGTTCTGGGGCCCACTCTCAAATATTCTGATTCCATAGGCTAGGGTGCAGCCTGGGAGTCTGGATTTCTAAAAGCATGTCCAACTAATTCTAATGTATAACCACGAATAAGAGCCAGTGTTCAAAGACACTCATATAGACCTCCAGTCCCTAGCCACCGCTAAGGTGGTAAGCAACTTGAGGAGAAGGATCATCTTACCTATCATTATATCCCCTTCAGTGCCCAGCATACCAAGATTTGTTGAGTTTATTTGAGTTGAATTGCTTTGACATGGGAAATTGTGCCTGGAAGTGAACACATAGTCACTGGAAAGCTTTATCCCCTCTGCAAGTTAATTGGTCTTTGGCACAAAGTGTCCTATTAGGTAGATGAGTCAGTTATTCCCCAGCCTAATCACCCCTTCGGGAAGGAGCCTGTGTTTGAGAGTCAGACAGACCTGTGTATAAGCATTGATTCTGCCCTTAACGACAAGTATACCATACATTTAACCTCTATCATCCTGTGTCCTAATCTGTTAAATGGATATAATACTAACCATACCGTAGAACAGTTGTAAGGATTAGGTGAGAAAATGTAAGTTAGGTGCTTGCTACACAGAACATGCTAAATAAATGTAAATTGCCTATATTATATCTCCATTTTCTTTTGTGCAGAGCTGAAAATCATGGTTCTATGATGAGAATAGTGAGAGAACAGATTCTGAACCAGGGGTGCCCTACCAAATCAAAAGCCAACCTGCCTCTGGATTACTATAGGAATTGTAATCAAAATGATATAGTAACATGACTATTATAGCTATGCTGTGTGTTAGCCCTCAATTTCAGTAATAGCTATACACAGAATTTAACTGTATTCATTTCCTAGGGCTGCTGTAACAAGTTAACCCAAACTCCGTGTCTTGAAACAACAGAAATTTATTCTTCCACAGTTCTGGAGGCCAGGAGTCTGAATTTAAGGTGGTGGTAGAGCCACCCACCCTCTGCAAACTCTAGGGAAGGATCCTTCCTTGCCTTTTCCAGCCTCTGGTGGTTCCTGGTGCTCCTTGGCTTGTGGCGGCATCACTCCAGTCTCTGCTTCCATCTCCACATGGCCTTTTTCCTCTATGTCCTTTGCTTTGCTAGTAAGAATACCAGTCATGATTTCATCCTGAGGTTCTTAACTAATTATATCTGCAATTATAATTCTGAGGTTCATTGTGGACATAAACTTTGGAGGGACACCATCCAACCCACTACACTAAACATCTATGCTATAGATTGCTAAATATTCCCCAGATCTGTTCTACCTTTCTTAGTAACATAAACCTTAATTTCTAGTTAGATACAGAGATGTCCAGAATAAAGACTCCATTCGTAACGTCACAGCTAAAAGTACGATCATGTGACTAAGTTCGATCCAATAAGATGTAATTAGAAGTGCAGTGTGAACCCTTAAAGGGAAGGAACTTACTTGTCTTCCCCCTTTCTCCTTCTTGCTTCTTTGAATGTAGACACGATGAATTGAGCAGCCACTTTGGACTATAACGTAATGACACATGTTGAGGGTAAGAGCCTGGGTCCCTGACGACTTCCTAAAGCTGCTCTACCCTGGACTATCTCCTATTGGACTTCTGTGTAACAGAGAAAAATACTTATCTCTTGCATAAGTCAATGTTAGTTGGGATTCTTCTGCTACAGATAGCTGGACCTAATCCTAGCAAGTACACCATCTGTCTTCTCTTGTATGATAGATTTGAGATAAACTCAGACTAAAAAATCAGAATTATATTGAGCATTTTAATAAAAATTTGGATGCTTCCAAAGGGATTCAGCCCTCTGTCTCAGGGTCTTATTGTCATTATAACTATATTAACTTAGTGAACAATTTAGTGAAACATTATAGTATACTTATTGGTTTTGTTTCCTTCCTAACCTCCTTCTTATAAGACAAACCAAATAAGATCAATTTCCTGCTGTGCCTCTAGCACTTGGCTGGGCCGGGTATTGCCAAAATCTAGGTGTATCATTCACAGTGTAGTCTCCTCAGGGTACCGCTGCAGTGTGAACAGTGCCCCCTGGGGGTGTGCAATGTGGTGGCTCTACTGCTAGGCTTCATATGCTATGGAGAAATAAAAGTAGAAGATGCCTCCCCTCATTTAAGGAGCAACAATGATCTCATAAGCTTCACAGTGTTTAGTTTTTAAGCTGTATGTCAGTGTCATATTCCTGGAAATAATTGCTCAGGGCTCAATCACAGACAATAGGATTCACTCAACACAGTTTAAGGAAAAAGAGATGACTTACTGGATCCACAGGATGGCCTGGGATGTCCTACAGTAACCAACAGCCCCCAAACCTCATTTTTATAAAACAACCAAGGTTTATTTCTCGCTCATGGTACGTGAACATCATGGATCGACTAGGGATTCCATTCTGTGGCGTCATCATTCCAAGCTATTGGAGCAACCCCTTTCTAGAACCCAATCATTGGAAGGACATGGAGGAGGGGCTCTAGTTTGAGCTTCCACAAATGACTCTCAGAACAAGACTGCAGAACCGACAAATTAAGGGTGCTGCTGCCTCTGACATGACTGGGAAGCTGCCGCCATGGCAGCTAACCCTAGGACCACACTGCCTTAGCCACCCTGTTTCTGAGACACTCTGCTAGGCTTTTAAGGTGCCTCATTAACTTCCAAATACCCTCACAGTTAAGGACCAGATACTAGAACCTCAGCTACCACTGCTGCAGGAAAGTCAAAAGCCTCCGGAGAGAACTGACAGATGCATGCTTTCCATCTCACAGTGGTCACTTCCATCTTCCAGTTTTTACTTTGCTGTATCTACTTGGTGGAAGTGAGGTCATATATGGAAAATGAGCTCTAAGGAAGTCTGAAACCTGTAGCTTTGAGCTTTCCAGCCTCGATTGCTCAGTAAAGCACTTGACAAGGGGTTTGGAATGGAGTTGAGTGAGACATTCTCTGTTATCTGCTGCACATACAATACTACTTTGTTCTTTCATACATTCCTCCTACCATTTCTAGGCACAGTATTAGATGGTGGCGGTGGAGGGAAGTTGGGGAGCATGTCAGGGACTGAGATGAAAACAATGGCCTGGTTTTTAATTATGATCTGTGAACATCTTGAGATCAAACTTAGCAATCCACACAACTAAATTTGGAAACAAGTTTGAAATGGAGTTGTGGGAACACATCTTTTTTACACATACCGCAGGAAGTTGCTTTAAAAAAACATCCCAAGTTAAATAATTGAAAATGTGTAGAAATCAAAAGGTTCACACAAGCCCCATTAGCATTCATCGGAGACAGTGTTCCAATTCTTCTTTTTGTTCTCCGCGACCACCACCGATACAGTGAAAAGCATCCCACTCCCTACCAGCATCTTTTCAGGGAATTAAACACCTATTATGTGCCTTATTTTCTTTCAGAAATGAAAATTTACTGATTGAAAACCTTTTCATCAAACATTTAATCTCTGATTCTCAATGAGTTCCTTTTTTATTCGCACTTAAACATGATCAAGTCTCTCATTTAAAGAAAAATAATCCTTCCTCTTAACCCCATGTTCCCCTCGAGCACCACCTTCCACCTCTCTGCCCTTCACAGCCACAATTCTGATGTGTGCTTGCTGTGGTGGCTGTCCTCACCTCCCCCTCACTCTCAGCACTGTTCCATGACTCCTTCCCCACCCTTCTGCTCAAACCATCCTTGGAGAGCTCATCACACTTTCCCCAAAATCCAATGGACAATTTTATGCCCTTATTTTTCTTGGTCTCTCAACAGATTCAAAAACAGTTGAACACTTCCTTCTTCTTTTTTATTTAATTTTACTTTATATTGGATTCTAATTGATTTACAATGTTGTGTTAGTTTCAGATGCACAGCAAAGTGATCCAGTTATATATATATACACATATCCATTCTTTTTCAGATTCTTTTCCTGTATGGGTTATTACAGAATACCGAGTAGAGTTCCCTGTCCTATACAGTAGGTCCTTGTTGATGATCTATTTTACATATAGTGGTATATATCTGTTAATCCCAAACTCCTAATTCATCCCTCCCCCGCACCTTTCCCCTTTGGTAACCATAAGTTTGTTTTCGAAGTCTGTGAGTCTGTTTCTGTTTTGTAAATAAGTTCATTTGTATCATTTTTTTTACATGCCACAATACTTCTTTCTTTTTGAAATACTCCTTGGCTCTTAAGACCATATATTCCCCTGGTTTTCTTCCTACCTCTTTCGTAGTTTGTCTCCAGTACACTTACAGATGGAACAAAATGCTAAATGGGACTTGCCCTTGTCTCAAATTTAAGCTGAAACCCAAGGCTAGAAACAAGCAACATGTACCTCCAAATTCAGAACAGAAGTATTGATATTATAACTTGCTAAGAGTGGACAGATCTTATCCGGTGCTCAGCTCAACTAGAGAATCGCTAGAGGAAGAGGATGTTTTGGAAGAGAGTGGCTGGCCAAATTGGGAATGCAGCAGCACTTTTTCTCTCCTTCCATAGAGGGGTAAGGGGCAGGCTACCTCATCTCAAGCCAAGTGAGAGAGGCAGTAAGTGAACACTCGGAGAAATTTAGGCTGAGTGCTTTCCACAAATGAACACTGGCCTCTTACTCCCAGCTGAAATGCAAAAACTTCTTGTTTTACTTCTAGGATCATACTAGAGCCAAGCCCAGTTTTATGGAGAGCCTGACATGGGCTTCAAAGAGTTTAAAAGTCTATGTGATAAAGACAGAAACTGCCTGGAAAGGCTCTGTCAGCATAGGGGGCAGGGAGGATGGAGAAAGATACATGGGCAGCCCATGTTACCAGGGTTTGGAATATTTCCTCCAGGCCAACTGGACCATGTGGGGATGTGTCAGTCATTAGGGCTGTTGGAAAATTTTCCAATTCTTCTCTTTATCAGGGCATGTGGATGATACTTCCTCACTCTCCTTCAAGTTAAAGTTGGATAGATACCTAACTTTAGCCCATGAAATGTGGGCAGAAGATATGTGTCACTTCTGGGTAGAAGCTTGAAGAGTCAGCACAGGGTTTGCCATGTTTTTTTCCACCTGACGTGGTGATCACAGAAGCGTGAGTCAAGAGGGAGACTCTATCAGCCTGGGTTCCTGCATGACTACAATAAATAGAGCCCCCTGCTAACCCACAATGGACACCTAGATGAGTGAGAGTAAATTTCTACTGATTGAGGGGCTGTTGTAGCATAACCTGGCCTATCTTGACTAATACAGGAAAGCGGCACAAACTTGCAAGAATCCAACTCAGGAAGGGGGCTGTGTGGGACTTGGTTACCCAGCAGAAAAAAAGATGGCGGTTGAGGGGAATTGTGAGAGTTCATTTGGATAGTGGATTTTCGGAGTTAAGGAAGAGCACACTGTAGACATTCCCAGGTGTTTGGGGGAAGATGAGGGATAAGTGTCTTTAGAGAGCTTACAAAGTCCCCACGGGAGGAAGACCATTTTAACATCTGTCATGGGAAAGGGCAGTTGACAGACAACTATGAAAAAATACTTTTGTTATGTTTTCTTTTATCCCACCTTCCTACATTAACCTGGGAGGAGCTAAGAGCAGGAGAGGGGATGGGGGAAGTATGGTGCAAAAAGAGTGAAAGAACAGACCACACGCTTTCTCTACTCCATGACTAGGAAACTGTGTCAGGCTGGAGCTGGCGGAAGAAAGCTTGGACTGTATGAAGCTTTTATCTTTTTGTGGGGGACAGGGGGAGCTAATTGAAGTGTAGTTGATTTACAATGCTGTGTTAGGTTCAGGTGTACAGCAAAGCGCTTCAGAGAGATATATATTATTTTTTTCAGATTATTTTCCATTATAAGTTATTACAAGGTACTAAGGATAGGTCCCTGTGCTATATAGTAGGTGTTTGTTGGTTATCTATTTTATATATAGTAGTGTGTATACATTAATCCCAATTTCCTAATTGGATGGAAGCTTTTTTTTTTTTTCTGGCTGTGCCTTTCAGCTTGCGAGATATTAGTTCCCTGACCAGGGCTCAAACCTGGGCCATGACAGTGAAATCACCAAGTCCTGACCACTGGCCCACCAGGCAGTTTCTCTGGATGGAAGCTTTTAGATGGGAGTTTTAATTTAAATTGGTCTGGACATTTTAGTATATGAAAATAGGACTGTTTGAGTACAGAGAAGTTGAAAAAAAATGGAATATGCTCAAGATATTGTCCAGGGTGAAATGGTTTGAAGACATTGATGAAAGAAGAATGAAGCTATTTTCTGAGTATGTCCTACCAAGTTCAATCAATTCAATAAACAAGTTCTGATTCCTCAAAAAAAATCTTAAATGTGGATAATCTTCAGGGTTTTATCTTAGGCCCTCTTCTCACACACTACTTTCATATATTTACATGGCTGAAAATTTACATGGCTGTGCTTTTTCCCAAACCTGTTTTTCAGGCACAGACCACTCTCTGGAGCTACAGAATTGATATACACAATTTCTTGTTGGGCACTGGCACTCGAATAGATCTTGGGAATGCATACCAACTGGACTCATTAACATGCACCTTGTGCCCTCTTAAACCACTTCTCCTCAGTGATCCCTTTCTGATTTCAGTGCCCAAGGTGGAACTCTTAACTTTTGCCCCTGCAAATCGCCTAACATCCAATCAATCACCAAGTCCTTTCTGCTCTGCCTCCTAAATATATCTCAAATCTGTTCACTTCTCTCCATCGGCCCTGTAACTACATTGGTCTGAATCATCTTCCATCTCTCATAGGAAGAACTGCAGTGGTCTCCATCTGGACTCTCTGCTTCTAGTCTCACTGAATTCCAATCTATTATTTTCATTGCACCTACAAGTGATCCTTGTAAAATGAATTATTTGTCCAGCAAATACGTAGCGCACGCCTCTTGTGCACCAGGACCTTTTCTAAGTTCTGGGGAGAGAAGCAGAGCACAAAACAGACAGAGTCCTTGTCCTCATGGAGTTTACATTCTAATGGGAAGAAGGTAGTATTAAACACAATTACCTATAACAGTCTTCAACAAAGGATTTTGAAAGCGGTAATTATGTAGTCAAGTACACTTGGAACTTTTCTGCATGTTATGTGTGTGTTCTATTACGAGAAATACAACATATTCATTTAGTGGGTTTAGGAGAATTTGTTGGGCCAATAAGAAAAGATACAAGATAAATAGACTATAAATTGTTTACGTTTTTGCAATCACATAATTGAGATAAACTCAGAGTAGGAATTTGACAGCACGGAGCAGGAGGTCCTGCTCAGGCTCAGCTGCACAGGGACAATTCCCAGTCGCCTCTGTCACAGGCCTTGTATCCCCCTCACCCCTCCCATATTAATTAATGATAGCTTACTGAGAAGAACCACATGCAAGTGACATAAACTATCATTAGGGTGGAGTTATCTCCAGAATTTCTAGGCACTGAAGACCTGTTATATCTCCCACAGATTTGATCGTATCTAGTGTAAACAGGCTATGTCTTTTTAAATCTACTGTTCTGCCTGGTAGCATCACTTCCTAGAAGGAACCTTGGATTAGAAGACAGAAAAGCTTACTATCCTGATAGTTTTTTTTTTTTTTTTTTTTGCTCAAAACATAGCAGGTATTTATTAACATTCATTTCCCCATTAGTTTTTCTTTTTTTCTCATCTTCCACCCTACTTTTTTTTTTTTGTACCTCTTTATTGGAGTATAATTGCTTTACAATGTTGTGTTAGTTTCTGCTGTACAACAAAGTGAATCAGATATATGTATACATATATATATATATATATATATATATATATATATATATCTCTCCCCATATCCCCTCCCTCTTGAGCCTCCCTCCTACCCTCCCTATCCTGCCCCTCTAGGTGGTCACAAAGCACCGAGCTGATCTCCCTGTGCTATGCAGCAGCTTCCCACTAGCTATCTATTTTACATTTAGTAGTGTTTATATGTCAGTGTTACTCTCTCACTTCATTCCAGCCTCCCTTTCCCTGCCATGTCCTCAAGTCCGTTCTCAACATCTGCATCTTTATTCCTGCCTTACCAATAGGTTCATCAGTACCATTTTTCTAGATTCCATATGTATGTGTTAGCATATAGTATTTGTTTTTCTCTTTCTGACTTCCTTCACTCTGTACGACAGACTCTAGGTCCATCCACCTCACTACAGATAACTCAATTTCGTTCCTTTTTATGGCTGAATAATATTCCATTGTATATATGTGCCACATCTTCTTTATCCATTCATCTGTCAATGGACATTTAGGTTGTTTCCATGTCCTGGCTGGCTATTGTAAATAGTTCTGCAATGAACATTGTGGTACATGTATCTTTTTGCATTACAGTTTTCTCAGGGTATATGCCCAGTAGTGGGATTGCTGGGTCATATGGTAATTCTATTTTTAGTTTTTTAAGGAATCTCCATACTGTTCTCCATAGTGGCTGTATCAATTTACATTCCCACCAACAGTGCAGCAGGGTTCCCTTTTCTCCACATCCTCTCTAGCATTTATTGTTTCTAGATGTTTTGATGATGGCCATTCTGACCAGTGTGAGGTGATACCTCATTGTGGTTTTGATTTGCATTTCTCTAATGATTAGTGATGTTGAGCATGTTTTCATGTGTTTGTTGGCAATCTGTATATATTCTCTGGAGAAATGTCTATTTAGGTTTTCCGCCCATTTTTGGATTGGGTTGTTTGTTTATTTTGATACTGAGCTGCATGAGCTCCTTGTACATTTTGGAGATTAATCCTTTGTCAGTTGCTTCATTTGCAAATATTTTCTCCCATTCAGAGGGTTGTCTTTTTGTCTTGCTTATGGTTTCCTTTGCTGTGCAAAAGCTTTGAAGTTTCATTAGGTCCCATTTGTTTATTTTTGTTTTTATTTCCATTTCTCTAGGAGGTGGGTCAAAAAGGATCTTGCTGTGGTTTATGTCCTAGAGTGTTCTGCCTATGTTTTCCTCTAAGAGTTTCATAGTGTCTGGCCTTACATTTAGGTCTTTAATCCATTTTGAGTTTATTTTTGTGTATGGTGTTAGTAAGCTTGGGTTGCAAATTGATATCTTGATGCCTCATTGCCTTCACAGCTGGCGCCAACCCAAGAAGTGTCAAGCTTCCCCAAGGGGAGTAAGGAAGATCTCATAATAGACTAGGTTTGCTACAGCAACCAATAACCTCCAAATTTTAGTGGCTGAACGCATACAATAACAAATACACGTATTTGTTATTCACACTAAGCCTGTTGTAAAGCAGACAAAGACACGCTCTGTTGTACAAAGTCAGTCAAGGCCCCAGGTGGTGGAGGTTCTACCATCTAGAATGTTGTTGGCCCCCTTGTTCACCCTTCATTAGCTTCTACTAGCTATACAGCCTAGATTATTTAAAGGGGATCCAGGAAGCAAAGCCTTTCATATACTCAGGTAGGAAAGCAGTAGTGGATTTTGGTAAGCATTAGGGAGTCTTCTACCTGAGCGCACAGTCACTTTGTTCAGAAAGCCTTTTCTTACCAACATTCACCAGTTTCCAGGTAAGATGTTGCTTTGCTGTGTTTCCATAGTACTTTTACATCCTCTGACATTGTCAGCAGTAGTTCCCCCTTATCCACAGTTTCACTTTCCACAGTTTCAGTCACCCACGGTCTGAAAATATTAAATGGAAGATTCCAGAAATAAATAATCCATAAATTTTCAATTGTGTGCCATTCTGCATAGTGTGGTTGAGATCTCCAGCCGTCCTGCTCCATCACATCTAGGACGTGCCTCATCCCTTTGTCTAGCAGATGCTGCCTGTTAATCCTTCAGTAGCCATCTCAGGTATCAGATCAACTGTTTGCGGGATCTCAGCGATTATGTTCAAGTAACACTTATTTTACTGCATCTTGGCCCCAAAGCACAAGAGTAGTACAGCCGGCTGTTTGGATGTACTAAAGGGTAGCCGTAAGGTTCTTCCATTAAGCGGAAAGGTGAACGTTCTCGACTTAATGAGGAAAGAAAAAAAGCGTTCGCTGTGGTTGCTAAGATCTATGACAGGAGCAAATCTTCTCTCCATGAAATTGTGAAGTAGAAAAAGAAATTCATGCTAGTTTTGCTGTTGTACCTTACACAGCAAAAGTTGCAGCCACAGTGCCTGATGAGAGCTTAGTTAAGATGGAAAAGGCATTAAATTTGTACAATAAGATGTTTTGAGAGAGAAAGATCACATTCACATAATTTTTACTACAGTGTATTGTTAAAATTGTTCTATTTTATTATTAGTTATTGTCATTAATCTCTTCCTGTGCCTAACTTAGAAATTAAGCTTTATCATAGGTATGTATTTATAGGAAAAAAACAGTATATAAAAAGTTTGGTTCTATCCACAGTTTCAACATCCACTGGGGGGGTCTTGGAATGTAACCCCCATGGACAAGGGGGGCAACCGAACATATTATTTTACTTCTTGTTTAATTGTCATCTTAAAAGAAAATAATAAAATAAAATAAATTGTCTTCTTGCCTTCTTAGATCTTGTCCTCACCTACCCCCCTCCTAAAACACACTTGCCCTTCTACTTCACCTGGCTAACTCATATTTATTCGGTAGGTCTTAGTGAAAACTACTTTCATTGGTCACGGGAAAAAGATATAATGTGAACCATAGTTCACATTAACCATAGTTTTTCACCTTACAAAATTTTTAAGTAAGGGAATTAGGGCTCCTCGGAAGGTATCTGATACCAGATCTCAGAGGAGGAAAGAGCAAAGAAGAGTCAAATACATCTTGTTGACAAAAACTGAAGATTTTTTTTGTTAATACCTAAATAAATGTTAACAATAGTACAGAAAGGAGAGATTAGTCACTGGGCAAAGGTGATAAATTTGGCATAAAAAATGACCACAGTAATTGGAAGGTATTGAGTCTGTCAAAGGAGACATGAGTCCATGGTAATTTTCAAAAGGTAGAAGTGATTTTAAAAAAATCTGCTAAAAGGATGGTTTGAGATTTTTTAAATATTTATTTATTGAACGAATGAATGAGTTGTATTTTGATTAAAATAGAAAATGGTCATTAACATGAAAATAAGCAGTTGCAACTTAGAGAATGTGTTTACTCGTTGTATTAAAAAAAACACAAGAATTTTTAACCTTTGTATCAGACTTATAAAAAAAATTGATTTAAGCTGTAGCAGAGGGATTTGTATATTCAAAGAAGAAATTCCTGGCTGTGCTCATTGTTAAACGCTAGAGTGAGGTTGTTGACTCTTTCTTGGGAAGCTTTTTCCTCTCTGGGTGTTTATGTACAATTCTGCCTGAAGGCAGGAGAATATAGCACAGCTGATTTCCTAAAACTCCTTCAGGCGTTCGGCTCTCTAAGGTGGTCATTATGAGGCAGATATAGATATGCTTGTGCTGTGTTAGACTCAATTCAGTGAAAACTTGGGTGAGCTTTGTGAATGGACATTCCATAAGTGAAATATTTACAGTTGCATTAAGTATGCATTTGCATCAAAGATGTAATTATGAGCACCTGGGAAACTCTTCAACGGTATGTATGGAATTAGCACTAACCTACTTTACTGAGGTTTTCTTTGTCATGCCTTATCTTGGAATCTTTTTCTGTGAAAGAAATGAGTTCGCCAGCTGAAAAGTATATTAGGAAAAAGGTCTGTGCTCATGTGAAAACTATTCTAGAATCGTACAACTTCAAAGGTTGGGTTTCTCTTGCTGGATGAAGAAAAGCAAAACGCTGCCCATAAATGGACAATTGAGTACAAAAGCAGAAGGGGTAATGAAATATTACAACCAAAAGAGAAATGGAAGAGCTGGCAAGAGAGCTGGAATACAGCAAAATGGAGGGATATAAAATTAGCTGAAAACAGAGGCAGTTGTAGAAAAACTCCTTTGAGTGGGTAGCTCAAATGCTAATGATTCTGATAAAAATCCAGGCTTTGACTAGAGAAAACTAGGTATTTAGATCCAGCAATATATTGGGGAAGGTATGGGGAGAACTAACTTGAAAACCGCACCTCAGTTGGCTCAGAGGGGAGGTGGAAATGTAGAATCTGTGAAAGAAAGTTTAATGTTTTTTTTAAAGCTGTCTGCTAAATGAGACCAGATAATTTATGCATTGACGATGTGAAGCACTTGTTAGCTTGGCTTCAAAAGCAATAATTGTCCAAGGACTGTAATCCATTACTAATCAGTGATAAAGGCTGTTGTCAGGACTGAGCTAATTAGATACGGTCTTAAAAGTGTGTTTGAATGCCAAATTCCAGTATAGATTGACAAACATAGCATGGAAATGTGCCAGGGGCAGGGGACTAAAGGAATAAAACTGAAGTGAATTAAACAAGATGGCAGAAGAATAAAACAGAAGGATGAACATATATCAAAGTTTGTAGGGCGTTCTAAACATATCAAAATTGAACAATTTGTCTCAGTTTGGGTCCTCCAAGAAGCAAGACCCCAAAATAGAATGAGATAGGAAGGAAATGTATTGAGGGAAATGCTTGTGAAGGAGGAAGGGAGCATGGAGGACTTGGGGTGGGCTCCCTGTGGAAGGACAGAGGAAAGGAAGGAGGGTCTTGTAGAAGGAGCCCCAGACTGCAGCGCAGCGCGGCGGATGGCAAGCGCCCTAGCCAAGGCTGCCCGTTGGAGCAGTAATGTGCTGGGGAGAAAGGGCCCAGCTCTAGTAGTGCCGCTGTGCTCAGGCATTAGCTGGGAGCAGCCCGCGGGAAACCTGGCTTGAGAGTGAATGCTGTGCCCATTCACAAAAGGCAGCAGCTAGGACTTCCCTGGTGGCGCAGTGGTTGAGAGTCCGCCTGCCGATGCGGGGGACACGGGTTCGTGACCCGGTCCGGGAAGATCCCACATGCCACGGAGCGGCTGGGCCCGTGAGCCATGGTCGCTGAGCCTGTGCGTCCGGAGCCTATGCTCTGCAGCGGGAGAGGCCACAGCAGTGAGAGGCCCGCGTACCGCAAAAAAAAAAAAAAAAAAAAAAAAAGCAGCAGCTAGAGATGGTCAGCCAACCACACTCCTTACAGCACGTTGTTTGGAAGGGAGATCTGAGTGGCAGACACGCATCGCTACTCTGGCCCACCCCTCACGCCTCACAGCTACACTTTTCCACATGTTTGGGGAACAGCTCTTCCACGGCTCCCGTGAGCCTCTCTTCCTGCGATGAAACTTTCAAGAGGGAGATTAGGGGGATAAACTATACCCCAGGATGCTGTAGCTGATTTCAGCTGGAACTGGTATTCCCAGTCTCCCCACTCCCTCTGAATTCCCCTCACCCTCAACTCATCTCTGTTGTTCCTGGTGGCTTACCTGATGGTATGACCCAAACCTTCATTCCTGAGGGAATTGATTCTGTGGAAATCATACCTTCTCAGGCCAACATTGCTACACATGTCCATTCACGGTTCTAATGGTCAAGAAATTTATCAACAGGCATCTAAATGGATCACCTTGTTGAAATGCAGCCTACTTCCTCCGGTTGTTCTGAGTCTGCTACCCTGGTGAAGATGGTGATTTCTCTTCTTGCCTGCTGGTTACTGGATACAAGGAGTCCAAATGCTCAGGCAGCAGCCATAACCTGTAATTAAATCGAACCATGGCTGTCCCCCTGGCAAGAGTATGCTTGAGAACCTCACCCCCTCTGAGGTCAGAGTTGTAGGGACAGGAAGCAAAATGTCCTCCCGTGTCATAGAGAGTAATGATAAGTGGACCACAACTGCCTCTACCCTTGGATTCCTGTGCCTGTATATTCTTTCATTTGGAGACCCAGTGGCACATAGGGGTCTCTGATTTAACGTATATACTGTATCCTGCATGAAGTCACCTACCCTTGCAGAGTATCGCCTTTGAGATTGTATTTCAGCTGTGCTTTAGTCAGCTGTTCCAACATTCTATCAGGCTGGCTACTTAATGATGATGAGAGATCACTGGCTTCCATGGTCAAGGGCCCAGTCTTGCAGCTCCTTCACTGTGAAATGGTTTCCCCGGCCAGATGCTATGCAGTGTGGAAATTCATGCCCATGAGTCAAGCATTGTGTATGCTCTTGGACAGTGAGGCTCTTCAGGCAGAAGACGCAAACCCAGGCCGAGAATAGGTATCTTTTGCTGCGAGGATGAACTGCTGCCACTTCCTGAACAGATGAGCTCAAGGACACCAAGTGGCTGTTGGTCTCCCTGAGGACTAGTGCCAGATCAGGACTCAGTGTTGTCCTCTGTTGCTGATAGGTTGGATATTCTGAGGCAGCAGTAGTTAGACTGACCTTAGTAAGTAGATATTCATGCTGTGTGGGCCCCTACATAGACACCATCTTTGATACCATAGCAATTTTATTCATGTGCCCGTTGTGTCACCTCTGGGATGGCCAATGATGAAAGCTGGCTGACATTGACTAGTCAAGTAATTTTAACTTGTTGGTTCTTCAGTGCCTTTTCCAAGGTAGATGCTCTCTGCTGAGTATTGTAAGACAAAAATCTTCACACTTCATGTCCATTCTCATGTTTGTCCACATGTTTCCACTGCAAACCTCATCTCTCAAATTCCAGGAGTAGGAATGTTTGAGCTACAGGCTACACTTGCTGCAAAGCTCTTTTATGCTCCAGTTTCTCCTCAAAGCTGACAGCCTTCCATGTCACGAGGTCTACAGGCTGGAATATAATTAATACACTTCCAGTATTAGGTATAGAGCAGTTTGCCTCCTGAGCCCAAAGAAATCCACCAGGTGTTGTGCTTCCTTGTTTGCTCTAGGAGATATAAGGTGCAGCATTTGTCTTTTACTTTAGAGGAGATGTCCTGGCTTGCCCCTGGTCAAGGAACTCAAAAACTTTCCTGAAGTGGCAGGTCCCTGAAGCTATATGAGTTTTTATCTCCCACCTTATGATGCTCACATACCTTACCAAGGCCTCCAGCACAAAACCCAACTTTTACTTGTCCTGCCAGATCAGCATCATACCACTAATGCTTTGGATCAATGTGATGATATAGACTCTTTGAACTATGTTATGACAGAGTCCGGAGAGTTAACTAAGCCCTGAAGCAAAACCATAAGTGAATCTTGTTGTCCATTCCATGTCAAAGTGAACTATTTCTAATCCTTTTTTTCTGATTGGTATAGAAAAGAATGCAATCAGATCAGTAGCTGCATATGACACAATTGAGGGCTTCACGATCAGCTTTACCATTGACAAGTCTGGCACAGCAACTGCAATGAAGCTACTACTTGGTTGAGATTATGGAAATCTGTAGTCATTCTCCAGGATCCATGTGTCAGACTGTAGGTGTCAGACTGGTGAATTAAATAGAGATAGGATATGGACTACCACCATGCATCCTTTAAATCTTTAATGGTGATTGTATTAGTCAGGGTTCTCCAGAGTAACAGAACCAAGAGAAAATCGATAGATGATGATACATACATACATACATACATACATACATAGATGATAGACTTATTTTTAATAAATGTATTTTAATAAATACATTTTAAAATTAATTTTTAAAAAAAATTTAAAGAGATGTCTTTGGCTCATGTGATTGTGGAGGTTTGGAAATCCAAAATCTGATGGAGGAGCTCAGCAGGCTGAAGACTCAGGACCAAGTTCTAGTCCAAAGGCAGTCAGCTGACAAACCAAGAAGAGCAGATGTTACAGAGGAAGTCCAGAGGCAGTCCACCGGCATAATTCCCGCTTGCTCAGGGGAGATCAGCTTTTTGTTCTATCATCAGTTTTCAACTGATTGGATGAAGCCCATCCACATTAGGGAGGGCAATCACCTCTACTTAAGCCTGCTGATTTAAATCGAAATCTTATCCAAAAATACCCTGACAGAAATATCTAGAATAATGTTTGACCAAATATCCAGGCACCACAGCCCAGCCAAGTTGACACATAAAGCTAACCATCTTAGTGGTACTGATCTCTACCTCCATTTCTGGAATGCAATATTATTTTTGATTCACTATCCTTGGCTTGGGAAAGTAGTAGTTTCAGAGGCTTTCTTTTGGCTTTCCCCAATAGAATGGTTCTTACCCAGCTAGCCAAGTTCCTAAGTGAGTCAAACTGCCATGAATGTGAACCTTCATTTTTCACCAAGATGGGTGAAATGATCCTCAACTGAGTTCACGGACCCAGTGGACCCACCGTAAGCTGGACTTCAGCCAGACTGCTTATGTTACTGGGTCCCAACTCTAACAGGGGATCCTGAGGACACTTTAGGCTTTCTGGTATCAATGACAGCTTTGAAAATATGTTCAAAGTCCTCAATATGTGTGGTTTTCCTTTTTCAAGTGCGTAGTCATCCACGTATATGGCTGTAGGTCCCTTTAGGGCGGGACTGGGGAAACCCTTATAGGTAATACTTGTCATGGTCTTGCAGGCTTCTTCCCCCTTGAGACACAACCATCTCTCAGTCACTGCATTCTGGGTCTGAAAATTGTCTCAGGTCCAGAAACTGAGTAATGAATCATGAATTTTTATTGGGGCAACTACCCTTATCCTCCTGTTTTTCTGTTCTTGCCTGTTTCTGATTATAGATGTTAAATGGCGCTCTCATTGCTTGCACTTCTATTTTGCTCTTAAGGATGCCAGATTCTGTTAGCCATTTCTGTACCTTCCTGTTGGTCAGGCCCCCTTAACCACCAGCTATTCCAGTCTTGCTGGTAGTTATAATAATGGTTGCCCCCTGGCTTCTATTGGCTTTTCTGTTATTTTGGAGCGCGATCATCCCTGTTGCTATTAACAAGCTCAAATGTGTGACAGCTTCATCCCTGGCCTGTATGGAGAGCCACCACTGAGCTTTTAATGACGCTGATGTCTCTCTCACCAGTGCATTCCTGATGGCCTTGGAGAACGATGTGTTCTCTGGGCTCTGCTGTGGAAACATAATCTTCTGATGAGTCCTCTGGTCTCACGCTATGAATCCATTATGATTCACCCCTTCCCACAGCCTTTTTATTCCTTCCTCTACTATCTGCCATGGCAACTCAGGCATTTCCACGTCAGCATGGCCACCACCTTTTCTGGGCTTCTAAGAGCCAGACTTCCCTACAGTGAGTTTGCCCCATCCCCTGGGCAGAGGAGGTTCCTTGTAATGGTGTCAAATCCCATTTTCCAAGAAAATGTTCCAAGTCAAACAGGCGCTCTGTCTCTCACACTGTGCCTGTTACTGTGTCATTACTTCTCAGTTTCTCATTAACGCTCCATAGGGCATCAGTAGAACTTTGGAATAACCAGCCAACATCACTATACTTGTAGGCATTATTCTCCCCATATCTTTCAAATGCCTACATCTTCAAACTAGCAAAGCTGTTCCCCTCTCCCAGGACACACTCCCAGGTCATCACCAGTAACATCTTCAGCAATTGTGGGGCTGCCTTTTGCCAAGGACTACCCATTCCCCACATTGCACCCAGGATGAGGTCCTACTTGCAGGCCAAGTATGAGTAAACAGTCCTCAAACCTAATTTTATTGCCTGCTTTCTTGGGCCATGTTTTACTGACTGTGTCAGTTAGGTTTCCTGTATAGCAGACACCAAGCCAAAATTAGCTGTGCAAAAGATGTATTGGGGCAACATCTGTGAGGCATAAAGGGGAGGGGAACAAGAGTAGGTAGGGAGAGATTTGAAACCACAAAGCAGGTCAGACACTTGTGAAAGGAGAGAGGGGAGGAGAGAAGATTGGGTAGGAAGAGCCCCAGGCTGCCACTGTACAGCTCTGAGAAAGTCTTGGCCAGGTGATTGGGGCGTCCGGGGCAAAGACTACCCACTAGAGGAATCTGTAGGAAGCAGAAATGGCCTGGCTACAGTACCCCACTGCGTTTAGTCATTGGCTGGGAGACTTCTGGAGAGGAAAATGGCCTCAGTGGGAATGCTGCAGACCTGGAGGTGCAGTGGCTAGCTGGAAGTTGTCAGCCAGCTACAGTTCACACACTAATTGAAGGGAGAGCTGAGTGGCACACCTCCACAATCAAGTCTAAGTGGCAGGAGCAGGAAGAAAAGAAGCCAAGGCCAGGAGGCCACATGGAAAATAGAATGGGAGCCTACCAAGGGGCTTAGTGGATAAGCATGGGCATGTGCAAATTTACCTTTGTTTACATATCTATGGGTTTGGTGGGCTGGTTAATGTTACCATAGGCATGAATGAGTCCATGCAAGTATACAGGCTGCCATGGGAAATGAGCATTGACAAGGAAGGAGACAAAAAAATCTATGAAAAGCAGACATAAAAATTAAGAAGCTGTAGCTTTATGGGACCATTTAATACAGGAGGAAATCATCCTATAATCTTCAGTATGCCTAGAGGGCAATCACTCTATTATTGAAATCATCACAAAAAGGATAATTCATGTTGAATATCATCTGTTTTATGAAGTAAATACGTACTCCTTTAATACGTACACATGCACTTTAATAAGATTTTCAACGAAAGGAATTTTTAAATGTCACTTACTTAAATGGTAAGTTCCTTCATTCTACACAAAAACTTAATAATAATTTTAAAAGATTTATTTCCCTGCAAGATAGCTGGGTTATACTTTATATATATTATCTTTCAAATATTCATGCTGCCTGTTTCATGGCTTTTTCTATAACTTTATAGCAACCATTTTTTAAAATTACATTTTTGACAGAAAGTATACTACTTCCTTAGGCTTCCATAATTCAGCAAGCAGAGTGCCAAAAGAATCTTAACTTCAACGGCAACGAATACAATTCTTTTTGTATTATTTAATACAATTCAAGGTTCAAGGGAAATGTTTGTAGTTTACATACTAACAACTTTCAAATTATCTTTCATAATTTTGAAATAAAACTAAATTATAGTAAGAGTTTATAAATATTTTAAAGATATGTTTAGACGTAACAAAAGGAAAGTTTATAAATGATATTTTGTGGCTATATTAAAACTAAGAAAAGTAATTTGTATTAAGTAACATCATTTATCTGTAGGTACTCATAGGCACTGTTTTCTTTAATTTATTTTAAAAAAATTATTATTTTTTATTAAATTTATTTACTTATTTATTTTTGGCTGTGTTGGGTCTTCGTGGCTGCGCGCAGGCTTTCTCTAGTAGTGGCGAGCACGGGCTACTCTTTATTGTGATGCGCGGGCTTCTCATTGCAGTTGCTTCTCTTGTTGCGGAGTGTGGGCTCTAAATGCGCGGGCTCAGTAGTTGTGGCTCGTGGGCTCTAGAGCGCAGGCTTGGTAGTTGTGGTGCACGAGCTTAGTTGCTCCGTGGCATGTGGGATCTTCCTGGACCAGGGCTCGAACCCGTGACCCCTGCATTGGCAGGTGGATTTTTAACCACTGCGCCACCAGGGAAGTCCTGCCACTGTGTTTTATGGCATAAAGTTAGATATGAGGCTATTACTTGCAGTTAAATTTGGAGTAGAAGCATTAATCTCTCTGTTATCATCAGCACTACCATCATCTGATCCATTTTCCTCATCGTTATTACCATTATTACATATTTATATATGAGTAATAGTATTTATAGTACTACCACTATTATTCCTGTCTCAATACTTTCATGTTCCTCTCGGTGGCTACTCTAAATCTGAATGCAGTAAGAAAAGCACAGAATTTGGAGACAGATCTGGGGTGAGTTCTAAATTTGCCTAATATCAGCTGTATGACTTAAGTTCACTATGTCAGTTGCCTATTGTATGACACAGGGACAATAATACCAACTCCAAACAGTGGCTGTGAGAATTAAATATATGTAAATCACCTGTGTGGACTATAAATTTTTTTTTTTTTTTTTTTTTTGCAGTACGCGGGCCTCTCACGCTGCGGAGCACAGGCTCCGGACTAGCTCCTCTAGAGTTCATTTTCAATCTGTTTTGTTTTCTTCTTTCTGATTTGGGGTTTCTTTTACAGCTGGTGTGTCATGGAATGCAAGGTCAGTAGCAGAAAGCAGTGAGTTGTGAGCAGGTTCAGCTTGTGATCCAAGAAGGAAGTCAAAAAACAACCGAGGTCAATACTGTGAAGACAAGGAGCCGAGGAGGGGGTGTGGTAGAAGCTATAAGGGAGAGCTGGTGCTAGAGAATGATTCAGGAGCTAGAGAATGGCCTAAGGTAACTGGAGATAGGAATATGGGGAGCTATACCTAACGTAATCCAACTATTTTTGCCTGATACCTTTTTCATTTTTACCTGCCTCTCTTTTCTTGGGCTGGGCACATAAGTAATATAAGCAGAGTCTAACAAGACTACCAAGAACCTTCCACTGTTTTTCCTTCTGGCCTTTGAATGTTGTTCCCTGAGGTCCTATTTCTTGGACTTCTCTTTCCGTCTATACACTCGGCCTGAGTGATCTCATCCAGCCTGGTTTTTTTTTTTTTTTTTTTTTTTTTTTTGCGGTACGTGGGGCTCTCACCGCTGCAGCCTCTCCCGCTGCGGAGCACAGGCTCTGGACGCGCAGGCTCAGCGGCCATGGCTCACGGGCCCAGCCGCTCCGCGGCGTGTGGGATCCTCCCGGACCGGGGCACGAACCCGCGTCCCCTGCATCGGCAGGCGGATCCCCAACCACTGCGCTACCAGGGAAGCCCCCAGCCTCAGTTTTAAACTACTTAGTTCTCTTACAAGTGTTAGTCTGTCGACTGGCTTTTTTATCTATATGTCTAAATCGAGCTTATCTTTATTTCCTAAACTGTTCCCTCTTTCAGCTGCAGTATCACCCCCATCTAATTTCTCATATTAGAAAGCATGCTATTCTTAACTTCTTTCTCTTTGCCAACATCCAATGAGACACCAAGATTTTAAAAAATAATTAATAATTATTTATTATTATTATGGCTGCCTTTTTATCTAGCCCTTGAGTTAAGCACTCTACTAAGCCCTTTATGTATATTACCTCATCTAATCCTTGTGATGGCCTTTAAGAATAGCCTTATGGGGGGCTGTTATTATCTCTGTTTTAGAGATGAAGAGCCGGAGGCTTGGCATATTTGAATTGTTCTCTCATGCTTTAAATAGCTCACTCTAGTTACACAGAATTGAATCCAGGTATTTTAACTCCAGATCCTGCTCTCTCCGTCGCTGGATCCTGCTTCTACTTTGCTCCACTGTGTTTCTCTCAGAAAAGTCTTATAAATCCAGCCCCTTCTCCAGCTACAATTACACCAGTTTACATACCTGGGCTCCAAAGCTGATGGATTTTGCATTGGAATCCTGGGGTCCCTGCCTACTGTGTGACTTTGGACAGGTGACCCTCTCTGCCTTTCATTCCTCATTAATTAATAGGTATGTACTACCTATATCACAAGTTGATTATTGGTTTTAAAATTAAAAAGTACAAAGGAAAAAAGAATAAAAGCTTAGGTAACCCATGTAAAGCTCTATACGCTTAATACACATAGGTCACTTAGGTAACCTATGGAAAGCTTAATCCACTTGTTATTGTTATTATTATTCTCCAATATAAGCCCTCAAATGTTTTCACTTTGTCTCAAAAGATTTCCAGTTGCTCTCCCCGACATAAGACCTGCTAAATTCATTCTCTCCTTTATTGTCAGAATTATTTTTTAAAAAGCTAAGTCTGATCATGTAATTTCCCTGCTTAAGAGCCTCTGATACTCCTCTTCTACATGAGATTGCCTTTTTTGCCATACTAAAGCAGTGACTTGAAATCAGATTTAAAAATAGACAGAAATAACCACCAATAATTTTGAAAATAAAGGCAAAAGCGAGCACATAGCTCCTGTTTTAAGAACAAGGTAATTATGTAGCTCATGATAATTACTTGTGGGCATTGGTAAATACGTTGCAGCTTGATAATTGTACTCCACTGCAGGTTCAGATTAGAATGTTCCTTAAATTTACCACAGAAGGTGCTATTTAAAGTCAGGCTAAAACCTGGAATGAGAGGAACTCTTTGGAATTATAGCAGCATTTCCAAATCTTTGCAATTTCCATCTGTTTCTTTTATGTGCCACTAATAATCAATTCAGTTAAATAATTAAAAATCAACAGATTCTATTACTTCCCTGAATTTCTGGCAAACAATTGAGTCAAAGTAATGAGGAAAGATAGTTGATTTGAAACCTGGAGCAGCGTTTATCAAAATATCAGTTAGGACTCATTAGTGGCACATGAAATCAATTTAGTGTCACCTGCCCCCCCCCCAGCAATTTTGTAAAAAATGGAATAGAATACAATTAAAAAAATACTACAGGGGCTTCCCTGGTGGCGCAGCGGTTGAGAGTCTGCCTGCCGATGCAGGGGACACAGGTTCGTGCCCCGGTCCGGGAAGATCCCACATGCCGTGGAGTGGCTCTGCCTGCTGAGCCTGCGCGTCTAGAGCCTGTGCTCCGCAATGGGAGAGGCCACAACAGTGAGAGGCCCGCGTACCGCAAAAAAAAAAAAAAAAAAATACTACAGTATGCTGCATCATGGAAGGGTATATTGTTCTGTGAAATCTCTGTTTCAGTTGTATGTATGTATGTTTACTGGCTTGTAATATAAAATATATTTCCCACTATGGTATATATTTCCTACTGGTTTGGGTCAAAAAAGTTTTAAAGCCACCACCTTACAGGACACAGTAATATCGTTCAAGGAGTGGAATCAATTCCAAGTAGCCACTTAATAAAGTTGGTTTAATAACATGATAACATTGAAATCATATCCCACTTGGGACAAAAAAAAAAAAAATTACATAATTATAATCCCAAGAGCATCATCAACACCTGATTCATTCACCAGACTTGGCTTCAAATAATTTTAAGTAGTTCAAAAAATCAAACCCATCTCTAAGTGGTGAACATTCATTACCACAGAAACTATGCAAAAGTATTTTCCATAACTTCTGAAGTCAATACCAAAAAAGCAATTTGAGAAATATTTTCAGCAAAAGCAAAATCACTAAAATCAGACCCAGATCACTGTTTTCCAGCTGCTCCTGATGTTTTTTTGCATATTTATCACATTTAATTATAATTCTTGTATAATTTTTCCGAACAAGACTGAACCCCTATCATACAGAAACTTTATTTTATTATTGCTGTGTTCTTAGTGCCTTTATATATATTGTCCAGCACACAAGAGACATTTCAAAACGTTTGTCAAGAAAACGGTACTCATTTAGATAAATATATGTTCTCAGACTTAATGACTGACTCAAGGTCAGAGCATATGCTAAGCCTATTCATGCTTCTTGCCCACTTTAAAGAATATACTTCTCAAAGTCTCTCAGCTCTACAAAACAGCGCTTGATTGGAGCTCACATCTCATAACTTTTATTTTTTTATTTCTTATTTTTATTTATTTTTATTCTTTGCTGTACGCGGGCCTCTCACTGTTGTGGCTTCTCCTGTTGCGGAGCACAGGCTCCGGACACGCAGGCTCAGTGGCCATGGCTCACGAGCCCAGCCGCTCCACGGCATGTGGGGTCTTCCCGGACCGGGGCACAAACCCCTGTCCCCTGCATCGGCAGGTGGACTCTCAACCACTGCGCCACCAGGGAAGCCCACAACTCATAACTTTCGATCAAAGGAATAAAATTTAGGAATTCCCTGGCCATCCAGTGGTTAGTACTCTGCACTCTCACTACCAAGGGACTGGGTTCAACAGTCCCTGGTGGGGGAGCTAAGGTCCCACAAGGAACAAAATTTAAAACCAAAATAAGACATTATTTTGGGACTTCCCTGGTGGCGCAGTGGTTGAGAATCCACCTCCCAATGCAGGGGACACGGGTTCAATCCCCGGTCTGGTAAGATCCCACATGCCGCAGAGCAACTAAGCCCGTGAGCCACAACTACTGAGCCCGCGTGCCACGACTACTGAAGTCCTCGAGCCTAGAGCCTGTGCTCCTCAACGAGAGAAGCCACCACAATGAGAAGTGTGCACACAGCAACAAAGACCCAACACAGCCAAAAATAAAATAAAATTTAAAAAAAGATATTATTTTGATATCAAATTATCATGGATGCAAGCAGGGAAACAAGCAATGTTTGTGATGGGGAAAACTGAGGAAGGTAGTTTGGAAATACACATCAAAAATCTTCATATATACTTTTTCTTGTGAAGACATTTTGCTTCTAGTTCTTTATGGAAGAATTACAAATACGCAAATATGGACACAAGGGTATTAATCTCAGTGTGGTGTACAATAAAGATGTCTAATACTAGGCAATTAGTTATGTAAATTATGGTAATTATCACAATACAATAATATGCAGCCATGAAAAATAATGATGTTCAGTTATTTGGCATAGAAAGAGGCTCTGAAAATATGCTGTAAAAAGCAAGTAATAAAGCTGTGCACTGTAGAATATCATTTACATTTTTTTATGAGATGAAACTCATGTGACATAATTAACCATTTTACACTGAACTATTCAGTGTCTACTTAGTCTACTTTCACAATATTGGGCAACTGCCACCTCTGTCCAATTCCAAAACATTTTCATCACCCCAAAACGAAACCTGTATCCATTAGGCAGGTGCTTCCCATTCCCCCCCTCCCCCAATCCCTGGTAACTACCAGCCTATGTTCTGTCTCTATGGATTTACTTATTTGCGAATATTTCATGTAAATGGAATCATGTAACACGTGACCTTTTGTGTCTGATTTCTTTCATTTAGCATAATGTTTTGGAGATTTATCCACCTTGTATCAGTACTTGATTTTTTTTTTTATATAGCTGAACAATACTCCATTGTATGCGTATACTATAGTTTATTCATTGGTAGATGGACCTTTCAGGTGGTTTCTACCCTTTGGCTATTGACAATAGTGCTCGTATGAACATGGGTGCAGTGCAGAATCATTTTAATGATAACAAGTATCTGTTGGCAGAGAATAAGTGCAGGAATATCAGCAGTCATTATTTTGTGATGGAGAGGTGACAGATGAGTCTTTTTACGTTATGAAGAGCGTTGGGCTTTAGAATTAAGCAACCTGCCTCTATTTCTTCACTTGTAAAGTGAAGAAAATAAAAACTACCTAATTGAATTATTGTGAAGAGTAAATGAAACATTTGTAATGTACTTAGAAGTACATGGGGGCACAAGGTAGGTACTGAATACATAGTATGTTTTTTAAAAATCTTTTTTGGTTTTACTTTTTGGTGACATTTACTGAAAGTATTTTCCCCCAACGGAATAACCTGTTAAACAGGCTTTTTTTTTTTTTTTTTTTTTGAGGGTGTATTTGCATGCTACACACTTAAGATGCATGTTTCTCTTTACTCATAGTCATTTGGGCTGGTGCCAGTCAAAGGCTGCCCAATTGTTTGATCTGATAACATCACTGTGACTTAGCTCTACAGTGTAACTCTCCCTCAACGTTTCAATTAAAATAATGTTCCAAGTAGCGTTAACGCCAACCCTCTGTCACAGTTCCTGTTCCATTTTAGTCTTTGTTTCGGCACCCCTTTATATGCTGCATATACAAGCATCAAGGTTTTACATTTTAGGAAACGTACAAAAGAAACGGAGGGACGGGTCAAGGGCACAGGCTTTCTTGTAGACACAGGAAAATACTTTGCGATCAGGTTTTTTCAAATATATAAAATTGCCTCCAGAATTCTTGCCTTTTTGTACTCCCTAGAAAACCTCAAATTTTATTTTTCATGGCAAACTCAAACTTCTCTGCCAGACGAGCACATCTTGAGCAGAGAAGAAGGGTCACCGTCCGGAGCGGGCAGGGGCCTCCCCGGGTTTGGGGAGGCTGAATTCGCGTCTGCAGCCCCGGAGCCGCCCCAGCGCGGGAGTTTCGAGGGGAGCTTGGGGACAGCTGCGGTGTCACGTGGGGAGGCCGCGCGGGGACCGACGCCTGGGGCCCGAGTGCCCCCGGGAAAGCCGGTGCCAAAGGGCCGCATCTCCAGAGCCCAAACCTGGGCTTTCGCTAGGGCCTTGCAGGGAGGGGAGCTCGCCTGCCCGCCCGCGCCGGCACAGGTGTCCGGGGGGCGGCGTAGAGGTCCCCGCGGGCGGGGCCGGCGCGCCGGTGCGCGGGGCCCGGGGGCCCGAGGGGGAGGTTCCCGCGAGGTGGTTCTGAGCTCCTCCTCGGCGCTCAGGTTTCCTCTTCCCGCCCGCCGGCTGCTGGCTGCGGCGCCGCCTCCCTCCCCCTCCCCCCCACCCACTCCGCGGCCTCGGCCCGCCTCGCCCCCGCCCGGGCCTCCTCGCGCTCTCTCTCTCCCTTCCCCTCGAGCCTCCGAGGAGCCCGCAGCCGCGGGCGCCCGGGAAGATGGCGACGGCGGCAGCGGGAGCCGGCGGCGAGGGGGGCGCGGGCCTGGGCGGCGCGGCGGGGCCCGAGCCGGAGTCGGGGCCGCGCGGGCCGGACCCCTCCGCCGAGGCGCGCAACGACGCCCGGGGCCCGGCGCCCGCCGCGCTGCACCCGGAGGAGGTCGCCGCGCGGCTGCAGCGGATGCGCCGGGAGCTGAGCAACCGCAGAAAAATCCTGGTGAAAAACCTGCCCCAGGACAGCAACTGCCAGGTGTGGGGACGGGCTGCGAGGCGACGCGTCCCGGGGGCTACGGGGCAGGAGCTTTAGAGAGAAGCTGCCCACGCCCTCCCGCCCCCATCCCCCGGTGTCCAGGCTGGTGCCCGGAGCCTGGGAGCGGTCCGGGGGAGGAGGGGGTCGTGCAGAGTTACGAGAACGGTCCTTGGCTTTTAAAGAGCCCCCGGGGTTTGTGAGTCCGCGGTCATCCCGCGAAGGAGGCACATTAGGAAACTGAGGCTCGGAGAGGCTAATGAGCTTGTCCAAGGTCACGGGAATCTGGAGCGTTGTCTCTAAGTTCGGCTGGTTCCTTCCTTCCCCTCATGGCCCAGGGTGGTGTACTGGGGGAAGGGGTCGGGGAAGTAAGTGAAGGAGAGCGGAGGTGAGCTGCGGAGCACAGCTTGGGGGTGGGGGACAAGTCTTCGGGAGCACCCTGAGACTGGCGCAGGGTCTCAACGGGGTCCTCGCGACTTGGATGTGCCTTGGGGGGCGGGGTCACGGGAAAGCTGGGAGTGAGTTTTGCTGTTGCAGGAGCACTTGACCAAGTTTGTATGAAACAACTCTGTCCCCTCAGTTTGCTAAGACCCTGGAATAGAGAGGTTATCGCTGCGGTTTGGGGAGCCTTGCAGCCGTCTTCTCCCTGCCGAGTACTGGAGGATTTGTTCCTTAGCGACTCCGAGGAGGCTTAAAGATAGGCTACTCTGTGTCTTTGATCCAGATTAATTGTTGCTTTAAGCTCTGCATCTATTTGACTTTTTTTTTTTATCCTCGATTACCAAAGTTACGTGCTCATTATAGGAAAGCTAGAAAACACAGAGAAGCGCAAAGGGAGGAATAGAAATCACCTGTATTTTTGATACTTAAAGATAACCATTGTTAACGTGGAGTATTATCTTTCTTTTCCTGTGCGTATGTATTTTTTTTTTACCAAAAAAATCGAATTTCTTTGACTATTAAGGGTTTCTTGTCTAGATGTTCACGTATCTTTCACATTTAATTGGAATTTCTATATTTTGTGGGGATGGGGAGGGTGGTCTGTCCTGGTGGTTGCAGATTTGGGGCACTTCGTGTAGTTCCTCCTGTAGTGGGATGCATGGAATTGCAGGGGAGCTGCCTGTTGATAACTGCAGCGGTTCTTCCATTAGATCCGTTAAATATTGAGACCAATGCCTCATTACTATGTAACTAGACCTTACATAGCCACTCACAATAAATGTGAGCATGTAACCTTATAACCCATATACATGAAGGACCATTTTGTTTCAAAAACAATGTAAAAAAGTCTCTGTTAGTGTTTGTACATCTCATCCCTCTTTCAGCTCTTTCCATGGTTGTCCACTTCCCCTCAGGCAGGTGATGTTCTGTAATGCTATAAGGACACCTGCAATGGACTGATTTCATAGAAGCAACTTTCCCGTGCCCACGCAAGTATAGGACAGCAAGTGAGCACAGAAAGAGGGAGGCTTGGAAAAGGCAGATGGAATTAAAAAAAAAATTGAAGAAATAGCAGCTATGTGTGTAGATCATCTAGAAGAGAGGTGGAGAAGTGTCTTAATTTCCTTTGTAGAATGTCAACTATTTTTGTTATCACATTTCTTTGCATTAATTTTCAAAATATTTGGACCAAAAATTTTAGATAGTTCTGTCTATTCTTCCTTTGGTGTTGGTATCTTTCTCATTCCCTTCTCAAGAGACTTGAAAAAATATATTAAAGAGTCTAATAAAAGGAACAGTTAATTACCTGTTGTTAGTGATGGAGAGAGGTTTTATGAGAATTACACTGATTTGTATTTTTGAGATATTCTTTCTCTGTTATGAATTTATGTTTCACCTAAATTTTAGGATTTTTCTGTAAGGTAGCAAGCATAGACTATCAAATAAAGTTGGTTTAAGATCTGTATGTCTAGTTGGGTCTTTTACTGCCAAGTAAAGTATCTTAAATTTTTATGCCATGCTTTTTGAGAGCTGAAGAGTTTCATCTATAAGCAAAAAATAAATAACTAAAAGTTGTTAGGACCTAGAGACTAGTTTCCAGACTTGTCCTAGCCTTTGTTTTTTTCTATGATGATTTCCATAACAAAATATTATTTTAAATATTTCTGATAATGTAGTTTTAAAATTTAAACAGATCAGTGTTTGATTACAGATAACATTTGTTTGAGTAGTGTTTTTCTTTTCTCTATTGTCTTCAGTGCTTGTACCTTTCCTAAGTTTTCTGATCACAATCATATTATAAATATCAATGGTCTGTGTTACACGAATAAGTAGAATAGACCGAAGTGTGCTAATTTCTAAAAGCAATTAAAAGACACTTGTTTCTTCAGATTATTTAAACTGAGTTGCTATTTTTATTAGTCCAATAAAATTAATATTTACTTGATCTACTTCTCAAGTTGTAATATTTTCTTGAATATATTCTGCTAGGATTTTTTGTTTGTTTTATCTTTTATTTACCTTCACAATTATAATTCTGTTTTTACCTAGTGGCTGCATTTTACTGTCAACTTACTAGTGAAGAATTAAGTTTAATCTTATTTTGTATCTTTTAGCCAGTATCAGCTGGATAAACTCCTGTTTCCTCCTTATGAAATGACTAACATGGTAAAAAAAAAAATAAAAGTTACTACTTTTTGTTCAGTTTCTAAGTAATCAGATATTTTAAATACCCAAATTCTTGTTCTTTTCTAGAAGAGTCTGTGTTCATTTATTCTGGAATATCACATTAAAGATCAAAGTCATTCCTAACTCTGGTTCTCAAACTGTATAGTTATGTTTCTAGAAAAGCTATGTTGATGATTGATTAGTAGGAACCCAATAATTTTTTCTTAACATTTTTAAAACATGGGTGTTTTCTTTATTAAACATAGTTTTCATAAGTCTTACTCATATTTTGTTTAATTTTTGGTATAACAGCATATACCAAATAGCATCCCACAACTTTACATTTCCTATGATTAGAAGGCACACTAAAGGTATTATTTTTTTTTAACATCTTTATTGGAGTATAATTGCTTTACAATGGTGTGTTAGTTTCTGCTTTATAACAAAGTGAATCAGCCATATGCATACATATATCCCCATATCCCCTCCCTCTTGCGTCTCCCTCCCACCCTCCCTATCCCACCCCTCCAGGCGGTCACAAAGCACCGAGCTGATCTCCCTGTGCTATGCGGCTGCTTCCCACTAGCTATCTATTTTACATTTGGTGGTGTATATATGTCCGTGCCACTCTCTCATGAAGGTATTATTTTTAAGTGAGAGCTTTTAAAGGTACAAATGTCAAATACCTTACAGTAGTAGAAATACTAACTCTAAAAAAATGAACGCCTTTATACTAATAAGTGCTCAAAAGAATAGTTACTATGGCATCTGTCAGGCGCTGTCTGGTGATCATCCTATGCTTTCCGGAATCCTCCCAGCCCTCTGTGTTCTCGTAGCTTCAACTCTGGTTCATATCCTTTTCATCTCTTGCAGAGTTACAACCTTTCTGCTTGTCACTTACCCTCATTATTGTGCTGTCTCTTATTTTTTAGCCCATCCTTCTTACTGTTTCCCTGAGAGAGCTTCCCAAGGCACAAATCTGATATCACTCCCCTATTCAAAACAAGAGAAAACAACAACAACAAAAATCTTTGGCTCCACATTCTCAGCAGTGCTTCTCAAACTTTCCCTCAAATTCTCCCTCATTTGTCTCTTCTCCTCAAATTGTAAGGAATAGTGAACCTGAATTAGCCTATGGCAAGAGTGAAATTGCTTTGAAGCTTCATGTTCTGTCTGAAAAATTCACATTAATTTTATGCTCTAGGAAAATTGGATTTAATATAAAAACAGTGACAAACTCATTTAACTTCCCTCCAAATTTTTTACATAAACTTGACACTTATGGAAGATGCACCACAATTATCCTATGATTTTTCCATACTCCTGTATTACCATGGAGTACTCAGACCTCACCTGAGAAGCATGACATACTAGGATAGAATTCTAAGACTCTAGGCTTTTTTTTTTTTTTTTTGGTGGTACGCGGGCCTCTTCCTGTTGTGGCCTCTCCCGTTGCGGAGCACAGGTTCCGGACGTGCAGGCTCAGCGGCCATGGCTCACGGGCCCAGCTGCTCCGCGGCATGTGGGATCTTCCCGGACCGGGGCATGAACCCGTGTCCCCTGCATCGGCAGGAGGACTCTCAGCCACTGCGCCACCAGAGAAGCCCTAGACTCTAGGCTTTTTGTGACTTGGCCCCTGCCTACATTTCTAGTCTCATTTTTTATTGGTTCTACATTGGATTCTACTCTAATGTTTTAAAGCTACCTCCATCCTTGAGTACTTCATGCCACTGTGATTTGGTGTTTGTCTTTGTTAGTGTTTTGGAATGTTATTATAGTGATTAATTTATCATGAATAATATTTATAATAATTAGAATTATTTATAGTGAATAATAACAGTGCTGTGAACACTGGTTCTTATTCATTGTAGCTATCGTGTATATGTGTGTGTCTATATGTGTGAATAGTCTTTTGCAACTCTGACTTTAGAATTTTGATTAGTTAAGGTAATGCCCTAATATGTGGTTTTTAATTGTATTTCTATAAATTGTTTATATTTTATGGTTAACCTGATTCTGTTTCAGTAGCATTGCTACTGGGGTTTCAAATTGGAGAAATAATGACATTTATTTACTATATTGTTTGAGTTCACTCAGTTGTTTTTTTACATATCGTATGCATGTACCTGTATTTTGTTTTTGTTGTATTTATTTCAAAATCTGAAAGAGATTTTATTGTGTAATTAGAAGAAAATGTGAAGTGCTTAGGGCTAAATAGAAGAAACATTCTATTGTCTCACTTTGGGTGTTATTAACTTTCATTTCAAAGTACTCTATTAGGGTAGTTAGTTGAGAAGCTTGATGGTTAATTCATAGAGGCCCATTTGAAAGCACAGCACTTTTTAGAATAACAAACCACCAAATGTAGGAAACTCTGGTTGATTTTCCTTTTAAAATCTATTTATTCCCATTTTTCTTTTGTTATTAAAAAACCAATAGAATTTTCTCACATGCTTTGTGTTCTTTAACTGTGGGATTTAAAAATATACATGATTTGTTTTCTCTAACAGTATATTCAGTAATTATTGCCTCTTTTTAAACTGACAGTACTGGGATGTTTTTGCATTATGAAATCATTCTTTTTCTTATTGAGAATGTCATTTTGCTTACTTCCAAAAGTTACTTTTCTTAGTGTAGTAGTTTGTACTACTTAAAAGTTATCTATTATGTTTTCTTTTTTAGTGTAGTTAATCAGAATTAACTTACGGGTTCTGTGTCTCTTCTGTGTATTTTATTATCCTATTCCCAGTGTAACAAGAACACTGAAAGCTGCTAAAGGAATATATTTCTACATTTCTGGGCCACCACTGGCTCAGTGAATTTCTAGTCTTGGCAGAAATTCTTTAAAAAGTGTTTCAGCAATGCTTGTTCTTGCTCTGAAAACACATTTGAGAAGAGGAGCGTTTTGTGGTTTGCATCACAATGCTGAGTGTTAAACAGTCCAAAGACGTCTCCCTACCTTATAGCCAGTGACCCTTAGGGTCTCCAGGGCTCATCTCTCATCTGTGGGCAAAAAGCTTTATGCTTAGCTCTGCTTAGCCCAGCAGAAACAGGCTGATGAAAGGATGTTAAGACATAAAGAAAGAAAACAAAATCATCTATAAATTTAAATATCTATAATTGCTTATTAGAAACCCTGGCTCTGTTTTTACTTTGTTTGCCTAAGAGGCAGTCGCCTCAGTCGGAGGTGATAGTGTGCACTGAGGGGTACTGAGTGAGAAGTGGGGGCATCAGACCGCCTAGAACACTTGTCTGTATTAGCTGTTTTGGCTCATGATTTTCTGCAGAGGATTGTCTTTGGTTGCTATACTGAATGTCTTCCATTTTTTTCCTCCAGACCTTTCTCCACCCTTCTTACCTGCTTTGTGTCCTCGGAGGCCGACTGTACTGTGAAAAGCACTAACGGGGCTCTCTTATTCTCTGATTTCTGATTGCATTTGGCCAGAGCCACTGGGGGGAGATCAAAGGGCAGAGGAGAGAGAGATTGGGGCATTTATTCACCCAGCTCCATCTCTGTGAGGTTACTGTGGCTTGGCTGTTTCCTCTTTCAAAGGTCACAGTTTCTTTCCAATGGAACCCTCCATGCAACTAAGCTCTCTGGGTTGTTGTAATCATTCCCCTTGCCTTTATTAGGCCTAGGGGTTGTAGGGGACTGACTGTTGCTAACCATGGGCTTTCTGTAAACTTTTGTAGATAGTCTCTTTAAAAAATTCTCTCCAGTTACTTAGTCTTTGAGTGTACCATCTGTTTCTTGCTGAGACCCTGACGCTGTTGCCTACTCAGTCTCCGTTCTTCCTCTTGTCTTTCCTAGTAGCACCCAGATTTTCCTTTGAGGACCTGCCCTCCATTATTTAGGGACTGCATGGTTTGAGTGGATTTGCTTTCTGTCCCTATCTGTAGAAGTGACATAAACCAACAAACAGAATTCTTCTCTTTTGCCATTGGAATTGGTTAAAGGATGGGCAATAACCTGGGTGTAAGCCAGTCAGCACATGGTAGTCCCTTGGCCACAATGATTATTTCAGCCTAGTATAATAAAGAAGCTTAGGACTTTGGTTGTTAAGGTAATTCTTTCTTCCCACGGGATATGAATGCAGAGACACATTGCTCAGATTGTAGCTGACATTCTGAGGACAGAGCAGACATCTAAAGCAGGATTGACCTGGAAAGAAAGGAAGAAAGGAAGAAAGGGAGGGAGGGAGGGAGGGAGGGAGGTAAAATAGAGGCTGAGCTAGAGCCCTGATCAAACTATATATGAAGCCTGACCTACCTTTGCATTTCTTAGTTATGCAAGACCCTAACTTCCCTTTATTTTTCATTTATTTCAAGTTGGGTCTTATGTTATTACCAACCAGTACTATCCTAAATAATACAGAATTTTAATTAAAAAATCATGAAATTTTGTTATTGAAAAGGATGGTAGAAGACATTTTATCCAACCCTTTTGCTTAAGACATGAACACAATTTACAGAGTCCTGAACACATGGTTTCTAGCACATTTTTAACACCTTTAGTTTCAAAGAAATCACTGTTTTGTAAGGTATCCTACTCCATCTTCAGACAGCTTTTGTTATAAATGTCTTATTTATATTAAATATGTAAAATTTATTTCCCTGAAATTTTGATTTCTTGATCCAATTTCTCCCCTCTAGTAGCACAGAGAAATTATGGTATTCTCTTTTTTAACTTATAACTTCACCTCCTTCAAACCACTGCATTTAGGACATGAGTCTGAGTTTCCTCACCATCTTGTTTATTTTTCTCTGAACGCACACCACTATCATTTTGTCATTGCATCTCTTAAAATGTGGCGCCCGAAATCGAGTATGGTAGTCTAGTTGAGATCTCCTTGTAATCCCTCAGCCAGAGCAAATTCTCTTTTCTCTGGATTTCTATAATAACAATAATAACCTTTGTTTATTAGATGCCTGCTGTTGCCAGGCACCGAGCTTCATTTACATTATATTTAATCCTTTTTTCAAGGCTGTGAGATCAGATTTTTTTATTCTCATTTTACTGATAGGGAAACACAGATGCAAAATTAATGTCAAGCAATTTGCCCAAAGTCATTCAGCTTAGTAGTAGTAGAGTGGAGAAAAGCTAATGTCTTTTTTATTCCGAAGTTTATATTCTTATCCCACACTGTATTATGATTGTAATTCCCCTGCATACACTCTATATTGTGTTTCAAAGGACAGGGATTATGTAATATTTACCTTTGTGTCACCAGTGTTTAACCTAGAACCTGACACACTGTTCCCAGGGAAGTTTAAAACAGAAGGAGATGACCCACCTATTTGTTCTAAAATGCTGTACTTCTGTTAATGTGTGTGACACATGGCAGGCTTTCAGGATTAGTTTGTAAGATGAACAAATTTTGCATTGTAAGACTGTGTTAGCTTTTTAGGCCGTGAACTCCGTTCCCATATAATTATTCTATCAGTCAACTGTTTATTGCATGTGAGTAAGTTGAAAGCTATAAACCCTCTCTCCAGAAAAGTTCTAATGTTCATAGGCACACAGAAATTTGCATGTAATTTCAAGGGGTTGTGGATCTCTTGTAATTTACCCCTGATCTCGCTCTGGGAGATTTTAGACCTAAACTGAGAAGCACCTTTCCACGCCAGTGTAATTTTGATTATGTGTTTGGGACTTCACCTGAGTATGGACCATTTAAACAGGTCCAAAGCTGCTTCTTGAGAAGAGTTTTCAGCAGAAACTTCTGTGGACCACATTTATGCACATGTGGGATGATCCTGTCTCTGGGCAAGAAAATAAATCCGACTTCTTAATTTTCTTTCTAAGAAAGTCACCTGTGTCACTTTACGTTTGATGTAGAAGCTCATTGTTCTCTGGTCACCCAGTATTACTAACACTTTACCTATTGTGCCTGACACAGGGTGGATGTACAGAATTCTTTTTCTTAGAGTCCAAGATATTACAGTGTAATGTTTCTCACTTAACGTGTGTTGTTACAAAGGTTGATATAAAGAATGTCACTTTAAAACATATCAAGACTATTCACAATGAGTATTTGTTGATACAAAGGTTAATATAGGGTTTCCCTGGTGGCGCAGTGGTTGAGAGTCCGCCTGCCGATGCAGGGGACACGGGTTCGTGCCCCTGTCCGGGAAGATCCCACATGCTGCGGGAGTGGCTGGGCCCGTGAGCCATGGCTGCTGGGCCTGCGCGTCCAGAGCCTGTGCTCCGCAACGGGAGAGGCCACAACAGTGAGAGGTCTGCGTACCGCAAAAAAAAAAACAAGGTTAATGTAAAGAAAATGTCTCTTTAAAACATATCAAGACTATTCACAATAAGTATTTATTGCTATGAAAAGTGTCCCTTTTTTGTTCGATTTCTGAGTCTCTAACTTATTGTGAGTCTCTCAACTTGTTTTCTAGGCATTTGACACTTAATTTTGTGCTTATTTACTCTCATTATCTTTAGATTTCCTTCGTCCTTATGCTTGTACATTTTCTTTGTGAATTTGAAGGTTTCTGTTAAACTTTTGTTACCACCTGAATGCCAAGATAGCATTAGAATTCACTGTATTTGTTTGAGCCTGTATTTGCACGCGTATTCTTTGCCTCTTTTCCTGCCATCCCCTTTCACCCAGCTCCAGCCCGCCCCACCCTATCCGCTTTGCCCCAGCTAATCAGTTTTTATATCTTTCCTTAACCCACTACAGTGATTATCTGCTTCTAGTTCCCAGCTTGCCTTTATTTCCTGAACTTTGGATCTTCTGTTACCCTCAAGTTCAGCTGCTGGCTTTTGACTTCAGATCAGTCTCCTTCTCTCTGAGTTTATACCTTGTTCGTTTTTCGCATCCTGATCTAGAGTGGAAGTAATGGCAATAAACAAGAACATGTGAATCTGGGAAATTTTAAATTTTGAAATAATCACAAACTTACAGAAAGGTCGTAAGTACTGTACAAAGAACTATTTTTCCCTAAACTGTTTGAGAGTGAGCATTGACCTACTCTCTATCAACCTGAGTACTTTACTGTGTATTTTCTACAAATATGGACTTTCTCCAGCATAAACACATCACTACCATCAAACTCAAAATACTACCGTCAAATCTACAGATCGCATTTAAGTTTTGCCAGTTTTCCCATTAATATCTTTTATAGTGAAAGGATCCAGTTCAGAATCATATATTGCACTTAGTTGTTGTGTCTTTTTAGTCTTCAGTCTGGAATAACTTGTCTTTTCCAGCCTTGACCCTTTTGAAGATTACAGGCCAGTTACTTTATAGAGTGTCCTTCAATTTGGACATTCTATATAATTAGATTAGTTCTGCATAATTAGACTCAAGTTACATAACCTTGGCAGGAATATCACAGGGTGATGCACGTTTTAGATTTGTCCCATTGCTGATAAAGTTAACTTTGATCCCTCTGATTGACTTTTATTAAAGTGGTATCTGCCAGGCTTCTATAAGCAAAGTTTTTCCCTTTGGTATTAATAAGGATTTTTGAGAGGAGATACTTTAGTTAAGACTGTATAAATATTCTACAGGCATACCTCATTTTAGTGTGCTTTTCTTTATTTGCTTGTCACAGATATTGCATTTTTTACAAATTGAAAGTTTGTGGCAACCCTGCATCAAACAATTCTGTCGGCACCATTTTTCCAACAGCATTTGCTCACTTCGTGTCTCTGTGTCACATTTTGGTAATTCTCACAATATTTCCAACTTGTTCATTATTATTATATTTGTTATGGTGATCTGTGATCAGTGATCTTTGTTACTATTGCAAAAAGAGTATGATGTGCTGACAGCTCAGATGACGGATAGCAAGTTTTTAGCAATAAAGTTTTTTTAAATTAAGGTATGTACTTGTTTTAGACATAATGCTACTGCACATTTAATATACTAGAGTATAGTATAAGCATAACTTTCATATGCACTGGGAAACCAAAAAATTTGTGTGACCCACTTTATTTTGATATTCACTTTATTGCAGTGGCCTGGAACCAAACCCACAATGTCTCTGAGGTATGCCTGTATTCCCTTTCTAGTGTTCAATTTATGGATTTATTATTTTATATCAAAAATAAACTCTTGGTTTCCTATGTTGTTCAACGGTTTATACTCCATTACTATCATTACTTACCTTGATGCTTTAATTGTTTTACGTTTGGACAGTGGGAGCTTCTTTAGGCTGGCTCCTATGTCCTCTTTTTAAATAAACTTTTTGTTTTGGAATAATTTTAGATTTACAAAAGAAGTTACAAAGAGAGTCCATAGAGTTCCTATATATTCTTTACCCAGTTTCCCCTAATGTTAAATCTTGTAACCAAGGTACACTAGTCAAGACTAAGAGATTACATTGGTACATTATTATTAACTGAACTGTAGACTTTGGATTTGATTTGTTTTTTTCACTTATGTCCTTTTCCTGTTTCAGGATCCAGTCCAGGGTACCACATTGCATTTAGTTACCACATCTCATCTCCTTAATTTCCATTCTGCATTAGTTTCTCAGTCTTTTCTTGTTTTTCATGATCTTGATAGTTTGGTCAGAAACTTTTTAGAACACCCCTCGGGTTTGTATGATGTTTTTCTCATGGGAGATTAGGGTTATGGAATTTTGGGAAGAATTCCACAGAGGCAAAGTCCACTTCTGATCATGTCATTTCATGGGGTACATGACATCATGACATCCATATGACTTTCACTGGTGTTGTTAACCTTGATCATTTCCTTAAGATGATGTCTGCCACATCACTCCTCTGTAAAGATACTATTTTTCCCATTCACTGTTCTTTAGAAACAAGTCACTAATTCTAGCACACACTTAAGGGAAAGGTCCTTTGTTTTTAAATTAAAGTATAGTTGATTTACAATGTTATGTTAGTCTCAAGGGTACAACATAGTGATTCAATATTTTTATAGATTATACTCCATTTAAAGCTATTATAAAATATTGGCTATATTCCCTGTGTCATATATTGTATCCTTATATATTTTTTCCATAGTACTTTGTACCTCTTCATCCTCTACCCCCATTGTGCCCTTTCCCGTGTCCCTCTCCCCACTGGTATCTCTAGTTTGTTCTCTATATCAGTGAGTCTGTTTCTGTTACATTCATATTTTGTTGTACTTTTCAGAGTCCACATGTAAGTGATAACATGCAGTATCTGTCTTTCTCTGACTTATTTCACTCAGCGTAATACCCTTCAGGTCCAACCATGTTGTTGCAAGTGGCAAAATTTCATTATTTTTTATGGCTAATATTCCATTGTATATATATACACACACCACATCTTTTTTATCCATTCATCTTTTGATGGACACTTAGGTTGCTTCTGTATTTTGTCTACTGGTCCTATGTACTTTTGACATGTCCCCGTCATTCACTGAGCACTTCGCTTTGCTTTTGACACAATACGCTGTTGCAGCTTATGTTTTATTTTCTGTGCTTTAGCTCTTGAATCATCCATTTCATGAGAGACTGAATGCTTGTTTTCCCCCAAATTCGTATGTTGAAGCCCTAACCCCCAGTGTGGCCGGGGTCTCTATGGAAGTAATTAAATTTAAAGGAAGTCATGAGGGTGGGGCCCTGATCTGATAGGATTATTGCCATTGAAGAAAAGACACCAGAGAGCTCTCTTTCTGCTGTGTGCCTCACCCCCAGCCCAACCCCGATGTGTGCAAGCACCAAGGAAAGGCCATGTGAGGGCATAGGGTGAAGGTGGCCATCTACAAGCCAGGAAGAGAGATCTCAGCAGAAGCCAGATCAACTAGAGCCTTGATCTAGGAATTCTAACTTCCAGATCTGTGAGTAAATTAAGTTTGTGTTGTCTATGATATTTTGTTATGGCAGCCCTAGATGACTTTTATAAAGCCTAGTTTCTTTTGGGGGAAAATACTATTAAGAAGCCAAGATCTGGGAACTAGATGTACTCATTGCCACTGAGATATCACTGCTGTCAGTTCCTCTTAGTAGGCAGAGCAAGAGAATATATGAGTGTATGTATGTGTGTACACACATATATTTACACCTATATCCGTCTGTCTGTTGAAAGGAATGAGTTCACACTGATATATCAAATTGCAGTCTAACTCCGTAGAGTTCTTTCTAGTTTGCTGCCATTCCATGTTTGTTACTTTTTTTTTCTGACAGTGAGAAACCTGGTGTTCATTGTCCTTAATATATTTACTTATTTGAACAATCCTCCTTTAAGTAATCAATCTCCCATCACCCCTGCAGATGACTGTGCCCTCCCGCATGCAGACACCCACCTCATCCAGTATAAGCTCCATCCTTCTGTACTGGGCTCTTCCACTGGCCAGAAGGCTTCCTCACCTTGCCTGAGTTCTGACTCTCTGTGCTGGGGTTTCCTTCTGGGCAGATATCCTCCTCACCTTGCTTGAGCTCTGAAACCTGTGGTATGAAATAAGATATTTTGTGTGAAATATGTGTAAGGGTACAGTAAGTGATATCTATTATTAGTGGTGCTGTGGCGGGCAGAATTTAGAAATGGCCCCCCAAGATTTCTAATCCATGGAACTGTGAATGTGATAAGGTACCACATGTGAGATTGTTACATTACATGACAGAAGGGGATGTTTGCAGATATAATTAAGGTTACTACTCAGTTGACTTAGGGGTATCAAAAGGGAGATTATCCCAGTGAGCCATATCTCATCATACTAGCCCTTTAAAAGCAGAGCGTTTTCTCCAGCTAGTAGCAGAGGGAGAAGTCAGATGATCTGAAGCACAAGAAGGGTTTGATGCACTGTTGCTGTGTCTGAAGATGCAGGGGGGCCACATACAAGGATTTTAGAGCAGTCTCTAGATGCTGAGTGTGGTCCCCAGCTGATAGCCAGCGAGAAAATGGGGACTTCAGTTGTACAATTGCAAGAAACTGAATTCTGCTAACTGCCTTAATGAGTGGAAGTGCATTCTTTCTTAGAGCCTCCAGATAAGAGCCCAGCCTGCCTAAGCCCTTGATTTTGGGCCTTGAGAGACCCTAAGCAGAGAATGCATTTGAGCCTGCCGGAACTTTTGACCTACAGAACTGAGAGATAATAAATGGGGATTGTTTTAAGCAATTTAATTTGTTGCACAGCAATGGAAAACGAATACAGTATTACATCCGGGTGATACTGGAAAGAACATTTGTGTCAGAGAAAAGGAGATCGTGATTTCTGTAGGATTGTTCTTTGGGAGACATGGTTATGTAAATCTATCTCCTGGGGATATCTATAAGCAAGAACTGCTCAAGGAGAACCTCTTACTGCTAGATATATAATATTCATTAATTTGACGTATGCAAATATTTTCTTTTAAAGAAGAAGTGAGTTATGTATCAGGTTAGTGTAAAGAGAGTAATTGTTTTTTTCTTTTTGAGCACTTTAAACATACTGGTTTATGTTCAGATGGTAAAATAATCTTAGAAAAATACTGTATTGGAGTTGATAAAGGTAATATGTAGAAACAAATATTCATGCACTTAACAAATATGCAAGGTCTGCTTTTTGCCAAATGTTGGAGACTTTTTTACGAACAAGGCCAGCTACATGCTATTTGCTACTAATAAGCCTACAATCTAATGAAGATACAGATATATAAGCAGTTAAAATACAGATGATAGGTGCTATAAGTGTTGCAATGGAAAAAGTAAAAAATGCTATGGGAGCCCAAAAGAAAGATACCTACTCCACACCTGAGAGATTCAGAAAGGCTTCTTAGAGAAACTCATTTAAGCTGAAAACCAGGGAGAGAGAAATTAACTAGGGGAAGGGAGAGAAAGGGAGACGTGAGGAATATTCATAGTGGTAGTAACAAGATATATCAAGTCCTAAAGAAAAGAAAAAGCATGGCCAAGAGTTAGGGCATTGTGTAAGGAGTAGAGTTTGAGAGGAGTAGATAAGGAGTAGATAAGGAGTAGAGTTTGAGAGGGGTAGTGATTCAATATAAGGCTAGCACATTAAGTAGGACCAGATGATTGTAAGACATTTAAGGAAGTTTGGATTTTATTTTAAGGGAAATGAGGATCCATTGAAATATTTAAACAAGGGAGTGATGCTTTCAGATTTCTAGCTGTCAAAAAGTAAAATTATGTTGTTTTTGTTTTTATCTCCCAAACTTTGTTCTTACCCTGATCTCTGTCCTAAGGTTAGGAGGTCAGTGATGCAGTAAGCATTAGGAATGCGATGGAAATGTATAGTTCATAGGTTTTATTTTTGTATTGATGATACTTAAGATATAGTATTCATTGTGTTTGCTCTAAGGTCTGTCAACCTGGGTTTGAATCCCAGATTCGTTACATACTGTCTATACAAGTCCCTTCTCTAGGCCTCAATATCTTCCACTTTAAAATCGGTAATAACATCCAACTTTAAAATCTATATCATGGGTTTGTTAGGGTTAAACAAAGTTATTGCAATAAAGGGCCTGAGAGAAAGTAAACATTCAATAAATTATTATACTGCTAATAAAAAAGCTGAAAGTTTACTTAATTTTTTTTTAAGCCAAGTCAAAATGTTCCCCTGGCGAAGAGTAGCTATTCAAAAGAACTTTCCAGCAAAACAGCTGTATTGAAAGCTGTTAAAAGTTTAGCCAAGTTAAAATTGACACCGCATTTACTCAGCCAGTACCACGAAATGTATCATATGATGGGCCTTGTGTTGGGCCCAAAACAGTATTATCTGGTGTGTAACATTCAAATGCAGTTCTGAGCAAGCAATAGCTTGTATAGGTGTGGAGCCCGGGAGAGAAATTTGAGGTGGAGATAAAAATTTGGAGATGACTGGCATGAAGATGGGACTTAAGTCATCTCAGTAGATGCAGAAAAAGCATTTGATAACATTTAACACCCATTCATAATAAAAACTCATAGCAAACAGGAATAGAATACAAATTCCTCAAACTTAAAGATTATCTAGAGAAACCAAAAGCAATCATGTTCCATGGTGAAATATTGAAAAATTTCCCTTTGAGATTAGGAGCAATACCAGAATCACTTCTATTCAAGATTGTACTGGAAATTATGGCTAGAATAATATGGCTAACTCCAACTGACTAAAAACTGATAAGTGAAAGAAAAAATTTAAAAACTTTTGGAAGACAAACTATCGTATGACCTTGGGTAGGAAAGGATTTCTTAAGGCACAAAAAACAGAAATTCTAAAGGAAAAAGCTGATACATTTGGCTTCATTAAATGAAAAACTTCTCTTTACCAAAAGTACCCACAAATAAAATGACAGACCACTTACTAGGGGAATACATATATAATATGCTTCCCAACAAGGAATTAGTATCCAAAATATTAAAAAAAAATTCTACATGTCAATAAAAGAAAATATAGGGCTTCCCTGGTGGCGCAGTGGTTGAGAGTCTGCCTGCCGATGCGGGGACACGGGTTCGTGCCCCGGTCCGGGAGGATCCCACATGCCGTGGAGCGGCTGGGCCTGTGAGCCGTGGCCGCTGGGCCTGCGTGTCTGGAGCCTGTGCTCCGCGACGGGAGAGGCTGCAGCGGTGAGAGGCCCGCGTACTGCAAAAAAAAAAAAATAAATAAATAAATAAACACAATAGAAAAATGGGCAATAAAGATAAGTAAATGTTTATCAGAAGAGGAAATAAATGGTAAACAAATATGAAAAATACCGGTATCAGAGTTCTTCTGAGAAACATTATATATAAAATTTATATTAATATGTATTTATACTATGTACATTCATAGAGAAATTGATTGATTGATTGTGAGGGCTGGCTAGTCTAAAATCTGTGAGGTATACCAGCAGGCTAGAAACTCAGGCAGGTGTTGATGCTGCAGTCTTGAGGCAGGATTTCTTCTCCAGAATACCTCGGTTTTTCTCTTAAGCTCTTCAGCTGACTAGATGGGGCCCACCTGCATTATCCAAGGTGATCTCCTTCACTTAGAGTAAACTGATTGTAGATATTAACCATATCTAGAAAATACCTTTGCAGCTACACGTAGATTACTTAAGAACTGGATTCTGTAGCCAAGTTCACACACAAAACTAACCATCACAATGCCCTGCCTTATTAATCAAGGGAATGCAAGTCAAGAGCACAAGGAGGTATGATTTTATATCCACTAAATTGACAAAATTTAAGTGTCTGATGAGACCAAGCATTGTAAGGACTCCCATATACCATCGATGGGAATGTAAACTGTAACAGTCTGGTAAAGAAGCTGGCCCTTTCTTGTAAAGACGATCCTTTGCATGTGTATAGCCCAGGAATTTCCCACTTTCAGAAATTTTTGCACAGGAACACCAGGAGATAACGTAAAATTTACAAGAAGGTGACAGTAGTTTAATAGCAAACAGTAGCAAAATAGCAACAACCTGGAAACAAATCAGATATTCACTGATAGAAAAATAGATAATGTAAACCATACTAAAATCACAGAATGGAATGTTAAACCATAGTGAATAAATGAACAGTAGCCATGTGGATCATGAGTGAATTTTAGAAACATAATATTGAGTATAAAAAGCAAGGCAAAGAAGATTAAAAATAGCATAATACCATTTTTATAAAGCTCAGAAACAAACCAAAACAATGTATTATTTGGGGATACAAAGCTGCCTGAGGACTCCAGCTATGGGGGATGGGCTAGTGCAGGAAGGCATAGTTAGATGGAACAGTGTTGCCAATGTCCTAGTCTTTAAGTTTGGTGTAGAGCTCCTGGGTGCTTATTTCATTATTATGCCTCATAATATATGTTACAGATAATCCTTTTGTATTATCAAATCACTTACAATTTTAAAAGAACATAAATAAAAATATTTTTTTCATTCCAAAAAAGTGGAATTTAAAAGCAAAGTGCTTTAATCTATGAAAGCCCTTTTTAGAACATAAGTCTGCAAAGGGCTTGGAAGACAGTGTGATTCAAGTTTAAAACTAAGGCTGGGTTTCATTCAGGAAGAAGTTCACACCAGCTAGAACAATGATTGTTTGACTCTTGGGGGGTTATTAACAGACTACTTTGAGTTGAAAGCTATTAAACCTCTCCCCAGAAAACATTTCATATGTGGAAAACTTTTCATTTAATTCCAGGGGGTGATGGTGAATCGGGTCTGGAAATAGGTTACTAAAGCTATCTAACAATTACCAAAATCGATGAGCTCATCTTACTGTAAGAAATGTGTAACTGATATTGCTAGTCAGAGGACAAAGTATTTGCATCAAAGGTGCAACTTTATTCCTTAAAGTTAGCTTGTAAGTTGAAAGTGTCATAAAACTAGATTAGAACAGGGAGACGTAATTTTAGTCCTTTTGGTTTTGTGTGGTGTGGAGCACAGTAGAATTTTGGCAAATGGTTGTTAGGACTCTCTTTCAGGTTTTAAGTTTTTAATTTGGCCAACTTGCTGAGGCTCAAGTTGAGGGGTGACCCACTTTTGCCTGGGTCAAGGCAACCAGGGCATGGAGAAAAATAATTGTTTTTTTCTTTGCAGGAAGCTTTGTAAAGTTTCCCAGTTGGCAAAATCTGTATTCCACGTCTGATACATAGGAAAGCTATGATTAGAAATATGGGTGTTTTAAAAATAAAATTTCCAACTGGCAAAATGCATCTTTGAAAACTTAGGTGGTTCTGTTAGCTAAATGAGTAATATAACATGTCAATTGTTTACGGAGACTTGATCAAGTGAAGAGCAGTATCATGTTTTCTTTATCTGGCATTTGACAGCTGTTAACTAGTGAAATGAGGGATTAAAGTTTGTGCAACTAAAAGCACACACTGGATCCTTTCAAACAAAACTGTGTCACCTTCTATATAAAGTATAATATTAAATTAGCTGATTCGCAAAATATATATGGTATGCTGCTGAGAGAGTTATGTTTACTTAATGAGCAATACACTGTTGTTTAAGTTCAAGAAAATATTGAAGCTTACAAGACAAAAAATTACCATAGCAGTAATATATAAACTAATCTGTATGTTGATCATATTACTATGTAATTCATCAAACAATATTTTACACAATTGATAAGTATATATATTTTAAAACATTTCTAATATTGACTTACTGATAAAGAATACTAAATTATCACCTTTACCTTTCTTATCTTTCTTATCTCAAAGATGATTGTCTTTGTTGCACCCAGCACTATTTTTATACTTTGCCTATTATATCAGTCTCCCCCACTCCCTTACGTTGGATTGAAAGAGAAAATGTTTCTCAACTTGTAACTGTCCTCTTACTTATTTTCCATTTCCATATGATCACTTATTCGGACATTGTGGTGTTGGTTTTATAACTAACTGTGGTAGTATACTATTTCAGTTAATCCTGGAAGAAATAAGGCAGTATAGCGTAGAGGTTAAGAGTGTTGTCCCTAGAAGCAAGCCAATTGGTGAATCTATACTCAGCAAATTACTGAGTGTAAGCTTTGGCAAGTTACTTGAATTTGCTCTGCTCTGGTTTCCTGATTTTTTAATGAAAGGAGTAAGTTCAATGTTCTGGTACCTAGTAAAAACTAAATGAATGTTAACTATAAAAATATCAGTAATAAGAATTATTATTATATTACTGAATTAATTAGTTTAGGTTGCAAACTTAACATCCTAGCACTTATGTCTGTTTAGTGTATTCATTTGTAAAATAGAACAGGTTGGCTGTACCACTGTCTCACCTGGGGTCCAAATGTCCACTTACGTGATAGTTCAATTCCTTTAAAAAATAATAACTACATCGGTTGTATATTATGAGTAAAATTTTCAAGGCTTAATATCAAGTCAATGACAAAATAAATTATATTCACTTTAATGTTTATGTGAGTGCCTAGTATGCTCAAAGCAATATATATAATATACAGATAAATATAGTTCTTGTACTCAAGTATTATCGGTTTAACAGAAAGGATTGGAGAAATACAGAGGAAATATGCTGTATTTTCCCAGGTGGATGGAAGTTATGATATCACAGTTTAAAAGTTCAGACTGGATTAGTAATAGAAACTGAACAAACAAGAAAGCCAGTTTAAACATCTTGGGGAGCCAAGGGGAAATAAATTGGACTACATACCATACCTTGGTGGTTGTTACTTGTTTTCATACCCAGGGACCTCTAAATTAGGTTTTAATTTATATTTATTTCTTCTACATGCTGGTATTACCATCTACAGGTGTAACACTTGTTAAAAACTCAGTATGTAGAACACAAGTAGAAACATTTCATATTATTTGTGTTAAGAGAGGCATAAATAAAGTATGACCGTTGTTAGCATAGTGGTGGGAGAGGTGATGTTCTGTGGAAAAGAATTGGAAAAATCTTCATGGAAGAACATTTGAGCTGGGATTTCAAAGGAAGCATGTGATTCTAGATGAAGTTTGGGAGCTGTAGTGGTATGTTTGCCCCATGCTAGATCGAGGTATCAGCGTAATTCAGAATGAGGATTGTGCATGGTATACTCATGAGAGAATGAGTGTTCATCTGAGCAGGAATATGGGCATGTGTAGGGATATATTGGGAGATGTATTTGCAGAGGTATGTTGGTGCCATATCTGGTGGGCCTGAATGCCTTTAATTTAAATAAGTGATGGAGATCCATGGAAGATTTTTTTACATGGGGGATGGTGATGGTAATGGTGGTCGGCTGCTAAGCTGGATCATCTACTAACTGCATTCATGTGTTTATTGAGTTCATGTTTTGTCTCTTTCAGGAAGTTCATGATTTATTACAAGACTATGAGTTAAAGTATTGTTATGTGGACAGAAATAAGCGAACAGGTAAGATTTCTGTTCTAAGCGTCTGATTTTAATTCTGCAGGTTGTCGTTATAGAGCAAAAAAGCTAAGTGTCTTTTTATTCTTAAGCTAATCTCTGAAATTCTTAAACATTAAATTATATACATGTTACTTAATTTATTTTCTGAAGGTAATATTATTCTAAATTTTAATCACATAAATTAATATAATATTGGTGGCAGCCATTTGGGGGAGCTCATTCTACCACATGGACGCTGGTGCTGGTAAGCACCATTTGGAATCCTCCCTCTAGGTTATTAGTGCCTGACCTGGCCCTGCTGGGTCAGTGCTGGGATGCATCAGGCCAAGCAACTAAAAGGGTGGGGACACAGCCCCACTCACCAGCGGCCAGGCTGCCTTAAGACCCCTTGAGCCCATAGCCACCAGAGGGGCCAGGACCCAGTTCCACATACCAGTGCATAGGCACTAGCCCTGGGAACCCCAGGGCCCTGCATCCGGAGACCACAGGACCCAGCTCCAGCCACCAGTGGGCAGGTACCAGCCCCAAGACCCCCCTGGGCTCTGGCTCTGCCCACCAGCAAGCTGGCTCTAGCCTCTCAACCAGCCTCACACACCAGTGGGCAGGTACCAGCTCTAGGACATCCTGGGCTCCAGCCATATACACCAGTGGGCAGACGCAAGCCCCAAGACCACCACAGCCCCGCAGCCTGCCATGGCAGTACCCAGCCGACTCACCAGCAGGCCGGCACCAGCACTGAGACATCTTGGGCCCCTCAGCCAGCTTCCCCAGAAACCAGCCCCACCTACCAGGAAATCTCACAAGCTTTAGGACACCTAGGACCCTGCAGCCAACTGTGTTAGGAACCGGCCCTGCATGCCAGTGGGCTAAAACCAGCTCAAGGACACCCAGGGCCCTGTAGTTGGATATCCTGGGACCCAGCCCCACCCACCAGTAGTCGGACACCTGCTCTGGGATCCCGGGCCCTGCAGCCAGAGACCCCAGGACACAACTCTGCCTATCAGTTAGCCAGCCAAGCCCCAGAACCCAGCTTTACCTCCTGGTGGGCGGGTACTAGCCCGGGGATCCCCGGGACCCCAACCCTTCCCACCAGTGGGCAGACACCAGCCTCAGGACCACCACAGCACTGCAGCCTGCCCTGTCAGAATCTAACCAACACAACAACAGGAAGGTTAAAAGACAAAAGTAGTAAAATCATTTATATCTGAAATGTGTAGTTAAGGGACACACAAAACCAAAAGATGTAAAATATGATGTCAATAACAGTAAATGGGGGGGAGGGGAGTAAAATGCAGGGTTTTTAAAATGCATTTGAAATTAAAACAGCAAATTAAAATAATAATATAGAGATTTATACATAAAAACCTCATGGTAGCCACAAACCGAAATTCTGTAATAGATATACACAAAAGAAAGAGAAAGAAACCTAAACATAACACTAAAGATAGTCATCAAATCACAAGGGAAGAGAACAAAAGAAGAAAGGAACAAAAAAGTTACCACAAAAACAGTCCCCAAACAATTAACAAAATGGCAATAAGTACATACCTATCAATAATTACTTTAAATGTAAATGGACTAAATGCTCCAATCAAAAGACATAGAACGTGTGAATGGATACAAAAGCAAGAACTATACATATGCTGCCTACAAAAGACTCACTTCAGTTCTGAAGACACACACAGACTTAAAGTGAGGGGATGGAAAAAGGTATGCCATGTAAATGGAAATCAAAAAACAGCTGGAGTAGCAATACTTATATCAGACAAAGTAGACTTTAAGTCAAAGACTGTAACAAGAGACAAAGAAGGATATTACATAATGATCAAGAGATCAATCCAAGAAGAAAATACAGCAGTAATAAAGCAAATATTAACAGACATAAAGGGAGAAATTGACAGTAACACAATAGTACTAGGGGACTTTAACCCCTCACTTACATCATTGGTCAGATCATCCAGACGGAAAATAAGGAAACACTGGTCTTAAACAACACATTAGACAAAATGAACTTAATGGACTTCCATCCCCAAACAGCAAAATACACATTCTTTTCAAGTGCACATGGAACATGCTCCAGGACAGATCACATGCTAGGCCAAAAATAAGTCTCAGTAAATTTAAGAAAACTGAAATCATATCAAGCATCTTTTCCAACCACAACACTATGAGACTAGACATCAACTGCAAGAAAAAAATTGAAAAAAACATAAACACACATGTGGAGGCTAAACAAAATGCTGCTAAACAACCATTGTATCATTGAAATCAAAAAAGAAATTAAAAAACTCCTGAAGACAAATGAAAACACAATGATCCAAATCTATGGGATGCAGCAAAAGCAATTATAAGGAAAGTTTACTGAGATGCAAGCCTACCTCAAGGAACAAGAAAACTCTTGAACAACCTAAGCTTACACCTAAATAAACTAGAAAAAGAAGAACAAACAAAACCTAGAGTTAGCACAAGGAGAGAAATCATAAAGATCAGAACAGAAATAAATGAAGTAGAGAGACTAGGAAAAAAATAGAAATGATCAATGAAACTAAGAGCTGTTTCTTTGAAAAGGTAAACAAAATTGATAAACCTTTAGCCAGATTCAAGAGAAAAAGAGAGAGGGCCCAGATCAATAAAATCAGAAATGGCAAAGAAGTTACAACTAACACCACAGAAATAACAAAGGATCATAAGAGATTACTGTGAACAACTATATGCCAATAAAATGGACAACCTAGAAGAAATGGACAAATTCCTAGAAATGCACAGTCTCCCAAGTCTGAACAAGGAATAAATAGAAAATATGAACAGACCAATTACCAGAGCATTGAAATTGAGTCAGTAAGAAAAAATTCCCAGCAAACAAAAGTCCAGCACCAGATGTGTTCACAGGTGAATTCTACTAAACATGTAGAGAAGAGTTAACACCTGTCCTTCTCAAACTATTCTAAACAATTGCACAGGAAGGAATACTTCTGAACTCATTTTACAAGGCCAGCATCACCCTGATAACAAAACCAAACACACTACAAAAAAAGAAAATTCCAGGACAATATCACTGATGAACATAGATGCAAAAATCCTCAACAAAACATCAGCAAACTGAAATCAACAATACATTGAAAGGATCATACACCATGGTCAAGCAGGGCTTATCCCAGGGATGCAAGGATAGTTCAATAGCTGCAAATCAATCAATATGATAAACCATATTAACAAATTGAAGAATAAAAATCATGACCATCTCAATATATGCAGAAAAAGCTTTTGACAAATTCAACATCGATTTATGATTAAAACTCTCAACAAAGTAGGGACAGAGGGAACAAACCTCAAAATAGTAAAGGCCATATGATAAGCCCATAGCTAACATCATACTCGATGGTGAAAAGCTGAAAGCATTTCCTCTAAGAACAGGACCAAAACAAGGATGCCCACTCTTGCCACTTTTATCCAACATAGCACTGAATGTCCTAGCCACAGCAGTCATACAATAAAAAGAAAAGAAATCCAAATTGGAAAGAGAGAAGTAAAACTGTCACTGTCACTGCAGGTGACACACAGTACACATAGAAAATTCTAAAGATGCCACCAAAAATTCATCAGTGAATTCAGTACAGTTGCAAAATACAGTGTTAATATGCTGAAATATGTTGCATTTCTATACACTAACAATGAACTATCAGAAATTAAGAAAACGGTCCATTTACCATAACATCAAAAAAACAAAAAAACAAAAAAAAACAAACATAGAAATAAGTCTAAGGAGATTTACTCTGTACTCGGAAAACTCTAAGATACTGATGAAAGAAATTGAAGATGACGCAAATAGATGGAAAGATAATACAGTGTTCATGAATTGGAAGAAGTAATATTGCTAAAATGACCATACTACCCAAGGCAATCTACATATCTAATGCCATCATATCAAAGTACCAATAGGATTAGTCACTGAAGTAGAACAAATAATTCTAAAATTTGTATGAAAACTCAAAAGACCCCAAATAGCTAAAGCAATCTTGAGAAAGAAGAACAGATCTGGAGGTATCATGCTCCCTGACTTCAGACTATACTACAAAGCCACAGTAATCAAAACAGTATGGTACTGGCACAAAAACAGACACATAGATTAGTGGAACAGAATAGAAAGCCCAGAAGTAAGCCCAGACATTTATGGTCAATTAATCCAAGACAAAGGAGGCAAGAGTATGCAGTGGGGGAAAGGGAGTCTGTTCAAGAAATGATGCTGAGAAAAATGGACAGCTCTTGTAAAAGAATGAAGTTGGAACATTTTCTCATACCATACACAAAACTAAACTCAAAATGGATTAAAGACCTAAATGTAAGACAGCAAACCATAAAATCCTAGAAGATAACATAGGCAGAACACTCTTTGACATAAATTGTAGCAATATTTTTTTTGGATATCCCTCCTAAAGCAAAAGAAACAAAAGCAAAAATAAACAAATGGGACCTAATTAAACTTAAAAGCTTTTGCATAGAGGAGGAAACCACTGACAAAATGAAAAGACAACCTACTGAATGGCAGAAAATATTTGCAAAGGATATGACTGATAAGTGATTAATATTCAAAATATATGAACAGTTCATACAGCTCAATGTCAAAAAACCGAACAACCCAACTAAAATGGGCAGAAGACCTGAATAGACATTTTTACAAGGGAGACATACAGGTGGCCATCAGGCCCCGTGAAAAGATGCTCAACATCACTAATCATCAGAGAACTACAAATCAAACCCACAATGAAATATTACCTCACACTTGTTAGTATGACTATTATCAAAAAGAGTACAAATAACAAATGTTGTCAAGAATGTGGAGAAAGGACTCTTGGGCACTTGATGAGAATGTAAATTGGTGCAGCAGCTATGAAAAATAGTACCGAGGTTCCTCATAAAACTAAAAATAGAACTACTGTATGATCAGCAACTCAACTCCCGAGTAAATATCTAAAGAAAGTGAAAACACTAATTCAAAAAGATACATGCACACCCCAATGTTCATAGCAGCTGTTTACAATAGTCAAGATATAGAAGCAACCTAAGTGTCCATCAACAGATGAATGGATAAAAAAGAAGTGGTACTATGTACAATGGAATACCACTCAGCCATAAGAAAAGAATGAAATTTTGCCTTTTGCAACACATGGATAGACCTGTTTATAATGTATAAACATTTGAATCACTGTGATGTACACCTGAAACTAATATAATATTGTAAATCAACTATACCTCAGTAAACAATTAGGCAAAAAAATGAATTTGCATTGGTTTTTAAAAATATATAATATTACTACAGCTTTATGAATTTTTATAATGAATGTTCTAATGTTATATGTTGTAACATTTTATTGAGTGTTTTTTATATGTTAAGTATCCTTCAGTTTTAATAATATATTACTGGACTTAGTAAATTATGTGATTTGACCTTTAGTTATACAAATTGGGAAAATCGTTTAATTTTTCTGCACATTAGTTTTATATCTGTGAGATTAAAAGCCTAAACTAGATTATTTTCTTTGCGTACATATGAGATGTAAATGTTTAAAAACATCTGTTTGAGATGATAAAAAAATAAGAAAACGTATGGAGGATGATATAACCATTATATATATACTGACTCCCAAATTAGCAAATGTTTTATTGAAGTATTTTATGCTTTTAAAATGTTTTTTGTAAGGGATGGATGAAATGGGTGAAGGAAGTCAAAAAGTACAAACTTCCAGTTATAAAATAAAGAAGTACTGGGGATGTAATATATAAGGATGGTGACTCTTTGTCACAGTTAATAATACTGTGTTGCATATTTGAAAGTTGCTGAGAGAGTAGATTTTGAAAGTTCTCATCCCAAGAAAAAAGTTTTAACTATGTATGGTGACAGATGTTAACTAGAATTACTGTGGTGACTATTTCACAATATATAAAAATATCAAATCATTATGGGAGACTTCCCCGGCAGTCCAGTGGTTAAGACTCCATTCTTCCACTTGCAGGGGGTGTGGGTTCAATCCCTGTTCGCAGAACTAAGATCCCACATGTCACGTGGCTTGGCCAACAACAAAAAAAATCATTATGTTGTACACTTGAAACTAATGTTATTTGTCAATTATACTTCAATTTAAAAAGTTTTTTGAAGTAGTTTTTTGTCTTTAAAAATATTATATACATGCTAGAGCCCTAATGTAGTACTACTGAATGAATACCTCTGATAGTATGGTCAGGAATTCTGCATTTATTTTTTCTGACTTATAAAAAAATTGTAAAAAAGACATTATAGTTAAAGATGAAATTAGTTCCTACCCCTCTCTGGTTCCATTCCCTCCCTCCCTCTAATGATTAATTGTGGTAATCATAGAGCTGTTCACAGATTCTTTTTCTTTTTCTTCTGGTCATGAGGTAAGATAGTGCTTCCTTATTCCTTTTTGAAGTTACCAATGGACATGTGATTTGCTTTTCGATTAATGAAGTGCAGTGGAAATGGCATGTATCCCCTCCAGGTGGAAGATTTCAGAGCTAGCATGTGATTCACTGCTCACCCCTCCACTTGCTAAAGTGATTGAGGAAGGTTACAGAACCTCTTTAAACATAGTCCCAGAGTGACTATAATGAGCAAAGCCTCCTTCCTTCCTTCCTTCCCTCCTTCCTTCCTTCCTTTCAGCATGGGATATGCAGCATGAAAAGCAACAAGAAAAAAAAAACCCTTTTGTTAACCCATTGAAATTGTGGAGCTGTTTCTTGCCTAGGCATCCCATCTAATGCCTGAAATTTGACTATATGTAAAGTTAACAGTGTTGTACTTGGTGTTTTTAAAAACTAAATGTAAATGGCATTCTACTGTATTTTTCATTTAGCAACTTGCTTTTTTTTTTTTTTAACCTCTATTTTGTTTTTTGGATCTTTCCACATTGATACTTATAGCTCTAATTCATTGATTTAAACTACTACATATCATTCTGTCCTGTCAATTTATTACCATTGATAAATCTATTCATTACTGATAGACATTTAGGAAGCTTCAACTTTTCCAGCATTTTAAATAATGCTGCAGTGAATATGCTTTTACTTGTCTTCTAATATACATTGCAACTGTTTCTCCACAAGTGAATTACTGGGTTTGTAGGTTATGTACAACTTCAATGTTATAAATATTGACGAAGGCTTTACAGCTGGGAATGGTGCTGTTCCTACCAGTGAGGATGATAGACAGCATAATTGGTGGTTGATTAGAAGGAGTATTCAGAAGTGTTTTGTCTCAAGAGTGGAGAAAACTGACTCTAGATTAATGATGCTAAAAATTTAAAAACAAGACCAGAAAGGATCAAGCCCGTTCCTGATAACCACAACCTAGAACAAAACTCAAGGATATTTATATGAATACAAAAAATCCAGTACCCAGCAAGGTAAAAATTTACAATGTCTGGTATCCAATTAAAAATTACCAGATATGGCAAAGAAGCAGGAAAATACAACCCATAATGAGGAGAAAAACCAATCAATCAAAACTGACCTAGAATTGAAGCAGATGAATTAATGAAAATGGACATTAAAACAGTTTTTATAACTGTGTTTCATATGTACAAGAATTTATAGTAAAAATTGAACATATTAAATAGAGGATGGAAGATATTAAAATATACTTAACTCACACTTTTAGTGGTGAAAACTACAATGTCCAGGATGAAAAATGGGATGGCTGGATGGGATTAACTAGCAGAGTGGACATTGTAGAGGAACAGATTAGTGAATGTGAATACATGGAAACAACAAAAATGAAGCAGAGGAAAAAAAGACTATAACACATGAACAGAGTATCAGTCAACTTTGGGCCAACTTCAAGAGGTCCTAATGGTGGAGTAATGGAGTCTCTGTAAGAGAGAGCAAGTAGTACAGTAAAAATATTTAAAGAATTAATGGCTGAATTTTTTCCAAATTTGATGAAAACTCTAAACCCAGAGATCCCCAAAGTGTAACCAACCTCAAGCACAAAAACACGAAAAAAACTACAATAAGGTACATTTGTAATCAAATTGTTTGCAATTAGTAATAAAGAGAAAAATCTTAAAAACAGTGCCCCCCCAAAAAGGGCATATTATTTAGATGGAAAAAATAACGATGATCCATGTTTATTGGAAACAATGCAAATGAGAAGACCATGGGGCAACACATTTTCTTTCTTTGCTGAAAGAAAAAAAAGATCACCATAAAATTATTAAGACATTAATGAAAGGAATTGAAGACAAATGGAAGGTATTCCATGGTCATGGGTTGGAAGAATTAATATTGTTAAAATGTCCACACTACTGAAAGCAATCTGCAGATTCAGTGCAATCCCATCAAGCATTCCATTGGCATTTTTCATAAAGACTTGAATATAAGACCTGAAATCATAAAACTCCTAGAAGAAAACATAGGCAGTAAGCTTCTTCCTATCAGTCTTGGTGACGATTTTTTGGATTTGACACTAAAGCAAAGGCGACAAAAGTAAAAATATACAGGTGGGACTACATCAAACTAAAAAGCTTCTGCACAGCAAGGAAAACCATTAAAATGAAAAGGCAGCCTACTTAATAGGAGAAAATATTTGCAAATCGTATATCTGATAAGGGGCTAATATCCATAATATATAAAGAACTCATACAACTCAATAGCAAAAGAACAAACAGTCTGATTAAAAACCTGGCAGAGGCGGGGCTTCCCTGGTGGCGCAGTGGTTGAGAGTCCGCCTGCGATGCAGGGGACGTGGGTTCGTGTCCCGGTCCGGGAAGACCCCACATGCCGCGGAGCGGCTAGGCCCGTGAGCCATGGACGCTGAGCTTGCGCGTCCGGAGCCTGTGCTCCGCAACGGGAGAGGCCACAACAGTGAGAGGCCCAAGTACCGGAAAAAAACAAAACAAAACAAAAACCTGGCAGAGGGGCTTCCCTGGTGGCGCAGTGGTTGAGAGTCTGCCTGCCATGCAGGGGACATGGATTCGTGCCCCGGTCCGGGAAGATCCCACATGCTGCGGAGCGGCTGGGCCCGTGAGCCATGGCTGCTGAGCCTGCACGTCTGGAGGCTGTGCTCCGCAACAGAAGAGGCCACAACAGTGAGAGGCCCGTGTACCACAAAAAACAAAAAAACAAAAAAAAACCTGGCAGAGGATCTGAATAGACATTTTTCCAGATTAGGCGTATAGATGGCCAACAGATACATGGAGAGGTGTTCAGTATCACTAATCATCAGGGAAATGCAAATCAAAACCACAATTATATATCACCTCACACCTGTTAGAATAGCTATTATCAAGACAACAAGAACTTAGTGCTGGAGAGGATATGGAGAAAAGGAAACTCTTGTGCATTGTTAGTGGGAATGGAAATTGGTGCAACCACTGGAAAACAGTATGGAGATCCCTCAGAAAATTAAAAATGGAATTACCGTTTGTCCAGCAATTCCACTTTGGGCTATTTAACCTGAAGAAAACGAAAACAGTAACTCAAAAAGATATATGCACCCCCATGCTCATTGCAGTATTATTTACCATAGTCAAGACATGGAAACAACCTAAGTGATTGCTGATGGATGAATGGATAAGGAAGATGTGGTGTATATAGACAATGGAATATTATTTAGCCTTAAAAAAGAATGAAATCTTGCCATTTGTGACAAGATGAATGGACCTTGAGAGCATTATGCTAAGTGAAATAAGTCAGACAGAGAAAGACAAATACTGTAGGACCTCACTTATAGGTGAAATCTAAAAAAACCAAAAAACGTGAGCTCATAGATACAGAGAACAATTGGTGGTTGCCAGAGGCTAGGGATAGGGGTTGGCGAAATGGGTGAAGGGAGTCAAAAGGTATAAATTTCCGTATAAAATAAGTCATGGGGATGTAATGTATAGCATGGTTACTATAGTTTGTTTGTTTGTTTGTTTGATTTGACCGTACCGGGTCTTAGTTGCGGCACATGGGATCTTCATTGCTGCATGCGGGATCTTTAGTTGCGGCATGTGGGCTCTTAGTTTCGGCATGCAGGTTCTTAGTTGCAGCATGCTTGCAGGATCTAGTTCCCTGACCAGGGATCAAACCCAGTCCCCCTGCATTGGGAGCACAGAGTCTTACCCACTGGACCACCAGGGAAGTTCCCAGCATGGTTGCTATAATTAATAATACTATAGTGCATATTTGAAAGTTGTGAAGAAAGTAGATCTTAAAAATTCTTATCCACCACCCCGCCCCACAAATTTTTGTAACTATGTATGGTGATGGATGTTAACTAGAATTATGGTGGTGATTATTTCACAGTATATACAAATATTGGATTAATTGTACGCCTGAAACTAATATAATGTTATGTCATTTATACCTCAAAAAATCCCACAGAATTATTTACCCACCAAAAAATATCCTTTAAAAATGAGCGTGAAGAAAGATGTTTTTCAATCATATAAAAGCTGAAAGAATTCATCACCATCAGACCTGCATTATAAGAAGTATTTAAAGAAGTCCTTTAATAAAGCATGGAGAAAATGATGCTGGATGGGAATCTGCATCTACACAAAAAAGTGCAGAGTACCAGATGTTGTCTTTATGTGTGTAAAGACTGTTTTATTAATATTCAGATCTCTAAAAGATAATTGTTTAAAGTGAAAATAATAACTATATTGTAGAGGTTATAACACATGTAGGAATAAAATGCATGGCAACAATACAAAGGTTGGGAGAGGAGGAATGGAAGTACACTGTTGTAAAGTTTTTAAATTATACAGAAAGAGACCAGTATCACTTCATGGTAACTGTTAAGTTAAAGATGTATACTACAAAGCCAAAATCACCCACTAGAATAATACAACGAAGAAACTCAGTAATTGTATTAAATGACATTGCCTTGGATTTCAGGAGCTATGGTGGTGTTTGAAGAAACAGATAATAATTAGTAGATTAATAAAGGATGGCTACAGTTATAAACTGTGACCTTAAAACCAGAGCTCTCTGTTATAAATAAGAAGAAATAATTGTATTAAAATAGGATACATTAAGGAAAGAAGTTTTTGCATGCTTGCCATCAAATTTGTCCCAATAATAAATTAACTAGTGGAGCAAGCAATGGCAAAAGGATAAATAAAATTGTGACTTGTGAAAGGATTGGGACCAATCGTCGAATATTAAAATTTTGGTAGGAAAATGGAAACAGAACTAATCTCCAAATCCCTTATACCCTTTTCTCTGTAGAGTGACATCTTTCACTTCCACAGAGTCAATGTGAGAAAATTGGACATTTTTTTTAGAGAATTTATGGCCTTGCAGAGAAATGGAAGAAGCTATAGAAGAGAACCAGTGACCTCTTTTTCCTACTGCCTGGACTTTCAAATTTGCTTCATTATGTTATCTAAATTCTACCATTAAATGTCTTACTTGGGTTGAGCAAATGCAGATACCTAAGGGAAGGAAAATAAGAAGTTGTCAGTTTTAAAATGTACTAGTTAATCTATGCATGTATACATTCATCCATTCAGTTGACACTTATAGATCCTCTACTGTGTGCCTGACACTATGGTAGCTGATGGAGATATATTCATTAGCAATTTAGGGAGCTCACAGTTGATAGGATAGCAGGCATCTAAACAAATAGATTATAATGAAGTGTGATGTGTGCAATAATCCATTCAATGTTCAAAATACAGAGGTGTAATAAAACAAGGGTTAACTCTAACTGGAAGAGAACATCAGGGAATGCTTCCTGGAGATCCTGATGCGTTAACCTCTGGGCTGGATTTGAAAGCCAGCTAAAAGGTTTGAGTGGCTGAAGATATTGGGAGACATCTCGTAGGCAGGGGAATTAACATGCGTAACATAGAGATGCTTGAAACAAGTTGCAGTCTAGGGAGCTACGAACAACTCAGTGTCATTAGAGGATAAAGAAATGTGGTGGGGAAGGGAAGTGTGGCAGTTACTGAGGCTGGCGTCAGATCAAAAGGGCCTGGTAGGCAACCTGGGTAAACTTACATATTCTAATTCTTTTTTGGGTTCGTTTGAATTTTTTACACACTCAAGCGTGTCTTTCACACAGGCTTTATTTCTCTCCTCTTAACCCTTGTGTCTTTTACTTCTTGCATTTGTCCTACTGCACTGGCAGAGACCTTCATTCCATGTTAATAAAACTAGTGAGACAAGAACCCTTACCTTATTCCCTATCTCAGAGTAAATGGTTTTGGCTTTCACCGTTAATGTTGATGTAGGTTCCTTATAGACATTCTTTAACAGATAAAGGATGTTTCCTACTTTTCCACTGATTGCCAAGAATTTTTATCCTGCATGGACTTTGAATTTTATCACATATCTTTTCTTACATCTACTAAGATACTCTGTGATTTTTCTTTTCTTTGCTGGTAATGTGGCAACTTATATTGATTGCTATTTTATTTATTCATTTATTTATTTTTACATCGTTGTTGGAGTGTGGTTGCTTTGCAGTGTTGTGTTGGTTTCTGCTGTGTGACAGGGTAAATCGGCTGTGTGTGCGCACGTGTCCCCATATACCCTTGATTGCTATTTTAAAATAAAACTAATTTTGCATTCCTGAAATAAACCAAACTTGATCATGGTAAAAAAAAAAAAAAAAAAAGTGGCCTGGTAGGACATGATAACTGCGCTGAGGCTTGGCTTCATTGGTGATACCAAATGATTGCATTTTAGGCAGTAAACAGGCACAATTAAACTTTTGTTTTTGAGAGATCGCTTTATTGTCATTGTGGAAAAAGAAGAAAAGCTAGAAGAATGAAGAAAAGAGGATGGATCTATTTGGAGGGTAGAATTTGAGGATTCCTTTTTTGTGGGCGTTAAAGGAGATGGGGTCTAGGGTAACTCCCAGGTTTCTGATTTGTGAGTTGTGATGCTAGCAACTGAAATAGAGAATAAAGGAAGCTGAACAATGTTGGGATTTTAGGGGAATGGCAGGGAGAGGATGAAGACTGTGAGTTATGTTTGGTTGTGTGTGAATCAGTACGTGGATATATGTGGAACTGAGGACTAGAAACAGATTTAAGAGTTAACAGGGTATAGGAGGCTTTCTACGAGCCCCCAGACTAGCCGTTTTGCTCTGTTTAATTGCTTCCGTAGCCCTCACACTTCCTCTTTGATAACATTACACTTGTAACTCTCTGTCAAATCTCTATCATCCTCTATTGGATTGTGAGGTCCTTGTTGAAAGGGATCTTATTTGTTTTGTTCACCAACTCCTTTCCAGTGCCCAACACAGTACCTGGTACATGAGACTGAATAAATGGGCATGGACATGAGTGCCCAGGGGAAGAGGGCATAGAGAAGAGAGGTTGATGGCTCAGGGCTGCTGGGTACAGTCATATGGCTCTGACTGTGTGTGACTCTGCCAAGAAGCAACCTTAAGGATTACCACCTTACATACGTGTATACAATGGAATATTACTCAGCCATTAAAAGGAACAAAACTGGGTCATTTGTAGAGACGTGGATGGACCTAGAGACTGTCATACAGAGTGAAGTAAGTCAGAAAGAGAAAAACAAGTATCGTATATTAACGCATATATGTGGAATCTAGAAAAATGGTACAGATGAACAGGTTTGCAGGGCAGAAATAGACACAGATGTAGAGAACAAACGTATGGACACCAAGGGGGTAAAGTGGGAGGGGTAAAGTGGGATGAATTGGGAAATTGGGATTGACATATATACACTAATATGTATAAAATAGATAACTAATAAGAACCTGCTGTGTAGCACAGGGAACTCCACTTCGCTGTACAGTAGAAACTAACACAACATTGTAAAACAACTATACCCCAATAAAAAAAGAAAGGATTACCACCTTACAGGTGTGAGTGGAGAAAAATCTTGCAAAGGAAATGGAAGAAGGAGCGCTTGGACAGCTATGAAGAAAATCAGGAAGGACTTTATCAAGGAAGTTAAGGAAGGGAATTGTTAACAGTTTCAAATACCCAGAGAATTCAAATCAAACATGAGCTGATGAGCTTATGAGCTGGTATAGGAACATAACCAGTATTTACAAATTGTTGTTGGCTTGTTTGCTGGTTTTAGCAAAATATCATTAAATGGTATTCTGTGTCAGCATAAGGGAAGAAAGGCATAAAATCAAAGTAACTCAAGTTCTTTAAAAGGGGTTATTGGAAACCAAGAGATATTCTCTCAATAAGTGCAGCAAAGCCATTTTTCCCCCTTAGTGTTGGAAGAGTTATAGCTATTCCTTTGTAAGTAGTTTCCTTGTATGTGGAGATCATGTTAAGTGAAAAATGTGTTTCTTTAAATGTTAAAGTGTGGTGAGATGCTCAGTCTGAGAGCTGCGTGGGCACTAAGACCTGCTGAGGGAAGAGCAGATTGAGTGAAATGACAGGATCGTCCACACTGTTTAAATTCTTCTTTCTCTCTTGCTTTGTACATATTTGCCATGTTGTTATCATTGAATTTGGGTAAGTTAGTTGCTCATATGGAGCAACTCCACTGTGTGTTCCAGAGCGGGAGAGAAGAGGGAGAGGTAGGAAGGTTGAGAGAGCAGTGTGTTTGTAGTTTGTGGTTTGCCCTGTGTTGTTTCTTTTATTTGGGGTTTAAAATTTTTCTTATAATATTGCTCAAAAATCTTATCAGATACGCATGTCTGTGTGATATTTCATTGATTTAGAACTTTGTAATTGTATCATGTTTTAGATTTTACAGATTGTCATGTGTATTGTTGCTTAATGCTGGAACAGCTCCATTAGGTAGACAGGACAGATTTTTTAATTTTGGCGGGGGGTTGTTTTACCAAAGATTCAAAGTTAAACTACTTGTCAATATCATAATAATCCTGTGATCTTTTCATACCATATTGTTCATCCAAAAAGCATACCAAATTGTGTGTGTGTGTTTGTTGTTTCAATGTAATTAATTTTATTTTAAGGAAACATATACATGAATTGGAGAATTGTCTTCCTCTGGGCATTTTGGTGTCTTTTTGCTCTGCCTTTGTTTTTTAGGTTCTTGTTATCAAATAGGGTCTTTTAGAACTCTCTGAGAAGAAATAAAAGTTCATAAAATTTTGCATCACGTGTTAACTGAGGAAAAATATCAAGTCTGTATGTAGTTTGAAAAGATTACCCACCCCACCCCACCCCCAGAATATTGTGGTATCTTAGAGTGGAGCTCCTAATATAATTTGTATACTGTTTGAGTTACTGGTCATGCAATTAGTTAAGTGAGGGTGTCAGCATTTAAAAATAATGAAATAGAATAGAAAATATGAGTGCATTGCACATGATAGAAGTGTTATCTCCTGATACTTTTGTTTCGGAAATATATATATGTATGCATGTACTGAGGCACAGGTATAAAATGTATTTCCTTACTGTGGGTCATGGTCAGAAAAGCTTGTAAACACTGGCTCAGAAAACTCTCGTTCATTTTATCTTCTTCCAGCTTTTGTTACATTATTGAATGGAGAACAAGCCCAGAATGCAATTCAGATATTTCATCAATATTCATTTCGAGGAAAAGACTTAATAGTCCAGCTCCAGCCAACAGATGCTTTGCTATGTATTACCAACTTGCCCACTTCTTTTACGTTAGAAGAGTTTGAAGAACTTGTTCGTGCTTATGGAAATGTCGAGAGATGTTTTCTGGTCTACAGTGAAGTTACTGGCCATTCCAAAGGCTATGGATTTGTGGAATACATGAAAAAGGACTTTGCTGCAAAGGCTAGATTGGAGCTATTGGGTAAACAGTTGGGAGCATCAGCTGTCTTTGCACAGTGGATGGATGTTAATCTCTTGGCCGCAGAGCTCATTCATTCTAAGTGCCTTTGTATAGATAAACTCCCTAGTGACTACAGGGATTCAGAGGAGCTGTTGCAGTTTTTTTCCAGTATCCATAAACCTGTGTTTTGCCAGGTATGTATTTTTAAGTCATCATTTGCAATATTTAAAAATATCTGCATATGTATCTGCATGCACTCACGTATTTATTATACCTATGTAAATATCACAATGGATAATCTAATTCTAATTGAGTCTGTAATGAACACTTTAATATTATGGTAAATTTTATTTATTTATTTATTTTGGTAAATTTTATTTTTATTTATTTTTGTATTTATTTTTGAATTTTATTTTTTTATATAGCAGGTTCTTATTAGTTATCCATTTTATACATATTAGTGTATATATGTCAATCCCAATCTCCCAATTCATATGATGGTAAATTTTAAATCAGTCCCTTTTGCTGATGGGCCAAACTATATTGTCTTTATATAATTATGTCTTAGCAAACCCATCACTTAACACATCCACCTTCTCATTCCATCCACTCTTGAACCATTCATGCATTGATCCCTTTATCCATCCACATTTTGTTTATCACCTTCTCAGTGCCAGACACTATATTGCTAAATGTCGGAAATGTAGAGAATAGAAAGATACTCTCTTAATACCGCACAAGTTTGTGGAAGAGACTGACAAGTAAGCAGATAATTGTAAATCCTGTATGAAGACTGATACAATGGAAAATAGAAAAGTGTTATGAGGTGTAAAAAGAATGCCTTATTCTACCTTAATGGGGTCATGGTAAGTGAGACATTTAGAGAAGATCCTGAAAACTGACAACACTGGTAAGAATTTTCAAGCACTTTGAGTAAAATTAAATATGTTCTACTAAATAGGCAAAAATATATACTGTATACAACTGAGAGGTTATCTAGTCTAGCTTTCCATCTGGTAAAAAAAAAAAGTTACAATAATTGTGAGTGATCATTTAGCTTCTGTTAAAATATTTCAAAATAATGGAAAATTCACTAGATCACAAGTCAGGCCATTACATATTTAAATGGCTCTCATACTGAATGTAAATATTCTTTAAAACTGCTGACGCTATGGAATTAAAATGACTTTGTCTTTTGAAAGACTTAAAATGATAGTGTCATTTATTTGGCATGAAGGTTATAATGAACCAGGAATAATAAAAATATTTTAGAAGTTTTCAAAAGGTTAATAAAGCCACTTTACAATGCCTTTATCAGTAGATCTGTTAAACTCAGGCTCTCTCGCTTGGTAGGTTGACACAGACTGTATGGAAGACACAGTCTTCTTACCTCGTGGTCAGAAGGGATCAGATTACAAATCTGATTTTAAGATTTGGTTTGGTTAAAAGGAATGAGGTTGTAGGAGAAATGTTTGGAAGAGGTAGATATTTTTCCTTTCTCCCATGCGAATGGAAGAAGTTTTATGGAGGAAAAAAATATTTGAGGGCAGTTTTAAAAGGAAGGAAGAATGTGAAGAAAAAATGGAAATTCGGTCTACTACACAAAAAGCTTCAAAAATAAGAAAAGAAACTAAAAAGGACTGGAAAATGATTTAATTGTAGTATCAATTTATGGGATGCCAAATTCAAATAGAAGTATTGTAGATGTGTCTTCTTAAAGACATACGAAGCTGAATTTTACCACATTTATCACTTTATAGCATCAGTGTGTTTAAGATGATTCAGACATGTTCAACACTTAGAAATTTTTAGTGTCTTATTTTGTTCTTACTTTTGCTCTAGAAACTTTTTAGTGTCTTATTTTGTTCTTACTTTTGCTCTTTGTACCAGTCTTTACAGATCCAGGACTTTAGTATCTTCTTTTACACTCTTACAGGTGGGTGACTGGAAATAAATTGAGTTCTGCATTGCAGGAGTTTATTTAGGGCACATTCAGAAAAAGGTTGTGTCCTGAATATGGTATTTTAAACAAACCTGGGGCACAGTTTTCCTAAATAAGGTTTGCTTTGGTATACTTGACCAAATTCCTGGGATCTGCCTAAAATATTGAAATAACCTTTGAATGTGGTTCCTTCTACCTTTCTTCTCTTGATAATGCAAATGTTATTTTACATAGATATATGATCCAGTAATTGTTCAGCATGTTTCATCGTCTGCGTATCTGGTGACTTTATTTTAAAGAAAGTTTTAATTATTGTGTCCCATATTTTTCTATAAATTATCAGTTATATATATAGCTTAATATATAGGGACTATTATCATTTGAACATTGACTTTTAAAATAAATCAGAGATTCAAAGAAGTAAAAAGAAACCGGACAGAATCTTACTTTTCCCATCTTCTAGAAGGACTGCATCTACCCAGCTAGTAAACTTTTATTTTCAGAAGGAAAGAATACATTATTTTCACCAGTATCATGCTCTGAGACATTTGTCCTTGAATTTTTAGATGATATACTTGTAAATAAGTATTTCTAGCTAAATATTAGAATTCCCTTTTTAATAAATGTATCACATCAGCTTGCACAGGATGAAGGTAGTTATGTTGGTGGCTTTGCGGTGGTTGAATATAGCACTGCAGAGCACGCTGAAGAGGTTCAACAAGCAGCTGATGGTATGACCATCAAGGGAAGCAAAGTTCAAGTTTCCTTCTGTGCCCCGGGAGCACCAGGGCGAAGTACATTAGCGGCATTGATAGCAGCTCAACGCGTGGTAAGTTTGTTCTTTTTTTAGGATATAAAAAAATTCAAGTAGTATTTTAATCTATCCAAACTAGTCAGTCATTGATTGGACCTTCATTATATTTTTATTATGTAAAGATACCCTTCTTTTTTTTTTGACTGGCTAAATGGTACCTCTGCCAGATCAAGCCAGCAGTCAATACAAAAGAAGAAACTGTGTTTCATAACGTGTATTCATCTCAAGAAAAAATTTTGAGGAAATTTCATTTATTCAGTAAATGTTTTGAGTTCCTGTTCTGTAAGTTTTGCGTGCAAGGTGCCCCCTTTTTCAGTGTTCATAAGTATCCGTAGTAGAAGTCGTGGGAGGTGGAGCCTCATTTTTGTGCACGTGGCATGGTTGCTGAGTTTCCAATTCTGAATACATCTAGTCACCCACTTTTGCAGGTGGTACACCCTGTCCTCTTGGAGAAAAAGAAACAACTAGGTGGCGTGGTGGCCTTACAAATGTCTGACGTTTGTTTATAGCTGATCCCCCAGCAAAACTATCTCTCATCAGCCACTCTTTTCCATTTTCTACAGTGACTCTCTCAAATCCTCACTCTTTTCCTGTCTCTGTCCTTCTTTCTATCCGATGATCGTGGCTCCTACTTTATAGAAATATAAAGGCCATGTGCTGGACTCATTCGTTCAACTTTTCTCACACTCCCCCAGAAAAAGTGCCCCCATTTTTTCTCTTAAATAGCATTCATTCCATAAATACTTTTTGGGTACCCACTGCATGCTAGGTATGTTAGAGATGTTTAGGATTCATCAGTGAACAAAACAAAGATCCCTGTTCTCTCGGAGAGAGGGCTGTGCCTCCTCCTGCCAAAGCAGGGGCTCATGCCCGTGTCCCCCATCCTCAAGGATCTTCATCCTCACCTTTCTCCTTACTTTCACTTGTTCACTAGCTCTATCCCATCTGCCTATAAATACGCTCAAATCGTTTCCTTTAAAAATCTTCTCTAAATACGAGCCTTTGTAATACTTTTCCCTCACAGCTGGAGCTTCTTGAACAATCAGGTCCCACTCGTCACTTTTTCTTCTTTTCTCATTTCCCTCTCAGTCCAATGCAATCTCGTTTCTGCCGTCACTATTCAGGTGAATCTGTTCTCTTTAAGATTAACAGGAATTTCTTAATATTCAGTCGAAAAGATACTTTTCAGTCTTTCTTTGCCTGGTTTCTTTGGAACATTTAAAACCAACCTCCTGGGACTTCCCTGGTGGTCCAGTGGTAAAGAATCCGCCTTCCAATGCAGGGGCCGTGGCTTCGATCCCTGGTCTGGGAACTAAGATCCCATATGCCGTGGGGCAACTAAGCCCACGCGCCACAACTACTGAGCTCGCGCGCCTCAACGAGCGAGCCCGCGTGCCACAAACTACAGAGCCCACTTGCCCTGGAGCCCGCGCGCCACAACTAGAGAGAAAAGTAGTGAAAGATCCTGCATGCCTCAACGAAGATCCCGTGTGCCGCAACTAAGACCCAACGCAGCTAAGAAAATAAAAAATAAGGAAAATAAATAAAATAAATATTAAAAAAAAAATAAGACCAACCGCCTACTACCTTGAATTCTGCCTACCGTTTGTTTCCTACCTGTCTAACCGTCCCACCCCTTTCTTCTCTTTCCCGAAGGGCTGCTATCAGTAGGCTTCTGTATTTGGCCTCCTCACTTTCTTCCTCTTCAGCACTCCAGTGGTTTTAGTTATTGCCTATCAGTGATGATTTTTCCAAGCATATATTTTTGGACTCAATTGCTCTAAGCACTAAATCTGTACTTCCAAATGATATTTAAACAGCCCCTTTTTATGTTATATAAATAGTTCAATTTCAACATTTCCAAAAGAAAACTATTTTTCTCTGGGACCTGCTTTTCTGTGTTCTGTAATATCTGTGTATGGCATCAGTTCGTTCAAACTAGAACTGTCTGAATTAAAAACTCAGTTAATCATGATTGGTCTTCTTCACCTATTCCCTAGATCAGGATGTCGAGAATATTAGCAAATCCTTTCAGTTCCACCTCCTGGTAACTATTAAGTCCTTGAGACTTGTCAGCATCTTTGTCACTTTACTCAGGATCTCATTTTTCTCACCTTGATGGTTCGAATAACCTGCTATGTGGTTGCCATGTCGTTCATCTTCCCCATTCTAACCCATCTTCCACGGTGCCACAAGAGTGATCTTTCTCGTCCTCAAACCAGATTATGTCATTCTCTTGCTTAATATTCTTTAATGCGTGCATAAGTTCAGTTCCTTACCATGGCATACAGGGCCCTTCGTGATTAGGTATTAGTAACAGTGAGGAATCTTAAATTTTTCTCAGTCTTAAAAGTAATGTGCTGCATTGAGTTTTTTTTTCTGTAGGTTCTTGGTACATATCCTTTATCAAGTTTTCTGATTTAAAAAAAATCATAAGTAGGTATTGATGTTTATCAGAGTATTTCTGCAACTATTGCGATAATTTTATGTGATTTCTCCCTAAGTTCATTAATGTGCTGAATCCAATTGATAGGTTTTTCTAATATTACACTATCCTTATGTTGTAAATCCTAATTGATAATGATTTTTTTCCTATGCATTGTTTGATTTTATTGGATAATGTTTTATTTGGTATATGTGCAAATGTGCTCATAAGTGAAAATGCTTAAATTTTTGGGTACCATTTTTACTTAATTTTGGAATCAAGAGAACATTGACCTCATTAAATGATTTACATATTTTTCTCCCCCTTCTCCTTTTCTTTCCATTTCATGGATCAATTTGTATAAAATCGGGGTCATCCGTTCTTTGAAAGTTTGAGAGATCTCAATCTATGAAACCGTGTAGACTTACTCCTTGAGCCTCTTCCAGAAGGAAATCATTGATTACCACTTAAGTTTCTTCTGTGGATATTAGGTTTATTAGTTTTATTTTTCTCTGTGTGCTATATGTGGCATTTGATTACATTCTACAAATTTATCCACTTTGAGTTTTTAAATTTATTGGCACATAGCTATTTATAAAATTTTATTTAAAATTGTCATGTCTAGTCTCCTCTTTTTATCGTATATTTTATTTATTTGCATTTCCTTTTTTTGCCTTGATCAGTCTTGCAAACTATTTATTTTGCCTTTTAAAGAAACAGCTTTTGTTTTGTTCATTATTTCTCTTTTTTCTATCTTTCGCTTATTCTTGCCCTATCTTTATAACCTCCTTGCTTCTTTCTTCTTTGGATTTACTCTTCCCACCCCCTACCCCCACCCATCTTTAATGTTATCCGTGGTTAGCTCCTCTGTTTTCAACCTAGACTGTTTTCTGATGAACATAGTTAAAGTAAGCTTACTTCTATAACTAATGCTATACCTATGTGTCATAAATTTTATATTATGAATGTTTCAAATTTTTGTTATGATTTCCTTTTAGCTTAATTATTAGTTTTTTCTTCCAGTTTATACACACCTAGGAATTTTTAAAAGCTATTCTTCTGATATAGATTTCTTTTGAGATGTAATTGATATACAGCATTATGTTAGATTTCAAGTGTACAACTAATGATTCAGTATTTGTATATATTGTGAAATGATCACCACAGTAAGTCTAGTTAACATCTGTCACCACACAGAATCACAGAATTTTTTTTTCTTGTGATGAGAACTTTTAAGATCTACTCTCTTGGCAACCTTCAAATATGAAGTAGAGTATTATGAACTGTAGTCATAGTCACTGTGCAGTACATTACATTCTCATGACTTATTTCTCTTATAACTGGAAGTATGTACTTTTTAACCCCTGTTACCATTTCACTCACCCTCCACCCCCTCCCTCTGGGAAACATCAGTCTGTTCTCTGTATCTATGGTTTTGGTTCTGGTTTTGGTTTTAGATTCCACACATAAGTGAGATCATACAGTATCCATTTTTCTCTGCCTGACTTATTTCACTTAGCATAATACCCTCAAGGTCCATCCATGTAACTACAAATGGCAAAATTTCGTTCTTTTTTATGGCTGAATAATATTCCATTGTCTATATATATACACACCACATTATCTTTATCTGTTCATCCATCTTTGGAAACTTAGGTTGTTTTCATATCTTAGCTATTATAAATAATGCTGCAATGAACATGGGGTCCATATATCTTTTTGAGTTAGTGTTTTTTGTTTTCTGTGGAGAAATACCCAGAAGTTGACTTGCTGGGTCATATGGTAGTTCTATTTTTAATTTTATGAGGAACCTCTATACTGTTTACCAACACTTGTCATGTTTTTTTAAACTATACTTTTTTCCTTTGTTTTCATTTCCCATCTACTATTGGATAAATTAGAATTTTCTTCTTCTGCTTCGAGAGTGAGATGTTCTATTTTATCCTACTGGTGATTGTTCCTAACTTACTAACACCCCTAGGTTGATCAGTATCTCTTTCTTCCCACTTAGTTCATTCTAAACTCCATCCTGCTTCTTCCTTCTACCCCACCTACCACCATATTGGGAGTACATAAAGTACATTTTTACTTTAGGATTGCCTTAATTTTTTTTTTTTTTTTGGGGGGGCGCACTGCACGGCTTGCAGGATCTTAGTTCTCCAACCAGGGATTGAACCCAGGCCACGGCAGTGAAAGCACCAAGTACTAACCACTGGACCACCAGGGAATTCCCAACCTTAAAGTTTTTGTTTTTATGGTCCTGGCTTTTGTATACAAGATTAAAATTAACTGTGATATTATAAACCCTAATTTCCATGTATCATGTAATATCATCATGCATTTATTCTCATTTCTCATTTTCAGAAAGGGTTTCATGTAGTAAAAACTTTTTAGACTGTGTATGGCTGGGAATATTTTTTATTTCTTTTCCATATTTAATAGCTTAGCTGAACATAAAAATCTAGATTCAAAGTTTTTTTCCTGCAGCACTTTGAAAATATTAATTTGCTGCCTTCTTAAATCCAGGGTTGACGCTTTGAGAGTGAAGATGATATTAATCTGCTTTTTTTTTTTTTTTCTGAGATATGTTCTTCCTCACTGGAAGTTTTTAGTATTGGGGGGGGTTTGATGTTCTTAAATTTCACACCAAAAAAATGTAACCAGGTGTGTGTTTTTCTATATCATATTTGGAACCCTTTCATTTTGTGGTCTTTAATTTTTCTTTAATACTGGGAAATTCTCAGCCATTACTTCTTCAAAGATTCCCTTTTTTTCCCTAATCCTTCAGGGACTCCTGTTATATAGATGTTAAGACTTCTAGTCCCTTCATTGCCTTGGTTTTCTCTCTTGTTTTGTTTGCATTTTTCATTACCATGTTTTACTTTGTTTTTATTTCCCTCTGTATCCTCTGCTCATGTATTCTGGGAGGTTTATTTGACCTGAACTTTCAGGTTGCTTATTTTGTTTTTCAGTCTCATATATTCTACTGTTTAACTTATCTGTTGAAGCACAGAGTAGAGGTTAAGAATAATGCTTTATTCAGTTTCTCCAGTTTCCTCACCTATAGAATGGGGGTAATAACACAAACCCTATAGAGTTGTTTTGGGGCATTAAGTGATCTAATCCATGTAACATGCTTAGAACAATGCCAAGTATATATAGTAAGTGATGGCTGCCATGATTTTTCTCTAACAGTTGTGTTTTTCATACTTCTAATTGGTTGTTCTTTATAACTGCTTGTCCTTGTTTCATGTTACCAGTAAAAATATATTAGCTTTTTTTTAGGATGTCTGTTATGTTTAGTTAACATTCTTATTTCCTATCCTTTAATTCTGCTTTGTCTCTTATAGGTGCTTCAGTTTGTTGCCTTTAGTTTTTGTGGCTACATTCTCCCCATGCCTAGTTATTTTGTTCTGTGGATGCATATCTCCTTTGGTAGGGGGTATGGCGGTTGGCTTCTTTATATGTGAGTGTTTAGAGGTTGAGGGGCTGGAGATGGAGGAGGAGTGCTGAAGGCTGGTCTCAGCTAGGGTTTAGGGAAGGCAGGCAGGAACCTAGGGCTGAGAACCTCTGCCTTGACCACAGACAGCCCTTTCCCACCCCAGCCAGGCAACCCTGCCCCTTAGAGCCTCTTAATCTCTTCTCCCAACCCTGGCTCTTTTCCAAGTTCTGCCTTCCTCAATTATAACTCTTCCACCCTGCCCAGTGGGAGGAAGGAAGTAGAGAAGGTTGGAGGATGTGGGAAGGAAGTTTTTGGTGCCTCTACCTAGTGTTACATGGTCCCCACTGTCTCTGAGTTTGCACGACACCCTGCTGTTAATTCACTGCTCCTAGGCGGTCACTGGACTGATGCTGCCCTTTTCCTGCTTTTTCCTAGCCATGATCCCTAGGGGGTGATGTGGAGGAAGGCCCTTCCCCAAGCTATCCTGTCTGTGGATCCAGCCTCTCTCACACTCTTGAGGCACTACCTTGTGTCTGTCCAGGGATTTCTCACGGGTTTAGTGTCAGGTTCTCAATCCATCACCCTCTCCCTCTTAATGTCACAGCTTGGGATGAGAGAGGGAATCCAGTTGTCCTTGTCGGTTCTCCATTTTCTCCTGGTTGGAAGTTCATAGTTTTCCTTTTACATCATTATATTAATATTCTCATCTATCAGGCTGGCTTTTAAAATCTGAGAACAACTTCATATATTTAGGAAGCTACCCAATGACATGTATGTAAGGCCAGTTCATCTTTGTCTCATATTAGAGGATTAAGTTAATGAATTAAAGACTGTTATTATAAGAAAAATGTTGCTTTGTAAGGCATCCCACATTATTAAACTTGAGATCAACATTGTAGTAAGGTTCTTCTACAGTATCAAAATATTCATCCTGTGTCAACAGGTTACCTCCCTGTTAATAAATTCAGATTCCCCTGTTATCTTTCTACTTGTATGAAGAGATTTATCTGACTAAATCATTAGTCCTCTTAAAGCCAATTTCTACTTAACTGAAACATTCTATGAGGATTTCAGTGTATGTTGTATGGTAGAATATCTTACAATTAGGAATTGTGGTAGAATGTATACAAGTATATAATATAAAGTAAGTTGTGGTTATCATAAAATAGATCTTATCAGGTGAATGAGAATTTCTGGAAAAAAGCCTTTACAGTTTCATCTTTGTGCTTATCCTTGTTCTAATGTTTTCTATTTCTGTATTCATCAAAGATGCACAGTAATCAAAAGGGCTTACTTCCAGAGCCAAATCCAGTGCAAATTATGAAAAGTTTAAACAACCCTGCCATGTTACAAGTTCTTCTACAACCCCAGCTCTGCGGGCGAACTGTTAAACCAGGTAAACTTCATGTGTGCTGATTAAACGTAGAATGTTGGCATGAAGTTAATTGTGCTGTTTTACATGAAAAACACACTTAAATTAGTCCAAGAATATTTATTTTTTCTAGAATTTATCAGTGAATATATAAAATATAATTTATTTTAATTAATGATCTGAGGTGAAAATATGTTTTGACTGTTTTTGATAGGGATAAACTGCTTACGGGTTTCCTGATTTTTTTTTTTAACTATTAATAAGTATTAAATATTAAACCTTCAGTTTAGTTACTGGTTGACATGAATTTGTAAACCAGGTAACACATGGCTTAATAAGGTAATATTTAATATACTACATTGTTACAGCCTATGTTAACAAAGGATATTGATACTTTTCTACGTAATATTTTTGGCAGAATTACTTTGTTGGAAAGTGTTAAGGTCTGTTTCCTCTCTGCTCTTCCTTTTTCATTGTGAAATTGTTCCACTTTTTAGAAAATGAGAAAAACATCATTTTCTAAGTATTATGGAAATTTTTATAATATTGGCATACATTAAATATCTATTTAGTATTCATTGAGAAGAGTTTATTTACCTTTTGAAATGCACAACTGTACATACACAAAATATGTTTTATCATTATGAGGAAATGAATGCCTATATTCAACACTAAGCTTTAGATTACAAATGTTTAGATTAAATATACTTATTCTGTTTCAGCTCCAACTGGTCTAACACCAACTAGTATATTGCAATTCGGTTCTAGCACCAGCTACCTAGAGTTAGCACAGATCCTACAAGTAAGGGCTTTGTCCCCAACAGGTCTGCCCCTACTTCAGACAGCAGCCGCAACTTCAGAGGTCCCCTGGTCACCTACACTTCTGACTAACTTGCTTCAAATTTGGGGGTTCCTGTGACCCCCTCAGGTTCAATAATTTGTTAGACTCACAGAACTTAGGAAAGCACTATACAGTAAGTCCCCACCCATACAAACGAGTTCCATTCCAAGAGCGTGTTTGTAAGTCCAGTTTGTTTGTAAGTCCAACAAAGTTAGCCTAGGTACCCAACTAACATAGTCGGCTATATAGTACTGTACTCTAATAGGTTTATAATGCTTTTCACACAAATAATACGTAAAAAACAAACACAGAAAAATAAAGAAAACATTTTTAATCTTACAGTACAGTTCCCTGAAAAGTACAGTAGTACAGTACAACAGCCGGCATACAGGGGCTGGCATCGAGTGAACAGGCAAGAAGAGTTACTGACTGGAGTGGGGAGAGGGGGTGGGAAGTGGTAGAGCTGAAGGATCGTCAGCAATAGGAGATGGAGGGCAAGCTGCAATCTCACTCACGCCTGACGTTGATGGCGCAGGTTCTGGTTCCTTGCTGGATTCAATTCTACCTACCCCCTTGAAGAAACAATCCAGTGATGTCTGGGCAGTGGCTCTTTTTTTCTCGTCATAGATGACACGGTAGCACTGAATTGCATTCTGAATGGCTGTTGCAACCTTCGTGTACCATTCTACGTTTGGGTCCTGTGCCTCAAAACTAACTGCCTCCTCAAGTAAAGAAAATCCCCTTGCCACTTCCTGCGTCGTGAATCTCTTCGGTTCTTCAGTTACTTCTTCTTCCTCTTGTCTCTCTCCGTCCTTTCTCTGGGCCTCCAATTCCTGGCACTTCTTAGCAGTACCAGCTATGTCACTGCTGCTTTTACACTTGCTTCTGGACTTCCTGGGCTTGAAATAAAGATACTGTACTACTGTACTCTATACAGTACTGTACAGTAAAGTACACAAAAGCACAACCACTTGTAGAGGATGCACACACGTGATAAGGTACGCCAGTCACGTAAACTAATTTACCTGATTGGACAGGCGAACACACGTCCGCATCTTTGAAAGTTCACAATTTGAAGGTTCGTATGTAGGGAGCTTACTGTACTTATGATTACAGTTTTGTTTTAAAAGATGTAACTCAGAAATAGCCTAATCAGGAGACTTAGGGCTTCCAGACTGGAAGGTCCTGACTGTAGAGCTTTTATGCTCTTTCCCCATGGAATCAGAGCACATCTGCCTTGCAGCACACATGTGTATTAATTAGCCAGGACTCCCTGCTGCAGTAACTTCAGTATCTAGAGTTTTTATTGGGGTTTTGCTATGTAGGCATGACTGACCATGTTATTGAACTCTATCTCCAGTCCCCCTCCTCTCCCTGGAAGTCAGGAGGTTAGGCTGATATCATATGGCTCAAAGCCCTAGTCCTCTAATCACATGGTAGGTCTTTCTGGTATGACCAGTCCCCATCCTGAAGCCATCTAGGGGCCCACACTGAGTCACCTCATTAGCATAACAAAGACACTCCTGTCATTGGGAAAATTCCAAGGATTTAGAGTTTTCCTTCCAGGAACCAAAGACAAAGACCAGTTAAATTCTTTATTATACCAACAGTGTTCATATTAAGTACTTGATATAATCATCAATTATCTCTGTGTAGGAAGTAGCTTTAGAGGTGTCCAGCTCAGCCTACTTTGCAGTCAGATATCCCTTCTACAATTTTAATGGTATAGAGATATCCTTTGTATGTCTTGACTACTCAAAACATAGAGCAGCTCATTATTTTCCAAAGCAGCTATTCCCTGGTTTAACAAATTTAATGACTAGGTTTTCCCTTGTATTAGATGGTGATTTCTATGACTTTTAGCCACTTATTCTAGTTCTTCCTATGAGGAAACACAGAATAAATCTATTCCTTCTTCCATAAGAAAAGCCTTCTAATGTTGAAGACAGCTATCATGAAACCTTAGTCATCTTTGATTTTCTTTGTCTTCTGTTATCCAGACCAGTGGTCTCATTTTATTTATTTATTTTTTGACTATGCAACTCTATCAGTAATGTATATTTTTAGTAGAGCCCCAATATATACAGTATATGTATCACTTATATGTCAATTACATGAATGTGCCTTTGTCAATCCATATATTAAGAAATGATAAAGCTTAATATTTTTATCTTTTAAGATGAAAGTAAATACAAATAACAGTTCTCTTTTTTAAGAACAATTTATTTTTTTATTGAAGTATAATTGATTTACAATGTGTTAGTTTCAGGTGTACAGCAAAGTGATTCATATATATATATATATATATATACATATATATATGTGTATATATTCTTTTTCAAATTCTTTTCCCTTATATGTTATGACAAAATATTGAGTATGGTTCTCTTTATACACCTCTTCTATTCTCTTTGTAAACTATGGCTCTGTATTTGACTTTATATAACATGTCATAGGATACGCTCTCTAGAGCACCCCCCGCCCAAGTTGTCCTCTTGTAAAGATACCTAGGTTGTCTGGGTTGCCCTGAAATATGGTGTACACAGACATGAATTTATCCTATAGATGGGTTCTAATCAGCACAGAATGCAGTGGGATTTCCTTCCTATGATCATTATATTCCTATTAATGCAGTCCAAGTTTGTATCAGAGTTTAAAGAAGTATATTACACTCTTGTGTCTCTTAGAAAGTATAGTTCACACCTGGACTATCTTTAGTAACTTCTCCCCCAAATTATTTTTGTCTCATGTTTTCATCTAAGATATGTATTCTCCACTCTGCTTTTCTACTCAGGTTGGTGTATGGCCATATGAGATTAAGCTTTTTTATTTTAGTGCTACTTTTACTGTTTTAAGAAAGATATATCATTATTACACTGATAGCTTTTTCTTTGTTTGGAATGGCCAGTGAAGAGGGTTAAATACCTTACCTGAACACATGCAAAGAGACAGTGTCTGGAAAGTTTCTTGGTGTTCAGGAAAGACAAGCTCTTGTTAATCAATAAATTTCATTTGTATTCCCTTTACTATGTTTTCTTTTTTTCCTTTACTATGTTTTTTTTTTTTTTTTTTACTATATCTTAACTATATCCCTTACTATATCCTGAGCTCTTCACAGAGGCCTCTGAACAAACTAAAATAATTACAAAGGATCATAATTCCCTGTAATTTGTTTATATTATATGATACATATGTACACAAGTGTGCCATATTTTACTGTGCTTCACAGATGCTATGTGTTTTTTTTTTTTTTTTACAAATTGAAGGTTTGTGGCAACACTGCTTTTGTCAGATGATGGTTAGCATTTTTAGCATTTTAAGTTGAGGTATATACATTGTTTTCTAGACATAATGCTATTGCACACTTAATAAACTACAGTATAGCATAAACATAACTTTTACATGCACCAGGAAACTAAAATAATTGTGTGACTTGCTTTACTGCCATAATCACTTTATTGGAGTGGCCTGGAACCAAACCTGAAGTATGCCTGTATGATATATTTGTATTTAAACCCTTGCCCAAACTTCTTTCTCACTGTATCGTTTTTTCAAGTAACTGACACATATCTAGTTGTTTATTGCCTTCTCTTCCACTAGACTAGAGGAGGCTCCATAATGGCAAAGATTTATCTGTTTGGTTCATCTCAGGCATCTAGGACAGAACTGCTACTTATAGTGAAAAGTACTTAGATATTGTTTACTGATTAAACTCCTTCCTTAATCTGTCTGTTGCACAACTTATACATACCTTGTTATATATGATCTAGTCTGTAAACTTTTAACTACTTTTCTGGTCTGCCTTCTTTTCTGTCTGATCTAATCTGTGCACGACCATCAGGTTGATTTTCCTCCTACACCTACTTATGCACGGCCGTCAGGTCGATTTTCCTCCTATGCCTACTTTATGTTACTTGAAGCATACTGATCTTTTCTCTTCAATCCAGACCTTCTAAATACCTTAAAAAAATACAGTATAGTGTAAATATTGTAGATTTCTTTCTCTCTGTCCTTGTGTGTGTGTGTGTTTTAAAGTTTAACTAGTATATAATTACTTAGAATCTCAATTGTATGTTTAACAGCTTTCTTGAGGTATAACTGTGGCACATTCATCTGCACATATTTAAATTGTACAAATTGGTAAGATTTAACACATGTATAACCCATGAAACTATCGCCATAATCCAAATAATGAACATATTCATTACTCTCAAAACTTTCCTTTTGTCTCTTTGTAACCCCTCCCCCCGTCCCCAGGAAACTACTAATTTGCTTTCTGTCACTATAGTTTGTATTTTCTAGAAATTTATATAAATGGAGTCACACAGTATGTACTGTATGGCTTCTTTCCCTCAGCTTATTATTTTGAGATTCATCCACGTTGCTGCATGTATCAATAGTTTTTTTTTTTCGTTTTTAATGCTGAGTAGTATTCAGTTCTACAATTTCCATTTTCATTGATTTGTTGAACATTGGGTTATTTCCTGTTCGGGGTCATTACAGATAAAATTGCTGTGAAGATTTGCTTCTAATCTTTATGTAGACTTATGCTTTCACTTCTCTTGGATAAAGACGTAGTTGTAGAATGGCTGGGTTATATGGTGGATGTATGTTTAAGTTGTAAGACACTCTTCCAACTCTTTTCTAATGTGGTTGAACCATTTTACATTCTCACCATCAGTGTCCAGGGCTCTAGTTCGTTCAGTATCCTCACCAACATTTGATATGTTGATCCTTTAATTTTAGTCTTTCTATTTGGTTTATCGTGCTGTCTCATTGTGGTTTTAATTTGAATATTCCTTTTGACAAATGATTTTGAACATCTTTTAATGTACTAATTTGCCATCTTTATACCTTCTTTGTTAATATATCTTTTAAGATATTTTGTACATTTTAAAATTAGGTTGTTTATCTTCTTATTAAGTTGTTAGGGTTTTTTATCCTAGATACAAGTGCTTTATTGGATATATGGGTTTGCAACCACTCTGTAGGTTGTCCTTTTATTTTCTTAACAATATCTTTTGAAGAGCAAAATTTTTTATTTTGACAATGTCCAGTTTATTATTTTTTGTTTTATAATTCATACTTCTTGTGTCATATTTAAGAAATCTTTGCCAAATTCAAGGTCAGTAAGATGTTCTTATATATTTTCTTAAGAAGTTTTATAATTTTACCTCTTAAGTTTAGGTTGATGAATGATTTCAAGTTAATTGTTATTTATGATATGAGGTAAAGGTCCAGGTTAATTTTTTTTTACAGTTGTTCCAGCATCATTTGTTAAAAAAGATTATCTTTTTTCATTGAATTTCTTGACACTTTTTTCAAAAATCAATTGACCATATGTATATGGCTCTATCTCTGGACTCTGTTTCTATTCCATTGATCTAAATGTCTGCCTTTATATCAATGCTACATTGTCTTCATTATATACAGTTTTATAATAAGTCCTGAAATCAGTTAGTGTAAGTCCTTCAACTCTGTTCTTTTTCTCTTTGTTTTGCCGATCCTAGGTCCTTTGTATTTGCATATAAATTTTAGAATCAGCTGTCAATTTCTATGAAAAACGTCTGCTGGAAATTTGATTGGAATTGTGTTGAATCTGTATGCTAATCTGTGCAGAACTGACAACAATTTGCCATAAGTGCGGTATATCTCTCCGTTTATTTAGGTCTTCCTTAATTTCTCCCAGCAATATTTTGTAGTTTTCAGGGTATAAATCTTACACGTATTTTTTCAGATTTATCCATAGCATTTCATGTTCCTCGATACTATTTTTTTATTGCAGTGATTTTCTGAGGCAGAATTCAGAGTCAGTAATTCAGTGGCATTTGGTACCTTCACAATGTTGTGTAATCACCAACTCTGCCTACTTTCAAACGTTTTCATTATCTCAAAATAAAATCCAGACCCATGAAACAGTGACTTCCCATTTCCTCCTCTGTCCAGGCCCTGGCAACAACCAATCTGCTTTCTGTCTTTACACTTTTGCTTAGTCTGCATGTTTCATATAAACAGAAGTCGTTATGTGACTTTTGGTGTCTGGCTTCTTTCACTTAGCATGATGTTTCTGAGTACTGTAATGTGTATCAGGATTTCATTCCTTTTTTTGGCTGAGTAATATTCCATCGTATGCACATAGCATGGATGGACATTTGAGTTGTTTTCACTTTTCGACTCTTGTGAAGAGTGTTGCTATGAATATTCATGTACAAGCATTTGAACATTTGTTTTCAGTTCTTTTGGGGTTATATTCCTAGAACTAGAATTAGTGGGTCATATGGTTATTCTATGTTTAACTTGTTAAGGAGCTGCCAAGCTGTTTTCCACAGTGGCTGCACCATTTTACATTCCCAAAGCAATGTATGAGGGTTCCAATTTCTCCATAACTTTATAGACTCTTGTTACTTTCTGGGTTTTTTAAATTATTATTAATTTTAGCCATCCAAATAGGAATCAACTGGCAACTCATCATGGTTTTGATTTGAATTTCCCTAATGACTAATTATGTTGAGCATCTTTTCTTGTGCTTGTTGTCTATTTTTGTGTCTTCTTTTGGAGAAATGCTTAATCAAGTTCTTTGCCCATTTTTAAACAGGGTTGTGTGTCTTTTTGTTGCTGAGTTCTTTATATATTCTTGATACTATTTTAAATAGTATTACTTTTTAAATTTCAATTTCCTACTGCTTGTTGCTAGCATATACAAGTACAATTGATTTTGTCTATTTATCTTGTATCTTGCAGTCTTGCTTTCTATTTCTATCAATAGCAGTTATTGCCCTTAGGATTTTCTGTATAGGCAATCATGTCATCTACAAATAAACACAGTTTTACTTCTTTCTTTACAATATGTATACCTTTTATTTTATTTTCTTGCTTTATTGCAGTTGATAGAAATTCCTGAAAAATTTGTGCATTGAACTGATGAGAGTGGACATCCTTGCCTTGTTCCTGATCTTACAGAGAAAGCATTCATTCTTTTATTATTAAGCATTATGTTAGCTATAGTTTTTTATTCACAGATTTTCTTTTTCAAGCTGGGAAATTTTTCTTCTATTTTTATATTGCTGAGATATTTTATCATGATAATTGCTGGGATTTATATAATGCTTTTCTCCATTTATTGATATCATCAGTGTGGCTTTTTTATTTCTGGTCTGTTATCATGATGAATTATATTGATTGATTTTTGAATGTTAAACCAATCTTTCACTCCTACAGTAAGCCACACCTGGTCATGACATACTATAATCCTTTTTTTTTTTTTTGACCATGAACATCAGTGTTCTTTTCTTTTTTTTTTTTAAAGACTATTTTCTTATACAGCAGGTTCTTATGAGTTATCTATTTTATATATATTAGTGTATATATGCCAATCCCAATCTCCCAATTCGTCCCACCACCACCTCCACTACCCCCACTGCTCCGCTTTCCCCCCTTGGTGTCCATATGTTTGTTCTCCACGTCTGTGTCTCTATTTCTGCCTTGCAAATCCGTTTTTTTTTTTTAACATCTTTACTAGAGTATAATTGCTTTAGAGTGGTGTGTTAGTTTCTGCTTTATAACAAAGTGAATCAGCTATACAGATACATACATCCCCATATCTCCTCCCTCTTGCGTCTCCCTCCCACCCTCCCTATCCCACCCCTCTAGGTGGTCACAAAGCACTGAGCTGATCTCCCTGTGCTATGCAGCTGCTTCCCACTAGCTATCTATTTTACATTTGGTAGTATATATAAGTCCATGCCACTCTGTCACTTCGTCTCAGCTTCATAATACTTTGTATATAAATTTTAGGTTGATAGTGTTGTTCAAGTCTCCTATATCCTTACTGGTTTTCAGTCCACTTATGCTATCAATTATTGAGGGGAGCAAGAGGCTCAATGGGAGACCTAGCCAAAATCTAAGGGTAAGGGCAGTTAGATGTGAGACTGTGGACATTTTCAGAATGTTTTAATTCTGGTTGTTGTTTTAAACTGGGAAATACTATATTCACTAAAAGCTGTGAAAAAATATTTTAATGTTTTATAACAAAATACAGTGACTGTCTGAAAAATGAGAGGAAGTGGTATTGAAATCTCTAACCATAATTGTAGATTTGTCTACTTTTCCTTTCAGTTCTAGAAGTTTTTGCTTCATATATTTTGAAGCTTTGTTATTTGGTCCACAGACATTTAAGATTGTTGCATCCTAATTGATGAATTGACCCCTTAATCATTATGAAATGACGATCTTTACCACTCTTTCCTAATAAACAGTATTTTCCTTTATAAGCAACTTATCCTAATGATCTAATCTTCCCATCATCTATCATTGAAACTGGTTCATTCTAAAGAAAGTGCTTTCTAATGGTCAGTTTTCCAAAGATGTAATGGACTGCCTCCGCAAGAAACAAAAATTTGGAACAAAGTTTTTAAAGCATGAATGAACTTGTAGCAGTGTTATGTATAAATTTCAGATACGTTTGATCATTGGATTACGTGTTTTTTGAAGTACTTTCTAAGCCTGACCTTCTATGATTCTAATTAGCTGTATATTATGACAGTTTACATCTAATAACTAGATGAATTACTTCATATATTTTCTATCTCATGGTTCTTTTTGTCTGTATATTGTATGTTCTTAAAATATCTCTTCTGATATGTACCCTGGTATTTGTACTCTTAGACAAACTTGATAAAGAGTATGGTTATCATTTATTCCTTTTATCAACTATATACAGTATCGTTGTTTCTGTAGGTTTTTTATGAAATATCTTTAAATGTACATATTCTCTTCTCAATTGGATTATAAGCTTTAACGACAAGGACTGTATATTGTTCTTCCCCTCCCACCTGACCCACTGCCAGAATACCCAAAAAAAACTAACAAAAGTACTGAGCAAATAACATGGGTTCAGTTAGTATTATACTTATTAAAAAGTGGAATTAGTTTTCTTGCATTAAGTGCCAGAGAAGAGAAAGGCTAGGTTTGGTGTTTTTCCATTAAGACAGAAGGTGTTGGAATTTAAAATCAAATTCTAGAGTTGAATCACAAGGAAAGGAGCCTGTCACTTTTTGTACGATGACAAGGTCAGTATATCATTGAACTTCCACTACATATGTTAAAAGTTTAAAGGAATATTCATTTACGCTTTTTGGAGTTTGTTTTATTTATTTTTGAATTCCATAGATATCATAAAGTTAAATTTTTACTTTTATTTTCTTAAAGCAGTTCTTGGAACACCTCACAGCTTGCCACATCTGATGAATCCATCCATCTCCCCTGCATTTTTACATTTGAATAAAGCACATCAGGTATATAAATAGCATCGAGTACTGAAGCATCAGACATTTGGAGTGAATATTTTGTTTGTTCTTTACACTTAAAGTTCTCAAGGAGTTAAATGAGTATTTTGTTTTCAAATAAAATTCTGAGTAATAAGTGTACCTACCTAAAAACAGAACTTAATAAGGAAATCAGATCAAATTAAGGTAATCAAAGCATCATAGTTTATATATTTATTGGTTCCTTTTTGTAGGGCATTAAGAAGGGAAGAGGTATATTTTGTGGTATATTTTTCTAGAAATAACTCAGTAGCTCAAAACAAGTTTTATGTGGTCTTAACTCAAAAAAGTATTTACAGAAAGAAAAATAAATGAATAATAACTCTTAATTCTTAAAATTTAATCAATGTTATAGAAATAATTTATATATTTATGAGAGTAAAAATTTTTTTTCTTACCTTTTTCAGATAAGTATTTTAAACTATGTTTGTGTACATAAATATCCGTAATATTGGAGATAAATATTACCTACTAATTTCAGGTACTGTTTAAGGCTATATCTATATAGAAGCCTAATTACAAATCAAACCTAACACATGATAAATGGGTTGTTATAGGTTGAATGAATGAATGTCTGTTCCTAAACGCAGCTTTTTAAGGAAAAGGCTTATTTGTTTATTTTTCATTCTTAGAATCTAACATATGACCTGTACAATTTTCATTCATATACTCAACATATTTTATTGAAAATCTAACATGTACTAGACACTCTGCTAGCCATTGAGGCTATAGCATTGAACAGAATATTCACAGTCCTTATTCTTATAGAATTTCAACAAATAGAGAAAACAAGCATTAAACAGTTAATTACAATAAGGTTTAAAGTGATATGGGAGGGGAGACCAGAGTATTGGCAATATTCCCTTTACTTTAAAATAAAGACCAACTGCTTAATTTTGCCTTGAGGGCCTGTCTAAGCTGGCCTCTCCTGCCTCTCCTATGCCTTAGGTGTCACTGTCCCAGCTCTGGTGAACTGCTTGTGGTCCGTGAAGGGCTTTCTTCTCTTCTCCTTAGGTCTTTGCTCCTGCTGTTCTTCTACCTGGAATACTTCCCACCGCAGCACCCCCTTGTTCCCCCAGACTTCATCTAGTTATTTCTCCACAGCCTTCAGATCTCTGTGCAAGAGTTAGTTCCTCAGGGAAACCTTCCTTGAATTTACCAATCTAAATCAAGTTCCACCACTGTTTGTTTCCATAGCTCCTTGTATTTTTCCTTCATACACTCATTGCCATTTTTAATTGTATGTTTTTATAATTAATTAAAGTCTCCCCTCCTCAGGGGACTATAAGATCCATGAGGGCAGACCATATTGTAGCACAGTGCCTGGCACATAGAAGTGCTCAATAAATATTTGTTGAATGATTAAATGAATAAATAAATGATTGAATGATACTGACATCAAAGCCAGAAAGGGGTGAGGGGAGGGGAGGAAAGATGGAAGAAAAGAAGGAAGGGATATGGAATTAGTTTCATGACTGTATGGTCACATCTTGTGTATTATTGAAAGAATTAATTAGTGTTGCCAGTAATTAGAAAGTAGAATATTAAGAAGCTGTTGCTTTTGCTCAGATCAACTCAGGAATTGAACTTTAAAATGAATTACACAAGTAGCTCTTCAAAATTAAACTAACTTAATGTTTTATCATTTTCACAGAGCTCACTTATGGGTAATACTTCTAATTTATTTCTTCAGAATCTTTCTCATGTACCACTGGCACAGCAACAATTAATGAAATTTGAGAATATTCATACTAATAATGTAAGTATGGAATTACTTTTTTCATTTGAAATGAGTTCATTCCTTTTCTATAATCAGGCTGTTGGTCAGATTGTTCATGAATTTTCACATGTGTAGCTTTTTTATTAGGTTATGTCTTGCTGCCATGAGCAAAAGTCTTTTCTTCTCTTCTTTTGCAGAAACCAGGCTTACTTGGAGAACCCCCAGCTATGGTACTTCAAGCTGCAGTAGGGATAGGGTCACCGCTTCCATTGAAAACAGAGTTGGGCCATCTTGGAGAAACACATAAAAGTAAATTATGTGTATTTGCTGAGACGTCACTAAACAGTCAGATTTGAGATTTAAAGATAGTGTACCTGTATTCTACTTTTATTTACAGGAAGGTCAGATTTGAGTTTTATTCAGTCATTTAAAATTTCAAGAGCCCTCTTGGCTTTTCTATTTTTAATATTAGAATACTATTGGTAGTTATTTATTGATGGACTTGCTTCTATGCCAAGATAAGACTTTCTCTGTTGGATATGCTTTAATATTTGATGAAGGTTCACAGCAGCATGAGGCAGAGACATAGATCTATTTGAGACTGACATGCTGCCCACTGGGCTGACAGCACATTACATAGGGATCCATTTAATTTTTGCCTGGATAAGAAACCCTTAGCTTTATTAAAAAATATCTGGTAATGATAAATTTAAAGTTTGATTGTTTATTTGTATCATTTTCTAAAATGTGAGCTCCAAATTAGTAGTAAAAAAAAAAATGTGTATTATGTGCTTCTAAAATATAACAAATTTGAACAGAACAATTATTTTTCTTTTCAGAACAATAGATGGTAGTATACCAGGATGGCTTATGTGATTTTGAAAGACACTTTCAATTTGAAGTTTAACTGAAATTTGTTGGAAGTGAGCATGCTGAGGGGAAAAAAGAGAAAGTCCACCAGTGATAAAAAAGAAAAAAAACCAAGTCAGTTAAATATGGGTAGCATGTTTAGCCTCTTGTACATAAAACCAAGTCAAATGGTCAGATAATCAATTCAGACTATTGGAATTGACTGGGCAAAAGTTAAACCAGTACACAGACAGCTATAGAAATTTTTATAGTGTGATAGAGTCTGTCCTAAAAATTAAATATTGTATGCCTAGAAGCTTATACAGATATTTATATATAATTTGTGTTGGATTAAATAGCCATTTGCTTTAGCACTGCTGCTTTAAGAACACTGAAAATTCAAAGTGTCCAAATAAATATATTGCTAAAAGATAGAATTGAGAATCTATCTCTAAATAGTTAGTACTAAAAATAATTTAAGAAATTTGTTTAGTGAATTTGTAAAATATAACTTTGATTTAATTAAGATAGTTGTCAAAACCAGCTCTTTTCATTTAGTTTTGACCTATAGAGTTTTAAAAAATGGAATGGTTCAGGATTTTCCTATTTTTATTTCTTCCAGAATTTCTTGTTACTCCCTGTAAATAAAAATGTAAAACTTTATTGTGTTAAACTTTCATTTGGTGCTTAGCTACTCATAAATATTGATGTTTTTTTAAACCAGTGGTGTGCTGGTGTTTAAAAACCAGCTCTCTGGGTTAAAAAAAAGTCTTGATTTGTAGCATTTGTGGATTTCTGTGTGTAAACAGTCCAACCATGGCTGATTTCAGGTTACCCATGCAAAGACGTTGAACTCAAGATCTGGGAAGAGATAGCACAGTTGACTCTTATGAGCTGGTGCAACCTGGCTGACTAAATGTATTGTTGGGTTTAATGTAACTTTATTAATTTTTGAGTGTCAGAGACTTTTTTTAACTGAAGGCTTAGTTAATTATTCCCTTCAAATATGAAAGCAGGCAAATTCCAGTGACTGGGCATAAAAAAAAAGGCACTGATATAACTTAAGTGCCAAAAAGTATATAAATTTTGCTCTCACCTTCTAAAATGTACAATTAAAACTTGGAACTAAAAAATATAATATCCTTGAGATTATCCCGGAAGTTGTTGAAAATAGGAAAAGCATGATTACTATTAGAGGTTTTTGTTTTTCCATACAGGAGGCTGCTAATTTATAACCTTTAACCTCACCTTTTGTATTTTAACTATTCTCTAATAGGTAAAAAAATAGGTTTCTGCACATTCTGTCCATAACTTGACAAAATCAAAAGGACTATTGTGAATAAGCCTCATCTAACCAAAAACTATTTGCATTTGTGGTTCACTACAGCATCTAATTTGATTCCACCTCAAACAACTATAACAGCTGGCATGGGCATGTTACCATTCCTTCCAAATCAGCACATTGCTGGACAAGCTGGGCCAGGGCATGGGAACACTCAGGAGAAACAGCCAGCCTTGGTGGGGATGGCAGAAGGAAATTTCTCAGGGTCACAGGCTTATCTTCAGAGCTTTCCAAACCTTACTGCTGGAGGCTTGCTCACGGGACAGCATAAACAACAACAAAGTCAGCCAAAAGGCCTGGAGATAAGTTCAGGGGTAAGAAAACTGTGTGTGTGTGTGTGTGTGTGTGTGTGTGTGCGTGAGTGTGTGCATGCATGCATACACATACATATAAATGCACACATGTATATACATGAAGTATATATGTGTATACTACATTATGTATATACTACAAAGGAATATATATATATATTCCTTTTAAACTATATCTTAAATGAAATTATTCTAATTCGAGAGTAATCTAATTTTTGGTTATTTTACAGGTGGTATAATTTATGAAGTATCAAGCAATCTTAACTATTTTTGAATTTCAAAGGAAGTTGATAATATACTTAAAGTATATAAATATGGATTATAAACTAGATAATTCCTATAATATGTCAATGACATGAAGGCTTTTTCATACTGTACATTTACTTCTCAAAAGAGGAGAAAATATTGGACTCTAAGAAAAAACAAAACCTGTCATTATAAACAAACAAAAATCCATCCTTTGATAAGTTATGCCAAATGATGTTTGGGATTCTGCTTAATTACTTGCCAGTTTGTAAATAAAATAATTTAACTTTTATAAAATGTTTTTAAAATCTGTTATTATAAAATATTTAAATATGAATTCTTTATTCCTATAAACATTTGCTTTTCTAAAAACTTTGAGATATGCATGTATAAATATAAAGGAATATAAGTTCAAAATTTTGTAGTTTGGAAAAGTGTAGTAGTACCATTAATACTTATCCAATTATATAATGATATTATTTATAAGGATTTCTTAGTAAATAGTAATGCTGTTCTTTAAAATATACTAATTTTTTCTAAAATGTATATTCTGTAGCTAATTAAGTATTATTTTAATATTGAAAGGTAGAATAAATTCTATTTTATCTGAAAAATTTCAAAGCCAGTTATTAATCTCTGGTCTGTTCAAAAGAATCTAATCTTGGTTTTAATTCTTGGTTTTAATTCTTGGTTTTTACCCCAAATTTTATTGGTTTATAAACCACTTATATTTGTAAATGTTACAATTGGTAGGTAGAATAAAGTACATTTAATTTTTTTTACTTGCACCCTAGAATACCCTTTGGATTAGAAGTGGCATGTGAGGAAACAATTCCTGTAGTTGGCTATATTCAAATATCAAAATAATAATATTGACTTTGTAAGAGGTTTTGGTGTCACCTAGTCATGGCAGGAGGTATGGATAGAATGCCTATAATTATACATTGAGGAAGCTAAGGTGGTTCTGCATAGAATGAATTTTAAAAATTTATCTGCAGGGTTAATTGCGTAAGTTATTGAGGGAAGTTAAATAAAACTCATGTATGAATAGTCTGTATCTTTTTGCACAGACTTTTTAATTCATTGAAAGCACTGAGGTCTTTAGAAAAACTGGACTTGAGGTGATTCACATAATGGGCAAATGAGAGTGTATCTGGAAGAAGACAGGTGAAGTGGGGAAGGGCCTGGAAAACAAATCCCGTGAAGAAGAATTGAAGGAAATAGATACATGGAACTTGGCAAGGGTTGACCAGCTGACATTTAATTTGACGTTAAAAAAAAAAAATTTACAGACTAGTCTAGTCACATGGTATTTTATGTTTCGCTAGTGGGCAGAATTAGTCCGATAAGTATGACACAATAAAGCAGACTTAGGCTTAATATAACAAAGAACAGTTGAAGTTTTTAAAGAAAGAAAAAGTTTGACACTTTCACAAAGATGTGAATGTCATATCACTGAAAATGATTATGCAGACCCCAGGTGAACATCTGTACAGATTGTTGTAGAAGTGATTCTTCTTTCCTGACAATAGGGGCTTGGACCAGGTAACCTCAAAGTATGTTTTCCAAGTATGTAGCAAGATTTTGGACTTTGTTAAACAGTTGGTTAAACTCGGCTGTAGATTTTTAGGCCTGCATCTTTAATATTATGTTGACCAGTGATTCTTGATTCTGTCTTTTTGTCAGAATCACCACTGGAGTTAAAAAAAAAAAAAAAAAAAAAAAAAAAAAGATGGAGAGGGCTGGACTCTAACTTCCTCAGCCCTGAGAATCTGATTCAGAGAGATAGGGGTGAGATCTGAATTTTAAGTGTACAACTCAGTGGCATTTAAGTACATTCACATTGTTTTGCAACTATCACTACTATCCATCTCCAGAACTTTTTCATCATCCCATATTGCAGCTCTGTACCCATTCAACAACTCTCCATTTTCCCTGCTCCCCAGCCTCCAGTAAACACTGTTTACTTTCTGTCTTAGAATTTGACTATTCTAGGTACCCAGAGTAAGTGGAATGATACAATTTTTGTCCTTTGTGTCTGACTTATTTCCATCACCATAGTGTCTTCAAGGGTCATCCACGTTATAGCATGTATTGGAATTTCCTTTTTTTAAAGGCTGAATAATATTCTGTTGTATTTATAGACTACATTAAAAAAATTCTTTTATTTATTTATTTTTGGCTGTGTTGGGTCTTTGTTGCTGCCCACAGGCTTTCTCTAGTTGCGGCGAGTGGTGGCTACTCTTCGTTGCGGTGTGCGGGCTTCTCATTGCAGTGGCTTCTCTTGTTGCGGAGCATGGGCTCTAGATGCACGGGCTTCAGTAGTTGTGGCACACGGGCTCAGTAGTTGTGGCTCACAGGCTCTAGAGCGCAGGCTCAGTAGTTGTGGCACACTGGCTTAGTTGCTCTGTGGCATGTGGGATCTTCCCGGACCAGGGCTCAAACCCGTGTCCCCTGCATTGGCAGGTGGATTCTTAACCACTGCGCCACCAGGGAAGTACCTAGACTACATTTTCTTTTTCCATTTGTCCATTGATGGACATTTGGGTTGTTTCCATCTTTGGGCTCTCGTGAAAAATGCTGCTATATACAAATATCTGTTAGAGTCCCTGTTATCAGTTCTTTGGGGTACTTACCCAGAAGTGGAATAACTGAATCATATGGTACATCTATATCTTATTTTCTGAGGAACTGCCGTTCTGTTTTCCACAGCAGCTGTACCATTTTTCATTTCCACCAGCAAAGCACGAGGGTTCCAATTTCTCCACATCCTCACCAACATCGTATCTCATTGTGGTTTTGGATTTGTATTTCCCCAATGATTAGTGATGTTAAGAACCTCTTCATATGCCTGTTGGTCACCTGTATATCTTCTTTGCGAAAATGTCTATTCAGATTCTTTGCTATTTTTTAATTGGGTTATTTGTTTTCTTTGCTATTGAGTCATATGAGTTCCTGAATATATTTTGGATATTAACCCCTTCTCAGATATATGGTTTGCAAATATGTTCTCCCATTCCATAAGATGCCTTTTAATTTTGTTGATTGTTTCCTTTGCTGTAGAGGAGCTCTTTTGTTTAGTTTAGCTTTTTAGCACTTGCTTATTTTTGCTTTTGTTGTCTATGCTTTTGGTGTCATATCCAAAAAATGATTGCTAAGACCAATGTCAAGCAGCTTTTCCCCTATATTTTCTTCTAGTTTTATGGTTTCAGGTCTTATATTTAAGTCTTTAATCCAGTTTGAGTAAATATTTGTGTGTGGTGTAAGATCAGGATCCAGTCTCATTTTTTTCCATATGGACATACAGTTTTCCCAACACCCATTTATTAAAGAGAGTGTCCTTTACCCATTGTGTATTCTTGGGACCCTTTTCAAATACTAGTTGACCACATATATATGGCTTTATTTTGGGGCTCTATTCTTTTCATAGGTCAGTGTGTCTGTTTTTATGCAAGTACCATAACTGTTTTGATGACTATGGCTTTGTAATGTAGTTTGGAACCAGGAAGTGTGATGCCTCCGCTTTGAACTTCTTCTCAAGATTGCTTTAGCTATTCAGGACCTTTGTGGTTCCACATAAATTTTAGGATTGTTCGTTCTATTTCTGTGAAAAGTGCCATTGAAATCTTGATAGGGATTGCATTGAATCTGTAGATTGCTTTGGGCAGTGTGGACATTTTAACAATATTAATTCTTCTAATCCGTGAACCCAGGATATCTTTCCAGTTATTTGTGTAATTTTTGATTTCTTTTATCAATGTCATATAATTTTCAGTATACAGTTCTGTCACCTCCTTGGCTAAATTTATTCCTAATGGCTAAATTTATTCCTAAGTATTTTAGTCTTTTTGGTAGTATTATAACTGGGATTGTTTTCTTAATTTCTTTTTTAATAGTTCATTGTTAGTATATAGAAATGCAACAGATGCAAACAGAGATGGTTCAATTTCTCCCTTTTTGATTTAGATGCCTTTTATTTCTTTTTTCTTGCCAAATTGCTCTGGCTAGGACTTCCAATACTATGTTTAATAAAAGTGGTGAGAGTGGGCATCCTTGTCCTTTTCCTGATCTTAGAGGAAAAGCTATGATGTTAGCTGTGGGCATGTCCTTTATATATGGCTTTTATTATGTTGAGGTATATAGATTTCCTCTATGCCCAGTTTGTTGAGAGTTTTGATCATGAAATGATGTTGAATTTTGTCCAAGGTGTTTTTTGCATCTGTTGAGACAGTCATATGGTTTTATCCTTTATTCTGTTAATGTGGTGTATCACATTTATTGATTGGCCTGTGTTGAACCATCCTTGCATCCCAGGGATAAATCCCACCTGATCACAGAGTACAATCCTTTTAATGTGTTGTCAAGTTCAGGTTGCCAGTATTTCATTTAGGGTTGCTAGTATTCTGTTAAGGATTTTTTTTTTTTTTTTTTGTAGTACGTGGGCCTCTCACTGTTGTGGCCTCTCCTGTTGCGGAGCACAGGCTCTGGACGCGCAGGCTCAGCGGCCATGGCCCACGGGCCCAGCCGCTCCGCGGCATGTGGGATCCTCCCGGACCGGGGCACGAACCCGTGTCCCCTGCATTGGCAGGCGGACTCTCAACCACTGCGCCACCAGGGAAGCCCTGCTCTAATCTTTATTATTTCCTTTCTTCTGCTAATTTTGGGCTTGGTTTGTTCTTCTTTTGCTAGTAACTTGAGGTGTAAAGTTAAATTGTTTCTTTGAGGTCTTTCTTTTTTCTTCATGTAGACATTTATTGCTATAAACTTCCCTTTTAAGATGCTTTTTCTGCAGCCCATAAGTTTTGGTATGTTGTGTTTCCATTTTCATTTGTCTCAAGATGCTTTCTGATGTCTCTTTTGATTTCTTCTTTGACTTCTTTGTTGTTCGAGAGTGTGTTATTTAATTTCTACATATCTGTGAATTTTCCAATTTTCCTCTTAGTATTGATTCCTGGTTTCATACCATTATAGTCAGAACAATCCTTGATATGATTTCAGTACTCTTAAATTTGTTAAGACTTGTTTTGTGGCCCTACATATGATCTTCTTTTTTTTTTTTTTGCTTCTGTTTTTGATGTCATCTCCAAGAAATGATCACCAAATCCAGTGTTATGAATCTTTTCACCTAAGCTTTTCTTTTAAGACTTTTATAGTTTTAGCTCTTACAACTAAGACTTTGATCCATTTTGAGTTCATTTTTGTATGTGGTGTTAGGTAAGGATCCACTTCATTCTTTTATGTGGCTATCCAGAATTCCCATCATTTTTTTGTTGAAAAGACTGCCTATCCCCATTGTATAGTTTTGACACTTATTGAAAATTATTTAACTATATATGCAGTAATTTGTTTCTGGGCTCTCTATCCTATTCTGTTGGTCTTTATGTTTGTCTTTATGCCAGTACCATACTGTTGAGACTACTGTAGCTGTGTAGTAAGCTTGAAAATTGGAAAGTATGAGCCTTCCATTATTGTTCATCTTTTTCAGTATTGTTTTGACTGTTTGGGGTTCCTTGATATTTCATATCAATTTTAGGGTGGAGTTTTCTATTTCTGCCCAAAAAAGTTAGAATTTTGATAGAGATTATATTGAATTTGTAGATCACTTTGGTTAGTATTGACATTTAAACAATATTAAATCTTCCAATACATGAACATGGGATGTCTTTTCATTTATTTATGTCTTTAGTTTCTTTCAGCAATGTTTTGTAGGTTTAAGTGTACAAGTATTTCTCCTCCTTGGTTCAGTTAATTCCTAATTACTTTATTCTTTTTGATGCTATTGTAAGTGGAAATTTAAAAAAATTTTCCTTTTGGATTGTTCATTATTAGTGTATAGAAACACAACTGATTTTTGCATGTTGATTTTATGTCCTGCGACTTTGCTAAATTCTTTTATTAGTTCTAATGTTTTGTGCGTGTGTGTGTATGTAAACTTTAGGATTTTCATGTCACCTGCAAAGAGAACTAATTTTACTTCCTCCTTTTCAGTTTGAAAGCTTTTTAGTTTTCTTTTTCCTGCCTAATTGCTCTGGCTAGAACTTCCAATGCTATATCGAACAGACGTTGTGAAAGCAGGTATATTTGCTTTTTCTTGATCTTAGAACAAGATCACCATTGAGTATAATGTTGGCTTTTTGTTATGTTAGGGTAGTTTCCTTCTATTAGTTGTTTGTTGAAAGTGTTTAATTTTAATCATGAAAGTGTGTTGAATTTTGTCAAATGCTTTTTTTGCATTAATTGAGATGATCATGCATTTCTTCCTTCAATCTGTTAGTGGGGTATATTACACTGAATGATTTTTGTATGTTGAATCATTCTTGCATTCTAGGAAGAAATCCCACTTGGTTATGGTGTATAATCCTTTTAATAATGTGCCAAATTTGGTTTACTAGTATTTTGTTGATGATTTTTGCATCAATATTCATAAGGGATATTGTTTTGTAGTTTTCTTGTAGTGTCTTTCTGGCTTTGGTACCAGTGTAATACTGGTCTCATAGAATGAGTTAGGAGGTGTTCTCTCTTCAATTTTGTGGAAGAGTTTGAGAAGGGTTGATGTTAATTTCTTGTAGAACTTGGTAGAATTCTCCAGTGAAGCCATTTGGTCCATGACTTTTCTTTGTTGAGAGACTCTGTATTTATTTATTTATTTATTTATTGAGTTTTTAAAGTGATTCTCATGCATAGCTAGAGCTGAGAATCCCTGCTATGGATATAATCTGATTACTTTAGCAGTTTGAGTACTTTAGAAACAAAATCAGAAACTTCTTTGCTGGCTACCTTTCCTTTACTCAATCACTGGATTTTCTCTAGGGTTCTGTCCCTTCTCATGCTATATGCTTTCCTTTGGCATATATCTTATGGTTTTAGCTCCCATTTGTAACCTTATGGTTCCATCTTAGACTTCTCTTGAACTATCTTATCTACTAGACTGAATTTCTTAAGGATAGTGCCCGTCTTACCCATTTTAGTATTACCAATGCTTACCACAATGCCTAGAGCATAGTAAGTATTCAGTATACACATATGAATGAATGAATACCTCTTCATCTGTGATTTACATATCACAAGCAAATGTGGACTTTTGGGGTGGCTTATGAAGATGTACGAAACAGCTTCCTCTGTCTAAATACAATAATATTGGCCAGATAAGGAACAAATGTAAGGAGCTTTGGCTCTCAAATATAGAAAGAAGCTCTTGAGATTATGCTTTCTTCATTCTGTTCAGGGAACAAAATAAAAATTAATTTAAAAGAAAACATAGCTACTAGCATTAACCAACCTGAATTGTGTCTTATTTTAAAATCTTTACCATCCTAGAGTGAAAAGTAAAAATTCTGACAGAATAATATGAAATATACTGAAGAATCAGCCCATGATTTTGTCTCATTTTTCTGTTAAAGAAATACTAGAACCCTTACACCTAGTTATATAAAAATATACTGATATCAGGACTTCCCTGGTAGATTCTTAAGGAATCCGCCTGCCAGTGCAGGAGACATGGGTTCGAGCCCTGGTCCGGGAAGATCCCACATGCCACAACTAGAGAAAGCCTGCGTGCAGCAACGAAGACCCAATGCGGCAATAAATAAATAAATAAATAAGTTTATTTTAAGTATATATATACTGATATCATATATTTTCAATAAATATGAATTTCTAGGGTTATCATCTAAATGTTGAATTGGATTTTAGTAAATCCATTTATTTTATTTGGTATTATTTTTAATACCAGAGATAAATAAACTTTGCCTTTGTCATATGGCTGTGGCCAAATATTAAGTAAATATTTTAATAAGTAAACGTTGATGATAGTATTTCTGAAAATAAGGTATGGGATTTGTTTCTTCTTGTGAACATGAATTCTCTCCTGGTTCAAATGAGAAGGTTGTACAAGATGGCCTTTAGTTCTCTTTCAGATCTAAAGTTCTGTGGTTCTAGAAAAGCTTTTTAAAACTAATTGGAAAAATAGTAGCAGGTGAAATGTGATCATTTTAATCAGTATCCAGAAATATTTCACAAATTTATAGCTTCAAACATTAGGTTTCACAAATTTTTATCATACTAGACCAGATTTATTGAAGAACAAGTATTTCTCTACTCTTCCTGCATTTTTATTTTCTTGTACCTCTTATTAAGCACCCACTCTCTTGTTTTTGATAAATAGGCTGCCTCTAAGAATCAGACTTCACTCTTGGGAGAACCACCGAAAGAAATTCGGCTCAGTAAAAATCCATACTTGAACTTAGCAAGTGTGTTGCCCAGTGTGTGCTTATCATGTAAGTAAGAGCTCAGTATTAGTATCTTGGAGTTTTAAAAATTATTATTATTGTTTTTTAATTTATTTAATTTATTTATTTTTGGCTGCATCGGGTCTTCCGTTGCTGCGCGGGGGGGCTTTCTCTAGTTGCGGCAAGCGGGGGCTACTCTTCGCTGTGGTGCACGGGCTTCTCATTGCGGTGGCTTCTCTTGTTGCGGAGCACGGGCTCCAGGCGCGTGGGCTTCCATAGTTGTAGGTAGCTCGCTGGCTCAATAGTTGTGGCTCGTGGGCTCTAGAGTCAGTAGTTGTGGCGCACAGGCTTAGTTGCTCTGCAGCATGTAGGATCTTTCCGGACCAGGGCTTCAACCTGTGTCCCCTGCATTGGCAGGCGGATTCTTAACCACTGCGCCACCAGGGAAGCCCAGTATTTTGGAGTTTTACTGAATACTTTTCATAATGAGTTTTACTTTAATTTTTAACTTAATGGAAGCAAATAATGCGTATTAACCAGTTAAACCCCGTGTTATGACCCTAGTCCATAGATTGAAAGAATAACTAAATTAAAGCTTTTAAAATGCATTCTATTTTATTTAAGGAAAACATCTTTTATAATATGTTATTAAGCATATAATCAATTTATTGAATTTTATGGAATCATGATTGAAAATAATTGGATTAAGGAATTATTTGACAATACTATAATTCTTTACAATATATATAGAATCATATTTCTAAAATATGAAGTTTAAACCTCTATGGAATCTAATGTAGCCGGAGTATTTGCCAAATACCCCCCAATATGTTAGTTACTAATAATCGGCAGAAGTGGAATTCTCATTTACTCTTTTAGAGGCCCTCCTCAAGCCTTCAATTAGTAAATTAAAACTATTAATTCAAATATAGTTTTAAGAGAAAATCACAAATGTGGTGTGCTCTAGGCACTAAGATATTCACTATAACACTGGTTTTCAATAGTGAAACATTGGAAAGTGCCTTAATGGTCATCAATAGGGGAATGGTTAAATAGTTTGTCATAAAATGGAATATCTAATTGAGGGAGTGCTGTGTGTACTAATATGAAATGATCTCTAAAGCAAATGATTAAGTGGAAGAAGCAAATGTGTGCATAGAATGATTCCATTTATGTTTATTTAAAGCTATGTATTCTTATATGCATGTATTTGAATGTGTAAATGCATAAAGTAAATCTGAGAAAATTAATTCTAAACTGTTACGTCTGGGAAAAAGAGTAGAATTGAATGAAAAGAGGTGAAAGATAAATTTTGTTTTTAGTATACATTCTTTGTATTTTATGAAGTATCCTCTTGAACCAAAACATTAATTTGTAATTAATTAATTAATTTGTAATTAAACATTAAAAAAATTTTTAAAGCCAGAAAAAAATTTAATGTGCTTCTGGTATGCCTACTGTATTTTTATGTGATCTAAAAACTGATGGTTACACCTATTGCATTAATAAGAACGGTTAATTTACATTTCGTATGCCTTATTTCAGAGATTAGGCATATACTTTTTAAATGTTTCCATCAAGATCATTTACCCATAGGGCAGGCTTCCATTTTCATTGTTTTAAACAAGTGAGACAATATCACATACTGTGTATTTTTCCCTCAGGAATAATAAATGTAGATATTTACTGGCAAACTAAAATTTGTGTTCTATTTGAGAATATGCTGAATTAACGGGTTTTGTACTCTGTAATTTATAATAAAACCAGCCAACTGAGTTAATGTATTGATTTTGCCTTAAGCCCCTGCAAGTAAAATCACTCTACAGAAGACTGGAATTGCAAGCAACATTCTGGATGCAATCTCTCAGGGAAATGAATCGCAACACACGTTGGAGAAGTGCATTGCTTACGCTCAACCTTTTGGTGATTATGCACAGGTACATGAATCTCAGGTTTTGACGATATATAGAAAAATTGCTTCAACTATATACCGAGTTCACTGGATATGAAAATGTGATTCTTGTAATATAAGGAATTAAAATTGCACTGATCTATACAATATTTCTTGCTCGCCATTTGGAATTTTAGGACATGTTCAGAAGATTGCTAAGTATGATTTTGCCTGGATATTTACATTGCTTTGTTTACACCAGTGGTGAGCAAATGACAGAGCAAATCCAGCCCACAACCTGTTTTGTAAATAAAGTTTTACTGGGATACAGCCACATCCATTTATTTGCATGTTGTCTATGGTGCGTTGTGCTACAACGGCAGAGTTGAGTAGTTACAACAGGTACTGTGTGGCCCACAGGATCAGATATTTACTCTCTGGCTCTTTACAGAAAAACTCTGCTGACATCTGGTTTACACCAGTGTAGACTTGACTAAGAAGCCCAAGGAAATGCCTCTGTTCTTCCCCACCGCTTGTGTATGTAGAGACATGATCATAACTAGCACTATTATGCTAACTCTTAAAACAATCAATCAATAACATTGAAAGTATTACATTCAGGGCTTCCCTGGTGGTGCCGTGGTTGAGAGTCCGCCTGCCGATGCAGGGGACACAGGTTCGTGCCCCGGTCCGGGAGGATCCCACCTGCCGTGGAGCGGCTGGGCCCATGAGCCATGGCCGCTGAGCCTGTGCGTCCGGAGCCTGTGCTCCGCAACAGGAGAGGCCACAACAGTGAGAGGCCCGGGTACCGCAAAAAAAAAAAAAAAAAAAAAAAAGTATTACATTCAAAAGACACACTTTGTCATTACTTAAATATGTCCATTTCGCTTTGGCCTTTTCTCCTTCAGCTTATTCTTAGTGGCTTAAGCTAAGAGTGTATATCATGTTAGTAGTATATGATTATGTAATCATGAGAGTCTTACAATTAACAATTCTGATTCTTTTTTTTTTTTTTTTTTTTTCTGATTCTTTCTTATTTCTCAGAGCAGTCACCTTCTCAGCTCTTTCCTGTCTGGGGGAGCAATACCTCCACTTTGCTTTTCTTAGAGCAGCTGTGTTGGCTTCACCTGTCTCTAATAAACTTAGAAAAGAAAACCTATGCAAATTCACTTAGAACAATTGATGCCTGATTATGCTTTTATGATGGGATACTAGAAACACAGGTCAAATGGATTCTGTAGAAATGGTAAAGCTGGATATAATGAAGTCTCTTACCTACCTGTGGAAAAGATGGAGAAATATGAATTGGAAGATGATGCAATTAGATAGCAACATACCTATATTTAAGGAACAGTAATCATGAATTGATGCAATTTGGAAGGCATTCTCTTCTGTGTTTCATAAAACTCCATCATTCTTCCCTTATTTGTTAACATTTTAAGTAATGACTTAGATGAGAACATTAATTATATGCTGATTATATTTACAGGTGACAAAAGGCAAAGAAGTTATCAGAGATGTGTAAAATCATTTATGAATAATTTATAGTTGTGAAAATTAGAAACAACCTAAATTTCCAACAATCTATAAGACTGAATAAACAAATTATGTCATATTTTTATCAGGAAATATAATGCAGATATTAAAAATCATGTAAAACAATGTGTAAACACATGGTAAATTTTCATAATCTATTTTTAATCTCAAAAATTTATAAAATATAGTCATGTGCAATTCTAATTTTTTGGGTTTTTTTTTACAAGGAACAAAATTTACTTTCATAAACAAGAGGAAGCACAATAAATTTTTAAAAATACTTAAATGTGTGATTTAAGCTTTAAAAGTTATTTTTATACTTCTTCATTTTTGAAATTTGTGTTGCTTTTCTCACTAGCAGTTTTGCTTGTTAGATTACTGTGTTTTATTATATACTTATATCCATAGAAAGACCTTTCCCATTTACTCATGGAGAAATTCTGTGATAAAGATGCCTTTGCATTGCCAGCCTTCCTCCTGCCTCTTCACTTGCTTAACCAGAGAAATTGTGGAGGTGTGCATCCTCCCTTGATTCAGTGTCTCCTTGGACATTCCCTGCTGTTTCCTCATGCTTGTTCATGTTGTTTTCTCTCCTTATGTTCTTTCATCCTTATAACCTAAACTTAATTAAATGTTACCAACTGAATAACTAGTAAAAGTTGGTCATACTTTAGGAATTCCTTCTGTTTCCACTGTTAGAATGCAGGAAAAGGTCCAAGGAAAAGAAACCAAGGTTTGTTTTCAACATTTACTATATGCTTTATAATATAAACATTTGATCTTTTTAGCAATCTTGTGATATCTAAATGACCACTTCCATAATACAAGTGGAAAAGCATAAGGGGTAAATAAACTTTCAAGTTTATGCAGTTAGTAAAGGATTTCTGTGATTCCAAAATCCACATTCTTTTCATTATACCATGGAGAAATTTCTTCAGGCATGAAAGTAGTGTCTTATAGAAACTGGTTGTTTGCTTTGTACTAGCAACTGTGCATGAGGATTAGGAGAGATGGCTATGTCAAAATATAGATGATATAATACTCTTTATTTCTAATAAAACTATCACATTTAAAAATCCTAATTGGCGGGATTCCCTGGTGGCGCAGTGGTTGAGAGTCCGCCTGCCGATGCAGGGGACACGGGTTCGTGCCCTGGTCTGAGAGGATCCCGCATGCCGCAGAGCGGCTGGGTCCATGAGCCATGGCCGCTGAGCCTGCGCGTCCGGAGCCTGTGCTCCTCAATGGGAGAGGCCACAGCAGTGAGAGGCCCGCGTACGGCAAAAAAAAATAATCCTAATTGGCATTCTAGTATTGGTGAAGCTACTTGTATCAGATTATCCCTCCTGCAGATAACGGTTATTAAAATTGTATCAAATATGAAACAAAAACATTTGAAGACCCTGAAGAATGACCAGAAGCAGGCAGAAACTGAAGGGGAGCCAGTCCTTAAAAGAGGGAAACTGCATTGGATGAGATTTATGTTTCTGTGGCTTTTTGCCTAACACAATCCCACCCCACTGCCAGCCTATGCAGAAAGATGCAGTCTTACCAGCTGATGGAGTCAGAGGACAGAGTTCAGGACTGTTAGCAAGGCTGGAAAATAAGGGGGAAATCTCAGAAAAATCTCATTGTAAACTCAGCCCAAATACACTTGACTGACTTTTGAACTTTGTGTGAGGGGACTCCAGGGGACCTGGTGGCAAACAACAGATGGAAGGCTAAAGAACCATGAAGAGATTCAGTTCCTTTCCAGCACAGAGGAGGTAGTTTGGAGTTTGAGTTCATAAAAGTTGACTCGTTCTCAGCAAAGATCAACAGCCTTCAGAGGAAGGTTATACAATCCGTAGCATCTATGACTATATCATCCACAATGTTCAGTAAACAAAAATAACTAGAAAGTTGAAAAAAACAAGAAAATGTGACCCACAATTAAGGGGATAAGCAATTAATAGAAACTGACCCCAAGATGAACCAGATGTTGGTATTAGTAGACAAAGACTTAAAACAACTATTACAAACAACTATTATAAACAGGACTTAAAGGAAATAAAGTAAAAATGAACAGATGGGAAATTTCAGGAAGAAATACAAACTTAAAAAAGAAACTCTAGAACTAAAAAGTACAGTATCCACCAAAAAAAATACACTGGATGGACTTAGTAGAAGTTTGGAGAAAGCAGGAAAAAAGGTTCAATTAATGTAAAGACAAGTCAAAAGAAATAATTCAGTCTGAAGAACAGAGAGAAAGAGGTTGAAAACCAATAAACAGATCCTCAGGGACCTACGGGACAATATAAAGCAGTCTAAAATAAGTGTAATTGAGTCCCAGAAGGAGAGGAGAAAGATAATTGGGCATAAAATATTGAAAAAATAGTGATAAAACATTCCCCATGTTTGCTTTAAAAACCTGACAGATTTAACAGAGTCAGAGAACTCCCCTGCAAAGCAGGATAAGTAAAAACAAAATATTATGTTGGCACACCAGTTAATATGCTGAAAACCAAAGTTATAAAGAAATTATCTTGAAAGCCATCAGATAAAAATAATGCCTCTTATCTCAAGCCAGTTTCTCAACTTTGGCACTGTTGACATTCTGGGCTGGATAATTCTTGGTTTCAGTGGGGCTGTACTCTACATTGTAGGATGTTAGCAGCATCCTTGTCCTCCACCCACTAGGTTGCCCCTCACTGAGTATAATTGTGATTAAACAACTGGTAACTATGTGGGTAAATTAAAAAGACTATATATTTTCTCTCTTCTTAATTTATTTATTAAAGTTAATTAAAAACAAAATTGTAACATTGCATGGTGCGGCTTGTAATGTGTGTAGATATAACACATTTGACAACAATAGTACAAAGGACAGTATGAGGTGAATGAAATTGTTTGTGGGGTAATTACATTTTACCTGAAGTAGAAAAATATTAACTCTTGAGTAGACTGTGATAAGTTATGGAATGTATATTGTAATCCATAGAGCAACCATTAAAAAATTCAGAAATTATAGCTAAAATGTCAACAGTTTAATTACAATGGAATTCTAAGAACATTTGATTAAACCAAAAAAAAAAAATGTCAGGAAAGGAAAAACACTAATTAGGATGAATAGAAAGCAAATAGATAAGTAGTAAACCTTGATTGAATGATAATGATAGTTAAGTGAAAATTGACTACATCCTCCAATTAAAACAAAGAGATTGTCAGAACAGGCAAGAATGTACACTTCTACCACTTCTATTCAACAACAGAAACTTGGAGGTTTTAGTCAATGAAACAAGGTTTAAAAAAAGGTATGAAATAGGAAAGTAAAAGTAAAAGTGTCTCTCTTTGCATATGACATGCCTGTTTACATGAAAAGTCCTTAAGAATCTAAAAAGCAACCACTAAATATAATAAGTAAACTTTGCAAGGTCACAAGATAGAAGGGCAATATACAAAAATGAATTGTATTTCTACGTACTAGCAGCAACAGTTGGAAAATAAAGTTGAAAAAAAATTTCCATTTATAGTAGCACCAGACATGAAATACATAGTAATAAATTAAGAGAAGATTTGTAAAAACTCTACAATGATAACTATAAAACAATGCTGAGAGAAATTAAAGAAGATGCCTATGAATGGCGTGCTATACCATGCTCATGAATCGGAAGACTTAGTATTGGTATGATGTCAGTTCTTCTCCTCAAATTGATCTATAGATTCAGTGCAATCTCAACCAATTTCTCAGCAGCCTTTTTCTAAAATAGAAATTGAAAAGCTGATTTTTAAAATTTATATTGAAATGCAGCGGAATTACTCTACCCAAAACAATCTTTACATAGAAGAACAAAATTGGAGGACTTCTTCTACATGACTTCAAGATTTATTATAAAGTCATAGTAATCAAGACAGTGTGGTGTTGGCATAATGATAGGCAAATGGATCAGTAGAATAAAATAGACCCATACTTAAATGGTAAATTGATTTTGGACACAAATTTTAAAACAGTCCAATAGGTAAAAAATACAAATATTGTTGGAACAACTGATGATCCGTATTGGAAAACATGAACCCTGACTCTTGCCTCACACTCTAAATGTAATTTGCAATGTATCAGAGGCCTGCATGGAAAATCCAAGCCATAGATAACATCAACCAAAATGGCATAATAAGAACCTTCAAACAGTGTCTCCTCCATAAAGGCATCAATAATGCAGGCAGGAATGATCAGAATAAACTTTTACAGAACTCTGGATATTAGCTAAAGGCATGAAGCAACCAGGGGAGTATTTAGTCAAGAAAAATGTCTGAATATTGGTAAAAACAGCTAGCTTTATGGTCTTTTAGTCAATCCAATTCCTGTTTTCCTGTCTCTTTCCAACAGCCCATAATCATAGTAAAAAACCAGGGAGCTGGTATCCACCAGAGTGGGCAAGAAAGGGTTGGAGCTCCACAAAGCCTCTTTCCCAGAGAACTATTATTTGACCGCTCTGCTGGTTCCCAGGAAGGACCCCACTTGCGAGGCTATTTTCATTTGACCTGACTCAGAGCTTGCCCTCAGGGGAGTTTGTTGAAAACATTTAGAGGAAATTTTTTAACTTTATGGCTGCCTGAGGTGCTAGATGATATTTGGGGCAAAAAAAAAATAGGCTAACCAAAAAGCGTTAAAAGAAACGTTGGGGTATTAGATATCCCCAGGGCCTTTGAAAATCTCTGACATGTCCTGGGAATCTTACAAGGCCATGCACACATGTAGGATTGTGCACGTGCTTGGGAAGAACCCAAGAAGGCCCTAAGCTGTCACTTGCAGAAGTGAAGGCTAAGGCAGAGTTGTCAGCTGCCTGGCCGAGTGGTGTTGAAGGCTTGGCCCAACACACACATGGCAAAGTCTCGGAGACTTATTGGTTCCAGGTGTTAAGTGAATCATTAGGTGACCACTGAGCTAATGGAGTAGTCTTCGGTTACCACTCACAACAAAGGATACACCCTTTACATAATTACTTCAGAAAAGTCACTAAACAACCAGCAATAACAAATTTTGAAGGGGGAGTACAAACGGATTTCCAGAGTTGCCACATTATATCATTTTTCAACAAAAAATCATGAGACATGCAAAGAAATAAGAAAGTATGGCTCATAAACAGTGGGAAAAGCAACCAGTAGAAACTGTTTCTAAGGAAGCCCAAACATTGGACTTATTAGACAAAGGTTTAAATCACCTATTGTAAATATGTTCAAAGAATGGAAGGAAACCACATCTAAAGAACTAAAAGGAAGTGTGAGAACAGTGTCTCACCAAATAGAAAATATCAATATGGCAACGGGACTTACAAAAAAGGACCAAATAGAAATTCTGGATTTGAAAAGTATAATAATTGAAATGAAAAATTCACTAGGGCAGAGTAGCGGATTTGAATAGGCAGAAGAAATAACCAACAGATTTGGAAGATAGGTCAATCGAGATTATCCAGTCTGAAGAATACAAAGAATGAAGAAAAGTGAACCATAACATAACAAGTGTTGAGGAGGATGGAGAGAAATTAGTACCCTCCTACATTGCTAGGGGCGAGGGGAGTGTGAAATGGTGCAGCTGCTTTGGAAAACACTTTGGCAGTTCCTCAAAATGTTAAGCACAGAGTTACCATATGACCTAGGGCATGAACCTTAGAGAACGGACACATATGTCTACATATAAACCAGTACTGTACATGAATCTTCATAACAGCGTATTTATAACAGCCCCAAAGAGAGACAACCCAAATGTCCATCAGTTGGTGAATGAATAAACAAAGTGTGGTATATCCGTACAATGGAGTATTACTCATCCATAAAAGGAATGGAGTACTTATCTTTGTCACAGCATGGATGAGCCTTGAAAGCATTATGCTGCATGAAATGAGCCAGATACAAAAGGCCACATATGATGCCCTTTCTATGAAATAGTCAGAATAGGCAAATCCTCAGAGAAAGTAAACAGATACTGGTTACCGTGGGGGCCAGGAGAGGTGGGAGTTGGGGGTGTCTTCTGGAGTCATAAAAAATACTCTGGAATTAGATCGTGGTGATGGTTGCACAACCCTATGAACATCAACAAATACTGAACTCTAATTTTAAAACATAAGCCTTAACTGTACTAAATAGAGGATAGCATTTCCAGTCGTTGTTTTAGAGATCTTAAAATTATGTAATGATATACAAGCGAGTTAAATCAATTATTCCAGATCTAGTTCTTTAAAAAAAATTTTTTTTTATTAGCTGCACTGCGCAGCTGTGGGATCTTAGTTTCCTGACCAGGGATGGAACTCATGCCCCCTGCAGTGGAAGCACAGAGCCCTAACCACTGAACTGCCAGGGGAGTTCCCAGATCTGGTTCTAGTTAGAAGCCAGTTTCAAATGGGCTACTCCTCCCGTTTCCCTGGTTGATTATAATAATTAGTGAGAATTGCCATTGAGCTGCAGTTATTTATTTTCTCAACAACTGCATCTCTCAAATGTTTGAACTGTTGTTGAGAAAAGTTAAATCAGAAATAGATGTAGCTGTTTAAAATTTTGTCGTGCACACTCTTCACAGTGATAACAGCATATATAATCCCGTTAGTTTGAAAGTACAAGTGGAGTTTGAAAAGTCAGGTTCTGAGGTGGAGATAAATAGGTGCATCTAAATAGGTCATACGGTTGGAAGAAGCATCTAAATAGGTCATCTAAATAGGTCATACAGTTGGAAGAAGCCCACCTTAAGGGAGAAGCCTTTGAGCAATTTATTAAATATTTATTAAACACCTAAATCTAACTATAATCTATGAAAAACAAGACATTCCTCCCTATTAGTAATGTAGGTAAAATAGGTAAAATTTCTCTTAAGTAACTTTTGTTTGACATAGACATTAGTTCTAATAACATAAAGAATAATGTGAGAACTATTTTAGCTATTTCATATCTTTTTAAGTCGTGGTTTTGGGTTTTCATTTGACACTTGCCGTTAATGGGTAGCTGGCATGCCCTGCATTAGGGATGGCACTGTCTACTTGCGTGTTGTACTCTTCTGTTGCCCTTGGTTACAGGGATCTTTCCTGCCGGGAAGCTGACTACCTGTTCCAGGGAATCAACCACAAAATGTATGATGAGATGGTATGATGAGGGAAGAGGAAACAAAAAAATGAACAAAAAGGCCTGGCAATGCTTTGTGCTTTCATATAGCGCCTGATGCTGCCACCTAGTGGGCAAATAATGCAGAGAGACTTGCCCAAAAGAGTTTTGTGTGGTCTGTGATAGATCAGAATCTTGTGACAAGCATTAGCTATAGGAAATATTTTTTAAAACCCAAACTACTTCAACCAGTAACTGTGGAACCACAGATTATATTAGCTCTAGACAGTAACTTGGGAAGTACATTAAACAATGATTTTTGCTGAAAACTAGAATTAAGGAAAGCAAATTGTGGAAATGTATTTAAAGTTACCATCATTACTTTAAAATCTTTGTTTAGAAACCAAATCAGTCTTTTCAAATCAGTCTTTTAAGTGTTTGAAAAAATCTACAAAAGAATAGTGTATAGTATGAAAAAATCTGAAGAGAGTTTTGAATTGCTATTCTGACATGTTTCATGTTTCAAAGGATTTTAATGTGTGTTGATTTTTTAAAAATGATTATTAAACATACTTAAATCTAAGATATATAATTTGTACAACTTGATATACTCAAACCGGGTAGGTGATGATCAAATTTTACTTTTTTAAAATGCAGTACAGTACCTTTTGGAGGATCAGTCTTTAAATTGAAAGTTAAGACTTAAAATTACTCATATGAAGAAAGGCAAGTAGCTGAGAGGCAAAAATTAACATGAAAATTGAAAATATCTATGCATATATATAAAAGAAAGACATTTTATTTTATTATTAATGTCACAAAATGAAGCATGTTGGTTTTAAAACATTTTTTAACAACTGGGGAATAAAAGAAAAATTGTATTCTTTAAATAAAATTTTAGAAATGAACTGTGTTTAATGCAGAAAAGATAGTCAAATTAATTCTTATTTCTTTAGGTATGAAGTCTAAAAGCTAGATTTGAAACTATAAGAAGGGATATTAGGGGTTTGATTCAGATTTTAGATGAACTAGTGCAGTTGGTCATTTCCGGTTTTCCATCCCATCTAACTCCACTCGAGACAAGACTTAGGAAAGATAAAGTGGGGCTAAAGGTGAAGGTGACACTGAGGAGTCCTATATAGAGGCAGAATTTTCTGAAAACCAATTTGATTTCGTATTTAGGAAGTTACATGCCAAGTGGTGACATTTCTTTTAGAAGAGCATTAATGGTGAAGGAATATCTTTAATTAGCACTGGTAGTAGATGAGCCTAATCAAATTCACAATCAACATTAACATATCCCAAAGGAATCTCCCTGAGGAATATTCAAGATTCCATTTTCTCAAATTCTTATGAGCACTTTTAAAATAAGCCTTCAATTCAGTTATTGAAGTGAGCTTAAAAATTTTTTTTTTGGCTTTCATAGCAGAATTTATATGCATTTTATTTATTTATTTATTTATTTATTAACATCTTTATTGGGGTATAATTGCTTTACAATGGTGTGTTAGTTTCTGCTTTACAACAAAGTGAATAAGTTATACATATACATATGTTCCCATATCTCTTCCCTCTTGCGTCTCCCTCCCTCCCACCCTCCCTATCCCACTCCTCCAGGCGGTCACAAAGCACCGAGCCGTTATCCCTGTGCCATGCGGCTGCTTCCCACTAGCTATCTACCTTACGTTTGTTAGTGTGTATATATCCATGACTCTCTCTCACCCTGTCACAGCTCACCCTTCCTGAGCTTAAAAATTGAGCTTAAGATACATTGTAAGTATTAAACTTTGGCCATCACATGGAAATAAAAGCTAGTCTACATTTACATGAAGATAAAAAGATGTGCTTTAATAAAAGGAAGAAAATGGGATTTCTTTTTTAATCCAAAAATAAAATAGCAGGTGCATAGTTACAGAATGGGTTTCATAGTCAATATGTGCAAATTTTGGATTTTGAAAAATAAGGCAGGGCTTCCCTGGTGGTGCAGTGGTTAAGAATCTGCCTACCAATGCAGGGGACACGTGTTTGAGCCCTGGTTCGGGAAGATCCCACATGCTGCGGAGCAGCTAAGCCCGTGCGCCATAACTACTAAGCCTGCGCTCTAGAGCCCGCGAGCCACAACTACTGAGCCCGCGAGCCACAACTACTGAAGCCCGTGCACCTAGAGCCCATGCTCTGCAACAAGAGGAGCCACCTCAATGAGAAGCCTGTGCACCGCAACGAAGAGTAGCCCCCGCTCACCACACTAGAGAAAGTCCGCGTGAAGCAAAGAAGACTCAATGCAGCCAAAAATAAAATAAATAAATTTATTTTAAAAAATTAAAAAGAAAAGGCAGATTAGAATAATGACAAGAATACTAAAGTGAGAAAAATTGGGTTGCATTCAAAGCCCTGTTAGTGCATAGCCTGTGATTTTAGCCAAGTCACCTAAGTTTTCTGAGCTTTTGTTTTCTCATCTCTTTAGTGGAGGTGATAATTCCTTCCCTGCCTACGGCACAGGTCAATGATTCAGTGTAGGACATCATCAAATTGCATGTTATCAATTCTTACCTCTCCAAACGTACTGTGGTTTGGCTATTTCGTTGATCTGATTTCTACCTGAATACTAGGCATGCAAAACTAGGGTATTATAGCTTCTCTCAGTGTCTTTCCTTTCTTTATTCTCTTCAAAGCATAAGTGCCCGTTGAAATTGTTCTTTTCAGATTTTCAAAGTATACCACTCTGTTCTTTCTCATCTGTAAATTCCTCGTAAATTTTAACCAAAATTTTGAATTACATATATATAATCTGTGTGTTTGCCCACATACATATATCTAACAGCATGGACAAGTTCACTGGCCTCCTGGAGAGACCTTCCAATGCCTGTCTCCTTTGTTGCCACATATTTTTATGAAGCTGCTTACTAATCTACAAATTCCAAGATCAAACATATCATTCCCTGTTTATAATTAACCAGGCATTAGCCTGGCATTCCAGCCCCTCCACGATTGAGGCCAGCTTGCCTTTCCAACCCCATTTGCCACTATTCTCTCCATGGACCAGCCACGGTGTCCCATCACAGGCCCATGATTTCCTGTCATCTGCCTTTGTCAGGCATTTACTTTCTCCTAAAAGGGTCATTCCATGTCTCCTCCTGTCCATATCTGACCTCACCTCCAGATCTTAACTCAGGTGCCATGTCATGAAACCTTTTCCTATATCTCTCAAACCCTTTACTCCCATTTTCCCTTCTCTGAAAAAGCTTTAGCACTTCACCTCTATTTCTCTTTTATATGGTGGCATTCTCCTTTAGAATGCTATTTTGTGCTTTTCTTACTTCCCCTCCTAGGATGTGAGAACTCGGAGGGCACAGTCCAAGTTTCATTCATCTAGGTAACCCCATAGCAGAGCCCAGTGCCCTCAATAGTTAGTCTATGAAAGAATAGATATTTATATCCTGCAAATATTAAATAGAAGGAAAAGTACTTGCTTGCTTTATACCTTTCCCACTTCTGTGGTTTTATTTTCTCTTTTTTGATGTTTCTTTGATACCAATTTATTTCTCCCAGAACACTGAACTTTGTTTCAAAAATCTTAATCAACAACAACAAAAATCTTAATCAACTATCATCACTTCCCATTTAATCCAACAGTCCTTGCACTAAAAGATATCTTTGATAGAGTATATTAGAAGAATTTTCTTTCTCCCAGTATCATGTGGGCTACAATGATTTTCTTTTCCTTTTCTTTTTAATTAATTAATTTTATTTATTTATTTTTGTTTGTGTTGGGTCTTCATTGCTGCTCGCGGGCTGCGGCGAGCGAGGGCTACTCTTCACTGCAGTGCGCGGGCTTCTCTTTGCGGTGGCTTCTCTTTGTTGCGGAGCACGGGCTCCAAGTGCGCAGGCTTCAGTAGTTGTGGCATGCGGGCTCAGTAGCTGTGGCTTGTGGGCTCTAGAGTGCAGGCTCAGTAGTTGTGGTGAATGGGCTTAGTTGCTCCGCGGCATGTGGGATCTTCCCGGACCAGGGCTCGAACCCGTGTCCCCGGCATTGGCAGGTGGATTCTTAACCACTGTGCCACCAGGGAAGTCCCTCCTTTTCTTACTTACAGTTTCCCATGCTTCTTGGTGAAGTTTTTTCCCGATCTCATGCATCCCAGTTGGTCCTTTCTGTGAATAGTATAGCACAACTAGGAAATCCTTTGAATGAAAGTATCTAATAAATTTCCTAACTGGCTTCTGAGAATAAGTATGGTATAGAAAGAGAGGAAAACTCAGGTGGTTGTTTTGCTTTATACTAAGACATGAAACGTGGATTACTACATAGCAGGAAGAATCAGGGAAGAGCATTGAGAGTGTGAGATTTCCAGATCTCAGAATGAGGTCGTTTCTCTCCCTCTTATATTTGAAAAATGAATTGGGTTATATAAAACAGGTAGTTTTTCAAAATTAAACTAACTTAATGGACTGATCATTTATTAGAGGAAGAAAGCTAATGAGAAAAAAAAGTTCATTATACCTGAAGCGCAGGGGCTGTGGTCCAAAACGCAGTAAGATCACCAGACCAACAAAGGGACTAAAATGGAGAAGGCAGCTGAAGAGAATAATGAAGTGGCATGATAGTGGGGAGAGAGGACTCAGAGGGGAGAGGCTCCAGCTAAGTAGGTAAGCGTGCAATTTTGTTGCAGGCAGCCCTTATCTAGGGTGGAATTTCTTTTTCTTGTTGAGCTCTATTGACATATAATGTATTAGTTTCACGTGACAACATGATGATTTGACATTTGTATGTTTTGTGAAATAATCACCACAGTAAGTCTAGTTAACATCCATCACTGCAGCTACAATTTTTTTCTCATGATGAGAATTTTTAAGGTTTCATCTCTTAGCAACTTTCAAATATTCAATAGAGTATTAATTATAGTCGCTGTGCTATACATTACATTCCCAGATCTTACTTATTTTGTAACTGGAAGTTTGTACCATTTGACCACTATCACCCATCTTGCCAATCCCCCACCCCTGCACCTCTGGCAACCACCAATCTATCCCCTGTATCCATGAGTTAGGTTTGCTCTGTTTTGTTTTTTTGTGTGTTTGGCTTTTAGATTTCATAGGTAAGTGAGGGCATACAGTATTTGTCTTTCTCTGACTTACTTCACTTAGCAAAATGCCCTCAAGGTCCATACACTGTCACGAATGGCAAGATTTCCTTTTCTGTGGCTGAATAATATTCCTGTGGGGGGTGTGTGTGTGTGTGTGTGTGTTCGTTCCACGTTATCTTTATCCATTCATCCGTCGATGAACATTTAGGTTACTCCCAAGTATTGGTTCACAGACAGATATCTTTTCAAGTCAGTTTTTTTGTTTCCTTTGGATAAATACCCAGAAGTGGTATTGCTGGATCAAAAGGTAGTTCTATTTTTAATTTTTTGAGGACTCTCCATAGTGTTATTCATAGTGGCTACACCAATTTATATTCCCACCAACAGTGTGAGAGCATTCCCTGTTATCCATATCCTTGCCAACACTTGTTGTTTCTTGCCTTTTTGATAATAGCCATTCTAACAGGAGTGAGGTGATATCTCATTGTGGTTTTGATTTGCATTTCCCTAGTAATTAGTGATGTTGAACATCTTTTCATGCACCTGATGACCATCTGTATGTCTTTGGAGAAGTGTCTGTGTGTTTCTGTCTGCTCTTTTGGTTTAGTGGTTTTCTATGTTTTTCTCAGTTTCATCCTTTTTATGTTTCTTGTCTCTGCTCTAGATTTGTTTTGTGGTTACCATAAGGTTTGTATAAATCGTCTCATAGGAAAAACAGTCTGATCTCATGCTGATAGCATCTTATCTTCACTTGCCCATACAGGTTTCTTCCTTTTTCTCTTCCCCTTTTATGTTTTTGTTGTCTCAAATTATCCCTCTTTATGTTGTGAGTTTAACACATTGAAGTAGTTAGTTATTTTTTACTGCTTTTCCCCCCTTTAACCTTTATGCTATAATAAAGTATTTTAAAACCTATTCTGATATAGAGTTGCAATTTTCTGATTCTGTCTATCACCCTACTCAAAGTTTTGTGTACTTTTGCCTTTTTGTTTCTGGCAGAAGAGCTCCTTTCAGCATTTCTTGTAAGGCAGGTCCATTGTTGATGAACTCCCTCAGCTTTTGTTTATCTGGGAAAGCCTTTACTTCTCCGTATCTGAATGATAACTTTGCTGGATAGAGTATTCTCAGCTGACAGTTTTTATCTTTTAGTATTTTGAGAATGTCCACTCTCCTCTTGGCCTGTAGAGTTTCTGCCAAGAAATTTGCTGGTATTCTAATGGGGGTTCCTTTGTGCATTACCATCTTTTTCCTTGGCTGCCTTTAAAATTATTTTTCATTGACTTTTGACAGTTTTAATATAATGTGACTTAGGGAAGGTCTTTTTTGCATTGAGGTAATCAGGTGTTCTCTTAGCTACATGACTTGTATATCCAGTTCCTTCCCCAGGTTTGGGAAGTGCTCACCTATTATTTCTTTCAATAAACTCTCTGCAGCCTTCTCCCTCTCTTCTTCTTGGATACCCATTATCCTAATGTGGCCCTTCCTGAAAGAGTTGGATACTCCTCATAGATGTCCTCATTTTTCTCTAGATCTTAATTCTCTTTTTTCTTCTACCTGTATCATTTCTAGATTTGTATCTTTAAGCTTGCTGATTCTCTCTTCCATAAGGTCTGCTCTATTTCCAATGCTTTCTAATGCATTTTTCATCTCGTTTATTGAGTTCTTCAGCTCCAGAATTTGTTTGGTTCTTTTTTAGGTTTTGTCTCTTTAGTAAAGTATTCCTTCTGTTCCTTAATTTATTCTTGAGCTCATTGAAGTTTCCTGAATTTCTTCATGAGAGCTATTTTGAATTCTTTATCAGTTAGATCACAGTATTCCATGACTTTGCTTGGTTTATAGAGAATTGTCATTTTCTTTTTTGAATACAGTGTTACTGTCGGTTTTCACGGTGCCTGATGAGTTGTTCCTCTGCTGGAGCATTTGAAGTAATGAACACCTTTCTTCTTTCGGTAAACCTTTTTTTTTTTTTTTTTTTGCTTGATTTTAACGATTCAACAGTTTAGAAATTAGAGGGCTCTCCTTTGTTTTCCAGTAGGTGGCACTATAGCACAAGTTTTTCGTTTTCTTACCTGAGCTGCTTCTGGTTATATGTGAGAGTCAGCACTTTGTCTGTCAGAGGTGTCGCTCGCCCAGTGCCCTCCTTGTCACTGCTTGTGCCTCTAGGGTCTTGGTGCCTTGCTGCTGCTAATGTCACCTCCTGAGGCACTGGGATGGTGAACATTTCTGCCATGTCCCAGACCTGAGTTGCAGGCTCTGCTACTTCAGGGGAGGTGAGTGGAGAACTGGGGTCACAGGCACCTCTACCATGTCAGGGGTTATTGGGTTTCCAGGTGCCACCGCTGTGGGAAGGGGTGGGGGGCTGGCTGCTGGGGTTGTGGGTGCCTCTGTGGCTGAAGGGACAGAACACAGCCCCCCATTGCCACTGCCGCCAGGTTACCTGGGGCTGTGAACACCACTGTGGCTGGGAGGCTGGAGTCTCATATGCTGCCTCCCCTGCTGCTACTGGGTTCCCTGGGCCTGCAGGCTCAGCTGCTGTGGCTGGGGGAAGGCAGGATGGCAGGTTCCCCTAGTTTCACCTCCTCTTTGTGTTCCAGTCCACCCACCGTTAGATGCATAGATGTGTGGAGTTCTCCAGCATCCTGGTGTACTGGGCAGAGGCAACGTTTTTGAGTTGTGTATGTTTTACAGGTTATAGACTGAAGGGGAGAGACAAAGGGAATGTCTCACTCCAGCACGATGCTGACGTCACTCATGTTTTGTTTTTGATGTCACAGTTTACATCTCTTTCTCTTATGTGTCCATTACAAATCATTGTAGTTACTTTTACAACTTCTGTTTTTTAACCTTCACGCTAGCTTTGTAAATGACTACTTCACTGTCTTTACAACATTACTCTGAATTTACCATATATTTACCGTTACCAATGAGATTTATACTTTCATATGTTTTCCTGTTACTAAATGGTACCATTTCATTTCAGCTTAAAGAAGTCCCTTTAACATTTTTTGTAAGGCTGGTTTCATGGTGATGAATTCCTTTAGTTTTTGCTTGTCTAGAAAACTCTGCATCACTCCTTCAATTCTGAAAGACAACTTTGCCAGATAGAGTATTCTTGGTTGGCAGGTTTTTTTTTTTTTCTTTCAGCACTTTGAATATATCATGCCACTGTTCTGATCTGAAAAGTTTCTGCTGAAAAATCTGTTGATAGTCTTATGGGGGCTTCCTTGTATGTAACAAGATTTTTTTTTTTTTTTTTCTTGCTGCTTTTAAGATTCTCTTCTTGTCTTTAACCTTTGACTTTTTAATTATCATGTGTCTTGGTGTGAGTCTCTTTGGTTTTGTCTTATTTGGAACTCTCTGGGATTCCTGGATCTGGGTGTCTGTTTCCTTCCCCAGGTTAGGGAAATTTTCAACCATCATTTTTTCAAATAACTTTTCTGCCTCTTTCTCTCTCTTCTCCTTTTGGGACCCTTGTTGGTGTCCTATAAATCCCTTTAAGCTATCTTCACTTTTTAAAATATTTTTTCTTTTTGCTGCTCTGATTGGATGAGTTCCACCGCCTTGTTTGAGTTCACTGATCCTTTCCTCTGCTTCCCGTAGTCAGATGTTGAGCCCCTCTATTGTATTTTTCAGTTTAATTCCTGTATTCTTCAGGTCTGTGGTTTCTGTTTGGTACTTTTTTATATGTTCTATCTCTGTTGAAATTCTCACTTTGTTCATCCATTGTTCTCCTGAGTTTAGCGAGCATCTTTACAATCGTTATTTTGAACTCTTTATAGAGTAAATCACTTACCTCAATTTCATTAAGGTCTTTTTCTGAGGTTTTATCTTGTTCTTTCATTTGGAACATATTCCTCTGTTTCTTTATTTTCCTTGATTCTCTGTGTTGGTTTCTATGCATTAGATAAAATACACACCTCTCTCAGTCTTGAAGGAGCAACCTCTTGCAGGTGATGAACTTTATCATTCAATCCTGCCCTAGCTCTTGGTTGTCTTTTGAACCTATGATTGCCCAAGCAGCCTACTTTATTCTTAGTGGCTCCCAGAAGTTGAGTGTGCGCCAAGACCTGTCAGTGTCCCCAAGGGGGGATCTTAGTCAGCACCTAAATTCAGGCTGATTGGAAGCCAGACCTTCAGGCAGCAGTTTTTAAAATATGCAGATATGCCTATTTCAGGGGAAGACTAGGAGATGGGCATTCATCTGCTCCCTCTGCAGTGAGCCCTGTGGTGATAGCCAGTTAAGAACTGTTTCTTTGTTTGCTGCCATCCCATTGAACCTATGAACACAAGCCCTGCTGGCCACCAGAGCCAGGCAATCAAGGGGTATCCGCTGGGCAGCAGCCACAAAACCCGGGGTACCAGATATGTGCCCTTTCTCAGAGACACTGGTGACCTCAGGGAGGCAGAGGAGAATATGAAGGGGGCACCTGACAGCCTCCACTTTGGAGACTATTTCAGGAGGCCCCTAGATGTGTGTTAACTTAGATGTCTGCCCCTCAGGTTAAAGTTTAAGATAAGGAAATAGGTCTCTTGCACAGAAACATTGGACGCTCTTCCGTTGACTGCCTCTGCACGAGGTCTTGGGGCGGGTGAGTCTGTGGAGCCCTTTAAGAACTGTTTCTCAGATTGCTACAGCCTTGTGCATCTTGTGGATACAAGCCCCATTGGATTTCTAAGCTAGATATTTTGGGGGCTTGTCTCTCAGACACAGGTCTTATAAGTTGTGCCAGCCAATGTTCACAGCAGCACTATTTACAACAGCCAAGACATGGAAGCAACCTAGATGTCCATCCACAGATGAACGGATAAAGAAGATGTGGTTCATATGTACAGTGGATTACTACTCAGCTATAAAAGAACGAATGGACCCAGAGATTAGCATACTAAGTGAAGTAAGAGAAAGACATATACCATATGATACTTATATGTGGAATCTAAAATATGACACAGGACTTCCCCGGTGGTGCAGAGGTTAAGAATCTGCCTGCCAATGCAGGGGGACATGGGTTCGAGCCCTGGTCTGGGAAGGTCCCACATGCTGCGGAGCAACTAAGCCTGTGTGCCACAACTACTGAGCCTGTGTTCTAGAGCCCGTGAGCCACAACTACTGAGCCTACATGCCACAACTACTGAAGCCCGTGTGCCTAGAGCCTGTGCTCCACAACAAGAGAAGCCACCGCAGTGAGAAGCCCGTGCACCGCAACGAAGAGTAGCCCCTGCTCGCCGCAACTAGAGAAAGCCTGCACACAGCAATGAAGACCCAACACAGCCATAAATAAATAAATAAAATTAAAAAAATATGTATGACACAAATGAATCAGTCTATGAAACAGAGACTCAGAGACATAGAGAATAGACTTGTGGTTGCCAAGGGGGAAGAGGGGTGGGGGAGGGATGGATTGGGAGTTTGGGAGTAGCAAATGCAAACCATTATATACAGAATGGATAAGCAACAAGGTCCTAGTGTATAGGACCTAGGGGATTATATTCAATATCCTGTAATAAACCATAATGGAAAAGAATATGAAAAAGAATATATATACACACATATATATGTAATAACTGAATCACTTTGCTGTATACCAGAAACTAACACAGTATTGTAAATCACCTATCCTCCAATAAAAAATAAATTAAGAAATGTTGAAGTGCCAGATTGGGGTTCAAACCTTTCACTTCTCAGGGAGATGCTCAGGGTTGTGAATTCCCTCCCGATCGTGGGTTGCTGCTCTGAGGGTGGGGTTTATGGTGAGATAGTATCTCAGCCTCTCATACCCATTTTGATGTGTTTTTTTTCTCATTTGCTCACTGTGTAGGAGTCACTTATCTAGTTTTTTGGTTTCTTTCAGAGGAAATTGTTCCATATGTAGCTGTAGATTGGGTGTGTCTGTGGGTGGAGATGAGTTCAGGATCCACCTGCATCACCATTTGAACTGGAACTGGGTGGAGTCTCTTGCACCCATCAACCCAGTTTTAACAATTTATCAGCTCACAGCCAGAGTTCTTTCATCCTCACTCCGACCCATGCCCTTTCTCATTATTTCAGAGCAAACATCAGATATATTTATATACTTTATTACCAGAAAAATTTTGACACAGGAGTTAAAACCAAATTCTTTGCTAAACTGTTTCACTTTGTGAAGCACTCCTTTAAATGTTATGTGAAGAAGGATTTTACTGGATTGTCACAATAGTAGACCACATCGAAATAAAGTACCAAGATAGATGGATTTGTGATTTTCAGTCTTCTGTCATCCTTTTGTTTTTTTAAAAATTTCATTATTTTCTCCAGCTTTATTGAGGTATAATTGACAAATAAAATTGTAAGTTATTGAAAGTATACAGCAATATACTGATATACATGTACATTGTGAAAGGGGTCTCCTCACTGACTAAATTAATGCATCCATTAACTCTATTCATGAAAACATGTAAGTTTTACTGTCTCAGCAAGTTTTAATTGTACAACACAGTGTTAACTACAGTCACCATGTTATAAATCAGATTTTCAGACCTTATTCATCTTATAACTGAAAGTTTGTACTATTCTACTAACCTTGTACTATTTCCCCCACCCTCTAGCCACTGGCAATCACTTTTCTACTGTTTCCATGAGGTTGACTTTCTCTTTTTTTCTTTTTAAAAAAATTTCATTTAGCATAATGCCCTCCAGTTTCATCCATATTGTCGCAAATAACAAGATTTCCTTCTTTAAGGCTAAATGATATTCCATTGCATGCATGCACGCATGTATGTATGTATATATACACAGGGAAATGCAAATTACTATACACACACCACATTTTCTTTATTTTTTTCATCCATTAATCTGTCGACACTTAGCTTTTCTCCATACCTTGGCTCTTGTGAATAATGCTGCTGTGAATGTAAGAGTACAAATATCTCTTCAAGTTAATGATTCTGTTTCCAAAGGCAATCAATCAGAATATGCTCCGAAGTGGGATTGCTGGATCATACAGTAGTTCAATTTTTAATCTCCATACTGTTTTCCATAGTGGCTGTACAAGTTTACATTCCAACAAACAGTGCACAGGGTTCCCTTTTCTCCACATATCTGCCAGCATTTTTTATCTCTTGTCTTTTTTATAAGACTTCCTAACAGGTGTGGGGTGGTTTTGATTTGCATCTCCCTGGTGATTAGTGAGACTGAGTACTTTTTATATATCTGTTGGCCAGCTGTATTTGTTTTTGGAATAATGTCTATTTAGGTCTTTTGCCCACTTTTAAATTGGGGCCTTTTTGGCTGTTGAGTTGTGTACCAAGATTATTTTGGCTATTAATCCCTTAACAGATACGTGGTTTGCAAATATATTCTCCCATTCCATAGGAATAGGTTGAATTTTCATTTTGTTGATGTTTTCCTTTGCTGTGCAGAATCTTTATAGTTTGATGTAATCACACTTGTTTATTTTTGCTTTTGTCACCTTTGCTTTTGCTGTTAAATTCAAAACATTATTGCAAAGACAAATGTCAAGTAGGTTATTACCTGCTATGTTTTCTTATAGGAGTTTTATGGTTTCAAGTCCTACATTTCAAGTCTTTAATCCATTTTGAGTTGACTTTTTGAGTATTTTGTAAAAGTGGTCCTGTTTCATTCTTCTTCATGTGGCTATCCAATTTTCCAAACACTTTTTCTTGAAGAGGTATCCTTTCCCCATTGTATGTTCTTGGCCCCTTTGTCATAAATTAATTGACCATATAGCACGAGTTTTATTTCTGGGGTCTCTATTCTGTTCCAACGATCCATGTGTCTGTTTTTATGACTGTATCATACTGTTTTGATTACTATAGCTTTGCAATATAGTTTGAAATCAGGAAGAATGATGCCTCTAGCTTTGTTCTTCTTTCTCAAGATTGCTTTTGCTACTTAGGGTTTTTTCAGGTTCCAATTTTTAGGATTATTTATTTCTACAAAAAATGCTATTGGAATTCTCATAGGGATTGCATTGAATCTGTAGATTGCTTTGGGTAGTATGGACATTTCAATAATATTAATTCCTCCAATCCATGAACACAGAATATCTTTTCATTTATTTGTGTCATCTTTCCTACAGTTTTCAGTGTGTAAACCTTGGTAAAATTTATTCCTAAGTACTCCTAATTTCTTTTTTGGATAGCTCATTGTTAGTGTATAGAGAAGCAATTGATTTTTGTATATTGATTTTTTTTTTTTTTTTTTTTTGCGCGGTATGTGGGCCTCTCACTGTTGCGGCCTCTCCCGTTGCGGAGCACAGGCTCCAGATGCGCAGGCTCAGCAGCCATGGCTCACGGGCCCAGCTGCTCCGTGGCATGTGGGATCTTCCTTGACCAGGGCATGAACCCATGTCCCCTGCATCATCAGGTGGACTCTCAACCACTGCGCCACCAGGGAAGCCCTGTATATTGATTTTGTATCCTGCAACTTTATTGAAATTGTTTATTATTTCTAACAGTTTTTTGGTGGATTCTTTAGGGTTTTCTAAATATAATATGTCATCTGCTAACAGTGACAATTTTACTTCTCCCTTTCTAATTTGGATGCCTCTTATTTCTTTTTCTTGCCTCACTGCTCTGGCTAGGATTTCCAGTACTATGTTAAATAAAAGTGATGACAGTAGATATCCTTGTCTTGTTCTTGATCTTAGAGGAAAAGCTTTCAGCATTTCATCATTGAGTATGTTGTCATCTGTGGGTTTGACATATATGGCCTTTATTATGTTGAGGTACAGTCCCTCAATACCCAGTTTGTTGAGTTTTTATCATGAATGGATGTTGAATTTTGTCAAATACTCTCTCTGTATCTATTGAGATGATGATATGATTTTTATCCTTTATTTTGTTAATGTGGTGTATATCACGTTTACTGATTTGTGGGTGTTGAACCATCCATGTACTACTGGAATAAATCCAATTTTTTCATGGTGTATGATCCTTTCAAACTGTTGTTGAATTCAGTTTGCTAATATCTTGTGGGGATTTTCGCATCTATGTTCACCAGGAATATGGGCCTGTAATTTTTTTTCTTGTAATGTCTTTGTCTGCCTTTGGTATCAAGGTAAAGCTGGCTTTGTAAAATGAATTTGGAAGTGTTCTTTCCTTTTCTGTGTTTTGGAAGATATCAAGATGGATTGGTATTAACTTGTCTTTAAATGTTTTGTGGAATTCACCAGTGAAGGCATCTGTCTCTGAACTTTTTTTGTTGGTAGGTTTTTGATTACTGGTTCAATATCCTTACTAGTAATTTGTTCAAATTTTCTGTTTCCTCATGATTCAGTCTTGGTAGGTTGTTTCTAGGAATTAGTCCATTTCTTCTAAGTTATCCAACTTGTTGGCATATAAGTATTCATAGTGGTCTTTATGGTCTTTCGTATTTCTGTGGTATCAGTTGTAGTATCTCCTTTTTCATTTATACCTTTATGTCAGTTCTCTTTTTTTCTTGGTAAGTCTAGTTAAAAGTGTGTCTAGTTTATCTTTTTAAAAAACCAGCTCTTAGTTTCATTAATCTTTTCTGTTGTCCTTTTAGTCTCTATTTCATTTATTTCCACTCTTATCTTTGTTACTTCCTTCCTTTTGCTAGCTTTGAGCTTAGTTTGTTGCTCTCTTTCTGATTCTTCCAGGTGTAAAGATAGCTGTTCAAGATTTTTTTCTTCATGTAGTTGTTTATCACTATAAACTTCCCTTTTAGAACTGCTTTTGCTGCATTTCATAAGTTTTGCTATGTTTTGTTTCCATTTTCTTTTATCTCAAAGTATTTTTTTATATCTTCTTTGATCCATTGGTTATTTAGGAACATGTTGTTTAATCTCCACATATTTGTGAACTTTCCAGTTTTTGTCTTGCAATTGATTTCTACTTTGATACAATCATGATTGGAAAAGATGCTAGATAGGGTTTCAATTTTTTTTAATTTATTAAGACTTGTGGTCTAACATATGATCTATCCTAAAGAAAATTCCATGTGCATCTGAGAAGAATGTATATTCAGTTGCTGTTGGATGGAATGTTGTGTTATGTCCTTTAGGTTCATCGTGTCTGACATGTAGTTTAAGTCCAATGTTTCCTTGCTGATTTTTCTGGCCAAATGATTCATTGTTGAAAGTGGAGTATTCAAGTCCCTTGATATTGTATTGCTATCTTTTTCTCCCTTCACAATATTTGCTTTATATATACTTAGGTGCTCCTGTTTTGGGCTTATATTTACAATTGTTACATCCTTTTGATTAATTGACCTTTTTTTTTAACATCTTTTTTTTTAAGAAAGATACATATTTTTTTTTTTACATCTTTATTGGAGTATAATTGCTTTACAACGGTGTGTTAGTTTCTGCTTTATAACAAAGTGAATCAGTTATACATATGTCCATATATCTCTTCCCTCTTGAATCTCCCTCCCTCCCACCTTCCCTATCCCACCCCTCTAGGTGGTCACAAAGCACCAAGCTGATCTTCCTGTGCTATGTGGCTGCTTCCCACTAGTTATTTTATACGTTTGGTAGTGTATATATGTCCATGCCACTCTATCTTTGTCCCAGCTTACCTTTCCCCCTCCCTGTATCCTCAAGTCCATTCTCTAGTAGGTCTGTGTCTTTATTCCCGTCTTGCCCCTAGGTTCTTCATGACCATTTTTTTTTTTTTTTTTTTAGATTCCATATATATGTGTTGGCATATGGTGTTTTTCTCTTTCTGACTTAACTTCACTCTGTATGACAGACTCTAGGTCCATCCACTTCACTACAAATAACTCACACTTCACTACAAAAACTCAATTTCATTTCTTTTTATGGTTGACTAATATTCTATTGTATATATGTTGCACATCTTCTTTATCCAGTCATCTGTTGATGGACATTTAACGTTGCTTCCATGTCCTGGCTATTGTAAATAGAGCTGCAATGAACATTTTGGTATATGACTCTTTTTGAATTACGGTTTTCTCAGGGTATATGCCCAGTAGTGGGACTGCAGGGTCACATGGTAGTCCTATTTTTAGTTTTTTAAGGAACCTCCATATTGTTCTCCATAGTGGCTGTATTAATTTACATTCCCACCAACAGTGCAAGAGGGTTCCCTTTTCTCCACACCCTCTCCAGCATTTATTGTTTGTAGATTTTTTGATGATGGCCATTCTGACCGAATTGACCTAGGTCAATTGATAATGACCTTGTCTCTTGCTACATTTTTTAACTTGAAGTTTATTTTGTCTGATATAAGTACAGCTACCTTTGCTTTCTGTTGGTTTTCATTTGCAAAGGATATCTTTTTGCATCCCTTCACCTTCAGTCTGTGTGTGTCCCTTAAGCTAGGTGAGACTCTAAGTCAATGTATAGTTTGGTTTTGATTTTGTTTTGTTTTGTTTTTTGTTTTGTTTTTGCGGTACGCAGGCCTCTCATTGTTGTGGCCTCTCCCGTTGTGGAGCACAGGCTCCGGACGCGCGGGCCCAGCGGCCATGGCTCACGGGCCCAGCCGCTCCGCAGCATGTGGGATCTTCCCAGACCGGGGCACGAACCTGCGTCCCCTGCATCGGCAGGAGGATTCTCAACCACTGAGCCACCAGGGAAGCCCTGGTTTTGATTTTTATTCATTCAGCCACTCTGTCTTTTGATTAGAAAATTTAATCCATTTACATTTTAAAAATTTTTTATTGTAGTTGATTTACAATATTGTTAGTTTCAGGTGTATAGCATTGTGAGTCAGTAGTTTTGCAGACTATACTCCATTATAGGTTATTATAAGATAACGGTTATAATTCCCTATGCTTTCCAGTATATCCTTGTTGCTTATCTTTTTTTTTTTACATTTTATTATTTATTTATTTTTGGCTGTGTTGGGTCTTTGTTGCTGTGCACAGGCTTTTTCTAGTTGCGGTCAGCAGGGGCTACTTTTCGTTGTGGTGCACAGGCTTCTCATTGTGGTGGCTTCTCTTGTTGCGGAGCATGGGCTCTAGGCGCTGGGCTTCAGGAGTTGTAGGTCGCAGGCTCTGGAGCACAGGCTCAGTAGTTGTGGCGCACGGGCTTAGTTGCTCTGCGTCATGTGGAATCTTCCCAGACCAGGGCTCGAACCCGTGTCCCCTGCATTGGCAGGAGGATTCTTAACCACTGTGCCACCAGGGAAGCCCAGCTTATCTATTTTATACATAGTAGTTTGTATCTGTTAATCCCATACCCCTAACTTATCCCTCCTCCCTTCCCTCTCTCCTTTGGTAACCAGTTTTTCTGTATCTGTTAGTCTGTTTCTGTTCTGCATATACATTCATCTGTATTATTTTTTAGATTCCATTTGTATATCGGTAGCATTTGTCTTTCTGACTTATTTCACTAACCATAATATTCCCTAGGACCATCCACATTGCTGCAAGTGGCAGGATTTTATTCTTTTTTATGGCTGAGTAATATTCCATTGTGTGTACATACACACACATATATATATATATATATATATATATATATATATATATATATATAGTCACATCTTTTTAATCTAATCATCTGTTGATGGGCACTTGAGTTGCTCCCATGTCTTGGCTCTTTTGATTTTTCTGGCCAAATGATTCATTGTTGCTGCCTATGAACATTGGGCTGTATGTAATTTCTTGAATAGGCATTTTCATTTTTCTCCAATATATACCCAGGGAGTAGAATTGCTGGATCGTATGGTAGTTCTTTTTTAGTTTTTTGAGGAACGTCCATACTGTTTTCCATGGTGGCTGCACCAACTTACATTCTCACCAGCAGTGTACAAGGGTTCCCTTTTTTCTACATCCTTTCTGACATGTTATTTGTAGACTTTTTGATGGTAACCATTCTAACAAGTGTGAGATAGTACCTCGTTTTTTTGTGTTTTTTTTCTTTTTTGGCTGTGTTAGGTCTTCGTTGCTGTGCGTGGGCTTTCTCTAGTTGCAGCGAGTGGGGGCTACTCTTCGTTGCGTTGTGCACGCTTCTCATTGTTGTGGCTTTTCTTGTTACGGAGCACAGGCTGTAGGTGCGTGGGCTCAGTAGTTGTGGCTTGCGGGCTCTAGAGCACAGGCTCAGTAGTTGTGGTGCATGGGCTTAGCTGCTCTGTGGCATGTGGGATCTTCTCGAGCCAGGGATCGAACCTGTGTCCCCTACACTGGCAGGCAGATTCTTAACCACTGCGCCACCAGGGAAGCCCTACCTTATTGTTTTGATGTTGTATTTCTCTAATAATGTTGAGCATCTTTTCATGTGCTCTTTTATCCGTATGTCTTCTTCAGAAAAATGTTTTTTCAGGTCTTCTGCCTATTTTTTTGATTGGGTTTTTTTTTTTTTTGCTATTGAGTTGTATGAGCTGTTTGTGTATTTTGGATATTAATTCCCTGTCGGTCACATCATTCACAAATTTTCCCTCCCATTCTGTAGGTTGTCTTTTCATTTTAATGGTTTCTTTTGCTGTGCAAAAGCTTTTAAGTTTAATTAGGTCCCATTTATTTTTTTTTTTTGGTTTGTTTTTTGGCCTTAGGGACTGATTCAAGAAAATACTGCTATGATTTACGTCAGTATTCTGCATATGTTCTCTTTTAGGAATTTTATGATTTCCATTCTTATGTTTAGGTCTTTAATCCATTTTTGAGTTTATTTTTATATATGGTATGAGAGAATGTTCTAATCTCATTGGTTTGCATGTGGCTGTCCGGTTTTCCCAGCAACACTTGTTGAACAGACTGTCTTTTCTCCATTTGTTGTAGATTAGTTGACTATAGGTGTGTGGGTTAAAGTAATGTAGTTGTGGATTTACTATTGCCATTTTGTTAATTGTTCTCTGGTTGTTTTGTGATTTCTCTGTTCCCTTCTTCCTCCCTTGCTGTCTCTGTGATTTGCTAATTCTCTATAATTGTATGCTTTGATTCTTTGCTCTTGTACATCCCTACTTTAGGCTTTTGTCTTGTGGTTACCATGAGGCTTACATAAAACATCTTATATATATGTTATATAATACATAATAGTCTAAGCTGATAACTTCAAACGAATACAGCTCTGCCACCCCCATTTATTTGATGGCACAGTTTGTACCTTTTTACATTGTGTATCCATTGACAAATGTTTGTATAGTTTTTTTTTTTTGTCAGTTTTCTGAATTTAAGTATATATCTTTACCAGTGGTTTCATACTTTCATATGTTTTCCTGTTACTAAAGAAAACTAAGCCTCCGTCCATGTCAGTTTGAAGAACTCCCTTTAACATTTCATGTAAGGCTGGTCTAGTGGTGATGAACTCCTTCAGCTTTTGTCTGGAAAACTCGTTTTCAATTCTGAAGGACAACTTAGCCAGGTACTCTTGGTTGGCAGTTTTTTTCTTTTAGCACTTTGAATATAATTTCTGTGTCTCATTGTGGGTCTCTTTGGATCCATCTTGTTTGTTACTCTCTAGGCTTTCTGGATCTGGATGTGTGTTTCCCCAGATTAGGGAAGTTTTCAGCCATTAATATTTTGAAAAAGTTTTCTGCCCCTTTATCTCTTTTTCCTTCTGGGACCTCTTATTGGTCCATTTGATGGTGTCCCATAAGTCCCTTAAGCTATCGTAACTTTTATAATTATTTTTCCTTTTTGCAACTCAGATGGGATGAATTCCGCTAACCTGTCTTCAAGTTTGCTGATCCTTTCCCGTGATTGATCTAGTCTGATGTTGAATCCCTCTATTGAACTTTTCAGTTCAGTTACATTCAACAATTCTGTGATTTCTATTTGGTAGTTTTAAATATTTTCTCTTTCTATTCAAATTCTTTGTTCATTCATTGCTCTCGACCTGGGTGAGCATCTTTACAACCATTATTTTGAACTCTCCCAGGTAAGTCACTTTGTTTTGTCAAGATCTGCTTTGGATATTAATCGTGGCCTTTTGTTTGGAACATTGTATCTTCATTTCTTCCTTTATTGGTGTCTATGCATTATATAAAACAGCCACCTCTTCCAGTCTTGGATGGTCTCTTGTAGGAGATGGTCGTTCAGCCCAGCCTGAGCTCTTAGTTGTCTCTCAACCTTTTGTGACTGTCTGAGCCTCCTTCTTTGCTTTTAGTGGCTTTTTTAGAGGGTATGCTAAGACCTGTCTGTGTATCCAAAGGCAGGGACTGCAATTAGCACCTAGATGCAGACGGATTAGAACCTGGACCCTGAGGCTGCAGCTGAGAAAGTATGTATTGATAGTTAAGCCCTGTCCAGGGAGAAAAGTAAATGGGCATTTTTTCCCCCCTGTTCCCTTTGTGCTGAGCACAGGTGTACAATCACCAGGGCATGGTGGGAAGGGAGCTCCTGCACCCATTAAGAATTGTATTTATTTTTGTTTGCTACAGCCCAGTGGAATTCATGAATGCAGGCCCCAACTGGCTATCAGAGCCAGATGACCCAGGGACTATTCCTTGGGTGTCAGACATGGTAGAGACGTGTACAAGCTCCTTGCAGGGAGATACTAGTGACTGGAGTGAGCTGGAAGGAGAAGGTGGGAGAGGTGTCCTTCAGCTTCCCCAGTCTCTGGGGAAGATTGCTGCTGCTCCTAGCACCTGCTAGATTAGGAGCCCGGCCTTAAGGCAGCAGCTTTTAAAATGTGCAGATGAACTTCTTTCAGGGGAGGACTGGGAGATGGGCAATTCTGCCTGCTCCCTCTGCACCTGGCCCTGAGGGGACAGTCACAGTGTGTGCTGTGTGCCCATTAAGAATGCTTTTTTATTATCTATAGCCTTGTGGATCTCATGAACACAAGCCCTGCTGGCTTTCAGAGCTAGGTATTTTGGGAACCCATACCTCCAGTGGGAGTCTTAGAAGTTGGAGCACTAGATGTGGAATCCAAACCCTTCACTCCTCAGGGAGAAGCTAAGAATTGGGAATTCTCTCCTGATGCACAGTCCTGTGCCAGGGTTGGGGTGTATGGTGAGACTGTGTATTGGCCTTTCCTACCCATTTTCGTGTGGGTATTTATTTTCTCATTTGTTTAGTATGTAGGAGCTGCCCAGCTAGTTTCTGGATCTCTTTTAGAGGGAACTGTTCCAGGTGTAGCTGTACATATGGCACATCCATGGAAGGAGGGGAGCTCTGGAGCCTTCTTGGTCATCTCTACCTTATCCCTCTTCTTAACATGGATGACTGAGAACTGCTTTATCTACAAGGGCAGACAGACTCATCATCTGTCCCCTCTGAAGTTGAAGCTGGTTTTAAAAATTGTGGCCATTGTTGGTTCAAATACTATTGTAATTTTAATTGTAATGTGAGAGGGCTCTTCTGCATTGCTAGAAGCTTTCCTTATGAGTCATTTCTACACTCGTGTATAGTAAGTTACATAATTCTTCAGTAAGTAAGTTTGTCACACAGTATTTGTAAAAGCTAAAACAGAGGAATTAGGTGGTCATAGGGTTGTGCTATATAATCTGATTTAATGTACTGTGACTACTTGTGAGGAACATTTTGGCCCTTCTTATCATGAACACTTGTGGACTAAAGTTTGAGTTCATATTGCTCTCTAGAACATTTCACTAGCTATTTTGCTGACATCATTTGCTAGTTTTCATACCTACTGGTTTATTCTTCTCTTGCCACATCTTTTATTACTAGATGAACTTAACATCTAAGTTGATATGCAGTTCAATTCCTTAGCCATGCTCCTTCCTCAGAGGAATACTGGTATCCAGTACTGGTATTCTGATTCACTGGGGTTTAACTATGTACAAACAGCAGAAGCAACTACAGTGTCACTTTTTCTTTCCTGAAAATGTGGGGAGTAGGGGAGAGACGGCCTTAAGAAGCTGGTTTGTATTTTTCAAAAGTTCCACAAGTGATTTTGATATAGAAATTTTTTGTGCAGTTTTTTTGATAACTTTGTTATTTATCCTGCTATTCTGTTTTTACACCAAACCACAGTAGAATTGCTTTTCTTATAAATATCTTTAACAAACCAATTTTAATTTAGATTTTAGCATTAGTTATGGTTTCTTTTTCTAATAGGTATCATCTTTAAGAAATGAAAAGCGAGGCTCATCATATCTCGTCTCTGCCCCAGAAGGTGGTTCAGTGGAATTTGTTGACCAGCATTCTCAGGGCACAGGAGCATATTACATGGAAACCTACTTAAAAAAGAAGCGAGTGTACTGAGTTAAGTTCTCTCCTTACAAACTCAAGGTTCTTTGCAGTATCTCTGCTGTTCATTGCTGCCTTAACTACATTCAAACTAGCCATATCCTTTAAATACGGGTTTATAATTTCCCAGAAGGAACTGTGTTGTGCAGCAGGCAGAATTGCCAAATTAAAAAAATAAGTAGCAATAAGAAGAGACATCAATTGAGGACATATTCCGCTAGAATTAGATGCATCTTAATGTGATATTAACTTACAGTCCATTGGAGAAATTAACATGTTCCAATAGTCCTTGTTTAGGACTGGGAATAATTTTGACACCACATATAAAAGTTTGAAGCAATAAATGGGAAACATCCTTGTTTCCTGGGCCTTAGAATAAATTTCTTTTCTTTTTTTTTTTTTGCGGTACGCGGGCCTCTCACTGTTGTGGCCTCTCCCGTTGCGGAGCACAGGCTCCGGACGTGCAGGCTCAGCGGCCGTGGCTCACAGGCCTAGCCGCTCCGTGGCACGTGGGATCTTCCCAGACGGGGCACGAACCCGTGTCCCCTGCGTCAGCAGGCGGACTCTCAACCACTGTGCGCCACCAGGGAAGCCCCAGAATAAATTTCGTATAAGCCAGTGTGCATTCCAGTTTATCGATACTTTCCCTAGAAGTAATCTCATTTCAGATTTTTAGAATTTTTCCTAGAATTACAAGAATGCAAGTACACAATGCAGTGATTGGTAATGTTATAAAGATGCTCTACATATAAACTTAATTATTACCCCCACACCAGTCATACAGTATAAAACTCAAACACAGTGACAGTGACATCCAAGGTATACACTACTACAGATGCTTTACTCTTAATGTTATTAACCATTTATACCTCTTGTGAAAAACACAAGGTTTTTTCTTTTGAAGTAGCTTTGCTGATCTAATTTCAGGGACTGGCAAACTACTCCCTGCAGTCAAAAAACAGTCCTCCAGCTGTTTTTGTACTGCCTGCAAGCTAAGAATGATATTTTTTACATTTTTAAATGTTTGGAGGAAAAAAATGTATGACTTGAAATTCAAATTTCAGTGTCCATACATAAAATTTTATCGGAACACAACCATGCTCATTCACTTACATATCATGTATGGCTAACTTCTGTGCTACAGTGGCAGAACTGAGTGGCTGCAAAGCCTAAAATATTTACTATCTGGCCCTTTATAAAGTTCACAGACTCCTGATCTAATACCATTAATTCCCTAATCCTTTTACTTCACACCTACAAAAAGACCTTTAACTTTTACAACAGATTTGTAAGTGGCAAGGAACAATAGGTTTCTGTGTCTTAATTTCATAGCATAGTGATGATTCATTTACTAGAACAGGGCACATTTTGGTCATCAGATGCCCTATTTCCACAATATAGTAAAGCAGTCAATCCTGCCCTTTCTGAAGGAGTGTTATGGAGTAACAGTATTTATAACCATTTTGAGATAATAAGCTATACCTCACTCTCTGCTTTGTCTATTATTCTTTTTCAGTGTGTTAGGCTGAAAAATTATCAGCTATTTAACCCAATTTACTTTCGAAAGAATTGTGTTTATTGCATATAACTTTTGAATCACCATTTCCTGAAGACCTTGGTATTAAATGCATGAGAAACCCTTTTGCTATCTAGAAATTTCTAAGTTTGTCCTTTGTTATGAGACATTAATTGATGATGTGGAGTTTAGGGGGTCTCAGTGATCCTAGTCTTTTTGAAATAAGATCATTAAATATCTTATATTTAGGGGACTTATTGACTATGATAGAAGGTTTCTCTCCTGTTTTAATTATGAAGTTTAAAATTGGTACACATGTTGTATGATTGATTTGTAAAGAATTTTACTTGGTCTAATGTATTGCCTATGTTAACTTCTATTGGCAAATGACAGCTAGAAAGTTAAATTATTAGATAATTTCTAATAAAAGTATACTACCTATAAATAACTGATCAGGATAGGCATCACTCAATTGTGACTCAGCAGATGAATCATGGGTTCTCCATGCTCTGCACTTCTTCCCATTTTCCTGTTGCATTGAGCTTCTTCAGTGCTTTGTCACACCTCTATGACCGTACAAATAGAAGAAAGGGAAGATGGTGAATTTTAAAAATGTAAGCAGGAAGAGGTTGAAAGAACTAAAAGGTATTTTGTGTTAGCAAGTGTGGGTCTGCCACCCACACTGGCCTGTGCCCCGTTATTGCTGGGACACAACAGATAAGTACAAATCAAGTGGTGTTAGTAATAAGGATCATTACCAGTGCTCTCCCCACCCCCAGCCTATACTGTTATTTTTCTATGTAAACAAATTGTTTGAAATGCTTTGAAAATGAACTCTTAATATTAAAAGGCACATGCATGTGAAGTCTCTAGTACATTTATTTGTATAAAGAGTAAACAAAGTGCATGTAGGGTGGCCACAGGTTTGAGACAGATCTTGGTGATGGACAGATCTTGGTGATGTAGGGTTACTAGACAAATTTGAATGGCTGTTGCCATTGAATCAATACACAACTCTTTTTCAGGCTCAAAGGTGAAAAGTAATGGTATCAAACAAATGCTAGACAGCATGAACAAAAAGTTTTTCAGACTCCTGGTCAAAAAAGATCTTATGGTTCACAATGAATCAGAGATTTGACATTTTTGATTACCCAGCTACCTCCAAGCAAACTGAAAACTGCCTAGTGGATCCTGAACTCCATAGTGCTTCTAGCTGGGTCTTTCAAGTTTTGCACCATAGGGTGATGGTCAAAATAGTGATCGACTCTTGTAGATGGATGGTAGTACTGAAACACTAAGAACAGTGCAATGTACATGGTATATATGCATTCAGCATCCAAAACCAATGCTGGCACAGCTTGCCCCAAAGTGGTAGAGTTATAAAAGGATACACACATTGACATTTCTGAAAAGCAGGTATAACAGCATCCAGGTTCTTGGAATCAATTCTGATTGATTAAAGGTATACTGTTTAGGGAAGCACTGGCACAGGTTTAGTTCTCAAGACTCAACATCATGCAGCAAAGTATCTATTCCACAGCTGCCCCCCTGGGTATGACCAGTTTTCTCAAAAATGGGCTCCACTGGTCACCCAAGGGGACAGGAGCTAAGCCACTGCAGAAACAACTCAAAGTTTATGTCCTACTGTTGACAGGGATACACTCATCTTTTTGTATAGCAACAACAGTATACTAACTGGTATCTAATATTTCAAGAATGTTTCATCTATCACTGTTTAGATATTGAAATTTGAGGGCATATTAGAGTATTGGTCAAGTCCATCAATCTTTATCTTTGATTTCTGTGCCAGAAAAACATTTCACATCAACTGGCAGCTAAGAAAAAGCAATCACCTTGAGACTTTACCTTGGTCAGCTCCTCTTGTTTTGAAAAATCCCATTCTGGTACTCAATTGTGATAGTAGTAAACTAACCAGACGAAACAGTGGTATATTCTTCCCAAAAGGAGGAGTGCTTAAGTGCTTTCTAATATTTTGGTTGTCATTATTTGTCACTATGTTACTGGTGCCAAATTTAAAGAGGAAGTACTTACACATATTAAGCACCACACAGTGTGCTTTATACGAGGATACGTACCCCAGTATCTTTTTAGACAGAATACAAACTTTTTCCAGTTAGAACACATTTTTTTTTTAAATGGCTTGGGTATTGGTTGGGGGTAGGAGGACTTGATACACAGTAGAATTTAAATGTTATTCATGCTTCTTATTTTAGAAGCGCTTCAAATCCCTCAATAAGGTTCTGAAAGGTTGTCCGAATGGATGGTTGGAATTCCCAGCATTTTCTCATAAGCTGATAAACCTGTAAAAAGAAAAAATAACAGTAAAAATGTTTAGGAGCTTTTTTAAAAAACTATAGAAACACCAAGAAGAACATAATTTTGAAAATGTGAATGACCTCCCTTAATAAGTAATACTAGAAAACAAGAATATTTGAATAACTTAAAATACAGAAAATGTGACATCTATAGCTCATAAATAACATTTTAACATTTGAGAAGCTCATGACTTAACTGACCTTGCAAAACAATCCAGGTCATTAATTACTATAAACCAGTTTAAGGGTGAAGTTATACCTCAGTTTAGACTCCAAATTTCCTTACCGGCTGGCTTCATTCTTTGGCTTAAACATACTATTCAGTACATCTTAAATAGTCTACAGAATTAGTCTTAAAGGCTCAGTTCAGTTAGAAATACAGAAAACTGGATGTCACAATGCTGTGATACGTGGGATAAACTTACACACAAAAATGCAATTATATGTGTTTGTCACAGGAAGGCTACACCAACATATGCTCCTTTAGGGTGCTCACTGTGGTGAGCCTACTTCTGAAGGGAATCCCTTGCTTTGAACAAAACTTGTGGCTGTCATCTGCCCCAAAGATGATTTTCTCAGATATCTTATCTGAAATTCAGCTTCAGAAAACTATTTTAAAAGAGTTTTCTACTCATTCCTGCTCCCCCACTCCAATCCCATGCTGGACAATTCAAGCAGTGAAAACAGTAAAAACTGAGTTTTATTACTGTGAAATGGCCCATAAATACCTCTTCTGGACAGTTAGGTGGACAAGGCAAACGTTTTCCTTCTTTTAATGTATTCACAAGTCTTGTTACTGTCATCTGGCCATGAGTTGGGCCTATCATTTTCAGGAACAACTATGTAAAATAAAACCAAACAAAATATTTTACTTTGTACATATTTATGTAAACACCAGATAGATTACAGTAAAATATCTAGAATTGGAAATTAAAACAATAAAAAGGCTTTAAAATGAAAAGTCCAAGACAATTTTCCTTTCCATTATGACACACTGATTGGATTCCATTTAAGAATGAAACTTACAAAGCAGAAGGATGGACACATTTTAAGTGGGTGCTAGATTCAAACGAAGGACAAGTAAGACTTACCGCCATGGGACTGGAATCTGAATCACAGTAAGTAAGCAGCTCATGCAGAGTTACTCCAAAAGACCAGACATCAGAGGCGATATAAAACTTACACTGAATTAAACATTCTGGAGCATACCTGAAAGAAAGCAGAACTGGAAACTTCATTTCCTGGGAAGGATATTCCAAAAAGCATTAGAGTAACTCAGAAAAATCAGCACTCTGGTTTTTCTTAGAATTTAATATTCTAAGACATTTAAGTGTGTATTATGCATCAGTCACACATGCTGCTGTGGTGCACATCTGATATGTGGACAGATACCCCTATGGGCTCTCATTACACATTTGCTCCCAAACATCAGTCAGACTAGTCTGTGCTCCTCATTTCGCAGAGCATAGGCTCTCCATGGGGAGGGGATGGGGGGAGGAGGTGATGACGACAGGCCCGGGCTTCATTTGCCTGCAAGCTCAGATTGAGTCAGCAGTGAATTACTGCCCAGTCCTCTTCCAATGTCAGCTGCTTTGGTGAATGATACCCAATTGCCTGAGCCAGAAACTGAGGCATCCCCATATCCAGTCTAAGAAATACTTCTCAAACCTCCTCACTTCTAAACCCCACCATCGCTGTCCTAGTTCACACCATCACTGGCTCTGGCCAAATCAGACTCCCTGGCTCCAGTCTTGCTCCTCTCCTTCCCACAGTGATCTTTTTAAACAGAAAAGTCCCTGTCCTTAATCCCCCCAACAGCAACCCAAAAAGTCCCTGTCCTTAATCCCCCCAACAGCAACCCAAAGCTCTTGGGATGGAGTCCCAGCTCCATGACTCAGCGTCCAGAGCATTGCCTTGGCAACCGCCGAGACCTCCCTTCATGATCCAGCCACACGGAGCTGATTCCAGTTCCTAGGATAACCACTGCTCTGTCTCACTCTTGCCACCATACATGCTGTCTTCTAACCATCTTTACAAACCCCCAGCAATCTTTTAAGGCCTTATTTTAAAAGAACTTCCAGAAAACCAAGCCTGAACCCTTTTCTGGTTATGGTACCACGAAATTGGCTGCCTCACCCATTAAATTCTAAACTTGGTTGGCTTGTTCACCCTTGTTATCTCTAGTATCTGGCACAAAGCAGGGCCTTGATACATATTTCTTTAATGAATAAATGGAGGTTTGGCCTCCGTGGGTGGAAGAGACCCGTGTCGTGTCCATACAGGATGTACCTCGTGGTGCCAGTCAGTTCTACAGGACAGCGTAGAGTGGAGACTTTAGCAGCTTCCCCCTTGGATAGTGTTCCAGGCTGAGAGGGGTCAAAGTCAGGGGGTGGCCCACCAACCAGGATACTCTGGTGATTCATGAGAAGATGGCCAAGCTTCTTATGGATTTTTGCTCTGTTATGTCCAGGCTCTACCTGAACCTGCCAATGCCCACTCGTCACCTCCTTCCTGTCATCTTCCTGCCCCCTCCTCCTACCTGCCCTCCAGACTTCCTCTGCATGGATGTGATTACTCCAGCTGCTAACAGTTTTAACAACTGTGTCAGAGGAATGCCTTCTCCAGCCAAGATGGAGATGCTGAGCGTTGTGAGATTTCTTCCTTGGAAGATGTTGTCCTATGAAGCTCAGGCATTGCTGCGAGTTGTTTTCAGTAAAACAGCTTATAATATGTTTCTTGAAGGCAAAAATCAGTCAATTCCAAATGATCTAAGTCTTTTTCTAATCTGGACTAATAAGAGACATTAACATAGCTAGAAAGGACCTATCAGAACAGTGGAAACCCTATGAAGCACTGATGAAATCTGTTTGATTCAGTTACCAAAACACAGGGCTGTCCCGATCGTCCTTGACTGTGTAGTACTCCTTATCAGTTTCAATGGATTTGGTTAGACCAAAGTCCCCAATTTTCACTTGGTGTTCACTCTCAACAAGGACATTTCTTGCTGCTAAGTCACGGTGAACGTATTGCCGAGAACCCAAATAGTCCATCCCCTGAGGGAGAGAGGAAAAGGCAGAGCACATTGCTGAAGGTCAGTTCAGATTGGATTCTGTATCTACCACTTCATAACAAAAAAATATATATATATGTCATTTCATTCACATATCACTTCTTTTGTTTTTACTTCTTTGCAAAAATAGTTAGACCAACCTGATTCCAAGAAATACACATTAAAGAAACCATATTAACAAATTAGTTCACTTTCTTAGCAGAGGCTAATTTTCAATCCAAATCATGCAGAACAAAATAAACTCAGTACAATTATTGGAAATTATTTTCCACTTGCAGCCTAATTATAAACCAATTACCCAGGACAGAGTGCCTGATTTATAAATTTTTACCAGGCTCTTTTTTTTTTTTCTTTTTACCTTACAAATCTGAATGGCATATTTTAACTGCTGTTTGAGGTTAATTTTGTTCTTATTCTTTGGAAGATACTCCTTAAGACTTCCTGAAGGCAGAAATTCCATGATGAGCTTAATACCGTTTCCTCCTGTTTAGAAAAAAGAAACGAAAAAACAAAAAAACCATCAGTACAAGGTTGCCAAATGAAGGAACTGTGGGAGTGAAGGGCACAGGATCTGGAGACAGAGGACCTGAATCACAGGCAAGTTGCTTAACCTCGCAGGTTTCAGAGTCTTGGGATCCTCAGCAGTGAACAGGGTATCTACCCTAGGGTCATCAGCGCTCACTGAGACAACACAGTGTTCTGCAAACAACTAGGCAAATGATGATTTTTAAAAATTATGAGCCACTATCAATTTTAAAATATAATACATGAGTATTGTACTGGCTTGTAAAAAAGATACACTTGTTAGTAAACACTACTTGCCACCGTGATTTAGAAAACTAGAAAACGAAGTACCCTGCTTAGTGCTGGATCAAAAGAACAGGGAAAGGGGAGGAGCAGGCATCAGTTTCATCTGGTCTCTGTGCCCTCGTGTGCAAATATCAGGACAGGGGAAGTCCAATCCCCAGTGTGGGTGTAGGAACAGCCAAGAGAGACAATGCTGGAATCACCCCCCGCCTGGCGGTGGGGGAGGCTGGGTAGCTTTCCCCGGAGCTCTGCAGCTGCTGAGGGTTCTGACAGTGCATACTGCTTCGAAGCCCTAGAGCTCCGGGGGCCATCAGCTAGCACTCAGGCAGCCTAGATGAGGCCAAGGGCACTGCCTGCTCAGCACTGGCCTTCATGACCCCAGATAGTCACTCAGTCTTTAAACCAACCCCACTTTGCACAACATACCGTCTTCTGTGCAGATGCCTTTATACTTCACAATGTTCTCATGATAAAGGTTTCTTAAGATTTCAATTTCCTTCTTCAGATCAGCTATGTGGTTCCCTCCGCTCTCAGGCTTCAGGGATTTGACGGCCACCTGCTCCCCTGTATTGTCCCCCTCAGGGTCATACCTGCAGAGCTCGACCTTCCCAAAGTGGCCCTGGAGGGAAAGATGCACGTGCTTGATCAGAGAAGCCCCGGCCTGGGCCAACAGGACACACTTCAAAGATGAGCCTTGCTCCTCGTGCTGTTCCCCTGAAGGTGGGGGTGCACGCACAGTCTGACCCTGCAGGCAGCAATCTCCTACCTGGGCTCTTCCCCACTTGGCTTACCTGCCATTCCTTCTATTACTGAGCTAAGACAAGAAAAGGATCAAGTGACTGGTGAACCAACACATCAATCCCAATTTCTACAAAAGTGTAACCCAAAAGGAAATGGAGGTTATTTCTGGACATGCAGGACAACCTCGACATTCTTTGACAGCCCTGGGTCCACGCTACAGGAGGCACCACAATGTGGCTACAAAGAGCAAGGCATGAGGAGTCTCTAGAAGACGTGGATTAGATCCCAGCTAAGCCACCTGCTAGTGATTCGAGCCTTTCGAGCCTGGTCACCCCACCTTCTGAGCTGGCTCCAGAGGTGCTCAATGTATACAGTGGTAATAAACCCTTGGGAATGCTGTGAGGAAGCAGGAACACTGTGCTTGTAGAATGCCCAGCACTCGGCCTTGGCACATGGCGGGTACTCAAGGTGGCACAGCCTTTATTAACTACAGAAAATCTGTATAAAGATGCAAATTCCAGTAGCTTCTCTAGTCACATTTACTGTCAGGAAACTGCCATTCAAGGTCCAGAGGAAAAGCTAAAATTCTATTTCGGTGTTCTGTGAAATAAATCCATCTCTCATTTAAGCAGCCTCACAGGATATGTATTCCCAGAAAAGTCAGAGGTAGGGACTTCTCTATTTCCACCATATCTATATCCATCCCCCATGGATGGATCCCCCCCTTTTCATCTCTTTGTCCCTTAGAGACCAAGTCTCCCGAGGGAGCTGATCAATGTCCTGTGGACAGGCTGCCACCGTGTGTCAAATGGAAAAACACACAATCCTAAAGAACACAGTAAGATGCTTTCTCCTACAAACTTTGACCCAAAACGAGAGAGAATGGAGAGCAGCTTTAGATATCCATAGAGGTGAAGTGGTCAGCAGAGACTCGAGTATAACTTGCCTCTCCCAAGTCACGGATCCTCTTTAAGAACCGCTTTTCAAAATGTGTGGGATCCACTTCAGTTGCTGGCTTTTTTTCTGATACGATGTCTGGATCTAACAGAAGAGAAAAGAGAACATGTTAAAAAGGAGTGATTGCCCCTCACAGGCTCCTTGTTATCCCTCCCTCCCCCGAGCATTGGCTGGTCTTGGTTAAACAGCTCAAGGTAGAGTCTTACTCTGCTCCTCCAGCTTATTGATGTCTCTCATGATGGCTCGGAAGAAGGGTCTCTGGTTGGGGTCGTAGTTCATGCAGCGGGTCATAAGGTCAGCTAGCTCCTTACAAGACGGGGTCACTGGCCTGCACCGGCTTTCATAGAACCTCTCTTTCTGCAAAGAAGTGGACCACATGAAAGAAACCAAAGGAACCACTCACAGACCTTTTAGCCCCAGGTCAGAAGGAGTTACCTAACAATCCCTAATTTAACTCCCAACAGCTTTGCTTAAAAGTAGACGTCATAAACGTGGGTGCTAATGCTGCCTTTCTCTAACTGTGGGAAATCTTAGTCCTGGATACTAAAATAATCCGAATTCAAGGAAAACAGGCAGTATATCCCACCCAGTCCCAAATAAGCTGTATTACAGCAAAGTCATGCAACCTTCTGGAATATGATTTGGCAACATGTGTAGAAATCTTCAGATTCTTCAAACTCTCATTAATTGCAATTACTGAACGACTCAGAAATAAGTCAGAAACAAAGATTTATGTTTAAAGATATTCCCTGCAGAATTAGACAGAACATTACAAATTTGAAAATGACCTCAATGCCAAATATAAAATTAGTTAAATAAATCAGAGTTTAATGAAACAACTCTTACATCAAATTAGTAAAAACTGTAAGGCTTATTTAATCGTATAGCAAAGTACTCACAACATTAAATGAAAAAATATACAACATTAAATGAAAAAATAACTAGCATGGTTCCAAGTTTGTTTAAAAAAGAGAGAGAGAAACAGACTGGAAGACAATATGCCAAAGTGTTAAACATTAGTTAGGGGTGACCAGAATATAGTGATTAATAATTTCTTTTTTAAAAATACTTTTCTCTGTTTTCTAAATTCTCATCAACGGGGTTAATACTTTAAAATTCTGAAACGAATAATTGATGCCCTTTTAAAAAAATTAAGTTAATTTGCTACACTTTAGGCTCTGGTCTGTAGCTGACTCTCAAGGGTACTAGTTTCTCTTCTGGTCCCTGTGGGTCCTAGGGTGGGGTGGGGGCAGGCCCCAGAGGAGAGGAGGAAGATGGGTTGGAATTAAGGAGCTGAGAGCTCCCCCTGCCTTGGAGTGTCTCTCACTCTTCCAGGCTCCAGTAGAGCCAGGGGGAAAGGTCACCCAGCCCACCCAAGGGTACCTGGGAGAAGAGACAGACCCTCCTTTATCAAAGGGACAGACATTTCCTTACACCATCTCTGTATTCTGCTCAGTTCTGGGTACACAGAAGGTGCTCAGTAAATACTGACTGACAGCAAAGGGTATGCTGTTTTGTTTCCAAGGAAGTTAAAAATAAAATGACTCCCAAAAGCCCCAGCTGAAAATCCTAAATACAGATCTATGGATGTGACGGTTTCTCTGTTGGTTTTAGCTTAACTCCTCTTTCCCAAGTCCTGCACCATGTTTACCTGGCAAAAGGCTAACAGGTTAAAGGTTCTTTTGCCTCTTCGGTATCTCCTCCACGTGCACCCTCCACTCTGGATCCTCACTGCCACTTCCTGGTTCAGGCTGTCGCCACTGAGAGCCTCAGAGCAAGAGACCTCTCCTCAGCCTGTCCATCCAACCACCATCCAGATGAACTGCCCAGTCTGGCCTCCGAGCACCTGGCTCCCCCACCCAAACCCTTCAATGCCCCACATCACCCCAGTAAAATTCTGCAGCCCGGCATTCAGGGCCTCTATACAATCCGACCTCAAAGGACCCTTCCCACCTTTTTACCTGTCATTCCTCTCCACACTCCAGGCAAATGAAACTACTCCCTGTAGACAACTGAAATGCCACCCTCCCTTGGACTTTGATCATTCCCTCCCAGCTAAAAGTGATGCCTGCCCCTCTAAAGACACAAGACACACCCTAATAATCAAATCAGTGAGTTGGGATCAGTGGTCCTTCACTCTAACGTTCACTGCTTTATCCCTTTGGAGTTAGAGCCTCCACTCGCTTTCTGCAAGTGAACATGAGAAAGGGTCAGCCTCGAAGTTCTGCATTCTAGCTAAGGAACCCGCGCCTTGGGCCACCTGCATCTGTTACCTGACCTGTAAAACAAGGGTAATGACACTGCCCTACCCAACATGCAGGGCTCTAAAGGTGATGATTTCAGATATTATGTGTGGAATCCTTATCGCTGTTTTAGCCCAACTCTCCTACTATACCCTAAGGTCCTCAAGGGTAGGCAAGGCCTGTGTCTATTTCATTGTGAACCCCCAGCTTTAACTTAGGACAACGCCTGGTACACAGGAGGAACGCAATAAGTATCTGGGTGTTAATTTTGCAATGCTATAGCGATCTACTGAGCACATATTGTGTACCTGGGACTCTACACGCATTATTTAATCTTCACAACAACCCTGCAAAGTAGGTATTATTTATTCCCATTTTACAGATGATGAAACCAAGGCCCAAGGAAATTAAGTAACATTTGCGAGGTCACACAGGCACTGTAAGCTTGGGGAGGAGAGTCTAACCCGTGCCTGTCTCCTCCCACAATATGAGGCTTCCTGATAACTCCTGAGACACCCATGAGTGTCCAAGGGGTCCCCACTCAGCTCACACCCTGGAAAGCAACTCACCTCAATCAGTGTCTTGTCTTTCAAGGGAATCTCGCCATTGTAGCAGATCTCCCAGAGCGTGGTTCCAAAGCTCCACTTGTCAGCGGCCACACTCAGGTTCTTGGAGTCTTCAACACACTCAGGAGCGATCCATGGGATTCGTTCTATGCACTCTGGAAAAGACAAGAAACATTTACAGATCAGTTTCTGCGATCACCTGGGGAGTATATCACTGCCATTGCAGCAAGAACTGGGAGTTAAGAAACTCTTTCAAGTAGTGTTTTCCAAACATGGACCATGGCTGCCCTGGTCCTGCAGGGAGTTTGTGAAAGGGGCGGTTTTCCAGGTCCCTTAGCCCTGCCCTTTCCAATGCATCTGTCTGAGTCAGGGCCTGCAGCTGTGTCTGTTTAACACAGACTCCCCAAGAAGGTCGTGTGAGTCAGTCTTTGAAGCTGTGGCCTCAGAAAGAGCAAAGCACCCCAGGGTGGAAGCCAACACCCTGGGGAGGGAGAACAGGGGGGCACACGGACAAAGGCTTAAGAAAGAGAAGGCCGGGGAGAAGAGGCCAACAGATGCAGAGTGGGCACGGGCTTACCCCCATACTCTGCATATCGCCCTGCAAGGGCCCAGGGGTGCACTGGTATCCCACGTATGACCTACAGGTAGAGCATGACCTGTGCGGCACTGCTTACAGTGTCTCAGCTCCCAGGTCTGCCCTCTCCTTTGGAGTCCTCAACTCATGATGACCTCATTCAAAGAGAAGCTGCAAGACCACAGCAATCGCTAAGGCGCCTCCCCAAACTGCTCTCTAACTACAGTGGATTTCTTGTTTTGTTTTGTTTTTAATTTTTATTGTAGTTGCTTACAGTGGATTTCAAAACAAACACAGGTAGGACCCAGGTCCCACTCCTCCTGACACATCTCTGACCACCCCAGGCCCTTGGCCTCCCCTTGAAAAAGGTGCTGCCCTGGCACCTTAAACACGGCTCCTTCATCGCAAGACCAGACCTGCCCCAGCTCAGTTGTGTTTCTCCTACTGCACAGTCAGCTCCTTGAGGGCAGGGACCGACCCTCCCATGCGTGACACCTCCCCTGCCCCCAGGGCTGGGCAGAAGCACAGCCGCCTTTTGCAGAAGTGTGCTTTCTAAAATGAGGCAGAACCCCAGCCCAGCCCCCTTCCCTGCTGGCCTGGCCCTGCCTCAAGGTCAGGGGAAGGGGATGGGTGGGGCAGGAGATGGGAGGGAGGGAGGACACACCTTGCCTGGACAGCACAGTGACGGGGATGCCGGGGTCACTGAGCTTGATGAAGGGGCCGCACTCGCTGTCAGTGCCCTCGCGGGCCAGGAGGAGGTTTTTAGTGCACACATTTCCGTGGACCAGATCTTTATCCTCCTGCAGAGTGAAAAGGCAGAGCTCAGCAAAGTTGCCCATGGAGCTGCCCTCCTTCCCACTGTCTCCTGTTTCCCACAGGTCATAATCCACATTCCCCAGCCCCAGCCAGACCCGGGCAGCTTAGCTCTCCTGCCGATGATCTGTGTGACTCAGGCACATTATATAACATCCCTTTACTCCAGCTCCCTCATCAGTGGACCAGGGATAACAATGGAGCATGCCTCATAGGGCTTTTGTGAGAATTAAAGTGATTATCAGAGCCTGAAAAACACCTGAACAGCTGAGCCATGGTAAGCACTCAATAAATGTGAGCTACTATTGATGCTAATAGTTTCATTCACTCATTCAACAAGTACTGTAATATTTCTACTCTTATTATACACTGCAGTATGGAAGCCAGTCCTCTGAAGTGATAAAAATTTCCCTCTAAGCAGGATTCACATGTAAGCACACAGAACAGCCCACGATGATGGCGTTCACTAAGCACCAGGCACACCTGTGTTCAGGTGAAGAGCCTGGGCTCTCCAGCCTGCTTGGCTGGTACCTCCTTCCTGCCTCCCCACATTTTGGTTCCTGATGGGGACCACCCCAGACATCAGAACATACTCACCAAGTAACTCAGGGCGCTGGCCAGCTGTTTGGCAACTTTGAACTTCCAGGGTGTGGTGAGGACATCACTTTTCCGGTGCATGAAGAGATCCAGGGGCCCTCCCTCCACAAACTCTTCCACCATGATATCTACAAACACAAGAACAGCCACGCCTGCAACCTTCTGTCCATCTGGGACAGCACCCTCCCTCATCCCCTTACGAGAGCTCACTTTAATGGCTGGTACTCCGCCTGGGGGTGCCAATGGTAGAGCGCTTCAGAGTCGGAAGGGCCTGGGTTCAAGCCCTGCCTGGAGCTCCTCCTACTCTGACTCTCTGGGCAATGAACTCAGCTCACTCACTCCCTACCTCCCGAGTCTAGCACAGCGTGGGGCCCAGAGCTGGCAAGAAGTAAACACTCAAGAAATTAGTGAAAAACAGATGGGATCTAGTTCCATGTCCACTATTAACGTAAGCAACCGACCTGCTCAGTACTTTGAATTCCTTGATTGCAAAAAGAAAGGCAAGAAGCCTGGGCGACGTGAGGGGGGGTATCAGCTCCCACTCATCTTCACAGCAACCATGCTCCCTGGCCAGGGCCGACTTCCCCTTCCAAAGAGAATACACTTACTCTCCACGTCTCGGACACAAACGCCATAGAGGTACACGATGTGTTTATGGGAGACCTGTCTCATCATGCTGGCTGCCTCAAAGAAGGCCTGTGGGAGGAAAGGACAAAGAAATGTCAAGGGCCGGCCTGCACTGGTCTGATCCTAAAGGGGCTCAGCTGAGAGGAAAGTCAGTGGATCCCAGGAAAGGTCACCACTGTCCTCATCCCAAGCCCTGAAACTACTCCCCTGGCCTCAACTACCCAGAGGCACTGCCAAGCCTCAACTGTGAGGGCCATCTAGCTGGGACACAGGACTCATTTAGAAAACCTAATAGGATGCAGAGCCAGGCTGGCGGGATAGGCTGGCTGACAACGTCCCCATTCGATACTCATGTCCACCACTTCCTCTTCCTTCAAACTTTGGGAAATAACAACGTTGGACACTATATTAGAATAAAAGGAAAACCAAGGCAGCAGATGTCTGTCAAGACTTGGCTTTACCACTCTCTAACAGTTTGTGGGATCCGGGGTAAGTCATTTTACTGCTCTGGGCTTTACTTTCCCAGACTCTGAAGTGACAGCCTGGACTGCATCAGGCACTTTTGAGACCATTCAGCTAGAGTCTGGGGCTCCACGGCATTGCCACATGGACCTCTAGGAAGGAAACGGGAGAGAGTGGGACGTACTGGGAAGGACAGGCCCAAAATCAGGGCAAAGGCTCTTCTTAGCCCACTGTGCTCTACTGGCTCCAGAAATGAGGGAGGGGAGAGGGTGGGGTTGTGAGGAAGACACTTGCCAGAGAAATGTCCCTGTGGCTGGGGTCTAAGACTTTGAGGATCACTTTTATTCTCTTCTCTTCGGAAGTTCCTTCGTCATCCTTGTAATCCATGAGGGTCCCAGAGTAGATGTGTGTCCGCGTGCCTCTCCCAAGGTGCTCGCCCTGAAGGAGGAAGCAGGAAATTAGGGTGACCACCCCCTGAGGCTTCAGTGGTGCCAGAGTCTGGGACTGAGTCCTCAGTGGGAACATACATTAGCAGGGATGGGGCAACGGCAAAGGGGCCCCAGGATCCAGTGCCTGGTCCTGTCAGGCCTCCAGAGGTGACAAAAAGCTACTTGGCCAAACACAGCTGTGGCACTCCCTGGGCCCCAGGAAATAATCCTCATATCCTCTGAACAGCAACACGCTATCTACCTCCAGGAACAGCCTGGGGCCGAAACATAACCCTGACCTTTCACAAAACTTCCAACAGTGCCATCAAAAGCCACCAACATCAGCCCCCACCCAGGCCTCCAGAACAGACTCAGAGAGGACCTCCCTCCCCGCTCCCCCAGGAGGCTCCTCCACTCACAGGCTGGGGTACAAAGAGAACAGGCTTGTGAGCCCTACTGCTTCCTGGCATTTTAACTTCGAGACCTCCTTTCATGACGCTCAATCGGCACCCACTTTCTGTAAATGGGTTAACGTAACAATGTACCTGCCTCGTAGGGTTGGTGTAAGAATCAAATGAGGAACTAGGTAGAACACCTCCTGGCGCACAGTGGGTAGAAGCCAATCCACTGGGCCAGTGTGTTTTGTCTGATCGCCCTCTCACACCTAAACTATTCATTTTCTATCCATCTACCTGATGCATGGGTGCACATGTGCATGCTTTCAAATCAGTGATACAATTTATACATACATATGCCCTAGCAATCGCCAGAGGAAGGTGATGTAAAGACAGAGGCAGAGACTGGAGGGACAGGCCTCAGTTTCCCCACATATGAAAAAGGATAATAAAACCAAATGAGCAGCATAAGAACTAAATGAGATCATCTGCTCAAGGCCCCGAACATATAATGATCTGTCTCTAAGACCGTTCCAGCTTAAGCTTTAATAATTATGGTTTAAATACTCTTAATATTTGAAAATCAAAATGTGATTCATGAAACTCAGGCATTGTCAAGCTATCGACATTAACCCCACAAAACTTATTATTTGTAGTTCTATTATTCTATTATCCTAGGACCACCTATAAATGCAGAAAATGCATTATGGCTGACTCCCTCGCTGATTTCTGTCTCCCTCAAGAATGTACACAATCGGGCTTCCCTGGTGGCGCAGTGATTGAGAGTCCGCCTGCCGATGCAAGGGACACAGGTTCGTGCCCCGGTCTGGGAGGATCCCACATGCCGCGGAGCGGCTGGGCCCGTGAGCCATGGCCGCAGGGCCTGCACGTCCGGAGTCTGTGCTCTGCAGCGGGAGAGGCCACAGCAGTGAGAGGCCCACGTACCGCAAAAAAAAAAAAAAAAAAAATGTACACAATTGTTAACTGGGTATATTAATTTGCACAAACACCACCATTTGTCATCTGTCATAGCAGAATGGTGATACATCCGCCCTGTCTCCCATATCCTGGCAAGGTCCTGTGACTATTCATTAAAGCTGCATGTGTCATGAAGCGATACATCAAGATTATGGGAAGTTGCATTCCCAGAACATCCCACAAAAGCCATATGCTTTCAGAATAATTACTCTTCCTCGGAAGGGGTGCTTATTCCAGGGCCAAGTCATATGGCTCTGTGCTGTCAGGATTCCACAGCAACCCGGAGGCCCCTGCGTGTACCACCTCAGCCTCCCTCCACGCTGCGCCTTCTGCCTTTGTCTATGGCTTGTCCATCCTCTGGGGCTCTGCTTTGATGCCACTTCCCCCAGAAAGCCACTGCTGTCCCCCCAAGACTAGGTAGGATGACCATCTGACAGTCCCACATCCTGCCATACTTCCCTACTTAGGGCTTGTCTCCTGGTGGTATAATTATCTGCTTAAGATAGACGAGAGTCTGCCTCGCCCACCGGACTGTGAGCCTGCCGAGGGTGGCAGTCATGCCTGGCATGGGCAACTGCTCAATCACTGTTGGCTAAATGAACGCTGGAGGTGCAGAGGGTGGTAATCTGCCCAGACACTCAGGGGCAAGGACAGAAGGAAGACCCCAAGTACATGTCAAGTTCCAGGCAGAAAAGAGGCTGGGGTACTGCTGATCTGCGATTTTAATCTCTGGACACAGCTCTGATAACCACCGGAGGGACAGAACAGTAAGATCTGGCCCTCAGGCCCTCAGTGAAGCATTTACATAAGTGAAGCGAGGCACTTGCAGCTGTGGACTTCCACTCCGTCAAAACCTCCCCAACAATTTCAGGGACCGGCTTCAAAGAGTACATGAACAAGCCAGCCCCACGTTGGCCACCCTCCGCCAGGCTCCTCAATGACAGTGAGCCCACGATTTCCCCTCCAACACCTCCAAGGTGACGCAGCCTCTGCCGGGCAGTAAGCGGCCTATGTGGATTCCTTCCCTCCAAGGCTGCTGGCACACCGCCCCCTTAGCCTCCCCGCCCTGCGTGTGGCTCTGTGTAAGGGGCTGGGGAGGGGGATGCACAACGGAAAGTGGGGGTTCCATGGGCCTCACAACCTAGCAAGGCCCAAGGGCAGGTACGACAGAAACTGGGCCTGCCTAAGGCTGCAGACTCTGGGCAAAGGCCTCCCAAGGCTGGAACACTGGTCTGAGGGATCTGATTCTCAAGACAGTTCTCCTCCAGGGTGCATCTCCTACTTCCTCACTGTGCTCTGTGTGCCCCCAGCTTTGCTCCTTCTGGAAACATCATCAGAAAGCCCAGGACTGAAATTCAGAAGTGCTTTTTCACACAGCATGTTTTGCGACAATGAGGGTCATCAGCCCATACTCCCCTGTGGAGACCTGTCAGCATTCCCACCAAGTTCTCCAACTACTTCTACCTGCAGAAGACCAGGCATGGAAGGTCCCTATTACCCTAGATAACCCTGCAAAACTTGATTAACCCAGCTCTTTCAAGGAGAAAGCAAGCCTCTAGGACGCATCAGCAAGGTCAGGTTGGACAGCAGGGAACTTGCTGACCAGCTTTACCTATCAAGGGGAAGTCTTGCTCTTCTTCCACCAGGGTCTCCCCAAACCCGACTTCATCCTCCCCACATTCCCCAGGCTTTTCTGCTGTGGGAAGGCAGGACCAGGGCTGGACCTGCAGCAGTGACTCACCTGCATAATATCTTTCTTGAGGATCCGATAAAAACTCAGCTGGCTCACGGGGAGGACAGGCTGCCACTCCTGGGCTTTCTTGGTGGCCACCAGCAGATTGGAGATTTCTATGGAAGAGAGAGGAGAAGTCTGAGCAGAGCAGCAAAGGTCTAAGGTCCCAGTTGGTCAACATCTGCTGGGCCATGGGCTTGCTGAATACATACTTGTGCATTTGTTGGTTCAGTCATTCAACAAATATTTACTAAGTACTTGATTCCCACCCTCCAGGAGCTCACAGGCTAATAACAGAGCCAATACGAAACAAATAATCAACCAATCAAAATCTGTGCAGCTATTCTTAAAGGGCAGGTACAGGCACTCCAGGGTTGACACAGCAGGATCTGTCCTGGTAAAAGAGGTCAGGGGAGGAAATGAAATGTTAAAAGCTGAGAACGGAAACTCCACGAATGTAGGGCCTGTGTCCATCTTATTTCCTGCTCTACCTCCACAGCCTGGTACACAGTATGCACTCAATAAATACTTGTTAAATGTGTAAATGAATAATCAGGGTGTGGGCTGAAGGATCAGAGCTAAGGATGGAGGAAGCACTTTGGGAGTGACAGGAACCAAAATTGGGGGGTGAAAAACACAAGTTTTGTGAGGAACAGGGCAGGTGACCCCAAAAGGAGGTCACGCCTGAGCGTCTCTGGGCTCCCAGCAGCACCTGACAACAAGGAGGCACTTACTAAGTCCTGGCTGAATGTACAGATTTTGAGCACACCATCCCCCAGACTCTACTGATTCAAACAGCAAACCAAACCCATTACAAAATGTGCCGAGCAGAGTCAGCACAGGTGGCTAACGGAATTTATAATCCACGGAAGCTGCCTTCCCTCCATGGAGCCACTGCAAGCTCCAAGGTTATCGTGAGGGAAGAAAGCACCTTCCACATTCGAACTAGTAGTGCGAGTATTCTAGGAGCCCCTGAAGGTTTTTATGTGTTCATGCACTAGCTGCGAGTACCGGGTCCCTACAGTGAGCCAAGTGACTCAAATCCTCACTACCCTGCAAGGCAGGGTTTTTCTTTTGTTATTTCAGCTCATATTTTCTGACTGCTTTCTCTGTGCCAGGCACTGTCCTAAAGAGCTTTATACACATTAGCTCCTTTGTCCTTATGACAATCCTATGAGACACATAGTATACCTACCCCCTTTTATAGATCAGAAAACAGATTCAGACCCATTAAACCATTTGCCCACAGTCAGGCTTAGGATTCATGCTGCATTCAGGACTGGCTCCAGTCTCTTACCTCCACAGACAGCATGCCTGGCCCCAGTGGGGGGTACAAATCTGGGAGCCCAAAACTGGTTCCGATACAGACTCCCTTGTTATCATATCCTGATACTCCCTTTTTCAGAGTCTCCTCTCCTTCACTCTGTTATCCTGACTCCACCCTGTTACCTGGGTAAAATCAGGTTCAAACAGGCAACTCAGGACTGCCCTCATGGAGAAAAGACATCAAGAAAGGGCCACTTGAATGGTGCCCCCAAGGAAGGGTCTGGGCAATAGAGCCATCGAGGAAATCAGGAGGATGGCAACGGGAACCATTTATGGGCTGATTATTTGCAATGGCCACTTCAGGAAACATGGCACTAGGGTCAACTGTGTGAGCGGGGAAAGCTGTTAAACCTCCATGGAATCTGTTTCCTCACTAGAAAAATGGGGGACACAGTCATGCCCCTTGCTGGGTTGCTGTGAGGGATAAACGAGATGACACACATGAAGGGCTTACTTCAATCCCTGGTGTGAGGTGACTGCCCCATAACCAGCAGCCACTGTGACTATGACCAGCGTTACATCTGTTAGCACCGTCATCCTTGCTGTACCAGCTGGGTCCTGAAGCTTGGCAATAATCTACAGCAGTCTTCAGTGCCAGAGCTGGACGGTGCAGGAATCAAGCTTCAAGCTTGACTCCATGAATGAGGACATGAGAGGATCAGTGGCGACTGGTCAGTAGGTCCTGTGGGCCCCTATCTCCTTCTTAACATGGTCACCCTCAGATTTGGAGAGCAGCAGTGGGGCTGGGCAATGCACAAGAGACGTGGACTTTCTTGACTGTCACACCCACTCTGAGTGACCACCTCCTTTTTATTTATTCCATGAGGAGTTTCTTGTTGCATTTTCAAGTGTGAAACCCAGGTTGGGGTCTGGCCATCAGAAGCCTGTGCTCAGAAGGGCCGAGGCACTGAGGAACCCAAAATGGCATTCTCTTTAGTTTTCATTTCACCACTTCTCTAATTTGCAGGTGGCAGAGGGAAGACAGAGGGCTTCTGAGGGCCTATGTGAAAAAGTCGCACACACAGGGCTTAGTCTAGCTCTCCCATCCACAGCACCCTTATCCCCAGGGTCAGGAGAACTGACCCCCACCCCAGAGTCTTGGGCTGATGACTGCACCTGTAACTTTGCAGTGTTATGTAGGGGAAAGAGTTGGGGTCAGAAGACGTGAGTTCAAATCCCCATGCTTCCTCTAACTACCTAAGTGATCTTGGATAAGTATAATGGATAACAACATACTCTGGTTTGTTCTGAGGATTAAATAACTTAAAACATGAAAGAACCTCAAACGGTGCCTGGCAAATTTAAGAATTACTCACGTGATAGTAGCCATCATCATCATCATCATCAGTTACTGCTACTCTTTTTTTCTTTCTTTTTCTTTTTTTTTTACTGCTACTTTTATTGTAACTTCTAGTGATACTACCATCTGTGTCGTTTTGAATAAGTCAGTGAACATCTCTGATCCTTAGTTTCCTCATTTTTATAACAGCTGCAAAGAGCTACTGTGCAGATTTTTTTTAATGCAAATATGCACATAAACTGCTTGGGACTGGCAGGTACCCACCAACATGGTAGCTACTGCTGTAATTATTCACTCAACAGACATTAGTGAGCACCCATTCTGTGCTGGACACTGCACTTCCCATGAATCATCGTGGTGAGACCCAGATCCTGTCTTAAGAGTTTATAATCAAAGTGGAGAGACAAACACTGAACACATTCAGTGCAGAGTTCCAGGAGCCTCAACAGAAGCCGTGAGAAGGGTTCAGTTCTGTTTCTGTGCTTCTCCCACCACAGCCACTGGTTTCCAGCTCTGGGCCAGCAGGGGTGGCATCTACACCAGAAACCTCCCCAGCTAATCCCAGCATAGAAATCACATCCCTGCCTCCGAACTGCCGCTACCTTCCCGCTTCCTGTGGCTGCTGTTCTCCATTTCCTAAGCCTCACCCAGAGCCCACTAATCCCTAGGAAAGTGAAAACCGCCTCTAATATCTGGAAGGATAGATTATGTGAGTAATTGGGGCTGTTGGGCTCTAAGGTTATAGTGCACTCCGAGGTCTCACAGCCAAGTGGCAGATGTGTTTTTACCTTTGCAGAATATCTTCAAGCACAAAAACAAAGGCTGCAGTTACTCCCCAAGGCTGGCAGGAAACCCTATCTGAGCAACAAGAACACAGAGTCTTTCCTCTTTCACCAGGTTCAGTGACAGTGTCTTACTGGGAGACCAAAAAGTGATTCAAACATCAAGCACCCAGGCCCCTTTTTGTGCTGGTGTTGCTTCTTCTGCCCACCCCTGTCATAAAGACTCACAGATGCATTCTGTAATAAGACAGACTACTCAGAGTATCTTCGACCACACTTGCTACGGCCTCAGGAACAAGTGTGCTGCCTTTTCCTTGAGGCCTGACTCCTTCTAAGGGAAGGATCTGACATATGGAGGGCAGTAGCTTGTGGCAGAGAAACATCAAAGAAACCCGTCAGTATTCAAGGGATCTGACACTGGGAGAAGACCTGGCACTCAAACCCCTTTGACCTTGGCCTTCAATGAGGCCCACTTCACTTCTCCAGGCCTCAGTTTTCTCTTCTATAAGATGGGACTCTTGATCAGGTGACCCCTACGTGTCCTTCCGGTTCTCACATTCTAAGAGGTGATGAATCCACCTGCAGGACATCAATGACACTGTTGGTGGGGCTTAAAAAAGAGCAGCCAATCACTGGGGAATTCTACCAAACATACAAAGAAGAACTTATACTGATCCTTCTCAAACTCTTCCGAAAGACTGAAGAGGAGGGAACACTCCCAAAGTCATTCTATGAAGCCACCATCACTCTGATCCCAAAACCAGACAAAGACACCACCAAAAAAGAAATTACAGGCCATTACCTTTGATGAATATAGATGCAAAAATCCTCAACAAAATATTAGCAAATGTAATCCAGCAACACATAAAAAGGATCACACCCTATGATCAAGTTGGACTCATCCCAGGGTGACAAGAATGGTTCAACAAACACAAATCAATCTATGTGATACACCACATTAACAAAAGAAAAGACAAAAACCACATGATCATCTCAACAGACACAGAAAAAGCATCTGATAAAATTCAATCTCCATTCATGATAAAAACTCTTACCAAAATGGGTACAGAGGGAACATATCTCAGCATAATAAAAGCTACTTATGACAGACCCACAGCCAAGATAATACTCAACGGTGAAAAGCTGAACACCTTCTTGCTAAAATCTGGAACAAGACAAGGATGCCCACTCTCACCACTTCTATTCAACATAGTACTGGAAGTCCTAACCACAGCAATCAGACAAGAAAAAGAAATAAAAGGTATCCAACTTGGAAGGTAAGAGGTAAAACTGTCATTAAAAGCAGAAAACCTGAAAGACTCCACACAAAAACTACTAGAACTGATAAACAAATTCAGCAAGGTAGCAGTATACAAGATAATATACAGAAATTGGTTGCACTTCTTTACACTAACAATGAAATATCAGAAAGGGAAAGTTAAAAAACGATCCCGTTTAAAATCACATTAAAAAAAATACTTAGGAATAAACCTGAATGAGGTGAAAGACTTACACACTGAGAACTATAAAATATTGATAAAGGAAACTGAAGATGATTCAAAAAAATGGAAAGATATCCCATGCTCTTGGATTGGAAGAATTAATATTGCTAAAATGGCCATACTACCCAAAACAATCTACAGATTCAATGCAATGCCTATCAAATTACCCATGACATTTTTCACAGAACTAGAACAAATAATCCTAAAATTTGTATGGAACCACAAAAGACCCAGAATTGCTAAAGCAATCCTGAGGAAAAAGAAGAAGGTGGAGGCATAACCCTCTCATACTTCAGACAATACTACGAAGCTACAGTAATCAAAACAGCACAGTACTGGCACAAAAACAGACATATGGATCAATGGAACAGAATAAACAACCCAGATGTAAACCCAGACACCTATGGACAATTAATCTCTGACAAAGGAGGCAAGAACATACAATGGGGAAAAGACAGTCTCTTCAGCAAAGTGGTGTTGGGAAAGCTGGACAGCCACATATAAATCAATGAAGTTAAAACACTCCCTCACACCATACATAAAAATAAACTCAAAATGGCTTAAAGACTTAAATATAAGACACGACACCATAAAACTCCTAGAAGAGAACATGGGCAAAACATTCTCTGACATAAATCATACCAATGTTTTCTTAGGTCAGTCAACCAAGGCAATAGAAATAAAAACGAAAATAAACAAATAGGACCTAATCAAACCTATAAGCTTTTGTACAGCAAATGAAACCATAAACAAAATGAAAATACAACCTACAGACTGGGAGAAAATATTTGCAAATGATGCAACCAACAAGGGCTTTATTTCCAAAATATATATAAACAGCTCTTACCACTCAGTAACAACAACAGAAAACCCAATCAAAAAATAGGCAGAAGACCGAAATAGACATTTCTCCAAAGACGACACACAGGTGGCCAATAGGCACATTAAGGGATGCTCAACATCATTAATTATTAGAGAAATGCAAATCAAACTACAATGAGGTATCACTTCACACCAGTCAGAATGGCTATCATCAAAAAGTAATAATACAAATAATAAATGCTGGAGAAAGTGTGAAAAAAAGGGAACCCTCCTACACTGTTGGTGGGAATGTAAATGCTGCAGCCACTATGGAAAACAGTATGAAGATTCCTTAAAAATCTAAAAACAGAGTTATCATATGATCCAGCAATCCCACTCCTGGCACATATCCAGAGAGAACTCTAATCTGAAAAGATACACACACCCCCAATGTTCACAGCAGCACTATTTACAATAGCCAAGAAATGGAAGCAACCTAAATGTCCATTGACAGGGGAATAGATAAAGAAGATGTGATATATACACACACACACAATACATACACACACATACACAATGGAATATTACTCAGCCATAAACAAAGAAAGAAATAACGCCATTTGCAGCAATGTGGATGAACTTAGAGATTATCATACTAAGTGAAGTCAGAGAAAGATAAAAATCATATGATACCACTTATATACGGAATCTAAAAAAATGATACAAATGAACTTATTTACAAAACAGAAACAGACTCACAGATGTAGAAAACAAACTTATGGTTACGAAAAAGGAAAGGGAGTGCAGGGAGGGATAAATTAAGTTTGGGATTAGCAAATACAAACTACTACATACAAAATAGATAAACAAGGTCCTACTGTATATCACAGGGAACTATACTCAATCTCTTGTAATAAACTATAATGGAAAAGAATCTGAAAATATATATATGTGTGTGTGTGTGTGTGTATGTGTGTGTGTGTATATATATATGAGAATCACTTTGTTGTACACCAGAAACTAACACAACACCATAAATCAACTATACTTCAATTTAAAAAAAAAGAGCAGCCAAGTTCCTCGCCAAGTTCCTCACCTCTCCTATCCAATTTACTCTGTGATCCACCCATGGCTCCCCACTGCCTGCATGATAAAGTCCCAGCTCCTTGGCATGGCATCCAAGGCCTCCCATGGTCCCAAATCTCTGCTCTCTCAGTCTCCCCTCTCCCTTCTTTCTAACTTCACTGAACACATTAGTCCTCTAGAACCTTTCTGCAGCCCCTGCTTTGGCCTGCTGCTTTGCCCTGCACATGCGTGCTGGGAATGCCCTTATCTAACTGGCAACCTCCTGTTCACTGTCCAACATTTGGCTCAAGATCCACCTCCTCTGTGTAGCCTTCCACGCTATGTGACTCAGGGATCTTGACCATCTCCTACTCTGCAACCCCAGGGTCTAATATGTGTGTGTGTGTGTGCATGTTGATTTAAACATGCATCACACGCTACAGTGGCCTCATTTACCTGTGACATTTTCTGTATTAGGCTAGAAACCCTTGGGGCGCAGAGACTGAGTCTCATGCATTTCTGACTCTATGTATCTAACATAGTTCTTGGCCCACAGAAGATGTGCCAGGATCATCTCTCAGACAGATAAACTACTGACGGGAACTTAAGACATTTTATCAAAAGGAAGAAAGAAGTAAATTTCTGCTTACTAATCCTAAACATGCCTCTTTCGGCAGCTTAATTAAGATACTGAGAAAAGGTGTATGTCTTTTCTATAGAAAATGCTGACACCTGAGGAGTGGGATGTGCGTCAGAGACAGATTTGTAACAAAACTTAATGAAAAACACCTAGAAACTGTGGGGGAAAGACCACTTTCTTCAAAGCACCCAGCATCTTTTGTTTGATCTGGGTCTCAGAGCATCACGAGGGGATGCAGCCTGGCTCTGGCTTGAAGAGACTGACCTCGGGGCTTGGGCAGGCAGCAGCGCTTCAGCACAAAGCTGATGTTGTCTGTGCGCAGGATCTGCTTCTTCAGGTGGCTCATGAGGTCTCCAAGGCTGGGGAAGCTTCGGTCTGAGCCATGCAGGCTGTAGCGGCCCTTCTGCACCTCAATCTGAAAGTTCTTGAACTGCTTCTGGACACCCAGCAACTGCCATTCAAGAAAATAATCAGAAAGGATTTGTTTTAAAAAGGGCTCAAGCAAATCTCTCATGGGTATGTATGATGTTAACAACAGGAGAAGCTGGGTAGAGGGCATACAGAAACTCTGTACTATCTCTGTAATGTTTCTGTAAAACTAAAATTATTCCCTAATAAAAAAGCTTATTATAAGTAAATGAAATAATAACTAATAAAGGAGATCCAGGAGAAGGCACTGATAAAAGGGAGTTAACACCAAGGAGACAACCTAACAGCAGTGATTTCTACAAGAGAATCACTTCATTTTGGCACTTCAGATGAACTTCATGAAAACACCAACCTCATAGGACTGCTGCTAAGATTATATGGCAGGGCCCGTGTAAAAACGTTAGTAAACACTTTTATAAAGGTTAGCACATATTATGCATGAAATAATAAGTACTATAGAAAAATTTATCTAGGAACTCCCTTAAACTGAGCTCTTCCAAGAACCTCCTGGGAGGTGGCAGACAGCTGTCTGGTCTGGTTTCCGAGCTGTATGGTGCCCCATAGAGGAAGTATAAGCAGAAGTTTTCCTTCATGACAACTTCTGTACAAAGGGAACTATTTTAGTATTTTAGTGGTTAAGAATGAAGGCCAGGGGCTTCCCTGGTGGCGCAGTGGTTGAGAGTCCGCCTGCCAATGCAGGGGACACGGGTTCGTGCCCCGGTCCGGGAAGATCCCACATGCCGCGGAGCGGCTAGGCCCGTGAGCCACGGCCACTGAGCCTGCGTGTCCGGAGCCTGTGCTCTGCAACAGGAGAGGCCACAACAGTGAGAGGCCCGCGTACCGCAAAAAAAAAAAAAAAAAAAAGAATGAGGGCCAGAAAGATCTACTAACGCTGTAAACTAGGACAAGATATTTAAAATCTTAATGCTTCAGTTTCTTCATCTGTTCAATGGGGATAATACAACCTTATCTCATGGGGCTAGTGTAAGGATTAAATGAGAATATACAGGAAAAGAGCTTAGCACAGTGTCTGGTGAGCTAAAATAAATAGTAGGAGTAATCCTATCTATGGTTCCTGTTTTCCCCAGGTAATCTGACACCAGGTAGACTACGTTACTGAATCACTGACATTCTCAGTACAGCACAGGTCAATTCCACCTCAAAAGGTGGTTGGGCCGTCTCATGCTCACATCTGTGATAAAAATATTAAATTTCCTCCAAAGACTGACGGAACGCAGAAGAAAGGGATCCTGCCAAGGCAACAGGCCTGCCAAGTGCTGAGCCACTGCACCCGTTATCAGCCACAAGGCTGAGCTGTACAGGAGCACCCCAGGCGAGCAGTGGCCCCTACAGACTTCACCTATGACTCTTGGCAGCACTGGGTTCCTTCTGCCATTTCCTCTTCCACTCTTGACTGAGTCCAGCCCCAGAGATTCTCCAGTACTTTTCCTTCTGGTATCTGAGGTCTGCAATATGCTAACATGCTGACTCTCATCTTGCAGCCCCTCCCCTGCCCCAATTCTCCTAGCTCATGGTGAACCCACGCAACACTACTGTATTTATTTGGACTAATTCTGTAAAACTCTTGTCTTTTAAAATAGCCCAGGACTTCCCTGGTGGCGCAGTGGTTAGGAACCCACCTGCCAATGCAGGTGACACAGGTTCGATCCCTGGTCTGGGAAGATCCCACATGCTGCAGAGCAACTAGGCCCGTGTGCCACAACTACTGAGCCTGTGCTCTACAACCCGCGAGCCACAGCTACTGATTCCACAGCTACTGAAGCCCGCACGCCTAGAGCCTGTGCTCCACAATAAGAGAAGCCACCGCAATGAGAAGCCCGCGCACCGCAGAGAAGAACAGCCCCCGCTCACCACAACTGGAGAGGGTCCGCATGCAGCAGCGAAGACCCAATGCAGCCAAAATAAATAAATAAATAAACTGACTGATTAATTTAAAAAAATAGTCCATTTCTTGTGTTTTAAAAAATTACATGAATAACGAAGCACTGTGGTCTAGTGAGGTCAAGTTTGCAATTTGGCTTCAGGATTTCTCTCACATCATTCCCAGCTTCCAACCACACCTGAGTCACTAACAGACATCTTGTCAAAACACATGTCAGTAATTTGTCTGTTAAAATGTCTGCACCTACCATCTGGGGACAACTGTGTTAGGCCAGGTTGCCAACAGGCCTCATTGGTGCTAGTCTGTACCAGTGAATGCCCAGACACAGCTCTGGGTCTGTGATGGTCCTGGCACCGAGTGTTTTGTGTGAGCTGGTTTTCTGGTCGTGTTCCACCTTCCAGAGCACAGGGACCCCTGCCATGGGTCCCTTGCAGGAAGAAAGAAAGGGCCATAAGGATGAAAGGGTATGGGGTATGGCTGCCTGGGAAGGGGCTCCTTTTGAGGTGCAGGCTGTCCCTGTCAGAACTGCCGGCGATTTTCTCAGAGCCCCAGGCTTTTCTACCCCCATCCCCCAAGGGTGGTCCTCCTGGATGAGAGGTTGCACTGACACCCTGTGGCCACATGGGTTGGCCCCAGCCACTGTCTTGACTGACCTCAGACTTTTCAAAGCAAGTGACGGTCATGAGGATGTTGTCGAAGTCGGTGCAGCTCCACCGCAGCACGTACATTCCCTCCTCGCTTCCTTCTTGCCGCAACTTATTGATGGCATATTCTGTGCTACAGGGAGAGAGGCAAAGAGAGAAAGCTCACCCCAAACAGAAGCACTCTAAACCCCATGGGATGTCCACTTCCTTGAGCTGCCTCAAGTCTGACGGCCGCTCACAGTACCTGTCCTGGGTCCTACCGTCGTCTCTGATATAAGACAGAGAGCTTGTCTCATATGCTTGTTCCTGACTTCCCCACACACGCCGCTTCCACTCTAGCCAGAAGAGCTCCCCCCAAGGCTGAGGATGCAGAGCTGCCCATGATGCAGTGGTAGGGGTCTCTCCCCCCATCCCAGGCAGCACAACTAGAACAGAAGCCTCAGGATAGCATGGACTTGGAGTTGTTCTGTTTATTGCTGCATCCCCAATAACCAGAGCATGCCTGGCTCACAGTTCTCAATAAATAAGTGAACAACTGAATAATAAACACTGAATAAAGAAATCAAGGATCAGAAAGCTGTGAGTAGAGAGCCTGCCTATCCTATACTCCCGTGTCCCCAGGACTAACAAGTCCGGCACACAGAGGGCAATGAGCAAACAGCTGCTAAATAAACCCACATATGAGGTTACTACACCCAGTGAGTTCTGCTCACTGAGTGTTGGTAAAAGAGGGCTGTGTGGTCAGCACGTGTTAGAGAATGGCAGAGACCAATGGCTCCCTGGTGGTTGGGCAGTGAGGGTAGGCAGACAAGAAACAAACGGACACGTACATAAACTTAATATGTCAGGAGGTAATAAACGCCACTGAAGACAAATAGAGCAGAGTGAAGGAGTCAGGGAGTGCGGGTAGCAGAGGGGGAAGAGGTGTCGTTGTTTTATATAAGGTGCTTGGGTAAGACTTTACCAGTTAGGTGGTATCTGAGTGACACCTGAAGGAAGTGGTGACTGCTGAAATTCTGGAGGGAGGGATTTCCAGACCAAGGGGAAAAGCAAGTGCCAAGGCCCTGAAGCCTAACTATAGTTGGCATATTTGAGGGACATGCTTTATTATAAAGCTCAACCCTTGCTCTGCAATTCCTTGGTGTGTCTGTCTCCCTGTGAGTCTGTGAGCCTCTTCAGGCCAGGGACCACACCACTGACAAACTGCCTGTCCACAAGGCAACTGGGATCAGGAAGAAGGTGGGAACCGCTTCACGTGAAAGGTGGCTGACGAGATGCTTCCACAGATACATTTCGGTCTGGAAGAGAGACTCCGAAGAAACACAGCAGCTGTTTTCCTGTGCCTGAAGGATGGTCACACGCAAGAGGAAGCAAACTGAATCCCTGCTCCTTCAAAAGGCGGAACTCAGATGAGTAGACAGAGTTACAGGGAGGCAGACTTCAACTCCCTATGAGGAAGGTACGCATGTCTGTAACTGTCAGAGCTATAAGCTACTCGCTGCCAAGTGAAGCACTAAGTACCCCATCACCAGAGGTGTTTGAGATGCAGGTGGGACGAGACACCCAGCAAAGCCCCTCCCAACTCTAAGGCTTGGTCACCTTCACTGGGCCTTCTGGCACTGGAGGACATGCTGACTTGGGATTCTGTTACTACACCGTCTGCTGTCGAGACCTGTGCCCTGTCTTTCTTGAATCACCCAGAGCGTCTGGCACAGTAAGAGGCTAGGAAGTGTAGCACTTCTTGGTCAGCTGTGGAGAAGTGAGGGGTTCATCTATGAGGACACCCAAGGAAGGGAGAAGAAGTGAGGGGCTGCTGCAAGGACCAAGGTAAGAAATGACAGGAAGGCCTGACCAGGACAGCAGGGATGGAAAAGGGCACCAAGTAAGTATTCAGCGTAAATGCCTGATGACGCCCATGCCTGAGAAGGACACGCTCCCCATCACTAACACGTGGGTTCTTTTCACACCAAAGGCAACTGAAAATGTTTTCGAACCAACCAGATTGGACCGTGACAGCCATTCTGTATGTTGTGGACGATCAACGGGGGAGCCACGTCCGTGCAGAGGTAATGATGGGCATCTGCTGTGAGCCGGAAGTAGCCGTCCACGAGGGACACAAAGGACAACGCCTCCTCGTGGGAAGACAGCTTCAGTTCCTGGTGAGAGAGTAGAAATGCCCATGGTTACATCACGTGCCTGCCATCTTAAGCAGCTGACTCTCTGGGAAGGTACAGAGTGAGAAGATATTTAACACAATGAAGAATGTACAACCCCAAAGGGAAGCTCTTTTTTTTTTTTTAATTCTTTTCTTTTTTTTTTTTAAACCCCACATTTGTTTATTTTTTTGGCTGTCTTGGGTCTTCGTTTCTGTGCAAGGGCTTTCTCTAGCTGTGGCAAGCGGGGGCCACTCTTCATCATGGTGCGCGGGCCTCTCACTATCGCAGCCTCTCTTGTTGCGGAGCATAGGCTCCAGACGCGCAGGCTCAGTAGTTGTGGCTCACGGGCCTAACTGCTCCGTGGCATGTGGGATCTTCCCAGACCAGGGCTCGAACCCGTGTCCCCTGCATTGGCGGGCAGATTCTCAACCACTGCGCCACCAGGGAAGCCCGGGAAGCTCTTTTTGTCGATAGTAACTGCACCCCTTGCAGTTACATATAACTCTGTTCACCACACTCTTTCATCTCTTACCTCAAAACTTTTATCAGATTGAGGAACAGTGGGGTGAGGGGGCGCACGGGCAGCTGTGGCAGGCAGGAGACTGTGGAGAAGCTGCCACCGGGTCCAGATAGAAGAGGAGGCCTGAATCAAGGTGGCAGAGGTATAAAAGTAGAGGTGGGGGGGAACATAGTGTGCAGATGACACCCTGGTCCTGGCACTACACATTATTCCTAGTTACAGAAAAAGAAACAGAGGCACAGGTGTTTCATCTCATCCAGAGTTGGTCTAGAAGGTGAAACTCCTGGATTTTAGTCCAGGAATGGTCCCAGACACAATGATAAGGTTTCTAGATTAAATCCAGGAACCTCTGAGGGTCTGGAGAAGGCAGAGAGTCTTACTCCAAGTGGGAGAGGCAAAGGTAAAAGAAGAGGAGGGAGGGAGTTTCCACGGAAGGAAGAAAAACGCCTGGAGGTGAAGACAGGTGGGGTTTTGTCTTGATCTTACAACCCTGAGGAGAGATGACCATGTGAGAGGAGCTGCGGGGTCAACTAGGAACATCTGATGAAGGAAGGTTTGTAAAGCCATGATTTAGAGCTTTGTCTCACAAGAATATTAACAAACACCTGAGCCTTCAGAGAAGGGTAAAATGACACTTGAGTATATGACTCTTTCCTTAGCACTGGAGAAAGAAGAGGCTGGTGGCAGAGAAAAGTAGACAGAGACAAGAAGACCAGTGAAGGGGGGAGGGGTGGATATACGCAACCAGACAAAATGGAGGTAAGGGGCTTATAATGCGAGTTAGCTATGATGCCAAAGGAAGGGTGCTTTGGGGTTGTGAGACAAGGAGGCCAAGAGAGGGCAGGGAGGGCTACCATAGGGATGGCGATGCAGGAAGGAGGCTCTGTGCTAAGTGTGCTTCCTTGCGGGTGTGACCTGGCATCTCCCTGCAGAGCCCCAAAGAGCAAACTCAAGACGGTATGGCTTGGGCAGCCCTTCACCCAGTCACATACAAACAAAAGTACGTAAGCACTTAAGTTCTCTGAAAGCGGAAGTCTGAATAGAAAGGGGAGATGTCAAGAAGATGCAGAGAGAAGAGATAAATCAAGATATGATCTGATAACATGGCAGCATCATGCTCTCCTGAAAGACCAGCAACCAAAAGTACTGCTTGGAAATGCCATGGCTGGGAAGGGATGGAGGAGTGAGATAAGTAAGAAAAAGCATCGCATAGTGTTAACCCACAGGTTCAGGAGCCAGCTTATCTGGGTTCAAATCTCCGTATCTCTACTTGCTATTACATTTAAGCATATATAATCATCATTTTTATTCGTCAAAAATTGTCAAATATTGGCAATTTCAAGTAATTTAATGTAATAGCTGTATGACCTTGGACAAGTTACTTAACTTCTTTGTGCCTCAGTTTCCTCTTCTGTAAAATGGGAATAACAATATACCCACCTCACAGGGTCGATATGAAAATGAAAAGAGTTGGTATTCGTAAAGCTTTAAGGTAGGAAATACCTGGCACACAGCAGGGCTAGTATTTGTAAAGGAAAACAAGGTAACGAGGAGATCAGGTATCGATTTCTTCTTGCCTTCCCCCTGCTCTCTGCACAGCACTGTAGCTGGGCACAGAGCTGCCAGCCCCTGTGCCAGGGTGAGCACTGACTTAGACGACAGGTGCCCCGTCTGGGTGCCAGACTTGACTCTGTCAGCCAGGACAGATGGGGCAGGCTCACAAAGCTCGCATCACCTGGCTGCAGTTCCTCCTCCCCTGCCACGCATCTCCAGGGTTTGGCCATGTTGGACAGCCAGACCACAAATGGGCCAACCTCTCCCTCACTACAGAGTCCCTGGGGAAGAGAACACCGTGGAAACCAAAGCAGTGCAGGCTGGAGCTGCCCCTGTGCCAGCTCCTACACCTCTCCCTAAGTCTCAGATTCCCCCCTGGAAGTGGAGCCAAAATCCTGATATCTTAAGGTCTTTGTAAGGACTAAATAAGATACTGCAGACACATCATATAACATGACTTAAGATCTATAATATGCTGAATAAATAGCATTTATTTTTATTTTCTCCCTCCCACCATTTTCCATCTCTCCACTAACATCTATATGGGCTCTTCTACCTCCTTCACGTTTTTACTACAGTTTTCTAATGAAATCAATGTATCTTTATTGTTTAAAAAAATGGGGAGGATGGGGAGAATTAAAAATTAAAATCGTTCATATTCCCATCATAAACAAATAGTTGTTAATATCTGATTATTTTTCTAAGAGCATGTGTATGTATATGCATAAACTTTTTAAACAAAATTGGTTCCATTCTACCAATAGTTTTATATTCTGCTTTCTTCCATTTACGAAGCATTTTTATGGATATTTTTTTAGTTCAGCAATTCGTTTACAGAATATTCTACTACTCAGATGAGTTGTGTTTTATTCTCTCATTTTCCTATTATCATATATGCAGGTTAGTTTCAGTATTTTGACATTGTAAATACTGCTGGGATAAACATTCTCATTCATAGACCACTGCCTGCATCTCTCATTGTTTCTAGAAGACAGGTCCTCATTTCCTATGGAGGGATTATATAGATAGTTTCAACGGTTTTAACACATGTTTACCAAATTGCTTTCCCAAATGGTATATCAAAAAGACTAGTTACTCTAGATGTAAAAGAATGACCATCTGTCCTAAACCATATCACCAGATTCTTTCCCCGTACTGAGTGTTATGATTTTGACAAAGTATTTGCCAATTTTCAGGCAAAACATGGTATTTCCCTAGATGACTACCTTCATTGCATGGAGGAGCACCGTGTCTCACCCACCTGTCCTCCCCATGTGACGTCAGCTGTGACTTCCCCAACACAAACATGTTTATTCTGGCAGGACTCCCACTTCCCCTGCCAAACTGGGGAAGTGACTTCCCCTGCCTGTCTAGATCACGTCCTCAAGTGATACCAAAAAAAGAGGAAGAGAGGTTGAACACCCCTTCCTCTGTCCGAGAGTCACTTGGCTGTGCTTGACACCATGATGAGGACTGTCATTGTGGCCAGAGCTGCCAGCTGGACAGTCTGCTCAAGTGCAAAGTGGGGCTTCCCACCGACCTCATTCCAGATGACCCACACAACTCAGCAGAGAGGCTGTGCAGGAGCCCTTGGGAGAAAATGCTGACACTCACTTAGTGATGTGGATCTTCAAATCCACTAACTTTTGTGAACTAAATATTGATGCTGAAATATCTTTGGGAAGACAGCAAATCCTGAAGCAGATACACATTTGAAGACCAAAGAAAGGCACTAGAATGTACCCAAGTAACTTAAAAACAGACATTGATAATGTCAATGTCAGCAATAGGGACTTTTTGGCTTAAATAAGATGATCATAAGATTTTCTCTTTGGGACAGGAACTCTGAAGAGCACATGCTGCATAACTGTCCTCAGCAAAGTCTCCCTCCGAACACCAGACCCAGGCCGAATCACTTCTGAAGCAAACTTACCATTTTTTTGTTGTCCTGCTTATTAATGCTGACCACAGACTCCTTGATTACAATGTCAGTGATCTCAGGGAAGTAAGAAAAATTGTTCCACTCTTCCTGGATTTTATTTTTCTCCTCATCCTTCTTGTGTTTATTTTCCAGTTTTTTCCGTTTCAGTTTATTTTTTTCCTTTTCAACAGGAACAACCTGATAAGATACATAAAAGTGACAGAGTGAAGTCAGCTTTCTCATTTTCTATTGGTATTTCTCATTTTCTCCTGGCAAACCAACAGAAGGCCTGAAGCCGAGGAGGAGAAAGCCAGTGTGCCTGGATTGACAGAGGAACTGGGAGAGTTAGCACCCATGAGCCTATTTGGGTCCCCATGGGCCTATTGGTCCTATCAGGGATGCCTGGGATCCTACACCTGGAAGAGATCTTAATGAACACACCGACTAAACTCTTTACATAATCTATAATGTGCAAGCAAACTCAGGAACAGAAATAACTGCTCACTAGACACGCATCTACAATCAGGTCCCCCCATTTGAACATAGGCTTTCTCCTTTAACAATCTATCACTGATTGTCTTGACTTTATAGCCATATTCAAGTTGGAATTTTCAAGAGAAGGTATGAATCCCATGCTTGGATAACCTAGGGAGTCATACATGTCTGCACAAGCTTACGTATTTTGTGTAGCAGAAGTCTTGGAGACTAGAAATCTGGGATAAGATCCTGCCTCTGCCATTTACTTAGTTAGGTCATCTCTTTGTGCCTCCATTTCCTCATCCATAATCAGAGATCTTACATCTTCACAAGGTTCTTGGAGCAGTAGGTAAGTTCTTATTAACACAGTACCCACACTACACAGAAAACACTTGATAAGTGTTTGGCACTGTTATTTTAGCATGAAAATAAAATAGGAGTAGAAAGTAAATCTCACCTTTACTTCAATATTATTATTATTTACAATAATAATGATGATGGTAATAGTAGCTGTAATAATTTATTGAACATTTATCATATGCCAAGCTCGTGCTAAACGACATTCCGTTCTCTCAACACTATGAGGTAATACACTAAGTATCGCCATTTTATAGATGAATAATATGTGGCTGATATATGTGAAGTAACCCTCCCAAGGCCATGTGAGTATAAACAGTGGAGCTAGGATTTGAACCACATCTATTTAGATTTAAAACCCATGCTTTTAAACCACTCTGCTCTATTGCCTCACCCAACAAACACTTCAAAAAGAAGCTCCAGATTGCAAGAAAAATTACTCTATCTCACAGAACCAGAGGGCTAAATTCAATTCTTGGCATAATCACTATTAGTTAGTTATGACCTTGGGCAAGCTTCTTAACTTGTCTGTGCCTCTGTGTTCATCTATAAAATAGGGAAAATGGTAGTATCTCTCATAGATTTGTTTTAAGGAATAATTGAGTTAATACATGTAAAATGCTTAGAAAAGTACTTGGTACATGGTAAGCACTTGGTACATGTCTGCTGTTACTACTATATTATTACATATTGTATATGTTGTTATTATATTTCTGTTTCCCTACAGAACTCAATAAATATTTATTTTAGATCTGCTGCTACATGGATACAATAAAAGATGAATGATACATGGTCTCTAGCCCATGAAATAAACTCAGCTGACAGGGGTGATGAACATGCAAAGAGATAATCCCAACAGAATACACGGAACACACCATGTGACACAGGATGCTCTGTTCTGATCAGCCACCTATCAGCACTTACATTTGGTTTCTGCCTCCACTGGATTCCAAGATTTCCAGTCACCATCACTTCATAGCAGAGAATGTTTCCATTATCATTCGGATGGAACCGATTCATCTCATTTTCTGATGAAATCAGTAGCATGGAAGTCTCAAATATTTCAGCACCATAATGTTTTGTCAAAGTTTCCAAGGTAGCCAGGTATTTCACCTTCAGGTCGTGTGTGGACACACTGCTGTCACAAATGGTCTTGTTGTTAAACTCCTTTAGGAAATCCTTGAAAACATTATTTATCCGCATCCTGGTGAGAAGGTTCCTCTGTCTGATGGACTTATTCAATGTTTCTGGAATATATCGCTTGTAGCTGAAAGTAAAAAAAAAAAAGTCTCTTTTTCATGTATAGGTTAGCAGAATAGTGCAGAAACAAACCTAAGTCTATAAATCTTCCTTCCCTGTGTTGCCAAATGAGAAAGAAGGGTCTACTCCCAGAGGGTCTTAGATGGAGTAAAACTCTGAGGATGATAATCGTAAGGAGATTGAGGTGAACAGGGACTGAAAGAAAAGAGAAAAGTACATGTTCCACAGATTTTACTGAAATGGGAAATTCCTACAGGAATCATCAGATTTTCTGGGTCACAAAGGCAGGCAGCAAAATGCACTTATCTGTGTTTTTGTTTGCTAGTGTCACTGTTCCCGTGCACACTGGTGCTCACATAAACACACTGTTACTAAGATTCAGCATCAGTTAGAAAGCCGTCTGGAAGGTGTCAAGAGTGACAGAAGATGTTTTGTATGCTCTACTTGCCTATCTATTTTACAGTTTTTCTATAAAGATCAAAAACTACTTTTATAAGAAATGGGAAAAACCCATAAAAGCTAATTAAATACAAAAGATTTAGTGTTTGCCATGTGCAAATGTCTCAGATATATTAAATGGATCAACAAGTAAACTGAAAGATTAGTTACCCATCCAGGTGCTAATGAGAGAGTATCTATGACTAACAGAATCTCAGCAAATGGATATACTGCTAGAACAGGAGCCAGCTTTAAGAAGAGTGTGAACACCAAAGAAAAAGAGAACAAGTCCACTGGGGGTCAAAGTGGGGAGGCCCGTCGGCCAGTTACTCCCAGGCCTGAAAAAGCACCTAGCACAGGGAAATCCCTGCGGCACAGATGGTTTCACAACCGTGGAAAACTGTGGAGTTTGAAACTTATCCCCAACAAATATTGTAATTTTTTAGATTAATGTAACAGAGAGGAAAATCAGCAGAGAGCTTTCATTTTTTACTTTAGCCTCATGAAAAAATAAAGAGGAGGTGCCCAGAGCAAAAGCCACAGAAAACAGAGAAAGCAGCAGAACAGCATATGTCTAATCAGTCCCTCCATTTCTGAGGAGCAACTTGTGATCTGCTCCAGACTCTGGTCAAGGGCAAGGAGATACAAGAAGTAACCTTATGAGAAGATACATGCCACCTATCACAAATAACACCACTATAAATAATTCCCTCTTCAAAATGAGACTGTCTTATGACAATCACAATAGCTCACTGATTTAAAAATTATATTTCCAGACTTCCCTGGTGGTCCAGTGGTTAAGAGTCTGCACTTCCACTGCAGGGGGCACAGGTTTGATCCCTGGTCGGGGAACTAAGATCCCGCATGCAGCACAGTGCGGTCAAAAAAATAAAATAAAATAAAAATTATATTTCATAGATGGGTGGGAGTTATGCAGATTGAATACTCCTTCACAAAGACTTGATCACAAATGATAATTTTAAGTAAATACAGTTTTCTTAAGGTAACAGCTGATCGTGCTTCACATCAGAATTAATGGCTCTCTAGTGAACTAGTTCTGGCTGGGAACGAAAGCAGCTGCCTGTAGAACTATACTGAGAAGGATTTTAGGACAGATCCAGCACAAAAGGAAAAAGTTCAGTGATAGATGGCAATGCCCAGCATGGGCAGAGAGGAAGGGGGAGGGCATGCAGGCCACTAATTTGACTGGCACCCCAGCTCAGAACTGTCACCCTAGTACAAATTTCTGAGGTCATCAGCCAACATTCAAAATCAGGACACAGTTATAATGTGCTACCTTTCATAAATATTCTAAAAAAGAGTTGCACTCTGCAGAGAGCAGTAGTCAGCCAAAAGCTGGCCGTAGTTAAACTGAGATATATGAGGGGCTTCACTGGTGGCGCAGCGGTTGAGAGTCTGCCTGCCGATGCAGGGGATGCGGGCTCGTGCCCTGGTCCAGGAGGATCCCACGTGCAGCGGGGTGGCTGGGCCCGTGAGCCATGGCCGCTGAGCCTGCGCGTCCGGAGCCTGTGCTCCGCAACAGGAGAGGCCACAGCAGTGAGAGGCCCGCGTACCGCAAAAAACAAAAAACAAAAACAAACTGAGATGTATGAAAACATACAAAAATAACACCATTCCCACAATGAATTCTTTAGCCAGCAGGAAGGTTTACCTGATGTCCTTGGGAAGTTCTGGCAACTGCATCTTCTTCATCATGGCATAGTGGGAGATGGCCAGGACGGCCATTCCCAGACACTCGTTCTCAATATCATGCCCATCCTGCTCCGTCTTGGGGTCTCGAATGGGAGCCAGGCATTTGACCAAATCATACTGTCCCTTTGGAGCAGAGGTGAGAAGAAATGAACCACCACTTAAGTTTCAAGAGTCCACTCATGTTTCTGATCTTGAGAGGAAGGTTCCCCACACAGGGAGGTGCTACCCAATAAGCAGTACAGCAATGAGACTAACGAGATTTAGAGTTTCTCTGGCACCAAAGTTCTTTCTCAACAGCTGGGCATGAAGGGGCTTGGGAAAGGTCTCCCCAGGTTAATTCATTCGTTTAATAAATACTCACTGCGCACTATGCTGGGTGCTGGTGAACAGTATGAACACATGAAGCCCTTCTGTGGGGCTTCCCATGTAAGTGATGATGAAAAGCAGCATGTACTAGGCTTGGGCTGCACCAGGGTATGGGACGTGACAGCTGTCTGGGGTTTGATTATTTGTTAACTCCACAACAAACCGGTGTATAAATGACAGAGCACCACACACCCTTCTGATGTAGATTTACAGAAAGGAGAAGGAATCCAGATTCTACACTGCATCATTACCACACGTAAGTTTTTTCAACATCTGCTGTTCAAGTTTCCAGTAGTGGAATGTATCACCAAAATACACCCCCTCACTCATTGAGGCACGCCACATTCCACGAGCCAGTGACGGCTGCTAGGTCCCCTTTATTAAGCCCTAACCTGAGTGCCAGGCACTGTGCGAGGTTCCTCTCATTTACTATTTCACTTATTCTTTACAACAGCCCTATGAGGGGGATGCTAACATCATCATCTCTGCCTAACAGCTGAGAAATCTAAGGCACCAAAAGGTTAAATAACTTCATTCACTCACTTGGTAATCACTGATTAACAAGAACCAATTACGGGCCAGATGTTATTCTAGGTGCTAGGGATACAGCAGTTAACCAAACCACATCACTGACCTTACGGAGATTTCCAGGAAAGAAAGAAGAACAAACAGAAATATATAACCTCAAGTAGTTACCAAAACCAAAGTCAAGTATAAAGAATACTGTGGGAGCGGGGGGACCTAGTGAGTGGTGGGGTAGAGGGTCAGACCAGATGTGACTGCAAGGCTACAGCTCTGCAACACTGTGCTACAGTCAAACTCAGTCTTTAAAGCTCACAGACTGGAAGTGTACACAGCTCTTAGGATTGGGACCTCGTGAGCCTTTCTCCAGCTCAAAAAGAGGCAGACATGAAGTATGGGGGTGGTGTTCCTATATAAGGAAGACACTCACTTTCCCTGAAGCAACTTTAGTTTAGTGGGTTTTGGATGGAGGGTTCTAACTGCTGCAGTTCCCCCTTTTCCCCAAGATAGGACTTATTGTTTCTCTCAGTAAGAAAAGGACACTGACCACTTCTACAAACTACCAAGGACCAACAACAATCATCTCCACCAGCAATGTGTGAAGAGGAGAACAAAATCTGAAACTATTTTGTCTGGCTGTGATTTTCTGTCAATATCACTGTACAACTACCTCAAGTAACTCATTCCTGAAGCTCTGAAAAGTCAGGTTCTAATGTAATACTTACTCTTGAAGTATGGTGCACTCTTTTTTTTTACACTTCCTCTCCCAAAAAAGTAGAAGAATCAATCTTAGAAATGAATATATGTAAAACTGGGAGGCTGAATTCAAAAAGACCAATCTGAAAATGGCCAGTTCACTTATTTTTTCCACACAGTATGTGCCCAGGGCTGTGCCCTGTCCCATTTCTCTACTGTCTCTGAGGCCAGTCCTCAGGTATATTATGGAACGTGGATAGTGTGCAATCAACAACTAAAGCTGTACAAGAGAATACAACTGTGACACATAACCCACACATGTAAAAGTACATCCTAAGGAAATAATAAACAGAACACATATTTAGACGTATGTATGAGGCTGTTTTGTAACAGTGATAGCATAACAGGGGAAAAAAATCAAGAAAAACCAAATGTGTTCAGAAACAAGGATTAGTTAAATAAAGGCTGACTTCTGCTCTGGATTCCAGTCTCATGCTCGATTTCCTAGCCGAATCTCCACTTGTGTATCTCACAGGTGTCTCCAAAAGAGAGCTCCCAATTCCCACCCCTTCTCCAGCCTGCTGCTCCCAGTCTCCCTATGCAGGGAATCATTCCGTTATCTACCAAACACTGCCCAAAATAAATCTCAAAATTCTCTTTGATTCTTCAAATATCCTCACCTTCCACATCCAACTCATAAGCAAATCATATCAAATCCATCTCCAAAATTAATCTCAGATCCACCCATTTTTCTCCAACTCTACTGCCACTACACTGGTGCTACTGGCATCTAAGGAGAGGAGGCCAGGGGTGTGGATAGATATTCCACAATCCCTTACAACAAAGAATTAACCAGCCCAAAGTGTCAGTAGTGCTGCTTCTGAAAAGCTTTGCTCTACTCCGAAGAAATACTTTCCCCACTCCTCCCTTAGAATTGCAGACACTTTTTTATTCTTCAAAGTTCAGTATAAATGCCACCTCTTTAGAGGGATCTTCTCCGATCACACTATTTAAATTAGGTCTCCCCATTCAAACCTCCCTCCCCATATGCTCTATGACAAAGGCCTTTTTCTTCATAGCACTTTTCACAATTTCTTGTGTATTATCTATGTATCATTTTATCTGCTTGTTTTGTTTGTCCAACTCGATTATATGTCTGGTGCTTGCAGAGACCATGTCTGTCTTGTTCACCACAGTTTCTGCAGCGCCTTAGCAAAAAGTACACAGACACTCAGAACAATATTTTCAAAAACTATAGTGCATAATACATATCTGCATGATAAAATCAGGAAGCACATATACAAAAATGTTAGTTATCTCAGGGTAATGTAATTTAGGTGACTTAACCTCTCTTTCTGGCTTTCTTCTAGTGTCTTATTGTTCTACCCTGCCACCACTGTGACTCAGAGTGGCCACCTCCTTCCTCTCTGTGACTGCTGAGAAGTACCTTTGTGATTAGCCCTGCTGAACTACACCTTCCCTCACTTATAGCTCCCCCCCTGCTCTCTGCACAGGAGGCACTGTAGACACGAACTGAAATGGTAGGAGGGGGGAAAAAGAAAGGAATGGGGAAGAAGTAAAGCCCAAAAAGCCCACACGTGGGATAACCAGCCGGTTGGATGCTGAACTGCCTTCCCCCTCCTCACCTGGGGCAAGTCCAGGGTTGGTGAGAACTACCCATGGAACAGGCCATAAAGCATCTTAGCTGCCACCATGGTCGGCTGTGCCAGGGAATCTGACCCCTACCATGTCTTACCCACCCCACAAACTCCAGGCTCTCCTGGGCCCAACATCTTACCTGAGCAAACAGATACTCCAATGAGCTGGCGTCAAGGAGAGGGGTTGCATCTGGAACTTTTTTTTTCTCGTAGCTATTCTTCTGCTTCTTTGGAGAATGTCGCCATACTGACTGCTCGTTATCATTGGTCCCGTGCCAGTTGGTGAAATAGAACCTGTAAGGCAGGAAGATGAATGTTAACTGTGGGAAAGGGGACCTTGGCATGCGTGGGAGAGGCATCCTGGTTCTACCCAGAGCGATCAGTGCCAGAGGTTAAACTTCCCTGAGAAGTAAACAGACAGACCTTTCATCTGTGTAGCGCTTCACTGTTTATAAGGTCCTTTTCTTTTCATTCTTACAAGCACTCTGTGAAGAGCATACTGCCAGAACCTCATCTATGACTCAGGGAGATAAAGTGACTTCCTTAAAATCACAAAGTAATTTCCACTCCGTCTTCCTAGATAGGAAAACACTGCTGTCTAGAACTAGATGCTAGCCCAGCAACTCCCTCCACTGTTAGTAATGCCAGCCTGCCTTGAATCCAAGACCTATTTCACAGTTTAACATTTCTGAAATCTAGTTTCATCATACAGTCAAGACATACCGTTAATGTAGCAGTGTTTCCTAATTCTCAGATGGCTGTTACTGACACTTTTTATCTTACAATGAACAAAGTTTTAAAACAGAAGAAATATACAAACACTACTACAAGCATCAGCTGCAGTGCCCTGAACTAATAAATGCTTCATATACATTATGCTATTTAATGCTTACAGCAACTGTACAAGGTATGTTTCACTGTTTCCATTTTATAGATGAGGAAAACTGAGGTTCCGAGAGGCTAGGTCACCTAAGACCACAAGCCTGTTTTCTCCACTACTACTTTCCTCTGCCATCTGTAAAAGAAACATAATGAGTTCTGGAATGTGTGAAAGTGACTGAGCCAAGCTGATCCAGGCCAGCTCTAGGCTACAGACTCAGAGGGTACCTGGGTCTCTCTCCCTTGACATGCCCATGTGCTGATGAAAAACCACCACGGCATGGAGAAGGAACATATAAAACCTCCCAAAAAGGAGCTGCCGTTAAACTCAGATATCTGTCAGTGAGCTCCATTTGCAGAGCCTAGGGCATGCCAGGTCCTGGGCCAGGCTTTGGAACACAAGGGGTTCTCAGGCACAGTCCCTGCCTCCTGTGAATTCCCTGTCTGTAGCCAATCAGTTAAATCCAGGGGGCACATCTCATAAATAGGGCTACACTGTGACTTCCATGGACCCCACACAGTTTTCCTTTCCTCCATTAAAAAAAAATATTAAAGTTATATTTTACAACTATGTTGGTATAAAGATGAATATAATCCAGGCTGGATTATTTTTTTCCCTGATTTTAATAAAATTAAAACACTTCTGTGGACCCCTAATAACATCATGAGCCCAAGGCATTGTGCCTCATAGGTAAGTTTTTCTTGAACATGAGTGTCTCAGATAAGGTGTCAAAGGAGTACCAAGGAGGAAGAAGTTGCTGCCACTGCCAGGGGATGTGGCAGGGAAGGGTAAAGGGTTGGGGAAGGGAGTTGGCACTAGGATAAATAAATACCAGGCTATGGAGTCTGGACCATACACAGAAGGCAGAGGAAAGACTGAGCCAAACTGATGTGAGGCAGGATCCCACTGGAAGAAAGCCCCACAGAAGATGGACTGAAATGAGAGAGGCCAAGAGACAAGCAGGCGCCTAAGGCAGCAGCCTGGGCAACACCTCAGTGCCTTGCTCATCACTAAATCCCCAGCGCCTGGCATATAACAGGTGCTTAATACATGCTTGTTGGATGCAGAAACAGCAAATGAATGACCTAACTCAAGAAGTAGCAATTAAAATGGAAAGGATGGATAAGAAGTTACTTTAAAGGTAAAAATCAACATTTTACAACTTTCAAGTGATTCTATACAGCCCATCTTCCACAAAACTCACGGAAATGACTGATAATTTGACTGTGGCCTTTGGCATCTCTCTCTCAGACAGAAAGAGCCACGTATCCACAGAGTCCACATGCACCATAAACCACAGCTGCAGGACTGTCCCCGCACCTTCCCACGTGAGAGTAGAAGCCTGAGGCTCTCAGCTGACAAAGAGGCCAGAATTCATGCTGCCCCCAGGCTGAGGAGCCTGCTCTTCAAGGGCAGAACAGAGCAAGGTGGGGAGGACTCCTCCAGGATCGGGTGCCCCGGGCAGGCAGAAAGTAAGAGGTGAACCAGCCCTACCAGCTGAGCAGACACAGGAAATCTGACACTGGGGCAGAAAAAGATGGACAAGGCCATGGCCAACTCCTCTGACTGCTGAGGGAAATCCAAAATGGAGAGTTCTCTTCATTCATACAATAATCTAGTGATCTACTGTAAGTTCCAGGGGGTCTGCCTGGGAGGAGACAGGTGAGAGGGTCTAAATGGGATGATTAAGAGAGTAGCTAATAGGGCCCAGCATACTCCCTCGGGGCTGAACAAGGACATTTTCTGAGGTTGCTGTCTGAGCCCTGTGAGACTAGCCTTGCCTTGGAAGCCTTTAGGTAAGATGTTCAGACAAGATAAGGCAATGTGCAGCTTCTCCACTACAGAAAGGCTGAAGGAAGCCTAAAACAAGGCTGGATCTCTGGAAATTGCCTATAGTCAAAGGCTGACAGCTCTCTATTTAATAAGACAATAAAAAGAAAAAAACTTTAGATCAGTTAACTGCCAAAATCAACATCTTCCATAAGCAACAAGCATATATTGTATAGCACAGGGAAATATAACCATTATTTTGTAATAACTTTTTTTTTTTTTTTTTACGCGGGCCTCTCACTGTTGTGACCTCTCCCGTTGCGGAGCACAGGCTCCAGACACACAGGCTCAGAGGCCATGGCTCACGGGCCCAGCCGCTCCGCGGCACGTGGGATGTTCCCAGACCAGGGCACGAACCCGTGTCCCCTGCATCGGCAGGTGGACTCCCAACCACTGCGCCACCAGGGAAGCCCTATTTTGTAATAGTGTTAAATGGAGTATAACCTACAAAAATACTGAATCACTATGTTGGACATATGAAACTAATATTGTAAATCCACTACACTTCAAGAAAAATAAATAAATAAATGTAACAACAGGGAATGTTTCAAGGAAAAAAAAAAAATCAACATCTTCCTAATCGCTATTAAGACAAAACTAGTAAGTACACTGAAGACAGAAATTGTGTGCCCCTTTCAAAATTAATTATTAAACTTGGGCCAATTCCTGATATTACAACATGCTAAAGGAAAAAAATTAAGAATGATCTAAATAAATGTAGTATGATAGCTGCTGATATTCCTTTGCAGAATGATGTGGAAGAACACTGCAGGAAGGAAGGAGGGAGGGAAAGATTATCCCCCTTATTGGTGGGACAGACAGACCTGCCAATAAGAGATATGCCTTCCTTGCAAGTTTTTGAGAAAATTATATTACAGATGATTACATACTCTAAGTTTGTGTACAGCTATTATATACAACGAATTCTCTTTAGGCTTCTATAGAACTTTACTAATGGATAGTAAAATTCATTTAGATGATAAAGCAAGAAAACTTTTTTTTCTTAAAAAGGAACAGGGAGGGTGGGAGGGAGGGAGACGCAAGAGGGAAGAGATATGGGAACATATGTATATGTATAACTGATTCACTTTGTTATAAAGCAGAAACTAACACACCATTGTAAAGCAATTATACCCCAATAAAGATGTTAAAAAAAAAAAAAGGAATAAAGAATATGCTTGTCTTATATTAAGATACATTACAAAACAATAGCTATCAAAATTATCTAAAAGCAGAAAACTATAATTAAAGTACAAGAACATAGAGCTGGGATTCCACTGAAATAGTCACCAACATTTATTTTCGTGTTACACCTTTTTTAGTGGTGAGATGCTGAGGTTTCAAAATTATGTAGTTTGTTGTAATGCAAATGTTTTAGCTTAGGGTGGGATCTTTTTTTCCAAGTTCAAAGAGCTTGTGGTAACAAAGCAATATCCTGTTGAAGCCCAATGTTAGGTACAAAGTCAAGGTGCCAAAAATGAGGCAGCCATGCACTTCCTGGCAGCTAACATAAACAGGGAGCTGGCAAAGACAGCTTTTAATCATGAGGCAGTCACATGACCAGCAAAGACGAAGGCCTCAAAGAGGATTCTAATGCTAACAAGACAATTCACTATGTGTGTAACTGTGAGTAACTCACTTCTCTTTTTTGGACATCAGTTTCCCCCTAAAAAATTGGAAGAATTGAATCAGGCAAACTCAGGTGTCTTCCAAGTCCCAGATTCTACCATTCTAGATTCCGAGCCAAGTGGAAAAACCTAGAGGGAAAGAACTAGAACTCAATGAGATGCCCCACTTCCTAGACTTCGAGCTGCAAATACATGTTTCAATGCTGGGTCACATAGCCAACCCCCAGGCCACAGAAAGCTAGATTACACTCTGAAAAACAAATCCAAATATAGTCGCAAGGCTCAGCTGGGTGGGGTGAACGTTTCCCTAAATCTGGGGCGTGAAATCTCACGTGACACACAGCTCTCCTCTTAAGGTGAGACCGTGGGTGAGTACAGAGAGAAGAGGAAAGTCAGCCCCAGGATGATTATCAAAGAACGTAGATCTGGTTCAGCTTCCGCTGAGAAAAACACCCAGGCCACTGTGGAATGGTAACAACTCTACTGACTCCCCAGAGTAAATAGCAGCTAAAATACTGAGGGCCTCTGAGATCTCCAGGGCTTTTCCAGCATGACCCGGCGTACCATTAGCATTTGAGCTAACCCACTGACTTAATCACATCTATGTACGTTAAGATTCTTTTCAGATACGATTCACCCTATTTATAATAGGGTGAATTCATAAGCTCCTCTGCTAAATGTATGTGTGAAAGTATGCTTAGCTAGTATCTAACAAACATACTTTCAATTCTAGGTACAGAACAAACACACTTATAAACTCAAGAGACTACAGTGGTAGTCCTGACTGCCTGTGCCACCTTGGGAGACTACGTGACATTTAACAAAGTCTACAATATGGGAGAAAAGGCAAGTGAGTACCCACCAGAAGAAAAATTACAGCCCCACTAGATAAAAATCCTCAGGGAGTGGATCAAAACATTCACCTCTTTAGAACAAGACCAAGCTAGGATTTCTAGGTTTCCACTTCAGGCAATGTTTCTCAAGCTCTCTAGCTGCAACTTTTAGTAAGAAACATATTTATTTTATCATGACCTAGTACATACAGACAGATTACATGTCTCAAACTGAAGTTCTAAAAAACAATATTCTTAGGATATGTATATATGCCGATATTATCTGTCCTCATCTATTTCTCTCTTCTAAAAAAAATCCTGGTCATAACTCACTAAATTAAACTCATATCCATGATTCACTGAATAAAAAACTCTGCTGTAGGATACTAATTCTATTCAAAATACCCTCTGCATCATAATGATTTCTTTTCTAAAATGTGGCAGAGGAAGGTGGTCAAACTCACCTTGAATTGTTTTCCAAATACTGAAGAAGCCCTTTCTCATACCAAGCAAATACAAAACTTACAAGTTATAAAAATGACTACAATACTTCTTGGTAAGTGAATCAGGGCTCCAGGCTAACCGTTGCCCGTCCCTGCATGAGGGAGCCCAGCAGGCACCCATACCTCATCCGGTAGTGGAGCCGGAGTGACATCTTGTCGTCGACGGTGATGGTGCGATTCGGAGCATACCAGAGCTTGATGTTCTCATCATACAGGGCAAAGAGGTTGTGACACAGAGGAGATATACCTGGGGAAAAGTAAAGGACACATCAGAAAATTAAAGACAGATAAATCTGGCCATCTGTTTCCAAAGCACAACATATGCAAAGACCAGAAATTCTCTTATCCAAAAAGAATCTACATCATATTCGCATCCTCTTAGGGCCAAATACAACTTCCAACCATGTTCAATCAGGCAGTTTTAAACAAAATAATAAAAAATTATGGCTCCCCAGGAATATATACTATAGCTCCTGGCAAACCAGGTTAAAACCATTTAAAAATAAAAGTCTAATAATATTTCTCATTACAATGTCTATGACAGAGTCTTACCAAATCCTGCTTCAAAGAAAAAAAGGCCATCTGAGAGGTTTCCAGATACCACCTGATGTGCACCTTGTTAATCACAGTGAGAAACATTCTTAGAGTTTGAGAAATCCCTAATCTGTCTCCTACAGAAAATGTTTAAACGGTTCTAACACACTGTGATTACACATTAAACATGTGAACAAGTTCCTGGCAGTAGCACATGAAATGTGTGTTAGAATAAATAACCAAAGTGATTTCTATCAGTGATCAAAATCTATTTCCATTAATAACAATACACTTAAGTACTCTGTATGGTTACCAAAAATATTTTTTATTGGTAGCCAACTAGCAAGAACATATATGCTTAAAAAAGGTGGTCCAACAGTGCTCCCTTGCCTCCCTACCTAACTGCCTCCTTTGACACAAGAATGTTCAAAAAGATAAGGGAGATGATGAAGCCAGGAAAGTACCTTTCCACTCACTTCTGAGCCCATGATTAAAATTACACAGACCTGTAATCTAAAAGTGTCAGGGGAGACAGGAGAACGATTGCAAGTAATCAATCATTGCTGATATTTTCATGTGTGGTCAGGCCTCAAACTAAGATACAATGAACTTAAAAAGCAAAAAATCATGGGAGAACATGAGGTAGCTGGCACTTGTTTCCCAACTCAGACATCTGAAGTGAGACTGACACTGACTGGGACCCTGGCTGGCCCTGCTCACCTAGGCAGGGACTCTCTCCAATGCACACACTAAGTTAAGAAGTTACAGCTTTCTTGTCATCTTCATGCCTCTGCTGAATTCCTCAACTCCTGCTTCTCAAGATATTTGGGAGTTACCCCTTCAGAGTTACACTCCTCCATGTAACAGAGAAGATGGAGCTAAATTTCAAAGAGCATTTTCCCTTGGGAAAAATGGCAAATGGCTTTTGGATCCAGTATTATCAGGACTATGTTTCAGGTAAACAGTAGGTTTTCATTCATAAATTGGCTTCTGTGGACTGGCCTAGAAATCTAGCTTTTCTTTATACATATCCATATTTGAATGTGAAACATACATATCTGAAGAATAATTTATCTATAATCATGGATAGGTCTATAATTCTACCACAGGTCTGATTCAAACAATATTACTACTTAAAAATAGGAAGATGAAAGATACCGTTTATATAAAAGTACTGAAAAATAATAACAATACTAACATTTACTGAGGGCTTCGTATCAGGCATCAGGCTAACACACATCTATTACCTTTTAATTCTCCTAACACTTAATGTGGTTAAGTATTATTTTTGCCATGTTACAGATAAAGAAACTGAGATTTAGTCTGATTCAGGGTTACTCAACTAGTAAAATCCAGGGCTAGCATTCAAACCTAGATAGAGGTACTGAGGGGGCAAATAATGAGAGCTAAAAGAACAAAAATTTACCATATATTGGTGAAAAATGAGGAAGTATACAGACCCCAAAACATCATGTACTATAATAATAATAGCTACAAGAATCTGTGGTATTCTGTATTCATCTATTTTTAAAATTTATTAATTTTTGCAACAATCCCCTGAGTTGGTTACAAAAGATAATACTCATTCTCTACAGACTGGGCTTAAAAACTGATGCCCCAAATTGACCCTGAGCCCAGAGTAACAGGATACAGGGGCTGTGTCTGTCTTCAGATTCACAGGCTCTCCCCCTCATCTCCTTTAGCAGCAATTCCTCTATCTCTCACTAACTGCAGCCCAACAATTCTGTACAAATGATCCTTGCTAACAAACTAAGGTTTATACTTGCTATGCTGATGGCAAGAAGCTTGGCTAAGAGAATAAACACTATAAACCAAATCTCAAGGTAAAAGGGAAAAAATGCCTTAGAAACACCAATTTACATCTAGTTGTTTTGCTAATTACAAATACTTTTAAAGCTGCTGTCCAAAGCTGGTTCCTTACCTACTCTGCTATCTAGTCAAAGTAACTCTAAAATATTAATGCATTTTCCCCATAATAATCTGTAACTCAGCCAATTTTATCTAGTGTTATGTTTTGTCAGTAAGGATCTACTACATTCTTCCCTATAGCACCAACCTCTCTCCTTTTATTGGAACTCTTGTATTTAAAGCATTTTAAGCAGAAAGACATATCAGGAAGAAAATGGGTTTTCTAGACAAGCTGTATTACAAACAAGGTAGCTGATTCTTGAAACAACCATGCTATCCCCGCAGAGTTGTTCTGAGGACTAAAGATGATATAAGTAAAGCATGGATCAGACTATCTGCCATCATGGCTAGTTAATCTATCATCATGAAATGAGTTGATTTTTTAAAAACAGCTTTACTGAGATGTAATTTACATACCATAAAGTCCACCCATTTTAAGTGTATAGTTCAATGAATTTTAGTATATTTACAGAGTTGTATAACCACCACCACGATCTACGTGGATTAGATCTTCAGTTTCTATGAATTAAATTTACCTGTCATTTAAAAGCAGGTAGGCAAAAATTGCCAATGACTCCAAGTTTAAAGGATAATGAAGGGCTTTATTTTGTTAGTCAGTTTGGTTTCCTACCTTCTAAGGGCAATAGGCTAACTTTAGTAAGACAAGCCTTACTTTAAAAAAAAGAAAAAAAAAAGAAAGAAAGAAAAAAGAAAAAACGTCTTGTTCACAGCCTCACTGTCCTTCCTTTTCACAACTTGGCAATCTGACCAAGCCACAAAGTGACATTTAACTTCTCCCTTCAACTTAGCGTCACGTTGCAGGGGCAGGGGGCAGGGAGGGGGGTGCCAGGCAATAAGGAGGCAGGTCATGGTAGCATAAGGACAGACCACACTTTTCAGAAGTTTTAAACAATTAATATATTGAGAGATGGCACTTCTGAGCTTGTAACTTTGTGCAGGCGCTTCACTCATTTAGTGCTGATATTATTCCAATTTCATAGATATAGGGGAAATCAGAAAACTGAGCATCGTTCCCTGGTATCCCTGTAGCTCATTAGTAACAGAGCAGGAATAAGCTACTTTGCAGCAAAGAAAGTGAAAAGTGAAACTCTCAGAATTAAATTCACTGGCCTAAGGTCAAATGCAAGTCAGTGGCAGAGGCAGGGCAGAACGAATGACTCCCAGAGCCCACACCTCTCTCCACTCAGTGGAGGTGCGGGGGCAGAGACACCGGGACCTGCTGGGCCCTGGGCAGCTGCCGGTACTCACAGCATTCCTGCGCCGCCCTGATGCACAGCTCCTCCGCTGTGTACTCTCCGCCGCCCAACCGGAGGGGCTCCCTATCCGACAGATAGAAGAGCACTTCCACCCCTGGCTCAGGGGCCTCCAGATTCACGTCAGTCTTCTTGGAGCTCCTCATTTTAGCACAGAAAGCCATGGCATTGCAGTCCTCTTTTATATTTAAATACTGTAGTGGAAGGAAAATGAGACTATGCGGTCATTCTATGTGCTAAAAGCACTAAGTGGTGAAAGAGTGCTTTGAAGGTAAGCAAGCCGAAAGATATGGTATTGGATAAGTACCTCCCCCTGCCCCTTTCCTCCCTGAAAATCAAATGTACCAGAGCTCACAGCAGGTACAATCATGGGAAGTAATCAATTATGCACGCTCATGAATTATGGTTAAGACCATACTGTCAAAAATCAGAGTAATTTTAGACATGACCTGAATTTATTTTCTGTATTTGCACACAAGTTGTAGTTGAAAAATGTGCCTCATTCCGGAACCACTGATGTTAACATTACTAATATTCCTGTTACCTCTACCGGAATCATTTAACTTTTGAATAGACCTACTGGCACAAATTACCACACTGTCTTTTACTTTTATGTCTACCTCCCAGTAAACGGCAAGCTCGGGGAGGGCATTAACCATCCTTACCTATTTTCATGCCCCTAGAGCCTAGCCCAGGCTGGCTCTGAGATAGTACACACAAAAGGACTACCGATTCATGTTCATAAGCCACATGAATGGGTCATGAGAATTAATGAGTGGAGCCAGGTCCCTTCACCCCACGGAGAGGCAGGACGATGGGCAGCACTTTGTGGCACCAGAAAGTGAGCGAGAAGCCTTGCTTTGAAAAGGTCAGAACCCACTGGTGACAAGCCTGAAAATAAGTTACTCACCTGAGCGCCCTCAATGGGGAGAGCAACTAGGATCAACGAGCCAACCTCAGCAACTGAGCTTTGGGCATGGTGAGAAAAGAGAGGGGAACTAGGGAAAGTCCTGCATGTTCTTTCTCCCCCTCACCCCAGCACCAATGGCCTCAAACCAATTTCCCTGACCCCAGGTTCCTACTTTCCTCCTGCCTACCAAGCCAACCTTCACTTAGCCCCCAAAGAAATGTCCCCCTAGCACATCTCAGATCCTCTAAAGGCTCCCCATTAATCTAGAGACCAATCCTAAGCTCCTAACAGAGGCCCTCCATCACCTGGCCAGATAGCCGCACTGGCCTCATCTCATGTTATATCACTCTCGGCCTTTTACTGCAGGCTTGAAACTCACAAAGCTGCCATCTTCTTGTTACCCCCCCACCCCCACCCCCAAGCCGTTTATCTCATTTTCCTGCCTTTGCTCATGCTGATTCCTCTACCAGGAGTGCCTTCCCACCTCATCCCTTTCATGGCAAACTTCAATTGCCTTTAGAACTCAGCTCGGACATTACCTCCTCCAGGAAGCCACCTCTGAACCTCCATCCCACCTCCTGAGTTAGATGTCCTCTCTCAAACTCACCACACTGCACTGACCACACTGAATTACGACCCTCTTATTCACCTGTCTGTCCCTCTCTCACTCCCACGTGCTGAGTTCCTTAAGGACAGGGACTGTGTCATTCATATTTGTATCACCAGTGCCTAGCACAGAGCTTGCAGAATGACCCAAAGCAAGTCACGGAGGGAGGGCCACAGTCACAGTTCTCTTAAGCAAATTCTCTTCAACAAATTCATGTGCTTGGTCCGTTAGCTGCCCTGGTGAGGTGAGATACTTGCAGGAAGGACACGAACCAGATATGCCTCGATACTACAAACTAAGAGGCACTTGGTTTTACTTGTTTAATCTCCAAAATAAATCTGAAGATCAAAATTTTCCAGAGACCAGGCTGAAAGATTAGCTCATAACTTACCTTAAGGTTCAGATCAACTATCAAGCAAGAAAGTTTTAAAACCCAACACTGAGCCTCCAACTCTACCCCAACAATGAAAAATAGAGATGGAAGACAAAGTAGCTAGTCTGCTTTATAACTTAAGAAAAAACCTTTGTCCTTAAGAGTCTAAAGAGACATGGCGGGGGAAGAATTTAAAGATGGTATTATACACTTTCACCCTACAGAAATAATCAGGCAAATATACATAATTATTTATGTACAAGATGTGGCACCACTTGAAATAGAAAACAAAAATACAATGTCCAACAGGAGAGCACTCAGTAAACAAAATTAAGAATATCAACATAAGGGCTTCCCTGGTGGCGCAGTGGTTGAGAATCCACCTGCCAATGCAGGGGACACGGGTTCGAGCCCTGGTCTGGGAAGATCCCACATGCCGCGGAGCGGCTAAGGCCCGTGCGCCACAACTACTGAACCCATGAGCCACAACTACTGAAGCCTCTGCGCCTAAAGCCCATGCTCTGCAACAAAAGAAACCCCTGCAATGAGAAGCCCTTGCACCGCAACAAAGAGTAGCCCCCGCTCACCACAACTAGAGAAAGCCCGTGTGCAGCGATGAAGACCCAATGCATCCAAAAATAAATAAAATAAATTTATATATAAAAAAAAAAGAATACCAACATAAAGGAATACTATGCAGCTGTTAAGGTGACATAAAACTATTTGACACTTGGGCTCCCCTGGTGGTGCAGTGGTTGAGAGTCCGCCTGCTGATGCAGGGGACACGGGTTCATGCCCCGGTCCAGGAAGATCCCACATGCTGCGGAGCGGCTAGGCCCATGAGCTATGACCGCTGAGCCTGCACGTCCGGAGCCTGTGCTCCGCAAGGGGAGAGGCCACAACAGTGAGAGGCCCGCGTACCGCAAAAAAAAAAAAAACAAAAAAAAAAACTATTTGACCCAACATTGAAAGATGTATATGACACACTGCAAAATGAAAACAGCAAAACATGTATATTATGATCCTTCTGGTTATGCATTTGTACAATCTGGAAAAACAGACAATAAATTGTTAACAGTGGTGAATATCTAGGAGAGGTTACAAGGGAACTTAGACTGTACTTCCCATATTTTAGTAGTTAAAAAAAAATCTCCAAAGTAGCACATGCAACATTTGGAACGAACAAAAATTAAAATAACGATATTGAAAAATAAATGGATATAGCACAGATAGCCCTATAAGTTTAAGATCAGTTTCATTATTCTTTATAGAAGCTATTTTCCTTTTTGTCTTTCTTTTAAATATGCAAATGTACATACCTGCATTTATCCAGCTGTCCAATGCCCCCCAAAAAGTAGACTGGATTTTCTTCTCTACTTTCCAAAACCCATTCAGAGCTGAGCTAAAGACAAAGATAAATAAATAAATCAGCTGCAGAGGTAACTGTATCAGAAAATAAGAGGACACTTTCATTAAGGAAGCAGCCCAAACCATAAACAGGCAGGAAAAAGCATTTGGGAGGAAGAAGGTGGGGGTGGGGGGAACACTGATGAGGACACTGAGAGGACAGAGAGACATCTTAGGGTGTAAACATCAAAGAAGAAGATGTTATTTTCACTGCTTCAAGAAAGGAAGCCAGGGACTTTTGCTTCTTGGTGTAGAGTGCCCTGTCCAGTGTGAATGAGGACTATGTGCCTTTTCCATCAACAACCTCTCTCTCTCTTGAGGCTGTGAACAATAGTTTAGGGGCCCAAAGATGTGCACTTTTATTTCCCATATCTACTTCCTTTAGAATTACCCTCTTCCCAATCCAGTCTACCCCTGGCTTCATTTTAATGGTGAAACAGCAGATGGTATGGTGAAAGGAGGAGGGCCTGGGAACAAATCTGACCAATGATGCTTTCAGTTCACCAAATATTTTTTGAGTCATTCTTATCTGAAAACTTAGGCAGCAAATAAAGGTCCTCCCAACTTCTCAACCTCACCTCAAAGGCTTATTCATACTAAACAGGAATAGCAGTTTGGTTCTGTAAAATTAAAGTTCCTGGTCCCATTCTTACCACCAACACCAACACCACCGCCACCACCACCTACACAGCTCTGCATTGTTTTTTGTTTTTTGTTTTTTTTTGCATTACGCGGGCCTCTAACTGTTGTGGCCTCTCCCGTTGCGGAGCACAGGCTCTGGACGCGCAGGCTCAGCAGCCATGGCTCACAGGTCCAGCCGCTCCGCGGCATGTGGGATCTTCCCAGACCGGGGCACGAACCCGCATCACCTGCATCGGCAGGCAGACTCTCAACCACTGCACCACCAGGGAAGCCCTCTGCATTGTTTTAACAGCTTTCCTTGGTGCTTCTCACAAACTCTTTTTAAGAGTAAAATCAAACTATGTTTTGCAAATAAGGAGCACCCACTCTTAGTGATTTGAAAATGGCTGCCAAATTAATACAGATTATTGTCTCAGTTTTCTGTTGGTCATTCCACACATTTTATCAGAATCCAGCTTTAGAAGGAGCACAGTCCCATGCATGACAAGGCAGGAGTGGAGGGGTGCCTGGGGAAAGGGGGATGAGTTACCTCTGAGGCTGCAAGGCCAGCATTCCCACAGGACCTTAGATTCGAAGTGGGAGATGGCACAAAACACAAAAGCAATCTAAAATCAGTAGAGTGGGTGTGGCATGATGTCATCTTTATGCCCCTTGCTAACTCCAATGACTGACACTGGAGAGGGCTGGTTTGGGAAGGTTTTCTGCAGTGGATAAGGCAAAACTAATGATAGGAGGCCAGGCAGGGGATATAAGTATGAATTTTGATGTGAAGACTTTGACTTGGCTATTTTGTCACGACAGTTTTTAAAAGATTCAAAGAACAAATCATTATACTTTCAACTTTAAAAATGTAATATAACCAATTGTTTTAATTACATAAATAGATACCCTGCCTTGCAGCAAAACAGCAATCTGAAATTAGCTACATCTAACACCCTGCTTCAGCTCAGGAGCAGGTGTTCAAATCCCACATTTAGGAGACCCATTCGACAATTATTTTTGAGCAGTTCTTCGTGCCAAAAGCTGAACTATACCAGGAGGCCGCAACGAAGAACAAGAGCAAGATGGTCACTGCTCATGTGGAGCTTACAGTCCACAGGACTAAAAGAATCAAACAAAGATGCAGAGAAAGAAGTAATCATAAAGAACTTAAAATACCATGAAGGAAAAAGAGAGCATATAATAAGGAATGTGATTCAGCATGGGACTCAAGAGGGAAGTAACACTGAGCTGAGATGGAATGGCTATCATGGGAGGTGGGGAGAAAGCAGTTTGGGTAAAGGATGAGCATGTGCAAAGGCCCTGTAGAGGGAAGAAGCCAGTCCGGTCTCTCCAGATGCATAAATGGGGAAATCCCTCCAATACGCCTTTTTAGGTGCGGGTAAAGAACAGCACTACCACATTCATACTTGCTAACAGCATGCCTGGGGCCTTGCTACCCCATGTTTCCGGCAGCATGCTGCCAAGGATGAATGCAAATCAACCAGATGGCCTCCATGCTTTAGTGCCCCAAACCAGAAGAGGGACGCACACTCAGAACCTTTTAGAGTAGGAAGAGACCTGAAGTTCCACCAGTCCCTTTAAGAAGAGCTACTGCATAAATTTTTTTTTTTTTTTTTGCGGTATGCGGGCCTCTCACTGCTGTGGCCTCTCCCGTGGCGGAGCACAGGCTCCGAACGCACAGGCTCAGCAGCCATGGCTCACGGGCCCAGCCGCTCCACAGCATGTGGGACCTTCCCGGACCGGGGCACGAACCCGTGTCCCCTGCATCGGCAGGTGGACTCTCAACCACTGCGCCACCAGGGAAGCCCCTGCATAAATCTTTTTAAACTCACAAAAGCATTTTAATATGCACCATCTGATCACATGTTACTTGAACACAGGAGTCATGGGGATTGAGGATCAGATTACAATCACCAGGATTCTATCAAAACCCATAATCAAGAAGAGTTTGGTTTTTCCATTATTCATTCTCTACTACAAGCAACACTGTATTGAAATCACATTATACCTAATAATTTTCAAACTGACCTCCAGTATTACTGGACAGGACAAGAAAATGGTATCAATTTGTGATGCCTTAGCCTAGAGATTAAACTCTGAGAAATCAAGATCAGCAACAGAATTTCTTGACAATATGCATTTACTCTGATGTTTTTATAGGCTGACTCAACAACAAAAATCCCTGTTCTCAGAAAACTGACATTCCAATGATAAAAAATTAAACACACCCATATAGCACTTAAAAGGCATGCTAGGGCTTCCCTGGTGGCGCAGTGGTTAAGAATCCTCCTGCCAATGCAGGGGGCACGGGTTCGAGCCCTGGACCAGGAAGATCCCACATGCCGCGGAGCAACGAAGCTCGTGCACCACAACTACTGAGCCTGTGCTCTAGAGCCCGCGAGCCACAGCTGCTGAGCCTGCGTGCCTAGAGCCCGAGCTCCGCAACAAGAGCAGCCACTGGGATGAGAAGCCCGCGCACTGCAATGAAGAGTAGCCCCCACTCGCCGCCAACTAGAGAAAGCCCGCCTGCAGCAATGAAGACCTGACACAGCCAAAAATAAATAAATAAAATAAATTAAAAACAAACAAACAAAAAGGTAATCTGAACATTTAAACCTAAGACTGGTGACCCACTTTATGTGAAATGACGACTCATTCAGGATGACAAGTGTTTTTTGTGCTACAGCATTTGTGCAATGGCTTCATTCAAATAACATTTCTTTTTGAATAAACTAAACAACATGCTCTAACTACTTACTTTTAGAACAAGTAGGAAAAGAGCAAGGTCAGCTTATAAATACTTTGGATAATTCCAAGAAATCAATTCAAGTTTCTTGCTACAAGGTACAAAAAGAAAATCTTTAATCCTAGAAAAACTGACCAGTAGGAATCACTCAGTACCCTTTAAAAATAACATGATTCACTGGGTTCCATTCCCAACTCAAATGAATACAAAGAAGCTCAGAAAATAGTAAGGATAAAAGTGAGAAATCAAAAGCTTTTTGATGATAGCAGTGAATTCTTCCACCCTAACCTCCTTATAAATTTTCAAGGATTTGAAAGAAAATGCCTTTCTCTCATTTGAAGAAAGTGGCTTTAGTGGCTTTAGCCTTTACTTTAGTGGCTCAATCTTGTAGATGCTACTTTACATGAAAAAAAAAAATCAGGGAAATTTTGTAAATTCTCAATTGTTTTTTAGTTTATAAAAGTCTTATGCAAGAGATATGTATATCTAATACTTTGTGAATGAGGGAAAAGTAACAGAAACAAAATGCGATTCTGTGAGTCTGAACAGGACTAACTGCAATAAATGGGGTAGCACAACTATTTTCTAAGATGCAAAATTCCAGAAATCAGTGTCTGAAGATATGGAAAGCCTGCTAAATTTTCAAGGGTATCTTCTGAAATACAGGTATCTATTAAAGGAAGAACATAAAATTAAATTTTGAATAGTGGAGATGACAGACATAAAGATAGATCATATTAATATTCACAAATATGATGATCAGAATATGAGTGCTTTGGGCCAAAGGCCATGGCCAGATGTATATGATAAAAGTAGACTGGATGATGGTTAAAATCAGTGACAAATGTATATGTATAACTGAATCACTTTGCTATACACCTGAAACTAACACAACATTGTTAATCAACTATACTCCAATATAAAATAAAAATTTTTTAAAGGACTATCATTAAAGAAGGAATAAATGAAAGTAAAATTTTAAAAAATGTTTAAATCAATGACAAGACTCAAAATAAAATACTTTGGATATCTGATTTTTACTAGAGAAACCATCACACCTACAGTGAATTACTTAATGGATGCCTTAAAGGAATCAAAGCTTTTGATTCCTGAAGTAGAAAATGCAAATAAAATGTTGATGAATTAAGGTATGAACCCAGAAAAATTGAAAAGAAAAACATGTAATTTAGAAAATGTCCTGAAATCAGCTGCTTAATACCTTAAGAAATGTTAAGACTGAAGATCTTAAACCTTAAAAACCATCTTAGCAGGCACCAGTCTTAAGGTTGGTGAGGAAACCTGATGCAACAATATAAGCTCCAAGAGGGCAGGGACTCTTGTCACTTTTGTTCCATGCTTTACTGTATTAGGTGATCAGTAAGTAGCTAAATGGTTAAATGAAAGATGAAGGTAACAAAGCAAGCAACATCACCCGATGGAAATATCACCGTAATCCAGAGTGTGTGATTTTATTGCCTCTATACACAACTAGCAAGTGGACCTTGAGAAAGTCATTTAAATCTGAGCCCATCTGTGAACCTGAGAGGAACCATCTTGCCCAACGGATCAAAAAAAATCTCTCAAAAAGTCTTCCTTAAGCTCCTACATGCCTTTTTCAAATGAGGCTATAGATGTGAAAGATGTTAGTGCTAAAGCAATATAATGTAGGCTTTATGGCAGAGGACTGAAGTGGGTGGCCAACTTGCTTAGAACAAAGAATAAATAGGGATTCTGAGCAAAAGCCTGGTCATAAATCAAAGTCCCATTTCATAAGTCTCAGATGACACAGCAGAGCAGTTAAGAGCCTGAGCTGGAGTCATAAGGACCTGGGTTTGAATCCTGCCTATCCCACTGACTAGCGATTGTAATCTTAGGCAAGTTACTTACCCTCTCTAAACCTCAATGTTCTCAGCTGTAAGTGGGGGGATAAAAAATAGCATCTATCTCCTAAAGCTGTTAAGAGTTAAATTAGTTAATGCATATAAAGTACCTAACACAGAGTGTAGCAGGCAGTAAGCATTCCTATTTTGGTCGCAATTTCTGTTAAACTGATTACAGCTTGATGGAACACAGTTCCAGTCAAGGAGAGGGAGCTCCAGCATACACCGAGCATCTGTAACATCTCATGCACGGAGCTAGGTGCTTGCACTTAATTCTCATAAAAAGCAGAAGTTTCAGGCCAATCAGTGGGGGTGCCAGATGTCAAACACGTGACTGACTCCAAGGACCAGGCTTTTTCCACAGGGGTGTAAAAACTGCTTTAAAGTGCCCCCCATCACCAACACCACTGTCTTCTTAGCACTTTCCGTAGTCTAGCATCCACCTAGGAGACGGGTCTCATTCCAGGCCCCTCCCTCCAAAGGCTGAAAGAACTGTCGTTCAACAAATCATGAAAGTGCCCTGGGCCCTGCCTGCGTTCCAGCCCACAACTATCACACTGCTCTGGCACCACAAGGGTAGGGGTGGATATGTTGGGGGGAAGTTCTGGTGGCCCTGGCAGAGGCCCACCCCATAGGCGCGCGCGCGCGCACGCACGCACGCACGCACGCGCGCACACACACACACACACACACCAGGGAAAGCATCTTTCTTCCCTCTTAGTCTCATCACCCGGGGCACCCACTGGAGCCTTGTCAATGACTGTGTCTGTTGCTCCCAGTGCCCCCTGCTTTACTGAGGCCCAGATAACTATTCTGAGGAAGGCATCACAAGATGCTATGCAAAGCTAATGGATTCCAGCCAAAAAGATGACATAAAAACAAAATCTGTTATTTTTTTCCCGTCAGCAAGTCAGAATTATGGCTTTTCTATATGCTACTCCGGCCACACAGAATAACTCACTTCTAACTACAGCAGCAATTCCAGGAATACCCCAGAACCTTAAGTGCTGCTCCATTTACAATAAACTTCTAGGGATGATCAAACAATCAATGCCAACTCGATGATCCAGGGCTCTCTGCACTGCTCCCAGTGAGCCTGCTTTCCCTGAGAGACTGCTTCTGATCAAACTAAATTAAGTCAAAACGTGTTTTCCTAAAAGCCACACTGTATCAATATGCTTTGCTATCCCCCCCTTTTATTTCTTTTACCTCTAATACATCTATAATGTTATTAAAGAGCACAGAATACAGTGGTCAAAATATGGTGACAGAAGTGGATGCTCCAAAGGTGGGGAAAATGGCTTGTCTGCACCTTCTGTGCTTTCCAATCGTTCATCACTAAAATACTTATTAAGCACTTGGACCATCACAATAAAACCTTGCATTTATATGGTACTTTATAGCTTAAAAAGAGCTTTCACATCTATAACCACATTCGAGTCTTACAGCTCCTTTCACAGATGAGAAGACTCAGCCTCAGACATTCCCATGGTCAAGTGGCTAGTGAGTGGCGAGGCCAGGCTCAGACACACTTCTCAGCCTCCAGCTTCACTGCCCTTTCAGTTTGCCACATTTCCTTGGGCAAGGCGCGGGCTTTGAGGGAATCTAAAGAAGAACGACGCTTAAAATCTAAGCCCACCAAAACCCTCCAGTCTATTATTAATAGTTGGCAAGCGTTAAGAACTACAGGAGTTAGAAGAGAGGGCTGTGAAGTGACCAGGTAGAGTGGACTCTGTTCCCAGCCTTGAGGAATAGAGACAATCTAAAAGGAAAGGAAGGGTGCAGCTGTCCTGGAAAAGGGCTGGAGGAAGGAAAATCAAGAGGGTGGAGCTGCAGGAAGGACTATGCAGACCAAGAGGGATCAGGCAGGAAAGAAGTAGACAGAGTGAAAAGGTGAGGCAGGGTCGGACTGAGGAGAGGGGGGTAGGGGTGGGGCGGGCGGGGGGGGGGGGAGAGAGAGAGAGAGAGAGAGAGAGAACACGCACCTGTGGGCACCAGCTTCTGTCTGTAAGCAATACAAGAAAACTGCCTGGTATTGAAAAAATCTCTAAAGCTCTCTGAACACAAATCCTGTGTAACAAGGAAAGTATTAGATGACCTCTACAGTTCTTTACAGAACAGAAGCAGTTAGAAGCCTGGGCCTAGAGTCACCCTAACCTGGGTTCAGACCCCAGCTCTAATGTCTGTGTGACCTTAGCCACGTTTTTCAACCTCTAAACGTTTCTGTTTCCTCTGGGATTAATAAAGTATCTACAGGGCTGTTGTGAAGATTCAAGATTTCTCTAAATCTCTTCCTCTAAAGTATGTTTTTACTGGCTCACACTCAAAAAGCTCACAGTTCATTAATCAGTTTTCTGTGAGTATACTCAAGGCTTTTAAAAATGTTTAGATTAAAAAAAAAAGTAACAAAGCAAACAAACCCTATCTTACAAATGTTTGAAATCATATTATGCTGCACCCTAATAAAACTAATTCCTCATTAACTTGTATTTCCAAAGTGTCGTGATGCAAAGACATAAAACCTCTTGCAGATATGCCATCTGGTGAAACTTCAAGGTAACTATAATTTGAAGGAATATACAGGAAGCAACCCTGAATCCCCTCCATGCCTTGCTAACTTTTACTAATTTATTTGTGTGTCTACTGCATATTTACCTACTCCCTCTCTGTTATGTACTAAGCTCTTTGGGGGCAGAAATCCATCTAACGTGTTTCCTGTTAAGTCTTTACCCACTTAGGGTTCTGGGATGCAAACAACAGAAACCAGCTCTGTTTACCTTAGGATGAAAATAAATTAAGGGGAAGATACAAGAACACAGGAACAGGCTGACAAGGACATCGTTCTAGCACGGCCACCACTGGTCACCAGCCAACACCACAACCGGACTCCTGATTCTGCTGCTTCCATGAATGATCTCAAGCCACCCCTATGTATTTGTACCATTCCTTCCAGAAGCTAAGTCTTGGGACAGAGGAATCCAACAGGCTGGACTTGGTTCACCACTAGTCATGTGTCTGTACCTCCTTCAGCTTCCACAGCAACAACGGATGATCACTCCAGAAATGAAGGGGGTTCAGAAGCTGGACAATGTCAATGCATGTTAATTGCTATCAAATGGCAATGTCCACTCCAGTCTATACCCCAAAGGAGCTCAGCTATTGCCTCAAAATATAAAGTGACGTTGGGGAGAGAAGTAAAAGGAAATCTCAAGGAAAGTGTTTCCCTACATGGTCTCCTGCACCTCTCCTCAACCAAGAAACTGTAATCAGTTTTCATGTTTAGACCTGAAATAGCCTACCAACAGTCTCCAGTGCTGCACTAAGGCAGAGCTCTTCGCGAACTGTATTTGCACAGTGAGTAATCCACTCGGTCTTCACCAGGACAGCAGACTTGATCACCAGGTCAACACTGCTCCTCCACAGCACGGAGCCTCCTCTCTCTCCTCTCCACCTGCCCCACTTGTCTCTGGCACCAGCCAAGAGTCCAGTAATGGTTTCACACCACTATTTGACATCCTAGGAACCCATGCTGACCGCTTTTCAAACCTTTTTTACCATGATCTACAGTAAGCAATGTGTGTATGACAAAAAATGAATTTCACAGAAAAATAGCCTCACTACATGTAATTCACTCTGATATTTTCTATTCTATACTATTTTCTTCTCTTTAATAATAGATTTTAAATGCTAAATAAGACCCACAAAATCGATTTCATAGTTCACTAATGAATAATAAACCACCGTTTGAGAAACACTAGTTTAAAGGACTGAACAAGATTACCAAAACAGAATTTACTTTATAATCACTGTTTATAGTCAGCTGAATATAAAATAGTGAACTGCATTTCATCTGGAATTCCTCTATGAGAAGATCATCCCTCTTTTCCCAAACCATGCAGCCTATGATGTTTTAAAACAAACAGCTGCACTGAGATCCACACTGCCACACTCACAGTCATTTCACAATACAGGTTCTTCTCCCAGAAAGCTCTTCAGCTGTTTACTTCCTAAATCCATATAATGCTACCAGAGATCAAGAAAATGTAGAAACATACCCACAAGGCATGGAAGATTCAGATTTTAAATTCTGCCATTACCCATGATTTATTCCCATAAGCCCCAGTTTCTAACCTTAGAATCACATCTCCTAGTGATGCTTTGCAGGAAACTAAAGAATTCAAAACCCTTTCTGTTTCCTTCACATCTGTGCAAACTTTTCAATGTATTTTATGGAAATAACCACTGTAAATGGAGAGAAGAATTCAGCGTATGGTCATCAATGGATATTTCTAGGAAGGGGAAAGCTTCCCAAGTTTTGAAGGTTTAAATAGATGGTATATTATGATGAATTTGGCTAGGAGTCTTCTGCAGCAACTTAAAATTATGTTTTTCTACCAATGAACTGACAAAGGTGAGCAAATACAGCTATTCTTTCTCAAGATAAATGCTTACTTTATACTCTGCTCATAAGAAGGCAGAACCTCAATGAGACACTTTTTTGTATCCTTAAAGCGAGGCCCCAAGCAGGGCCAGAACATGACCACAGCCATAATTCTTTTATCAAAGGGCCCCTGTCTAACAGACAACAGGCATCCATCTCGTTGCACCAAAATATTCAGTGGCAATGCCTGCTCTTCATTCATTCAATTTTCCTGTTTAATTTTTTGGGGGAAAGAGGGGAATGGTACAGACTTCAGCCATGGAGCTTCTTTGGCCTCTCTTTTTAAGAGAAAAAAAATGTAGAAAGAGAAAAAGGGAGGATAATTTTCTAAGAGCACTGTGGAGGTAAATATTATGGTAGGATGTTAATGACAAATTAGACTAAAAAGAAAAACATAAACATAATAACAACTAGAAGGAATAACTCCCGTGCTCCTGGACATTTTCATTAAGTAAAATAACCAACCAAACAAAAACTCATTATGAAAAGCCTGTGAAGCACACTTTGGTGGGAATAAAAGAATGCAAGAAAAAATGTTATCATCAAAGAAGAGTTAGCAAGCCAAGAATGTGAAATAGTAATAATATTGATACATGATTGATTGCCAAACACAAGACACATCCAACCAAGGCAAAGAGTATGCTCAGAGAAGGTGTGAGTGGGGGGTTGAGGTAATTAACCCAATCCAGAAGAATTCAGGAAAAACCAGCATGGTGGAGTTAACCATTCTGGTCAAGAAGAACTGAGTTAGAACACTGGCCCTGGCACTCAGTCGCTGGGATCAGGTTACTTTTTAACTTTCAGTGATTATTTTTTCATTTGCAAATAAAGATAACAGTAATTCTTTTACAGGACTGTTTTACACTCTGAGAGAAAAAATATATATAGGTCTAGTAGAACACCTGGCCCATATTAGGCATATAATAGTATGACCATTATGGGGCAGGTGGGATTTGAACTGGGCCTTTAGGAATGGGGAAGATACAAATAGGAAGAGAACAGCAGCCAACTGAGGGGAACATTCCAAATAATGGAAACATGAAGAAATAACAAAAGAAGGAAAGGGGCTGTGTAAAACCCTTTGGAGACTGACCAGAAGGTTTGTGTAGAATAGAAAGAAATGAGAAAAAGGAGAAAGCTGAGACCAGTTTACAGCAGACCATAAATGCCCAACTCAGGAGTATGGACTTTCCTTTGAGGAGACAACCCCAGAGGAGAACTCAAATCCCCAGACTCACATGAATTCCTCAGAAACAAGAAAAGTCCCCCAGTATGTGAATATGTGCTATGTAGAGATGGGGGGAACTCAGACACAAGGAGATGACAGGGAAAAGCATGGGGACACTTTAAATTCATCTGCAGAAAATAATATCCTCTTTTAAAATATTTTAAATGAGTCAACTAGTCCTTGATGGATATACAGGCACTGTACACTAAGATTCTCCACCTCCCCTTTCCCTCAGTGTGAACATCCCAGGACAATAAAAGTTAACTGAGCAAACAGCCCCAAATATTGCCACTGGTAAGAGCTAATTTGAATATTCATGGGGGGATCCATACTCTAACCCCACCTTACTACACACACATAACTCCCACAAAGAACAACTTTTAAAAAATAATAATAAAATAAGAAGCTAGAGGTTTTCTTCTGCAAATTACACTGTGAATGAGTCAGAAAAAACTTTCCCAAAGCTTTTGTCCTCATGGCTGAAGAGCCAGCCTGGCTGGGACATTTCCTAACAGCACGGCGGGAACGAATATTCTGCTGCTGTTGATTAATCATCCTCTGCAGTGCAGCCTCACAGAGTTGTTCATGGGGCTACCCTTGGGAGTCACTCTGAATTATTTTTATAACATCTTGTCCTTGGATAAAAGGAAACACAGAGTCAGAAATAGGAGGTTAGGAGGTCACCTATTACTCAGCAGAGTTGTTTACACAGCCTTGTTTCCCTCTTATCCAGAGTCAATGTCCTGGATAATTGATAGATATAAGGTACGCACATTTCCAGGGATCTAAATATGGCAGAATTCACAAAAATCATGTTCAATGGAAATTTCTCTGCCTTTGATGATTCAGAAGAGCATATCAGACCTTCTCAGGCCTTAGAATCATGATTATGACCAATTTTCATTTCACAGAACTGTAAGGGGTGGAACTGGGGGGCGGGAGGGGAATCCGGTTAGTGGAATTTGCACAAACAAGTTCCTTTGTGCTAGCATTCATTTCAACAGTCTCTGTGGCCATAAAAAAAAGAATGAAAATGTCATTTGCAGAGACAAGGATGGACCTAGAGACTGTCATACTGAGTGAAATAAGTCAGACAAAGACAAATATATGATATAGCTTATATGTAGAATCTAAAAAAATGGTACAAATGAACTTATTTACAAAACAGTAATAGAGTCACAGATGTAGAAAACAAACTTATAGTTACCAAGGAGGAAAGTGGGGAGGAGGGATAAATTGGGAGACTGGGATTGACATATACACACTACTATATATAAAACAGATAACTAATAAAAACCTACTGTATAGCACAGGGAACTCTACTCAATACTCTGTAATGACCTATATGGAAAAGAATCTAAAAAAAGAGTGGATATATGTATATGTATAATTGATTCACTTTGCTGTACAGCAGAAACACAACATTGTAAATCAACTATACTCCAATAAAAATTAACTTTAAAAAATAAAAGTAAAAGAATAAACAGTCTCCATTAGTTTACATGAACGTTTTATCAACCCATGCAGCTCTCTGATGTGTGTCTAGCCAGGTGGTACCTGAACATTTCTGTCTTGGCCAAAAGAACTGTGTTTGTCCAGTGCATCACACGTGTACACACAGCTAATAAGTAGCAGAAATGCAGCACAAAACTGATCCTCAGATGCCACATCTCATGGATCTCACACTGTACTAAAATAAATATTAATGAAGGAACCTCTGTCTTTTTAGCCTTTCTCCAAATGAATACAAAAAAGCAAAGTTGGTGTAACTATACATAACCATTAACTAATCAAAATCAATACAAAATCAATAAACACAGTCAATAAATACAATTATATACTTTTTACAGCTTACAAAAAGCACTTTCAATATATGATCTCCATTAATCCTCACAATAATTTTAAGTATCATTCCTCTTATTTTAATCATAAGTAAACTAAGGCCTAGAGATACTTAAGTGACTTGTAAAAGGTCATATGTATTTATTAACTGGGACTCAAATCCAAGTCATCAGGAGGCAAAGGAAATGGAAACAACTAAAGAAAAAATGACAAATGATCATGGTGAAAAGGTCATATTTCACTAACAGTCAAATTAAAATAACAGGATGCTATTTTTTTATCTATCTAATCAGTAAAGGTGGTGTAGCTGCTTATAAACGTAGATACAATCCTGGATTAGTTAGAAGTATAAATTACTGTCATCTTCAAACTATAAAAGTTATTTAGACTCATAATAATAAAAATATACATTCAATAATATAGAAACGTATCACTGAAAAGCTAAAGTTCCTCTCCCTACTTCCCAGAGATAATCACTACTCAGTTTTTTGGTGCAACCTTTCTTGAGGACAATTTGGCCTCATATATCAGTTTGGACTTCAAAACCCTCACATTCTGATTCAGTAACCCCACGATATGTTAATGAAAAAGGCAGGTTACAAAACAGCATGCAGAGGATGAGCCTAGCTACGTTGCATAGACACACACAAATAATCCTAGAGAGAGAAAAAAGATGGAAGATGGAGAGGACATTGCAGGAAAAATTACCCATTTAATAACAGTGATTATCTTGGGTGTCTGTGGGGATAGTGATGACTTCATTTTGTACATTCTTTAAGATTTTTCAAGTATCCTACCACAACTATGTGTTATTCCATTCAGGGGGGAAAAGTAATTCGCCCAAGTTACACAAGGAGTTAGGGCTGGGATTGGGGCATTTAGGAGAGATGATTCCTAGTCCACTATTTAAGCCATCCTATCAATATATCCTGCTCTGCCTGCTGTAATTTTAAAACAGTTCAACAGTTACCAACAACCCAAAGCAACTAAGAGATGTGACAAGGCAAAATGTAATTATTTGTTAATAAGTGATAGAGGTATGAAGTGCTATGACTTCAGAGGAGAAAGAGGTCACTGGTGCACAGAACAATTCCAAAGGCTTCATAAGTCAGATTTAGAAAGGTAAAGAGAAGAAGCACGCTCCATTCCAGATCTCCAGATGAAGATCAAAGGCAGCAGGAAGAAAACCAGCAAGCCTATTTGGTGGACAGTAAGCAGACTTCAGCATATTCATGAAGAGAAGCAGGAAATCAGACTGAGAAAGGTACACTGGGGCCAGACTGAGATGGAAGAGACGATGGAGGAGTGAAGAGAGGGCCTGGGAGTCACAGATCGCTTACACATCCAACTGGTGAATAAGCCCCAATCATTCTAACTCCTTTGTCTCCATCCACTTCTCTCCATCATCCCATGATTTCTCTCTCCAATTAGGGCAACACTGTCCTGAAAAGTTTCTGCTTTCCTTCTCATATGCCTCTATTCCAGTCTCCACAATGCAGCCTATTTCTAAACTGCAAATCTGAAAATCTTATGCTTTCTCTTAAACTCCTTTATTTTCTACTCTCTTAAGATGGCCTTCATAGCTACTTGTGATCTAACCTCCCATGGCTTATCAGTTTGTACCCCAAACTCCAATGTACTATTTGCAGTTCCTGGAATCCAGTACACCCTTGTCCTCCAAGCTTTTGCCACCCCCATTCATTCTTCAGTTCACAGCTCAGAAATCATATCCATCATCCAGGCTTCCCTGACTTGATGTACCTGCCAAGCTGAGGCATCCAGAGCAACCTGTGCTTACCTTTACAGCAGCACTTATAATCCTGCTCTGTGACCATCTGTAGAATTGTGTCTTCTCCACTGTCTTTGAGCCCCATGAGGGCAGGGACTGTAGCTATTATCTGGCTATACACAGCACCCAACAACAGTGCCTAGGGTACCGCAGATATTCAATAAATGCTTGTGGAAGGAACAGATGCTTAAACATTTCCTTTTCCAGGATGCCTCCCCTGACCATCCCCACTTCCCTCTAGAAGTACCCACCTAATCCATGTCAATATTATATACTGGTTTGCATTTAAGAAACTGTTTTATAAGAGTAAATGTGTAGTTACAGGCTTTATTGAATTGTGCAAAACTACTTAACTTTGTATTTTTTTGTATCTTCCCCCACCTGAGATTTTGCAACGTGTTGGGAGTTGCCTAGGCGAAATGATAAAGAAAGTCTAATACTGTAACATCAAATCAATTCAGTTGGGCCAGCAAGTGAAATAAAAACCCAAGTTCATAATAATTACGGACCAAATGTTGATTTCTGTTACAGAAGAATCAATGATAAATTGTGAACCAAATTTACAGGTAGTTTTAAAATATTCTCTTACCTACAATTATATTGCAAGGCATTTAAATTTTTTAAATTTATTTTTAAAGTATACAATTCAGCAACTTTTAGTATGTTCATAAAGTTGTACAACCATTACCACTATCTAATTCTAGAACATTTTCATGTTCATGCCCATTAGTAGTCACTCTCCATTCTCCCCTCTACATCCCCTGACAGTCATTAATTTATTTGCCTATTCTGGACATTTCATATAAACGGAATCATACATTATGTGGCCTTTTGTGTCTGGCCTATTGCACCTAACATAATAACTTTTTCAAGGTTCATCCATGTTCCTAAATCTCTATGCCTCGATTTCTTTATAAAATGGGCTTCAATAAATAGTGTTTGGAAAACTGAACAGCCACATGCAAAACAATGAAACTGGATCCTGCCATTTACCACCTAAAATATTTATAATTTCACTTTTATAATTTCACATCTAAGGCTATTGTAGACAATTATAAAAACTGTCATCAACTAAGTGGAAATATTGTATATTAACATCATTCATTTATGCAACAATATTTGTTGTTTAAATTGTATTAAATTGTATTGAAGCAAATTATATTAAACTGCCTACAATCCTGTCTATAAAAAAAAAAATGAAACTGGGCCACTATCTTATGCCATACACAAAAGTCAACTCAAAATAGATTATAGACTTAAACATAAGACCTGAAACCACAAAACTCCTAGAAGAAAACACAGGCAGTAAGTTCCTTGATGTCTTGATTTTAGTCTTGGTGATTTTTTTCAATTTGACACCAAAAGCAAAGGCAACAAAACAAAAAGAAACATGGGGTATTACATCAAGTTAAAATGCTTCTGCACAGCAAAGGAAACTATCAACAGAATGAAAAGGCAACCTACTGAATGGGAGAAAATATTTTCAAATCATGTATCTGATAAGGGGTTAATATCCAAAATATATAAGGAACTCATAACTCAATAGCAAAAACAGAACAAAATTCCACAAACAATCCAATTAAAAAATGGTCAGAGGATCTGAATAGATGTTTTTCCAAAGAAGACATACAGATGGCCAACAGGTACATTAAAAAGCACTCAACATCACTAATCATCAGAGAAATGCAAGCCAAAATCACAATGAGATATCACCTCACATCTGTTAGAATAGCTATTATCAAAAAAACAAAGAATAACAAGTGTTGACGAGGATATGGAGAAAAGAGAACTCTTGTGCACTGTTGGTGGGAATGTAAACTGGTGCAGCCACTATGAAATAGAGTATGGAGGTTCCTCAAAATATTAAAATAGAACTACCATATGATTCAGGTATCTGAAGGAAATGAAAACACTAACTCAAAAAGATATCTGCATCCCCTATGTTTAACTGCAGCATTATTTACAATAGCCAAGACACAGAAACAGCTTAAGTGTCTATCAAAGAATGACTGATATAGAAAATTAATATATACATAATGGAATATTATTCAGCCACAAAAAAGGAGGAAACTCTGCCATTTGTGACAACATCAATGGACCTTGAAGGCACTATGCTAAGTGAAATAAGTCAGAGCAAGACATACTGCATGATCTCACTTACACGTGGAATCTTAAAAAAACAAAAACAAAAACCAAACTCACAGATACTGAGACTAGATTGGTGGTTGCCAGAGGTGGGGGATAGAAGGGTAGGTGAAACGGGTGAAGGGGGTGAAAAGGTACAAACTTCCAGTTATAAGATAAATAAGTCCTGAGGATGTAATGTACAGCACAGTGACTACAGTTATCAATACTGTATTGTATATTTGTAAGTTACTGAAAGAGTAAATCTTAAAAGTTCTCATTGTAAGAAAAAAAATGGTAACTACGTGTGGTGATAGACGTTAAATTTACCGTGGTAATCATTTCCAAGTATAAACATATATCAAATTATGTTGTATACCTAAAACTAATAATGCTATATGTCAATTATATCTGAATGAATGAATGATCTATATTGACCTGATTGAAACTAGAAGGTCTAAAGTAAACAACATATTAGAAATGTATTTTTTAAATGTGAAAAAAAAAAGAATAAAAGTTTGTAAGAATTAAAAAAAAAAATTTGACTAATACCAGATGATGGTAATATAAAGTCCTTGCCAGGGATAAAAGAACTACATGGCGGGGGCTTTCCTGGTGGCACAGTGGTTAAGAATCCGCCTGCCAATTCAGGGGACACGGGTTCAAGTCCTGGTCCAGGAAGATCCCACATGCCGTGGAGCAACTAAACCCGGCACCACAACTACTGAACCTGCACTCTAGGGCCCGCGAGCCACAACTACTGAAGCCTGCATGCCACAACTACTGAAGCCTGTGTGCCTAGAGCCCGTGCTCCGCAACAAGAGAAGCCACCACAATGAGAAGCCCGTGCACCGCAACGAAGAGCAGCCCCCGCTCACCGCAACTAGAGAAAGCCCATGCGCAGCAACGAAGACCCAACGCAGCCATAAATAAATAAACAAACAAAGAACTACGTGGTTGCTACCGTGACCATAAACTCTAAATGACACCTTTTCTCATGAAAGTTATGATGACACAACCCACCTGTGTTCTAGCCCACACATCTGACTCAGGGTCACAAATCATGTTCAATACATTATCATCCTACAGATTATCCTACAATCAAAATCTAACTTGGGTTTTCTCCCTGGCACATCCCATGCACTTGGGAAAGTCACCAGCTTGACTGTAAGTTCCTAGAGGGCAAGAACAAGATCTTTTCTTCTCAAGCCTTCTCTTGAGGCTTCAAGGCATAGTTGGCACAGTGCTGTGAAATTAATAGGTATATATATATTTGTTCAACAACACTTAGATACTACTATGTGCCAGGCACTGTACTAGGGGCTATGGTTATAATGAGAAACAAGAAAAACAAGATTCTTTAATACAGAAACAGATATAACTTTTTAAATGTTGGTTAGGTTAATGAATCTGAACCAGAAAATGTCACAGCCAGGAGTGACATTAGTGATTAATTCATTCAATCTACTCATTATAAACGTGGACAAAGACCAAGTCAGAAAGAGAAAAACAAGTATCCTATATTAACACATATATGTGGAATCTGAAAAAACTGGTATAGACGATATTATTTACAAAGCAGAAATAGAGACACATATGTAGAGAACAAACGTATGGACACCAAGGGGGAAGGTGGGGTGGGATGAATTGGGAGATTGGGATTGACATATATATACTACTGATACTATGTATAAAACAGATAACTAATGAGAACCTACTGTATAGCACAGGGAACTCTACTCAATGCTCTGTGGTGACCTAAATGGGAAGGAAATCCAAAAAAGAGGGGATATATGTATACGTAGAGCCGATTCACTTTGCTGTACAGTAGAAACTAACACAACATTGTAAAGCAACTCTACTCCAATAAAAATTAAAAACAACAACAACAAAAAAAAAACAAAGACCAAGAGAAGTTAAGTGGCAAGTCCAAAATAAATACAAGGATTAGATTAAATCAGCATTCCCAAACCATGTTTTCTGGAACCTTGTATTTCTATGCAATGATAATTATTCTATACATATATAGTTCAGAAGACAGGGAGAAGGAAAAAGGAGGTCCGTAGTGAAATAAAGTGGGGAAACACTAGTTAAACAGTATTTTAAACAAGAACGCTCAGCGTTTTTAAAAAAATGTTTTATTGACATATAGCTGCTGTATGGTATTATATAAATTACAGGTGTACAATACAGTGATTTCACAATTTTTAAAGGTTATATTCCACATATAATTATAAAATATTGGCTATATTCTCCATGTTGTTCAAAATATCCTTGTAGCTTATTTTATACCTAATAGTTTATATACCTCTTAAGCCCCTAACCCTATATTGCTCTCTCCCCACTGGTAACCACTAGTTTAAAGAAACTCAGCCTTTAACCTGGTAATAAGTGTAGTAAGTCTCCACTTTTGCAAAATTATTTGACCTAGGGACTTCTTTTTTAATGGAATATATATTTGGAAAAGTCTGAGTCATATGATCTCTATGTTCTCTTTCACTTCTCAAATTCTATAAATTTACCTAAGAGTATCAGTCTCAGAAAGCCTTCATTCCTGGGGCTTTAAACTATCTAGTTTAATGTAACAGATTCTTCAGAAGAGGTATTCATTCATTATTCACCCACCTGTTCATTCAATCACATATATTCATATTCTCTCTCTCTCTCTCTCCCCTCCTGACACACACACACACGTCCTCAAATTGGACAGACACAAGCACAGAAATAAAATCTAAAATTTCAGTTTAATCAGATCAACTAAAAAGGTACTCATAAAAGAGTGGGGGAGAACAGGGTATTTTTGTAATGTCACCTCAAGCAGGTGTTCTGCAAGGTAATGCCTGGGAAAAGTTACATTTCCCTATTACCCAATAACCCAAACACCTGGGGAAAGTCCTTGCAATTCTGAGAATAGCATCTGGTCACAAAGAAAACCCAGAGAGAGAGAGAGAGAGAGGAGCAGTCACCTGGGACAGAGTGGAGGCACCTTTCCCCAACTCTGTCCCAAATGATCCTCTGCCTTTAGCTGCCTCGGCCTTTTCACTTCTTTCCCCTTCAACCCACTTGATTTTCCTGTTTTCATCCCTGATCTTTTTGCAAGTCTTCTCTTTTCACCATGTGATTGGATAAGTTATATGACACACTGGCAGCTGGCCAGAGTCTTCCCAGAAGAGAGCCCACTTTTCAGGAACCCCTGCCTCGTTCCCAGTTAAGGGAAGACGATAGAAAAGACAGGGGGCAGAGATTGAGATATGGCAAGTTCAAACAGCTCACTAAAATTTGGGAACTCAAGCAGATACCTGTTCACAAAAACAGAATCCAACTGTACCCAATTCATACTTAGTACACATACACAGAGATGTATACATGCATATAAAGTATGTCAAATATCGGTGTTAAATTCTTTTAATATGAGAACCCTGTTAATAGTAATAGCTCATGATCCTTCTGCTGTATATTTTCTTGGACTGATTAAAAAAAAACAAATAAAAGCATATTTAAAGCATACATCATGTGGTAGGCCTCTTGTAAAATTTCCCAAACATCCTCCCCAACCCCTTCCACTCTCCTCGCCAGTTGTAGAACCTACACAGTGGGAACCTCTGCGACATACCAAATTCAGACACACCTCATCCAATCCCATACAAACAGATTTTCAGAAGAAAAATCAAGTGGGAAAAGTGAATTTCCCTAAATAACTTCCCCTACTTCTATATTTATTCATGCAGTTTAGCACTTAATAATTTTCAGTGTGTGTTCAAGTGTAATATCTTACACAATCCCTATAACAATTGTGTGTGGGGGGGTCAGGTTCTAGCATCCTCATTTTCAGAGACTAGAGCCTCCTCTACTTCCCAATCCCCAAATACTGGTGAGCCCTGGGACTCAGGCCTGGATCTTCACCTTTCCTCTATCCACACTCACTACCAAAGCAATCACAATGAGTTGCATGATTGAAATGGGACTTACATGCTAACAATTTCCAAACATATCTCGGAACTCCCATCGCAAATACCCAATTACTTCTTCAACATCTCCACTTGGGAGTTAATAAGCGTCTAAAGCCAATATAGAAAACAACACTTGATTACTGCAACACCACCACACACCACCTCCCTCCTACCCTGAGTTTGACAACTCAGTAAGTGTCACCACTATTCACCACATTGAGCAAAAAGTTCAGAGGTCAGTCTTGACATCTTTTTCTCACATCCCATATCCAAACCATCACCAATTCTTATCAGCTTAGCTTCAAAAAGTCACACATCCAACAATTTCTCACCACCCCATTCTCAGTCACCATTTTCTTCTTAACGTAAGCACCAAGAAGGCAGGGCTGTGTCAGTTTTATTCTCTATTGTATCTGCAGTGTCTGACACAATAAATAGGGGACAAACAAACGAATATTGGCTCAGAGAGTAAGGACCCACAGAGTAAGATAATGACAAAAGCCAGGTCTTGAACCCAAATCTCCAAATACATGGGGAAGGTTTGCTCCCACTATTCCATATTACCTTTTGAAGCTTTAAAGCAAAAGGAAGAGGGGAGCTAAATACTACTACCTTTCATGCCTGTACTTGTTTTTCTTTTTCCTTTACACTTCTCTCTCAAATGCACATACTCAAAACTTCTTTTCCAATAAACTTCTACTCTAAGCAGTGAGGAAATGCATACAAAGGAGAGAAATGTTCATGGATCCAATGTACAGTCAACTTTTCAGTAATACCTTTGGTCTGTTTTGGTAAAACAGTATAAAATGTTTTAAAGGTTAATAAGGATGATGGGAGAGGGGACCAGTTCAGATGCTTCCACAGCCTAATGTCAATTCTGAACTGAAAATATCAGGACACAGGGTTGGGTGTGGGGTTGCTTCGTTGCTTCTATGAAGCAAAGCAATATATGCGTACATTTTATCTAAGTGCACTTACATTGGGTTGGCCAGAAAGTTCATTCAGGCTTTTCTGTAACATCTTATGGGAAAACCCAAACGAACTTTTTGGCCAACCCAATACATTCCTACTGGTGTCCTTAAGGAATAACTATTAGAAAATGAAAAAGATGGGTTCTGAAGGAAAGAATAACACTTTTCTAGCATAATAAACCTCTTTGGGCCCTTCCCAGACCTGCAGCAAAGTGGAATTTATAAAGTGTGCCAGGCCCTTTATAGAGTCTGCCACAATAAATCTCCACCTTTCTGAGCCTCAGGTTCCTAGGTACAATGAAAGCATACAAATAAGATGTGTTAGAAGTGTGTGCTCAGCCCAGACATGCCAGGATTCCCCTAATTTTAAGGAACTCATGAGAAGGGCTCCTGAGAAGATACAGGAGCTACCTCTGAGTGCAATAAAACATACTAGTGAAACGCAGGAGTAAAGACTACAAAAAAGCTAGAAGACTCAGCTCACACCAAAACCACCCACTGAATGGAATATAATTAAGACCTTTCCTCTGCTATTCGCATTAGCCTAAATCCTTCTAAATCAGATTTTTCCCAGTTTGGAACTTGAGACATGTTCAAAAGTGTTTAGCATTGTACCATCTGTCCAAAACTATTAAGGAAAAGAATAATGACAAAGTAAAGGATACTACTGATCTCCTTAACAGATAGAACATTTCAGACACTCTTTTTATTTTGTATTGTATTTTATTTTATTATTTTTTTGCGGTACGCGGGCCTCTCACTGTTGTGGCCTCTCCCGTTGCAGAGCACAGGCTCCGGACGTGCAGGCTCAGCGGCCATAGCTCACGGGTCCAGCCGCTCCGCAGCATGTGGGATCTTCCCGGACTGGGGCATGAACCTGTGTCCCCTGCATCGGCAGGAGGACTCTCAACCACTGCGCCACCAGGGAAGCCCTCAGACACTCTTAAAATGTCCATTTATCTCTAAAGAGAATTGGTGATGTAAAGTGAAGTCAAGTCAGCACTGCTCAGGTTAAAATATTATGCACTGTAATCACAAATAATTTTTATCAAATCCTTAAACGTAAAACCTAAAACCATATTAAGCTATATAAAAAGCCATATAAGGCTAGCTTTTTGGTCCTTATTCTCATGGTGGTAATCCTCTCAAAATGACATACACATTAAGCTGTATCCTTATTAATTTTAACATGATAGAGGTCTTTCTACTGAGCTACCATTTCCAGCTATTCTTTATCTTTTAAGTTTAAATTTAAATTTTTTTGTATAACATGAGATAGATAACCTAGTTGACCTTTTAAAAATATGGATAAGCAACTGAACCAATACTATTTATTGCAAAGTTCCTCCTCTCCCATTACTCTTACTCTGCACTGTCGTTAACTTTTTATTATGTGTGGGTCTAATTCTAGACTCTGTACTTTATGTCCAGCCAATTTATCACCTCCCTTGGCAATACCACCTTGCCTAACTTGGGGCTGCTTTATGGCAAGTGTTGATAGCTGTGGTGTGGGCCCTCCATTCTCGTGTTCATTTTTACCATCATTTTGGGTCTTTCACACTTCCACGTACATTTTAGAGTCTGCCTGTCAAGTTCCACAGTATCCCTGTTAGAATCTGAATTGGCAATACACTGTATCTACAAATCAATTTAGGGAGGACTGATGTCTTTTTTTTTTTAATAGATCTTTATTGGAGGATAATTGCTTCACAATACTGTGTTAGTTCCTGTTGTACATCAAAGTGAATCAGCCATATGCAAACACATGTCCCCATATCCCCTTCCTCTTGAAACTCCCTCCCACCCTCCCTATCCCACCCCTCTAGGTCATCACAAAGCACCAAGCAGATCTCCCTGTGCTATGCTGCTGCTTCCCACTAGCTAACTATTTTACATTCGGTAGTGTACGTATGTCGATACTACTCTCACTTCACCCCAGCCTCCCCCTCCTACCCCGTGTACTCAAGTCCATTTTCTATGCCTACATCTTTATTCCTGCCCTGCAACTAGGCTCATCAGTACCATTTTTTTTTTAAGATTCCATATATATACGTTAGAATATGGTATGTGTTTTTCTCCTTCTGACTTACCTCACTCTGCATGACAGACTCTAGCTCCATCCACCTCACTACAAATAACTCAATTTCATTTCTCTTTATGGCTGAGTAATATTCCACTGTATATATGTGCCACATCTTCTTTATCCATTCATCTGTCGATGGACGTTTAGATTGGTTCCATGTCCTGGGTATTGTAAATAGTGCTGCAATGAACACTGTGGTACATGTCTCTTTTTGAATTATGGTTTTCTCAGGGTATATGCCCAATAGTGGGATTGCTGGGTCGTATGGTAGTTTTTAGTTCTTTAAGGAACCTCCATACTGTTCTCCATAGTGGCTGTATCAATTTACATTCCCACCAACAGTGCAAGAGGGTTCACTTTTCTGCACACCCTCTCCAGCATTTATTGTTTGGAGATTTTTTGATGATGGCCATTCTGACTGGTGTGAGGTGATACCTCATTGTAGTTTTGATTTGCATTTCTCTAATTATTAGTGATGTTGAGCATCCTTTCATGTGTTTGTTGGCATGTGTATATCTTCTTTGGAGAAATGTCTATTTAGGTCTTCTGCCCACTTATGGATTGGGTTGTTTATTTGAAATTGAGCTGCATGAGCTGCTTGTAGATTTTGGAGATTAATCCTTTCTCAGCTGCTTCATTTGCAAATATTTTCTCCCATTCCGAGGGTTGTCTTTTCGTCTTGTTTATGGTTTCCTTTGCTGTGTAAAAGCTTTTAAGTTTCATTAGGTCTCATTTATTTTTGGCTTTATTTCTCTAGGAGGTGGGTCAAAAAGGATCTTGCTATGATTTATGTCACAGAGTGTTCTGCCTATGTTTTCCTCTAAGAGTTTTACAGTGTCTGGCCTTACATTTAGGTCTTTAATCCATTTTGAGTTTATTTTTGTGTATAGTGTTAGGGAGTGTTTTAATTTCATTCTTTTACATGTAGCTGTAGTTTTCCCAGCAACATTTATTGAAGAGGCTGTCTTTTCTCCACTGTATATTCTTGCCTCCTTTATCAAAAATAAGGTGAAGGTGACCATATGTGTGTGGGTTTATCTCTCGGCCTTCTATCCTGTTCCACTGATCTATATTTCTGTTTCTGTGCCAGTACCATACTGTCTTGATTACTGTAGCTTTGTAGTATAGTCTGAAGTCAGACTATACTACAGGGAGCCTGATTCCTCCAGCTCAGTTCTCCTTTCTCAAGATTGCTTTGGCTATTCGGGGTCTTTTGTGTTTCCACACAAATTGTGAAATTTTTTGCTCTAGTTCTGTGAAAACTGCCATTGGTAGTTTGATAGGGACTGCACTGAATCTGTAGATTGCTCTGGGTATTATAGTCATTTTCACAATGTTGATTCTTCCAATCCAAAAACATGGTATATCTCTCTGTTTGTATCATCTCTAATTTCTTTCATCAGTGTCTTATAGTTTTCTGCATACAGGTCTTTTGTCTCCTTAGGTAGGTTTATTCCTAGGTATTTTATTCTTTTTGTTGCAGTGGTAAATGGGAGTGTTTCCTTAATTTCACTTCCAGATTTTTCATCATTAGTGTATAGGAATGCAAGAGATCTCTGTGCATTGATTTTGTATCCTGCTACTTTACCAAATTCATTGATTAGCTCTAGTAGTTTTCTGGTAGCGTCTTTAGGATTCTCTATGTATAGTATGTCATCTGCAAACAGTGACAGCTTTATTTCTTCCTTTCTGATTTGGATTCCTTTTATTTCTTTTTCTTCTCTGATTGCTGTGGCTAAAACTTCCAAAACTATGTTGAATAACAGTGGTGAGAGTGGGCAACCTTGTCTTGTTCCTGATCTTAGTGGAAATGGTTTCAGTTTTTCACCATTGAGAATGATGCTGGCTGTGGGTTTGTCACATATGGCCTTTATTATGTTGAGGTAAACTCCCTCTATGCCTACTTTCTGAAGGGTTTTTTTTTGTTTGTTTGTTTGTTTGTTTTTAAGTGGTACGCGGGCCTCTCACTGTTGTGGCCTCTCCTGTTGCGAAGCACAGGCTCCGGACGCGCAGGCTCAGCGGCCATGGCTCACAGGCCCAGCCGCTCTGCGGCATGTGGGATCTTCCCGGACCGGGGCACGAACCCACACCCCCTGCATCGGCAGGCGGACCCTCAACCACTGTGCCACCAGGGAAGCCCTGAAGGGTTTCAGTTTTTCACCATTGAGAATGATGTTGGCTGTGGGTTTGTCATATATGGCCTTTATTATGTTGAAGTAAGTGCCCTCTATGCCTACTTTCTGGAGAGTTTTTATCATAAATGGGTGTTGAACTTTGTCGAAAGTTTTTTTCTGCATCTACTGAGGTGATCATATGGTTTTTATTCTTCAGGTTTGTTAATATAGTGTATCACATTGATTTAAGTATATTGAATAATCCTTGCATTCCTGGGGTAAACCCCACTTGCTCATGGTGTATGATCCTTTTAATGTGCCATTGGATTTGCTAGTATTTTGTCGAGGCTTTCTGCATCTATATTCATCAGTGATACTGGCTTGTAGTCTCCTTTCTTTGTGACATCATTGTCTGGTTTTGGTATCATGGTGATGGTGGTCTTGTAGAATGAGTTTGGGAGTGTTCCTCCCTCTGCTATACTTTGGAAGAGTTTGAGAAGGATAGGTGTTAGCTCTTCTCTAAATGTTTGATAGAATTCACCTGTGAAGCCATCAGGTCCTGGGCTTTTGTTTGTTGGAAGATTTTTAATCACTGTCTCAATTTCAGTGCTTGTGATTGGTCTGTTTATGTTTTCCATTTCTTCCTGGTTCAGTCTCGGAAGGCTGTGCTTTTCTAAGAATTTGTCCATTTCTTTCAGGTTGTCCATTTTATTGGCATATAGTTGCTTGTAGTAATCTCTCATGATCCTTTGTATTTCTGTAGTGTCAGTTGTTACTTCTCCTTTTTCATTTCTAATTCTACTGATTTGAGTCTTCTCCCTTTTTTTCTCAATGAGCCTGGCTAATGATTTACCAATTTTGTTAATCTTCTCAAAGAACCAACCTTTAGTTTTATTGATCTTTGCTATCGTTTCCTTCATTTCTTTTTCATTTATTTCTGATCTGATCTTTATTATTTCTTTCCTTCTGCTACCTTTGGAGTTCTTTTGTTCTTCTTTCTCTAATTGCTTTAGGTGTAAGGTTAGGTTGTTTATTTGAGATGTTTCTTGTTTCTTGAGGTAGGATTGTATTGCTGTAAACTTCCCTCTTAGAACTGCTTTTGCTGCATCCCATAGGTTTTGGGTCGTCGTGTTTTCATTGTCATTTGTTTCTATGTATTTTTTGATTTCCTCTTTGATTTCTTCAGTGATCTCTAGGTTATTAAGTAGTGTATTGTTTAGCCTCCATGTATTTGTATTTTTTACAGACTTTTTCCTGTAACTGATGTCTAGTCTCATAGCATTGTGGTTGGAAAAGATACTTGATACAATTTCAATTTTCTTAAATTTACCAAGGCTTGATTTGTGACCTAAGGTATGATCTATCCTGGAGAATGTTCCGTGAGCACTGATGCAGGTATTCTTTATTCTTTTTTATGTATTCCACTGTTCAAGCTTTCAGACAAGTCTTCTTTCCCATTTGTTTCCAATTAGTAGAAGTTTCACTATGCAGATTTTTAAAATGAATTATGTTTTGCTTGAATTAGTGCATTTGGGAGAAGGTCCCAAAGACCCCAGAGCAGAAGCAGATGGCTAAGGCTCTTATCTTTTCCAGTCTTCATGTTTTTACTCCTTTTACTCACAAAATGCCATTTGAATAATCCTAATGAGACATTCAAATTACTGCATTTCATTCCAAGCTTACTAAAATGGAAACATACGCTCATAGTCTTTAGAAAACAATATATTGTATGTTCATGGCATACATACACACACACCTTCAGTGTACACTGTGTTAGTAAATATAACCTTGTTAGGTCTGAATTTTTTTGTCTCCCCAAAATTCACATGTTGGAATCCTAACACCCAGTGTGATGTGGAGCCTTTGGGAGGTGATTAGGCCAAGAGGGTGGAGCCCTCAGGTATTAGTGCTCTTGTAACAGACCCCACAGAGCTCTCCAGCCCCTTCTACAATGTGAGGTTACAACAAGAAGTCTGTGACCCAGAAGAAGGCCCTTACCCAACCACGTTGGCACTCTGATCTTGGACTTCCTGCCTTCAGAACTGTGAGAAATAAAATAATTTCTGTTCTCTATAAGATAGCCAGTCTCTGGTATTTTGTTATAGCAGTCCAAGTGTAATAAGACAAACTTCTATGCATAGGTGAAGTTGTGTCAGTAGAGGTGGCCTTTCTCCAGCTCAAAAAATCAAGCAAGCATTAAATTCCCACACAAGGTCACAGGCTTCACCAAGTTCTATTCATCAAAAGTCGAGACCACTGGGGACTTCCCTGGTGGTCCAGCGGTAAAGAACCCACCTTCCAATGCAGGGGACACAAGTTCAATCCCTGGTCAGGGACCTAAGATCCCTCATGCCGCGGGGCAACTAAGCCCGCACGACACAACTACTGAGCTCGTGCGCCTCAACAAGAGAGCCTGCGTGACACAAACTACAGAGCCCAGGCACTCTGGAGCCTATGCGCCACAACTAGAGAGGAGCCTGCACCACAACAAAAGATCCCACATGCCTCAACGAAGACCCGACACAGCCGAAAAAATAAAGAAATTTAAAAAAAAAAAAAAAAAAAAAGCCCAGACCACTGAAACATTAGTGGCAACATAACAAACACAGAATAAGTGGATGCTGAGTGAATGAATGAGTGAACAAAGGACACAAGAACTTAGCTTCTACTGTTACTGCTGTGTAACATGCTAGCTGCTGCCATGTTTTTATTTCTCATTCCTATCATTAACCTATTAGAATGTAATAAAAGGCATTCCAATCAAATCGGATGTGTTTTGGGTTTTTTTTCCAAATTACAACTTGGTATTTAATGATGTATTTCTTTTCCTGGTTTGAGGGTAGCTGGTTAGCACTGGTTGCTTCACACAGGAGCTGCTGACAAGCAAGCTGGCACAAGGTCTGAGGTGATTAGCAAGAGAGGGTTAGGGTCAGGGGCAGAAGTGGTTGAAATCAGGTGGGGGTGAAGTGGTGTTTAATAGAGAGGAGAAGATGATATGAAAGGGAAACTGGCTGGTGATGAAATACAAAGGCTTTAGGCTGGAAGGGAAGGAAAGGATAAGGTCAGGAAGAAAAGGTAAGACAAGAACAGTGAAGTTAAGAAAACTGAGAGAAAGAAAAAGATATGATGAAGAGACAAAGAGAGACAGTATCACGAGAATCATTTATAAAAAGATGTTCTCATCCAGGTCGAATTTTTGAAGTTTTAGTCCTTATCTTCATGGCAATGCTTTGGCACAACAATTTTATTGATTTTTTGTTCAAGAACTTTAACAGGCAACACGGTGAGCTAATTTGTTTTATTTAGCCCTTATTCTTCTGGGGAGGTGACCTCTTCAATCGGATGGTACATAAATGTATACTCATTAGTATTCTTAGGTAATATAGATCTCTTTGCCACAAAAGCTTTTGCCTTTTAAATTCCAAACAGTTGTATGAAAATAATGTCAAAACTATAATGCTATCTTTACATTTGTTATTATTTACTCTCTGACTTAACCCACAAGATTCTAAGGCAGTTTATAAGAATATATTTAATAAAACAGAAATATATTAAAAAATAAAACAAGAATCCAGGACCAAGGAAATTATAACACAGGACAAAAAGTTAAAACAAGGGGAAAATTATTTGCAAGCTACAGCTTTCTAAACAGATGAGCCACAAACTCTGAGTTTCCTAGGTGTCAAAAAGACAAGGGAAATATGACCAAATACACTACTTTCATTGTCAAAAGGAACAAAGAAAATTCACCTGTTCTTTAAGAAATGGAATTTTTTTCTGGCCTTATTTATTTTTTAACATCTATGTTTGGTAGTGTATATATGTCCATGCCACTGTCTCACTTTGTTCCAGCTTACCCTTCCCCCTCCCTGTAACCTCAAGTCTATTCTCTAGTAGGTCTGCATCTTTATTCCCATCTTGCTCCTAGGTTCTTCTGATCTTTTTTTTTTTTTGATTCCATATATATGTCTTAGCATACGGTATTTGTTTTTCTCTTTCTGACTTACTTCACTCTGTATGACAATCTCTAGGTCCATCCACCTCACTACAAATAACTCAGATATCATCTCACACCGGTCAGAATGGCCATCATCAAAAAATCTAGAAACAATAAATGCTGGAGAGGGTGTGGAGAAAAGGGAACACTCTTGCACTGTTGGTGGGAATGTAAATTGATACAGCCACTATGGAGAACAATATGGAGGTTCCTTAAAAAACTAAAAATAGAACTACCATACGACCCAGCAATCCCACTACTGGACATATACCCTGAGAAAACCATAATTCAAAAAGAGTCATGTACCAAAATGTTCATTGCAGCTCTTTTTACAATAGCCAGGACATGGAAGCAACCTAAGTGTCCATCAACAGATGAATGGATAAAGAAGATGTAGCACATATACACAATGGAATATTACTCAGCCATAAAAAGGAATGAGGGCTTCCCTGGTGGCGCAGTGGTTGAGAGTCCGCCTGCCAATGCAGGGGACAAGGGTTCGTGCCCCAGTCCGGGATGCAGGGGACAAGGGTTCGTGCCCCACATGCCGCAGAGCGGCTTGGCCCGTGTGCCATGGCTGATGAGCCTGCGCGTCTGGAGACTGTGCTCCACAACGGGAGAGGCCACAACAGTGAGAGGCCCGCACACCGTAAAAAAAAAAAAGAAAAAAAAAAGGAACGAATCTGGCCTTATTTCTAAAACAAATTTCTCATGCGGTGGGATGTAGCATTTGAAATTTGATCTCCTGAAGCTTCTGTAGTTCTCCCGAAGCTTCTGTAATTCTCCCAGTTACTCAGAGATTTATGCTGCACTTGGGAATATCAACATAGGTCATTTATATTCCAAAAAATCAAGTCAGGCCACCAGCCTAAAAACTGAAATTTCTCTCTTTTCTTTTTAGTATTTTTCCACAAAGCCACTTCCCCTCTATGACTCCTGTCTTCTCCTTGGCACTTAAAATGTACTTCCACATACACTACCAAACGTAAAATAGATAGCTAGTGGGAAGCAGCCGCACAGCACAGGGAGATCAGCTCAGTGGTTTGTGACCACCTAGAGGGGTGGGATAGGGAGGGTGGGAGGCAGGGAGATGCAAGAGGGAAGAGGCATGGGAACATATGTATATGTATAACTGATTCACTTTGTTATAAAGCAGAAACTAACACACCATTGTAAAGCAATTATACTCCAATAAAGATGTTAAAAAAAATGTACTTCCTTAGGACACATCAGTCAAAATGGGCAATTGAAGTGTATAAAATGCTAAAACCATGACAATTCTAGAAAATTATTCAGGAATGGAGAAACAAACATTCTTAACGACTGATCAATCTAGTTAGAGAGATGAGATTGACATAAAACTGAAGAAAATTACCAGAAAGCATCTAAGAAATGCTAAATTATTTGGGATTTGTAGGGATTTGGGGTTGCAAGAATAAGGCCAGAAAACCTTCCTACTGTGGCAGATTAAAAGTAAACAATAGACGGGTCACCCTGAATACAGGGTGACCAAATAATTTATCACCCAAACTGGTACCCCTGAGAGTTAAAGAGAGTGCTACTAATAATTACACCCAACCACAGATGTAGACCAGGGCCCTCCCAGTCAAACAGGAATATATGGTCATTCTGTGAGCTCATCGTGACTTTACATCCCTATCAAATATACTACTTCATTATACCCCCAACATCATGTAGGATAGAGAAGGCCAATAATATTGCCCCATTTTACAGATAAAGAAAGCACAGGCCAAAGAGATTAGTTAAGTAACTCAAGTTTGCAAAGAGGAATATCACAGCAGAGACACAACCCAGGTCTATCAACTCCTAACCCAATAACCTTCCACTACATATCTAAGCCATGACCCGAATCAGACAAATATTACTGATGTGGACCTAAGTTCTTCTCTTGTCAATAACAGTGACAAAAGTTGAAGATATTTTCAGATATAGGGAGAAAATATCTTCCTTTATGTTTTAAATGCAAACCTCGGTTTATAATGTGTTGAGTATTTTACACTTATAACAGGATTTTTTTCTTGTTCCTGACTTCAGTTTTGTTTCTTCATTTCCAATAACCCAAATATAGGCAAGGATCCTGGATAAAAACATCATAGATGCATGACAGGCTTAAATTCAAAACTCTCATAAAATTTACTTCAGTTTAACTCAGTTAATTTCAGGCTCTCCATTTTAATACATTAACAGTAATCTGTCTCTGTTTTCTGACCCTAAAATGAGAATTACTACACCATCACCTGCCCTACAACAAGCAGCAAATTATTAGAAAATGTTTTGTAGAATTACTGGGTAATAGTCACTTAATCTAGTAATTCTCAAACCCAGCTGTACATCAGAATCACCTGGGAGCTTTGAAAAAATATACTATTCCACACAATACCCCCGGACCTTTGAGTTCCTGAATCAGGAACTCAGAGAAGAATATTTTTTTAATTCTTCAGGTGATTCTGAGGCCCAGCCCTTCTAATCCCAATCCAAATTTGGCCAACCCAAGACTTCCAAGGTAGATGCAGGTAACACTAGGCACCCCCATCAACCTGTTACATCATTCTAATCTCTCCTCTACAACCCATATCATTTTTTTCTATTAATTTTCTTTCTTTCCATTCTGCAATGCAGCGATGACAGGCGGCTGAGGACCTGCACATTGCAAAGAGAAAGCCATGCGGCAGATCGTATTCACTCTTCCCCCACCACCCTCATAAACATCTTCTGAAGGAGCCTACATCCAAAGATAAAAGCTGCTCTTTGCTAAGCACTTACTACCGTGCCTCTGGCTGTGCTAATCGCTTTGCTAGCATGACCTCAATCTCCACCTTAACCGTGAAGAGGGAACTATTCTCATCTCCATTTCTCATTACAGAAGAGGTAAGCTCTTCTCAGTACACCCACCAACCAACCTGAAGCTATTCTGAGACCCCTTTGTCTTCAAGCTGCACACTACAGCCCAGGATCCCAATGAAGTCTCGATGGAAAAAGAATCAAAGAAGCTCTTAGATTTTCTATTAGACTGAAACTGAAATCTAAACGTTAGCATCAGGAAAGGGAAGCAAAAGTGCATTTCTGAATTATAAACTCCTTATAAAAGTACTCCTAGAAAAAATCAGCAATCCTTCTGGAAAATGAAACATTTAGACTTTGAAGGTACATCAAAGGTGACTCTTAAAATGTGCAATTTGGGACTTTCCTCTCTGCGTGGCTGGAGACAAACAGAATTCACTGTTTCAAATGCTATCTCATACCCAAGTATTTCTTCCTTTTTAGCTGCTCCACTGGATAAAGAAAAATGGGCCTCCACCTGGATGTGTTTGATTGGTGGGTGGCCATATAGTTTATTGTCCAAACTGGGAGACTAAAAAGTGAAAGTGGGGTGCTTTCATAATTATGCTGGAAAAATAGAAATAAGTGGAATTTATGGTACACTATGAATGACAGAATTCAGAGACAACAAAGGAAAAATCAATTACCATGGACTCACTGAGTTGAAAAAGCCAACTGCAGAATAACATGTATGGTAGGATCCCATTTGGATGGATGGGTGGATGGATAGATGGACAGATGGATGGATGAATACTGAAATGCAGTGCTGTGGGAGCAGAAAGCAGACTCCTCTAACTCTATATAAGGGTGGATCAGGCAAGGTTTCACAGGGAAGAGTATCCCGGGGCTGCGATTTGTGAAAAATAGTGGATATTAAATGGGAGAAACAGGTGAGAATGAAGACAGCACATTTTACACAGAAATAAAAGTATGTGTAAAGGGCACAGATTCAAAAGCATGCAGAGACCCTTCCATAAAATGCAGGATTGTGCAGTACCTGCAGCAGTGGGTGGCCAGGCTGAGGAGTCAGGAGTTTAGAGCGAAGGTTAGAGGAAGCCAATGAAGACTGCATTTGAGAAGGACCAATTTGTATTGGTCACCTTGGGCAGCAGGAGATATAAGGCAGAGAAACCAGCAGCGAGGAAGCAATGCAATGGATCAGAGAAGAAATGATATCCAACTGAAGCATGACAAACAGCTATGAATCCCTACCCCAGACAAGGGGCTGGGCACTAGGGGTTCAAAGATAAACAGGATTACTTGCTGCTTTATAGAAAGTGGGGTCCAACTGAAGAGAAAGATACAGGGACAATTTTCATAAGAGAGAATGACCATAGATAGTTTGAATAAAAGGCTGAAACAACAGAAAGTTTTTGACTCTAAACCCTTCAAGAACTGCTGAAGGGAATGCTAACACAAAGTTCAGAAGTCATGAAGTCCTGGAACAAAGAAATAAACAGCTGGGAAGAAAAAACCTTTCTGAGACAATTATTCAAGGTTGACCTCTTATGTGTGTTTAAGGATAACTGAGAAATATGTGGGCTAATTTAAAACATAACTATAATTAAAGTATTGCAACTTGAGGTATGTGTGATGGGGGAGTTTTTCCTGGGTACAAGGTGAAGCATAATACTATTCAACGAAAAAGACATCATATTTTTAAGCCTGACCCAAGTTCAAATCCCAACTACTGGCTACGTGATCTTAAGTCAATTATTTTACTTGCCTCTCTTCACTGTAAAAGGAAAATAGCGACACTTATACCTTATATCTCATAGAACTGTGCAGAGTAAATGAATCTGGATTCCTGGTTAAAACACCAGACTGAACACAGATGTCCAATTTCATTCCCTCTTGAAACCCCACTAAATTATCTATGTGTGTATGTGTATAAAATAATAAATACAGTAAGGCATTTTTGTTTTAAGACTGAAACTACAAAATGGGGTGGGGGGGAAACAGGCGAAGAGAAAACTGCAACTAACTTTTGGAAACTGGCAATTAGATAGATGTATAGAAAAATGACTTTGATGACCCAAGAAAACTGAATCCCAAGCTGACAGTGGCAAAAGCTGAAAACGAAATAAATGTATACCCCAGAAGGTTCAAATGTTACAGGAGTTGCAAGCACCCCGAAACTGGGGTAAAAGAGGAGGACTGGGGAGAGGTGTTTGAGGAACAGAATTCCTTTGCCCACTCCTCCACCCTGGCAAAAGTCTAGACTAGTACTGTCCAATTAAAATTTTCCATAATAATGGAAATATTCTCTATCTGCTCTGCCTGGCATTGTAGCCACTAGTCAGTCACATGAAGCTACTGAGAGCTTAAAATGTGACTAGGGCAAATGAGGAATTGATGTCTTAATTTTATTTAATGTTTATTAATTTAATTTAAATGGCTACATGTAGCTAGTGGCTATTGCATTTTAGGGCAGTACAGGCCTAGAGGCTTATATTCTGGAAAGGATAAAACATGGGATCCTGGGACTGGAGATGCCAGGCAATGGAGACATTATGGCACACAGCGCGACTGTGTCTGCACACACACGCACACAGAATGCTGAGGGCTTGGATGCTGCAACCTCCACCCTCTTACCCACATGGCTCCAAAAATGCTGACAGCCAGTCCCTTGACCCTTCAGGCAAGAGACTGAAATATTCTTTTTGGAGGAATGAGAACAAACCTAAAGATACTGACATTGGGGGTTCCCCAGTTAAAGGCCCATTCAAGTCAACCTTCAGTGAAGTTCAAAGTTCACAAGCCCCATGCACATGTTCAGCTTTCCCCTCGTGTTTAATCATGAACGGCCAAGGTAAACAAATGTCTGAGGAGAGCCTCTAACACAGAGACAACTCAGCATAAACAAAGTTAATTTACACACAGAAAAAAAAACTTTGTCTTCGGAGAGATAAAAGAATATGTTTTATCTATGAAGCAAGACTAAGACATTTTTTAAGTAACATTTCAGAGAGGAAGGAGCTCTTGAATATTAAAAAGATGGTAAAAGAAATGAAACAGGACTGGAGAAGGGCTGTATGGAACTTTCTAGGTTGACAGAAGTGTCCTATATTTTGCTTTGGGTGGTGTTTGCATGAGTGTATGCAACTGTAAAATCTAAGTGAAATAAAGAAGATTAGTGCACTTCACCGTATGCAAATTATACCTTTATTTTAAAAGTTTCAATAGAAGGGTTTGAGGATAAAGTTTGGGAAATAGCTCAGCAAAGAAGAGTTTGAAAGTAAGAGAGAAAACTAAGAAATTAAGATCAGAAAGTCACACTTCGGAGTAAAAGACGTACCTACAGAAAAGAAAGAGAAGATGGAGAGAAAAAAATCATCAGCAAAATCATTTAAGAAAGATTTTCCAGAACTGAAGGTGACCAGTTGCCAGATTGGAAAGGCCCCAAAATAGAAAGGATAAAAAGACCTGCTCTGGGTATTACTGGGACCAATGGAAATAAAAGTCTGTAAAGCTTCCAAAAGAGAATAAAAGAAGCCACCTTCAAAAGATCAAGAATTGAGAATGTTTCAGGCTGGCTGGCTTTCTTCCTTTCTTCCAGAACTGAGAGGCTTTCTAACAGTTGCATGAAGCAAGGAGACAATCAGCCAGTGCCTTCAAAATTCTGAAGGGAAACAATTTCTAACCCAGAAGTCTACAACCAGCCAAATTATGAATAACGCATGAAGAAGGAATAAAGGCATATTCAGACATTCAAGATCTCAAAAAATTTACCTGCTATGCACCCTCAAGAAGCTAGTAGAGATATTTAGGGCTGTCATCAACAAGATCCCCACAGACTGCATCAAGGGGCAGAATGCCAGATTCCTAACTGAATTTGGCCTTTTTTAATCATACACTGATAAAGTTCCTTCTTGTTCTTCATCCCATATCCTGATGCCTCAATCAGTAAAAGACCATTTCACCCCACAAAGTTCACATTCTGCTTTGGTCTACACCTGAGGGCTAAACATAAGCCAGAGTGAGCTGAGAAGCAAAACTAAAATACAGACCAGCCACTTCCCCTTGATTATACTATTTCAGGCTCCCAAAAGGTGGACCCACTGTAGTCTCCCACACAACCCCAACTGTGAGCAGCCCATTTCCCACAACTTTCTCATGACCTTTTCCACTGACTTTACCAAAAGGGTCCTACAGCCTCTCAACTCCAAATCCAGACTTGACCCAGAGCTTCTGTTCAGATCCAGGAGTGCTGAATTCAAATTAGGGCCATGAAGCCCTTTCTCCTGAGAAGAGTGATGGCAACACTGCCCTTTCCTTATATACCTAGGTTTGTGGTTGCTTTAGGGACATCTACATTGGAAAGAAGGGAATGATTAATACAAAAGTCAGGATGGTTGTTAGCTCTGAGGAAAGTGCAATGGGGAGGGGCACCAGGCGACTTCTAAAATACTGGTAATGCTCTAGTTCTCAACCTGAATGGTGACTACATGAGTATTTTTCTCTAACTACACACATTATGTACTCTTCCACATGTTTGATACATTTTTCAATTTAAAAAGTTCCCTCCCAAAAAGATTAAATGAGCTAATATATTTAAAGCCTCTAATACAATGAGGTTCTTATTAGATATTCATTAATTATCAATTACCTTATATCCTCTCCAGTTATTTGAATCCTGTGCTTCTCTAAAGATCATCTCAAGTGGTAGCAACGTTCTGAAGCCTTGACTATACAGTAATCCCCTTGACTTTTATTTACCAGTTTGTGTCGCTATTTACTGGTAATTATGTCTCCTTAGCTAGGTGAGAACAGACTCTTTTTTTTTCAAAAAATCATTATTTTTCCTAATGACTGTTTCCTTCTTTTGGCTGTCTATTATCTACTATAAAACACAAATATTCACTTTATATACAGCAGAAACTAACACAACAATGTAAAGCAATTACACTCCAATAAAGATGTTTAAAAAAAAAAAAAAAACACAAATGGGGTGGGATGGGGCCTGAGTGGCACTCTAGATTCTCTCAAGAGAAGTCAAGTTCTTATACAAGGTCCTTCCATCACTGAATGCCTTCCTATTCCCAGCACCTACCTAGCACAGGGCCTGGCACAGATTAAGAACCCAAATGTTTGTTGATAAACAGTAAATTAAATCAAAAGACGTAAGTTCTAAGAAGAGTGACAAATTTTGACTAAACTGATTAATAAAAAGTAGCCCCATATAGAAAGTAAAACTCATTGTGATCATAACTAGTTAAATAAAATCAAGCACAATTTTTAAGCATATCCTTTTAAGCATAAAAGGATAATTCTTGAAATTTATTTCCAAGTCTGAAAAGGACTAAACCAGAGGACAATGGCTTAAACTAAATGAACTGTGATTTTAAATGGAATGAACTAGTGGTGAAGGAGGGGGCCCTCTTAGCCAACACAGTGACCAAATCTTGGTGGAGTCTATCTCCCTGTCGTCACTGTGACACAGACTGGGTGAGTTCTAATCCTGCCTCTGCCATAATCTAGCTCCTAACATCAGTTTTCCCCACTGTAAAACAAATGGACAGAATAAGTGACCAAGAGGCTCCCTGAAGGTCAACAGGGTTGCAGGCATATGTTTCTGCTTTCTGATTCACTGAGTAAGAGTCAGAGCAGTACGCGGGGACACATCCAATGCAAAACTGCCTCTAATATCCTACTGGTAGGAAAATTAAAAGACAGAGTTTCAAATTCAGGTGCTTTCACACAGGGTTTAAGTTCTAAAAGCCTTTTATAAATGCTATGCTTTAAAGACAGTTAAATGCAGTGACTTTTAATCTGAAAACTGCTAAAGCTGAAAAAAATAAGCTGAACCCATGCTCATTTCTATAATGATTCCATTTTTTAAAGTAACTCATAAATGTGCATAACTCACACATCTAATATATATAGTGAATATAATGAGATGTTCCTTTATCATTTCGTCTTCCGGTGCCAGTAATCCCACATTACAGAGTGTCAAAGCCCTTTATAAGTGTAGCATGTGTTTCTGGCCACACTCCAAAACCCAGAACAGCAGCACTAGGAAAAAAAAACCCAGTGAGGATTTCTGGGCTTTAGAATGTAGAACATCCAGTCAGTTGCCCAAAGAGAAAACCATAACTCACCATAATTTTCTCACCTGTCCATGTACAGCCACCTAGACTTCTGATACCTGAAACCATAACCATTATCCTTCTGGCTTATATATCACTTCTGGTTTCAAAGTGCATTGAAGTTTACAAAGCACTTTCAAATCTGTTAACTTAGCTGATTCCCAGTGATCCACTAGAGTCCTTAAGGCAGACACCACTGTATCCATTTCACAGATGAAGAAACAAGGGTTCAGAAAATTTAAGTGACTTGCCCAAGGGTATCCAGCTAGCAAGTGGTAAAGCTAGCGCCTGCAAACCTGGGCTCTTCTCACCAAACTACTGTGTGATCTGGGGATAAGAAAACAAGCAAATAAAATAAAATCTCTTGGAAACTCTTGTGATTTTACTTATGGGAGTAGTTCAATCTTTTGTAAACAATGTAGATGAGAAAAATGATTCTTAAACTTCCTTCTCCCTTTTTATGTATCTCCTTTGTACTGTGGATTGCTGGAGTTAACACTTCCACCTGTGAAAGTGTCGGCTAAAGAAAGCCAGAATATAATAAAAGCTATTACTTGTCACTTGTCCCTATCCCCAACAGCGCTAATGAGTGGATCCTTCTATTTCCAAAAAGAACAAGAAGTGATGGAGCCAAAATCAGAACCAGGCCCAGTGACAGTTCTATGGCTAAATCCAATCCAGTCTGCCCCCCTCACCTTTCCTTCTTGTCCCTCACAAAGTGGTCAGGGGAACCTCGGAAGCCTGGACAGGCAGGGGAAGAGAAGGGCAGGATAGAAATCCCAGGGGTGGGGAGAAGGGCCACTAGGATGGAAACTGAAACAGCCTACATTTTTGGGCTTGACCCCAGATTCCATTCCCAACTAAAGGAGACAATTGTTGACATGTGCCCTCAGAACAGAAATTGCTAGTTACCACACAGCTGGAGTTAATGGAGTCAAAAGAGAGACTAAGAAACTGGCCTCAAATCACAGAGTTGCATAGATAACATGGTGCAGCCTGGGACCTGCAACCCTCTCTCTACACGTAAATGTTTAGACATTTGGTAAGCCTTCCTGAGAAATATAGATTTCAGTAGTCCCTTCAGTGACAAAAATTCCCTCAGCATCCAAAGGTGTTGTTGAGTTCCTTATTTAACTATTTTTAAGAAGAAAAAAAAAAACTATTAAATGTCCTCCCCAGTTAGCTACTTGAGAACAGCTAGCCAGACCACCCTATTTTAAAAACAAGATTTTTTCATTGACCTGACAGTTTCATTGGCAGCTACAACTAACTTCACAATAGTTGTGGGCATGCAAATTCACTTTGTATCCTCACCTTTAATTATACAATAAGGGCTGGAATCCCCTGTCAGTTTATGAGCCAAGCTTACAATAAGTCACAATGAGGGAATTTCCAAAGCCAGACTAACATCAGTAGTAAAAATACACTCACCTAGGCTTCTCAGTTTACAAACACATTTTTTAAAGCAGACTAGTAACAATATAAAAATCTCCCCTACCCTTCACCACTTCAAACATTTAGTATGATTTAGGTTTTTGGTTAACCATGCTTGTCAAATGCTTTAAGTTGCTAAATTACTAACTGGGCTGGAATCTTCTAACCATACCTCATTTAAATACAATCATAGATTACATGTCAAAAACTTGAAACAAATCTCCAAGTCTTGGGCCAACAGAGATCTGCTTTATAATCTGGGTAGAAAAAAATGATGAGCAGACAATTTAATCATGATCACCATCTCCAGAATGAAGATATGGAAAGGCATTAAAGAATGGTTTTGGCATCTCTCAAATCTTGGCCCTGCCACTTCTGAGCTGTGTGGCCCTGGGCACTTGAGTTTCTAAGCTCAAGTTTCTGCATCTGTAATAACCAATTCCCTTTCATCTAACTGTTACCAAGGACCAGGCACAGAGGAAATCATACATAAGGTAGTAAATTAAAGGTATCTATTAATTACTATGAATGTAAATTCAAACTACAAGCCAAGGTGACTGCTTGGGTAACAGCAGCATGGAATTTCGGGGTAAGAAATACTTAACAGCTTTTTTATATTCTACTCTCCTCCCTTTGAGGTCCACCCCAACCTAACCTCCTCCTCCACCAGCTATTTCCATCAACTCCAGCCTCCAATGACTGACACCTAATATAATTAGCACTTTATTAAATATTTTATTATGTTTCCAGGATCACTACTCAGCTGGTCTTAACACCTATTTGTTTAAGGCCTTAGGGGAAGAGTTCTGCTTTTCTAACTTCCACTCTCATTACCCCTTCATTACCCTGGCTGATTATAAACTACAAAGACCATAAGCAATTACACAACACCGTTTAATTAGAATTGCGGAAGCTTGAAAATGCAAAACTCACCCTTGAACAGTAACAGATAACTTTAACATTTTAAAAGAACATGCTGACAACGCTCTGCTCTGAAACTGCTTTGGTTCAGATCACAGCGGGCCACTCCCATTGGCTGGCTGGTGAATATGACAAGAATTAGAGTCCCTTGGGCTGAGATTCTCAGGTGCAGGGTACTGTGGACTAAACCACTACAACCACTTCACATCCATTCAGATACACCCATTTTCTAGAACTTCAAACCGTCAGCTAAAAACAACTCTTTATTCAAATGAGTTTAGAATCAAGGCTCCACAGGAGTTCCCTTGTGGCCTAGTTGTTAGGATTCCGGACTTTCACTGCCGTGGTCCAAGTTCAATCCCTGGTCGGGGAACTGAGTCCTGCAAGCCACGCAACACAGAAAAGAAATAAATAAAAAGGAAGAAGAAGGGGCTTCCCTGGTAGCGCAGCGGTTGACAGTCCACCCGCCGATGCAGGGGACACGGGTTCGTGCCCCGGTCCGGGAGGATCCCACATGCCACGGAGCGGCTGGGCCCGTGAGCCATGGCCGCTGAGCCTGCGCATCCGGAGCCTTTGCTCCGCAATGGGAGAGGCCACAGCGGTGAGAGGCCCGTGTACTGCAAAAAAATGAAAAAAAAAAAAAAAAAAAAAAGGAAGAAGAAGAATCAAGGCTACACATACCATGACTTAAAGCAGAGTTTAAACCCTCCCTACAAACTTCTCTGCACTTTGCCAGGTCTGATTGATATGAAACCAGTGCACTAGACTAATGATGCTCAACATTCCCCTCCCCCTTTTTTAAACATATATTTTATATTGTTCCCTTTACTACCCTGAAATGAAAATAAAAAAATATATAAACTATTTACATGCAAAATTTCAAAGTAATCAATATAATATCCAAATTACACATGAAGGAGGATTTAAAGAAATTTATAAGAATCTGTATTTCAATATGTAATTGCTCTGTCATAAGTACACTAGCAGATATAATGAAGTAGTCTAATACTTGCAGCAGTAGAAGAACCATGAATATAATAACTACAAATGCAGACAGACACTGGAGTGTTCTTGGCGACACAAATACAAGCACAGCGATATTGGTTACATGATTTTTAAAAATGGTGAAGAGCTGCTGATGAAGTACCAAACAAAATAAAATAGTATACTATTTATATAGTGTAGTATATCAATTTATATAGTAGTTGCATTCCTAGAAAACTCAGGGTATACCAAAATGATGCATAAGGTACTCTATGTAAAATGAAATCAGGTTCTAGGCTCATAAAGTTATAAACAGGTTTTTTTCCCCTTCAAGAATATCTGGATAGAGGTTTGAAAGTCGTGTAAGCTACAGAAAAATTCTTTTTTGCATAGTATTGTCCCTATGGACATGATAGGATTCTTAGTATTCCTGGCCACGCCCTTTAGGTGCCAAAGGTGCGCACCCCACCATCAACCTGCAAAGCTCCACAGAAATCACTGAGCCAGGTGTGTGCTGCTGTGAGGCCAAGTGGAGTCTTACTGTCTTTGTGTTTCGTGTACTGAGCTTAAAATTATGCTTAGCTCCTAAGTAGTGCTCAGTAAGTCTGAGGAACTGAGTGATAGTTCTTCTAAGACTTCTCTATTCCTTCTTAGATAGCAGAAAAACAGTCAATATTTTCAGTCAATAGCAAGATGGCATCTACTGGACTGGAATGTAAACTGCTGACATTCCACTCACAATGGAAAATGCTTTAAAGGATGCTATTGTTCCTGCCCCATAATGACAGTCTAACGCTAGGACGGCAAATACACATAACGACATGACATCCCGAGTGTGGGAATGGCTTTAAAATCCATCTCAACATGGCTCCAATGAGTCCTGCCAACTGTTTAGGCTTCCTAACCTCAGAAATATGAGAGAAGGCAATTAGTAGGCTCAAACAGACTTCCTGTGGGTACTGAGAGCCTTCCACACCATGCAATCTAGTAACTTCCACTACAATCATCTGAACACTTACTGTGTGCTTTAGGCATGTAGTGCTAAATGCTTATTTGACCCTTACACAACAATATGAGGTGCTATAAACCTCTACTTCACAGGAAGCTAACTGAGGCCCAAACACAAGGCCCAACGTCAAAAGCTGGTAAGAGAACCTGAATTCCAGTCCAGCTCTACCTGGCTCCAAAGTCTGTGCTAGTTACTTGTCTGCAACCACCTATAAAACAACCTGTCTGGAAGAGTCAGGTAATAAAGCTTCCTACTAGAGTGGCACTTATCTGTGTGGACACAGGAGGTCCATATCTAGGTGGACAGCCAGACAGCATGCTAAATAAAAGCCAAAATGAAAACCTCCTCTCTTACTGACTCAGCCAGAAGCCAATCTGAGACTTCTGGGCTACTCCAATTTGGAGTAGTCCCAAATTAGATCTTTAAGCCAAGCTTCGGACACCAGGCCTCCACATTCGCTGATGCATTAAAGACCCAGAGCTTCAGCTGACTAGAACGAGTCCAACCCATCATCACTCTGCCTACACCTGGTTCCTGCTTCTCTCCTTGGAATGGCCAGCGTGCTGCCCCACACCCTGACTTTCAGCCTCTGGGCAAATACTAGATAGATCTTTGCTCACCCAGTGGCTTAGAGGAAATGTCCCTCTTACCTGCTCTGTATATTTCAGTCCTGCCCATCTTTCAAGGTCTACAGTGAGGTCCTCTTCCCCCACCCCCAAGCCTCTCCTCATTCTCCAGCTGGAAGGGACTGACCCCACTTCAGAGCCTTCATAGAACTTTTTCTTTTTTAAATAAATTTATTTATTTATTTTTGGTTGTGTTGGGTCTTCGTTGCTGCGCACAGGCTTTCTCTAGTTGCAGCGAACGGGGGCTACTCTTCGTTGTGGTGCACGGGCTTCTCATTGTTGTGGCTTCTCTTGCTGTGGAGCACGGGCTCTAGGCATGCAGGCTTCAGTAGTTGTGGCTCGTGGGCTCTAGGGCACAGGCTCAGTAGTTGTGGCGCACAGGCTTAGTTGCTCCGCGGCACGTGGGATTTCCCTGGACCAGGGATCAAACCCGTGTCCCCTGCATTGGCAAGTGGACTCTCAACCACTGCGCCACCAGGGAAGTCCCCTTCATAGCACTTTCTTCAGGGCCCTTACCCCACTCCTCCTTGCATCACAGTAATCAATATGCATGTCCCTTCCCTAGAGCTTTAGTCCCTTATTTACTCCTGTATCCTCTCACAATACTAACTACCACTATCACCACACCACCACCACCACTAGATATAAGGTCCACTTAATGAATACCTCCTGATAGGCCACTCTATACACATTATCTCCCGTATTAGTTCCATTTCACTGATGAAGAAACTGAGGCCTGACATGATCCAGCCTCCATCGACACTATAACATCGTGAATCCGAGCACAGTCTAGAATCAGACTGCTCGTGTTTGAATACCTGCTCTTACCATTTACCAGCTGCGAAATCCTGGGTAAGTTATTTAGCCCTCTGTGCCTCAGTTTCTTCATCTGTAAAATGAGGATAATAATATATACTTCATAGGACTGTTATCAGCATTAACAGAGCTAATATATGGGGAGGCACTCAGCACAGTGCCTGGCACATGGTACGGACTAAAGAAGTGTTTGCTATTGTTACTCTCAGTGCTGCCTCCGACCTTGTCTCACATTATGCTCCAAGTTCATATTTTGAGGTCTTCAAATAAATCAAAGTATTTCCCACCTTTGTCCAAGCTGCCTTGACTGCTCTTTGCCACCAGCTCCTTACCATTCTCTGGGTCTGATTGTGTGCTTGTCTCAGAAGGACATTCCCTGACAACCTTATTCAAGAAGATCCTTGTCATCCAGGCCTGGTCTCTAGTGCTCTCTCCCCTTACTCACAACTCCTATTTGCACCTTACCACACCCTTGTTTATTTTCCTTAGAGTACTTATCACAACCTAGAATTCCATTACTTATTGGTCTGTGTATTTGTTTGGGGTCCACCTCCTTCACAGGAAGATGAGAGAAAGAACCACCTCTGTCTTTCTCATCACTGTATCTTATGCACCCAGCCCAGGGCCTGGCATATAATCAATGCTAAATAAACATTTGTTGCAACCCTGCCTTCTTCTACACAGTAAGTGCTCAAGAAATATCTGGTGAATTAATAAATGAGTGAACTATAGAATTCTTAAGTTAATGTGTGGATGGGCATTGCTGCTATGAGGACAAGTATCACCCTGCAAAGTACCATTTTCTGTATCTGGTCAACTCTGATTTATCAGTCAACCAAACATCTATTAAGCACCCACAATGAGCAAATCTGTATGTCCTCTGTACAGTGCAAAACAATAAAGTCACTGTATTTGGCTGGAAGATAATAGGCAGAATCAGGATTAGAGTATATGGCTGGGCAGGTTGTGCACTGCCAAGAGCACCCAGCTGAGGTGAGGGAGTGATGGTTGAAATCCTGCCTGCCTTCTACTAGCCAGGCCACACTCCCCAGCACAGGACTGCCCCACCCAGACAAGGCACTGTTTTCTCATTCTCACAAATGCAACATAGAGATCAGTAGCAGCCCAGAGGAGGGGAAGTCTTATTTCTCAAGGTTGGGTCTCTGTATCATGGGATTTTAAGGGCACGAAAGACACTGACTATCAAGAACATCTGCCCACCCTCCCGCATCCCTAGAACAGCCACTTGGGGGAAAAAGCATTCTATTCCATGAGATGCTTATGATAATACAAAAACAGGGAGGAGGAGCCAGTCAGCTCACTCCCACCTTTAACTCAGACTAGTTTATCAGATTAGCTACTCTCACTTGTCAGAGCAGAGATGCCTGAAAGTAGAGTTCTGAAAACATTCCATTTTCATGCAGCAAAAGGTGGTGAGAAAGAGTCAGAACAAGGACTACGGCCAGGAAAGGCAAGCTCAGTCTGTGGACCCCAAACTTCATACACTTCACCCTCGTACCTGAAGCTACCACCTCTCATGGTATCTGGTGTGAGTCAGTGCACAGGAATGCATTCATGTGCCTACACACATGCACACAAAACTGAAGGAGGCGGCCACTTATATCTCCCTGTTTCTGACCCCTCAGGGAGTCCCAACTGTTAGGCAGATAAAACAGCACAGAGAAAGAAGCATAAAGAGACCCAAGCAATCCCTCTTCTCAGCTTTCCAGTAACTTGCAGAGTGACTTTTGGAGAGTCACCTCCTCTCTCTAGGAAGGACTCAATTTCATCATTTGTAGAATAAGTGAAGCTGTAATATGTAACAGATAAGGATTTTCAAGTTCTGTTCTAAGGAACCAAAAGGTTCTGTGTGCTATATATACTGAGGAAAAAAATGTATTCAGATTTCATTTTTAAGATATATTTGAACAATTTTTGAAATTATAATAAACCCCCACAAATTCAAATTTTATAGCAAATTTTAACCCACTGAAGATTACCAATGAATTCATATTCTCTTTCTGCAGACCTCAGAATATTTTTTCATCAATTCCGAGCTTATATTGAACAGTTTATAAATATGTCATTGATTCTGAAGGAAGCTGGAACTCTTTTTAAAATTCAGGCCTATACTTGTCTGCCCTCTTAAAATTGCTCAAGCAAGTATACTACTAAGCACACTTGCAGCATGCTCAATTAATTGCCAGGCAAATCTCAGGTACATCTTCTGGGACCATACTCTAATCACAAGGGAACAGTCAGTTATGCCGTAACAAATGAATCCCTAACAGGTTGCACTAGGATCTGTCCTGCTCTGTGTCATAGAGAATGAAAGCATTTGTAAAATACTGTGATTCTACCTTGTGATAAAAGTTCCCTCTATTCTTCTTTCAGGCTTCTGGGTCAATTTAATTAATTGACGAGTATCCAGAAACTATAAGTTAGTAGTAAACTACCTGCAATTATTTATCCACACGAATCAGATTTTTACATACTGCAACCAAAGCTAAATTCAGAAGTAAACAGGGTAGTAAAACTGGCAGATGATGGAGACTGCCACTCTGAACCCAACTCAAAACTCAGTGCTCATGAAATCAGCTTCACTGTTCTCTTGTCTTTATCATAAGTCAATGTTGTGATACTTATAAGTTATATTACAAGTCTGAATTTATAAAATTAATCTCTTTAGTACATTGAGGTTCCATGTGGGACTGGATTTGAAATGGGTTCCTTGACTTCCAAGGAGTCAAAATCTACCGTACCAGATACCCTCAAAGTCTTTGTCAAGCTCTAATATTCATGAAGGAAGGCAATTTCTAATTAGGTCTGTATTACCTGCCCACCCCACTCTCCCCCACTCCCGCAGACTGCAGCTCCCAGGGGAAGGAGGGCCTAAGCAAAAGTACTCCCTTTCTGTTCCCCTATCTGTCAACAGTAAGGTTCTGTACACCCGGGGCAGCTGTCAGCTGTCTACCTTGGCTGCCAGTCATCTGAGTCCCCGTCCCCAACCACAGGGTAAAAGCGATCCAGCCCACCCTAACCATGGCAGTGGGGCACTAGCTATTTGGCCCAAGACTGACTGCTTGTGCCCTGGGGAATGACGCTCTGGGAGTTCAGGCCATCATTCAGAGGGGGCCCTCAAACTTTAACATTAGTGTGAAAAGGGCACCTCTTCTGTGTAGGGGCTACTCCCCTGGCACCTCAATCTCCTATTTCTGCCATTCAAAAATCTGTTCTCTGCACTGCTGCGGGGAATGGCAGACTGTTACAAACTATCTGGAGGCAATCTGGTAATGGAATAAAAGACCTAAAAAATAGGAACCATGTGACTCCCAGAAATATATCGCAAGAAAACATACTGTATGCACACAGAAATTTAGCTATAAGGCTAAATCAAGATGTTGTTTATAAAAGCAAAAGATTGAAAGCAACCTTAATGTACCAAAAAAAAAGGATAATGGTTAAAAAAACAGGGGTATCCAAACAAGAGACTATCAATACTATCACTCGTCTCCAACAAGCATGTAGTAAGTATCTATTGTGTGCCAGGCATGGTGCTACGTGCCAGTTTTGTTGCTGGTGCTTTTCTTAACTTTTTTTTTGCCTTTTTTTTTCTTTTTACTGTAATAAAAGCACATAAATTTACCCTCTTAACAATTACTAAGTGTACATTACAGTTCTGTTAACTAAGTGTACATTACTGTTTTCATCTTGCAAGAATGAAATTCTATAACCATTGAACAACTCTCTGTTTCCCCTGATTTCTAAAAACTTATTCTGAAATAATTTTAGATTTACAGAAGACCTGCAAGGACAGTACAAAGAGTTCTCATGTGCCTTTGTTCAACTTCTCCTAATACTAACACTATGGCATTTTTTAAACTGGCAAAATGGAATAATCATTGATTGTGTCATCAAATAATCCCAAGCGCCCAGCAATGTGCCAGGCAGTAAGCAGCTCTGGCTGGTGCCTCTGCCTACACATCTCTGTTCCCCACTGATTTCTGACTCTGCACTGCCCTGTCCCCTGCACCATTCTCCAAGGACAAGGGAAGGAAATTAAGAAAAAAAAAACTACGCTAACAAAAGTTCCTTCCTCCCAGTAAGAATTCTTAAGCCACTGCCAATGGAGCCTAAAGCCATAGAAAGAGTTGTTTTCTAAATGAGTACAGAACCTCAGAGAAATCTCAGATAAGAAAGATTAATGAGGAAAATAAATAAATATAAGCAAACACTACATCAGTGTTAGCTATATATACAGGAACCATGCCAAGCCTTTTACCTGTAAGGTGGGTAACATTATTATCCCCATTTTACAGATGAGTAAACCCAGGTGCAAAGAAGTTCAATTTTACTGAGAGTTCCGCAGCCAGTAAAAACACTTCCCTCGTCTGGGAAGAGAGAGAACACAGGGCTCCCACCCTGTGCTTTGAACGTCTAAATTCCTAGATTCTTGGTCTCAAGAAGCTGTTTTAAATAACAGTGGCCACCATCCAGACAGCAAATCTGGCCAATCTCCAGCTCAGCAAAACTACTGACAAGTACAACATTTGTCAGCCCCTGAGTAATCCTTCTAAAAGAGCGATGTATCCCTATCTTGCACGTTTCCAGGGGAAGTAAAGAAACTTCTGAGGGACTTGCACAACACCTCCTAAAAGCGGAATTCCAGAAGGTCTTTCACATGTGCTTTCACGATGAGCCGGGTCATCACCCACCTCCCACCTGCACTCTCCCCTCATGATCCACTAAGGCAACATGCTGATTGATGCTCACTCTTCAATAAAAATTCAAAGGACACACTGGACAGACACCCTTCCTTCTCATGCTTCTCTATCACAGCGACTCTCCACAAAATTATGGTGCCAGAATTCACTTCAAAGTATCCTCATGTCTCTGACAACCCAGTAGGATGGAGAGTATAAAAAGAGAACAGTGTTCTTTCTGGTACCACAAAACCAAACTATTTGCTTCACCAAACATGCTGCTCCAAGTTAAAGTTTTTGCTTTCAAAGAATCCTTGGTTTGCCTTTAGACTCATTGTCTCATACTGAAGTGACTAACTTTGAATCATTCAAATCTGTTCTTTAGGATTTTGGGGCAATACAGACTGTACAATTACTATATAAATATGGATACTCTCCAGTAATACAAACACACTAACAAGACAAAGCGAAGGGCCTAACTCAGGTTCACCTTCACCTTTGAAACTGGGGAACTGGAAGAAAGTGACCCAGACACTATCAGGAATCCTAAACAAGAGGAAAGAAAAACACTGACCAAAACCCAGGAAGGACAGAGTATCTTAGGCAGCCAGAAAACCTATGGAGAAATGGGAAAGGACCAAAAGCAGCCTCTGTTCCTGGTCACCAATTGAGATCAGTGAGGAAGGGTTTCAGTGGGATCTGAAGAGGCATCGCTCAAACGCCCTGCAGTCTGGTCCTTGCTCAATAAATGGCACAAAGGCACAACATATGATGCTGTTTTGAGAAGGGGAGAGCAAAACGTGGGGGCAGCCACAAGCAGGGGAACCAGGCAATAAAGACTAGGTTTTCTCATTGGCGGTACCTGGCATCATTGCAAATAGAAGTTGCAGTGATTGATGAAGATGAATTCATAGAACAATAAAGAAAAAAACAGTAAAGGGATAGCTTGGCATTCCAGTTACAAAACAAGAGGGGTACGGACCTTGGATCATGGATCCCCAAAGTGCCCCCTCAACCCTGACTGTTCCTAACGCTCTGTCCTCCTGAGATTTTTCTGAGAGCAGTTCCCATCAGAACTGAAGAATTCTGGTTCATTCTCTAAAAGTCCAGTTCAAATGCCTCCTCTTCCTGTGAAGTCCTCCAGAGTCGCTCTCTTCTCTGTGCTCCCACAGTATTCCGTTAAACATGTTAATTACAACCTTAGCTTGCTTTTTTGTGTGTAAATATCACCCACCACACTATAACTAGGGGCTGAGGCTGTGTTTATTCATTCTTATTTCTCACAGTCAGTGCTTAGAACATAGTAGGCACTCAGTAGACGAATGAATGACACATGCAGGACCATCCAGAGACCCCAGGGCCATAGCAGTTCGCAGGAAGAGTGATAATCAACTTACGAAAACCAACCTGAAGACCAATCAGATCCTAGCCATGGGGATATACACCTCTCCCTTATTCCAAAACAGGATTGAGGGAGCTTCTTCTCCCTTGATTGCCCTCTAGAAATGGGAATGAGAATACACACGCAGCTGACATCTTGGGGGAGGACACCACCAAACAAATTAAACTAGTTTTCAATCTCATAACCACTGTGACCAAACTAAAACACCAAACTTGGAAGGTGTTGAAAAATACCTTAAAAATACTTACAAAATATATTTCTAAGCTTTTCCTTCCTCTGTTCATCAGAGGATGAAACAAGGAAGACTGATCATAGTCCATTTTAAACCACGTCTCCAACAACAGGTGTCTCCCTCCTACTCAGTCTGAATGGGAAGTCATCTGGGTCCCTGGCAGTCACTTGCTGCTTGTCCAGCCTTTCCTGCTCTGATAGAATACCTGAGACGTTGATGACAGAACAGCCTACAACCACAATGGCTCATCTCTAATGCTAAGGGAGAAAAAAAGGGAAAGTCCCTGGAAAACCACTGTATGAGCCTTTACAATTTTATTCAATAGATGTCAGAACCATAACTGGTATACAAATAAATCAGGAAAGGCTTGAGTGTGACTAGATAGGATCCAGTAGGACCCCATCCCAGAACCGATCTAATAGAATAGGTGTGTGTCTCAACACCTAGGACAGCTGCCCCAGAAGAAGATGGTCCAAGGACACACCCCTCCCCTCCCCACTTCACACAGCTCCCATGGGGCCTAATCTCCTAGCCCCAAGCCTTGCTCCACCAATATCAATACGGGACAAGGCAAGCAAGAGGCCAATGAGCAATTCCTAAATTAAACTCCCTCGCAGCTGAGTCACTTCTTTTCCTTTCATGTCTAAGATCAAAGACATTAAGCAACACAGAGGAGAGGCAGGGGTTTATTAGAGAACTACAGGATTTCAAGCCTGGAATGGATTCTACCAAACAAACATTAGCCCTCCTCTCCCAAGACAATAATCATCTATACTTTCATTATTAGGGCCAACAAGTCTCTACCCTTACCCTCAACTCCAGAGGCCTAAAGACTGCAAAAGTATCCTTGTTAAGTCTCAAAAACTCTTGTACTGTAGAAGACTTAATTCATTTTCAGGGGAAAATTAAGTTCTTTTTTCCCATGAAGTCAAAAAGAGACACCTATGTACTTGCCCATCAGCTGCCCAGACACCCAGGACTTTCACAAGTATGTCTGGGGAGGTGGAGCCAAATAGAAGTGCTGAGAAGCAGTACAGCTTCATGACTAGACTGCCTGGGTATGAACCCAGCTCCACTACTCACTAGCAGTGATCTTAAAAGCAGGGAAAATACTAGGACCTACCTCATGATTGTTAAGAGGATTAAGTTAGTTAATCTTACAAACAGTAAATGCTGTATTTCCTTTATAAATAAGGAGGTTGAGACAATGTGTTCCCTGGAAACATGTTATTCCACAACCATAAGAATTTTCAGTGTGACAGCACAAAACATTAGGTTTACCTGTATAAAACCTCCAACATTGGACTTTTTTTTTTTAAACCTACAAGAATGGCAATTTCATACGGTTAAATCAAATAGGTATGAATAAGAACATAAAGCCGTGCATTTGTAACTCATCCTGAGTGCCTGAAGCAGCTCAGGCCTTTTAGAGAAAATCCTTCAAATGACTGTTTTTTAAAAATGTTGGGGGAAGGGTTTGGTCTGCAGGACCCAGTTTGGTCTGCAGGACCTTGTGAAGGTTGAGCAACCTCAGCTATTTGGGGAGCTGACTGGGTGCCAAGCTGGCTTCCAGCCATCACCTGTTACTTTGACAACTGTAACTCCAGAACTACTAGTACTATTTGCAAAATCCCAAGCACTTACAGGAAGCTTAAAGGCTCAAGAGGCTCAAGTTGGAGTGACCAGAGAACTCCACAGCATTTTTCTCCTGCTAAAGGTGCTTCTGGCTTCCAGGGAACCACTTCATGTATCTGACACAGACACAGCTGTGACCACAGCCATCTGGATTTCAGCCATTATTCTCATTGTGTCTGAAGTTATTCAGAAAACTAGTTCACAAGTTTCAGAGACCCAACACTGAGTGTCTTTCATCTTAGAAAGTTTCTCCCTAAGTCTAAAACCTTTAAAAATTAAAGAGAAAAGCACATCACTTATGTTAAAGTTCAACTAAACAACACAGGCTCTCTCTGTACTAAATTTGCAACTTCCTGCCAATCTATAATTATTTCAAAGTTTTTAAAAAATTAAGTTCAATTATACAAAGACATAGAAATGGCCCTTTAGTAAAGAACAACTTTAATCAAAATTTTTAGATGCACTGTGTGATTTTATGCCTGTTTTTCCATTAATAACAGAAAGGCTCTTTTCAACTATTGGCCCAGTCACTAATAATGGGATAGGAGCACAATCTTTCTCTGGCCTATACACTAAGCCTAGTTATAAAAAATTATCCAGAAGCACTTGTACATATTTGAACCCTTGATTCCATGTTATTACATGAACTAAGTGAAGGCTTGGACCAAGATCATCAATCAGTCTTATATGAAGGCACACAGATGTTCTGATTAGTTTGGGCTTAATGGCCATGTTCCAGCCTGATTTTATTGCTCTACTTCCCTCAACACCAGAACTATTTATCTTTTCTACTTCTCTCAACACCAGAACCATTTTTAAAGCCCAAAACAGTATTAGCTCTAAATGAAACTATTAAGTAAACTCTTTCTCAACCCAGACCTTATACTTGCATGTTTCTCAGCTAAAACTAAGAGTTCATTGCAAGAGAAACTGAAAAACTAACACTTCCTCATGGAGTCTCTCTTCATAATATTTTATGTCTACATAAGGATGTGATGGGGCAGAAGTAGATGGCAGGACTATACTATCTCAGGACATCCTTCCTAGCACTCCAGAACAGAATCATGGGCACTTGCCCTCCCCTGGCATTCTTATGTAATGTTATAATGAACTGAATATTTATTTAATAATTAAATTAATTGAACTAAGCTGAAGATCCAGTCAGGATTCTTTTCATAGGGACTCTGTTGGCTCACATGTGTTTAGATCACTATCTGAAAGGGGATAACATATTTTGCCCTAAAGATATCCTTGTTCCATGGCTCACTGATCTGGCTGCCATGGGTCCTCTTTTCTAGAGGCAGGAGGATGCCAGATGATCCTGTGAGCAATAGCTCTCTGCATGAATGTACACCTATATGAGCACCACACACACCTCTAAGAGTGACCATGCAGGTGGGCACAGAAAATGGTAGCTTACTGCTCATTACACAGGAAAAGGGAATAAGTACAAACATCTACCCCACCCCAATTTCACCCCAAGTTCACAAGAGCGTCACAGTTTGCAGAAGTTTGGAGTCACTAGTTCAGAGCTAACATATAGCATGGTTTACGGGTAAAAGCATGAGCTTTGCAGTCAGACAAGAGTTACTCATATTTAAAATAAAAAAGTTACTTAATTTCTCCAAATCTTGGTTTCCTCATCTTTAACTGGGAATAATTCCATCCAACTCACACGGGTTGGGCACATAGTAGATGTGTAATCTATAAGGTCAAGGTCAAGGATATAATCCCCAAACAAGGCTTAAAACAAGGTGGTGGTGTGATGAATTGGGAGATTGGGATTGACTTATGTACACCAATATGTATAAAATGGATAACTAACAAGAACCTGCTGTATAAATAAATAAATAAAATTCAAAAAAAACCCATAACAAAACAAAAACACCTCACAGAAAATCACATGGTTTCAATCTGTACTGTGAAACTCAGATGTATTATACCACTAGTGTATGCATGCCACACAAGTCAATAAAAGGGGGTCAGGAAATAAAAGAAAAACAACTTAGACTATGTGTCTCACTACTGGGTGGCTCCATACTATTCCTTTCTAAATAAAGACCAGTATGCAACATACTCTTTATGCTTTAATGGTGCTAAGCTGCATTGTTTTGGAACACACATAAAATATGAGTTCAACAAAAAGAAATGCTGCAGAAATTTCACACAAATATTCATGAACATTACATATTGCCAGGCCTTTTCACTTAGAGTTGTGTATAAAATAAGAATGACTAGATGCCAAGAAGTCTGTAAATCCTATGAGAAGAGGCCCTAGAGGCACCCTGATGGCTTCAAGAAGTGAAAACAGGGAAAGTGACAGAAAAACTATAGAAAACACAGCAAGAATTCTAGTCCAAAGCTAAGTTAGTATGAAACAAATACACTGTGTGTGTTGTATATATACACAACTCAATAGACCCTGGAAGACATCCCTATCACAATAATACTTTAGAGAAGATCTACCTTATATCAAGCTTTTCAATCTCAATTTCTTAAAAAATTAGGAAAGTGAGGTTAAGAGGGATTTACTGTTACAAGGCAACAAAGTCAATAATTGATAAAAAATTAAATTTAAACCCAGGGCTTTATACTTGAAAACATGCTACGAGCACAGTACTTAGCATAAGTTATGTGCATAACTGAACCTGATTAATAAAGAAAAATAAATTGTATTCAGTTAACTCAGTGCAAAGGAATACAGCAAATACATTTTCAAACTTTCTCATGAAAGTAGTTAAAAATTTTAAAATATGGCGATTATAACGATAAATTCTCACTCATCTGGAAAATTTGGTTATCCCAAAATGATTCATCCCTAAGAGTTCAAAAGAGTCAAGGATTTACTGTAACTTGTATCCATATCTGAAAAAAAAAAATCATTCCTTAACTCTATGGAAACATTTTTTATTTTTTAACGTCTTTATTGGAGTATAATTGCTTAACAATGGTGTGTTAGTTTCTGCTTTATAACAAAGTAAATCAGCTATACATATATATATATATATATATATATATATATATATGCCCATATCTCCTCCCTCTTGTGTCTCCCTCCCTCCCACCCTCCCTATCCCACCCCCCCCAGGTGGTCACAAAGCACCGAGCTGATCTCCCTGTGCTATGTGGCTGCTTCCCACTAGCTATCAATTTTGCATTTGGTAGTGTATACATGTCCATGCCACGCTTTCACTTTGTCCCAGCTTACCCTTCCCCCTCCCCGTGTCCTCAAGTCCATTCTCTAGTAGGTTTGCGTCTTTATCCCCGTCCTGCCCCTAGGTTCTTCAGAAGCACTTTTTTTTTTTTTAGATTCCACATATATGTGTTAGCATACAGTATTTGTTTTTCCCTTTCTGACTTATGACTTACTTCACTCTGTATGACAGACTCATATGACAGGTCCATCCACCTCACTACAAATAACTCAATTTCGTTTCTTTTTATGGCTGAGTAATATTCCATTGTACATATGTGCCACATCTTCTTTACCCAGTCATCTGTCAATGGACACTTAGGTTGCTTCCATGTCCTGGCTATTGTAAATAGAACTGCAGTGAACATTGTGGTACATGACTCTTTGAATTATGGTTTTCTCAGGGTATACGCCCAGTAGTGGGATTGCTGGGTCATATGATAGCTCTATTTGTAGTTTTTTAAGGAATCTCCATACTGTTCTCCATAGTGGCTGTACCAATTCACATTCCCACCAACAGTGCAAGAGGGTTCCCTTTTCTCCACACCCTCTCCAGCATTTACTGTTTGGAGATCTTTTGATGATGGCCACTCTGGTGTGAGGTAATACCTCATAGTAGTTTTGAGCTGCATTTCTCTAATGATTAGTGACATTGAGCATCTTTTCATGTGTTGGTTGGCAATCTGTATATCTTCTTTGGAGAAATGTCTATTTAGGTCTTCTGCCCAGTTTTGGATTGGGTTGTTTGTTTTTTTTTGATATTGAGCTGCATGAGCTGCTTGTAAATTTTGGAGATTAATCCTTTGTCAGTTGCTTCATTTGCAAATATTTTCTCCCATTCTGAGGGTTGTCTTTTCGTTTTGTTTATGGTTTCCTTTGCTGTGCAAAAGCTTTTAAGTTCCATTAGGTCTCATTTATTTTTGTTTTTATTTCCCTTTCTCTAGAAGGTGGGTCAAAAAGGATCTTGCTATGATTTATGTCACAGAGTGTTCTGCCTATGCTTTCCTCTAAGAGTTTTATAGTGTCTGGCCTTACATTTAGGTCTTTAATCCATTTTGAGTTTATTTTTGTGTATGGTGTTAGGGAGTGTTCTAATTTCATTCTTTTACATGTAGCTGTCCAGTTTTCCCAGCACCACTTATTGAAGACGCTGTCTTTTCTCCATTGTATATTCTTGCCTCCTTTAGCAAAAATAAGGTGACCATATGTGCATGGGTTCACCTCTGGGCTTTCTATCCTGTTCCACTGATCTATATTTCTGTTTCTGTGTCAGTACCATACTGTCTTGATCACTGTAGCTTTGTAGTATAGTCTGAAGTCAAGGAGCCTGATTCCTCCAGTTCCATTTTTCTTTCTCAAGATTGCTTTGGCTATTCGGGGTCTTTTGTGTTTCCATACAAATTGTGAAATTTTTTGTTCTAGTTCTGTGAAAAATGCCATTGGTAGTTTGACAGGGATTGCATTGAATCTGTAGATTGCTTTGGGTAGTATAGTCATTTTCACAATGTTGATTCTTCCAATCCAAAAACACGGTATATCTCTCCATCTGTTTGTATCATCTCTAATTTCTTTCATCAGTATCTTATAATTTTCTGCATACAGGTCTTTTGTCTCCTTAGGTAGGTTTATTCCTAGGTATTTTATTCTTTTTGTTGCAATGGTAAATGCAAGTGTTCTCTTAATTTCTCTTTCAAATTTTTCATCATTAGTGTATAGGAATGCAAGAGATTTCTGTGCATTAATTCTGTATTCTGCTACTCTACCATATTCATTGATTAGCTCTAGTAGTTTTCTGGTAGCATCTTTAGGATACTCTATGTATAGTATCATATCATCTGTAAACAGTGACAGCTTTACTTTTTCTTTTCTGATTTGGATTCCTTTTATTATTTCTTTTTCTTCTCTGACTGCTGTGGCTAAAACTTCCAAAACAGTGTTGAATAGCAGTGGTGAGAGTGGGCAACCTTGTCTTAGTTCCTGATCTTAGTGGAAATGGTTTGTTTTTCACCATTGAGGATGATACTGACTGTGGATTTGTCATATATGGCCTTTATTACATTGAGAAAAGTTCCCTCTATGCCTAGTTTCTGGAGGGTTTTTATCATAAATGGGTGTTGAATTTTGTTGAAAGCTTTTTCTGCATCCACTGAGTTGATCATATGGTTTTTATTCAATTTGTTAACATGGTGTATCACACTGATTTGTGTATATTGAAGGATGCTGGCATTCCTGGGGTAAACCCCACTTGATCATGGTGTATGATCCTTTTAATGTGCTGTTGGATTCTGTTTGCTAGTATTTTGTTGAGGATTTTTGCTTCTGTGTTCAACAGTGATATTGGCCTGTAGTTTTCTTTCTTTGTGACATCTTTGTCTGGTTTTGGTATCAGGGAGATGGTGGCCTCACAGAATGAGTTTGGGAGTGTTCCTCCCTCTGCTATAATTTGGAAGGGTTTGTGAAGGATAGGTGTTAGCTCTTCTCTAAATGTTTGATAGAATTCGCCTGTGAAGCCATCTGGTCCTGGGCTTTTGATTGTTGGAAGATTTTTAATCGCTGTCTCAATTTCAGTGCTTGTGATTGGTCTGTTTATGTTTTCCATTTCTTCCTGGTTCAGTCTCGGAAGGTTGTGCTTTTCTAAGAACTTGTCCATTTCTTCCAGGTTGTCCATTTTATTGGCATATAGTTGCTTGTAGTAATCTCTCATGATCCTTTGTATTTCTGCAGTGTCAGCTGTTACTTCTCCTTTTTCATTTCTAATTCTATTGATTTGTGTCTTCTCCCTTTTTTTCTTGATGAGTCTGGCTAATGGTTTATCAATTTTATCTTCTCAAAGAACCAGCTTTTAGTTTTATTGATCTTTGCTACTGTTTCCTTCATTTCTTTTTCATTTATTTCTGATCTAATCTTTGAAACACTTTTAAATACAGAACACAATGACATTACTGGAAATTCTTTCATTTGACTTATCTGAGGTTTATCTGCTTCACTGAGGCTTATATTCTTATTACTCTCTTAATAATCAAACATGAGGGCTTCCCTGGTGGCGCAGTGGTTGAGAGTCCGCCTGCCGCGCAGGGGACACGGGTTCGTGTCCCGGTCTGGGAAGATCCCACATGCCGTGGAGCGGCTAGGCCCGTGAGCCATGGCCACTGAGCCTGCGCGTCCAGAACCTGTGCTCCACAACGGGAGAGGCCACAACAGTGAGAGGCTCGCATACCACCAAAAAAAAAAAAAAAAATCAGACGTGAAAGGTAAAAATGAAGATCATTTGGCTTGTATTTTAGAGACAAAAAAAATTAAGTAAAGTAAATTAACAGTTATTTCAAATTTCCCTTGGTTGGAATGTAAAAAAACTGGCCTCCTTTCCAAGAAATTGGTGCTGGAAAGAGGCCTCAGCACTGTGATATTACATTCAAACTCCTACAAAGGCACTTCATTTTACAGATGAAGAAACCAAAGCTCAGAGGCATGAAATGACTTACCTATGGTCTCAAACTCAGTGACTATCAAATCCCCAATATGAATCCATGTACCTGACTCTGTAAGTTTATTGGCAATGTCTGAATCTAAAGACCAAATGAAGAGCTGTGTCTCATCAGTGCCCCACTCCACACACACCCCCATCCCCCACGATTTGCAGGCAATTCTCCAGGTGAGGCAGGGAAGGTGGAGAACATATGGTATATGGACCAGTGGAAACTCAATCAACTGAAGTCCCATCAGCCTAGAGCCACTATATCAGCTTGGTGTCTTTTACTGGAAACAGGTTGCTAACAAATATGAGAATGATCCAGAATTAGACAAAATCCAAAAAGAGAGAAATTACTCCTGGATGAACAGAATAACTATATGCAAATAAACTACCAAACTAGAAGAAAAGATTAAGATGTTTTATGAAGAACATCTGAATAATGAAATTTGATACATCTTAGAGGGAAGCAGATATTTGGGTGTAAGAGATAAAGAGGACAGTGGATCCAGACTTTCATGGGGAAAGAAGACATGCTAACACTTCCTGCAGGAACTTATCACCGCTTCACACTGTGTCTGCTGGAGAACCAGGGTGGACCATCTTGATGCTCAAGGAGAGTACATGAAATTTTTGGCACAGGCAGCACCGTGGTGCTCTCTAGAGACTAATACACTACTTGTAAAGGTCCTAAACATAGCTGAGCAGAAAATTAAGTATTGACTATTGTTTACTTTTTGCATTTTTATTGTAGACTCAAAGCTAGATTATCTTTCCTTTGCAAGATTATTTCATCAGAATGTTTTTCAGTAAAAGGAACAACAAAACTGATGTTTACATGGAAGGAACTGTGGAAATGTAGGCAAATCACATTCATCTTCTTTAATTAATCAAGAATAGTGGTTCAGTAACTCTTCATTTGCACACACATTCAACTGTAACCCAAATGGAAGTTTCATTTCCCAAAATGCAACCACTTAGCATGCTCTATGTGAATATGATTCTTAGACCTTAAGCCAGATATCAGTCAATGCCATGCCTGCCTTAGAACAAGTAATAGTAGATAACATAATTAACCAAATATAATACATTTTTTCTCCCCAAATTTTTTTTTTTTTTTGCGGTACGCGGGCCTCTCACTGTTGTGGCCTCTCCCGTTGCGGAGCACAGGTTCCGGATGTGCAGGCTCAGCGGCCATGGCTCACGGGCCCAGCCGCTCCGCGGCATGTGGGATCTTCCCAGACCGGCGCACGAACCCGTGTCCCCTGCATCGGCAGGCGGACTCTCAACCACTGTGCCACCAGGGAAGCCCCTCTCCCAAAATTTTATCTTGGGGTTGGAGCAAATGGGAGAAGAACATATCATGGAGTCTATACAGTCGCTTATACCACTTTCGTGTTCAAAGTAAAGTAACTGTCTTAATTTTTTTAAAAAGAAAGAAAAAGACCAAATGAAGAATATCATAATGTGAAAAGTGTAGCATTACATTTGCTTTCTATGTTTAATCATTAAGGAAATTAATTACTGTATTTAATCCCTATCAAGATAAAAAAATTTTTTTTTTTTATTTCAGTGATAGGGTTCTATTTGTTCCCATTAGGGAATTTACTCAAATGCCAGAGAAGCTCTTTTGTTGGTTTTTCTAATATGCCCCAAACACAAAATGTAACCTTTTATTATGCTGTGTTACTAGTTTAAGTGTGGCTCTAGAGCCTCAGGAATACCTGGCCCCATCCTAATTAGTAATATTATAAACACTTATTCTCTATACAGAACTTCATGATTTATATCCATTACCTCATCAGATCCTCATTAACAACTCTGGCTGAAGGTCAGTCCTGACTTCACAGAAGAAATTGAGTCAAAGAGAGGGTTAAGCTACCTGCTTAATATCACCCTGGCACCAATGGCCTGAAAACAGTCCAGAGCTCTAATGTCTTTTTAATAGAGTTTTAGTATAAATCTTCAAGTATGTTTAAGAAAACAGAACAAGTTTTAAAGACATGGATTTCAAGTCGATGGGAAGAATGATAATTTTTTTTTGTGGTGAGACAACTGGATAGCCAGTTAGAAAAAATATTAAGAAAGCTAGCATTCATCTGACACCACATACTAAAATGTGTTCTGTCATTTAAAAATATCAAATATACCTAATACTAAGTCTAAATAGAGATAAATGTTTATATAATTAGGGAAGTCAAAAGGTCTCTCCAACATGACATCAAAAGTAGAAACCTTGGGGTTTCCCTGGTGGCACAGTGGTTAAGACTCTGCCTGCCAATGCAGGGGACACAGGTTCGAGCCCTGGTCCGGGAGGATCCCACATGCCATGGAGCAACTGAGCCCGTGTGCCACAACTACTGAGCCTGCGCTCTGGAGCCCATAAGCCACAACTACTGAGCCCACGAGCCACAACTACTGAAGCCCATGTGCCTACAGCCCGTGCTCCACAACAGGAGAGGCCACCTCAATGCGAGGCCCGCACACCACAACAAAGAGTAGCCCCCACTCGCCACAGTTGGAGAAAGCCCGCGTGCAGCAGTGAAGAAGCAATACAGCCTAAAATAAATAAATTTTAAAAAAGAAATGTTTGATAGGTATGAGTACATGAAAATATAAAACTTCTGTATAAAAAGACCCTAAATATATATGCAAACAACCTGAAAAAAAATATTTGTACCATGTATCACAAAAAGTTAATATTCTTAACATATAGCTTTAAAAAAAGAAAAAAGAAAAACACAAACACACCAATAATAAAATGGACAAAGGGCTTGACAAGGCAATCCACAAAGAAAACATGAATTCTCAACATGAAAAACAAAGTTTAAATATACTAATAACCAAATATCTATGAAGTAAAATAGAGATTTACCATTTTTTTACAAATAGACTGGCAAATTTTTTAAAATTATAATATCCACAAATTGATTAAATGCGACAAAGCAAGTACTCTCATTTAGAAATATAAACATCACGTGAGTTCTGCAATCTGTAAATGTCCTTTGACCCAGAAGTTCTTTCTACTTCTAAGCAAATAACGATGATATACAAGATTTAGCTACAAGGGTCTTCATCACAAAGTTATTTAGAACGACTAACAAAACAATCTTAAATATTCATCCAGGAACACAGAATCACAGTGAAGCCATCTAACAGAATTCTACACTGAAAAAAATAATAACATATGTATATATACATATATATATGTAATTATGTATATATATACATGTGTATATATATATGTATAATTATTGGAAGATGGAACAATATTCATGATTCACTAACAAAGGAAAGGTTATAAAACATCATGCAGTATATAAACACAATTTATGTTGGGCATGTGCAAATAAAATTGAGAGGATATTCATCAAAATACTGACTACGGTTATGGGATTCCAAATGGCTTTTATTCTATTCTCTGGATTCTAAATCTTCAATAAATAAGAAAAACTTTTGCAAAAAACAGTGAATATAACTTCTTAAAAATAACTTCCAAAAAAGGAGACAGCAGCCAATAATATTTTATGTACAGAGTAAGTGACTGTCCCCCAGACCTACTTGGTAAATCAGGCACACAATACAACCAGCCATTCCATCCTCAGATCCCAAGACAGGAAGAAGAGTAGATCAGGATGGGCAGAATGCCTAGTCGCACACCACAGTATAACTCTGTGTCTTACTACTCAGGTTGGAAAACACTAGACTTGAACTGCCCACTACAACTTAGGAAACATGAGATGGGATCTCCTCCACTTGTACAACTCCCTCCACATTGCCAAGACAGCAGCTCAAAAAATGGTATGGAGGATGGGGTGAGAGCTGTCTGCAGTGCAAAAAAATACATGCCAATGTATGCAAAATGGTATGAGCCCAGTGGAGACCAATTTACAATCTTGATAAAAATTATTTTTGAAAAATTATAAATGCACTTATCTTTTAACCCAACGACCTTGGGAATTTACCCAACCTTGTACATATGAGTTATACAAAGAAGCACTGTTTGCAGTAATAATAGCATGGAAACAAATAATATATCCATGAATATGGAGACTGGTTAAGTAAACCATGGTACAGAACACGCCGGAGCTCTAATAAATACGTACATACATACATGTAACATACACACACATGAATAAGGAAATATTCCAGGTCCATTCCAGGTCCTAATACAGAAAGAGAGGAGGATATACTGTAAAATGAAAAAAGCAAAGTGCAGAATAGTATATAGAGTATGCTACATTTTGTATAGAGAAGAATATATACTTGTGTTTAATTGTATCTGGACACAAGAAATGCATAAAAGAGGTTATTTAAGGGGGCAGGGAAGGAAGCTGACAGTGACAAAAACTGGAGCAAGCCTTTTCAATTTGTACTAAGTTATACTGGTTTACTTTCTGAAGCATGTGAATATAGTACCCATGTCAAACAAAATATCAACAATGACAACAACAATAACAACAATAATAATGAAAAGTTTAAAATGCTTACCAATAAAGCCTTGGTAAGAGGCAAATTTGCCACCACAGAGTGAGGAGCATCAGAGCTGAGCAACAGATTACACAGGAATTTCTCTTCTGCCTCCGTTGGAAAGAGAGAGAAGAGGTGAAACCATTTACAGATCACCTACCACAGGAAAGTTTTCTGCATGCTATCACATTAATATTCAAATTAACCCTAGTTAAGTATAAGCAGCCTCATTTCTGCAAATAAGTAAATGGTGGTACATAGTAAATGGCAAGCCATTAGGTCACGTGTCCAAAGTCACAGGGCTATGACTGAAACTCATGCTCTTACCCGCTCAAACTCTCAAAGAAAAAATATTTAAGTCTCAGTAAAAATAAAAATCCTCTAAGTCAGTCACTCACACATAACCACACTTCCTTCTGCAGTGTTTCCTCTAAAATTATTTACTAAGTTTTGAGAATAAATGTTTAAGTAAAGCAAACACTCTACACCAGCAGTCCCTAACCTTTCTGGCACCTGGGACCGGTTTTGTGGAAGACAATTTTTCTACGGACTTGGGGGCGGGGGGGATGGTTCAGGCAGTAATGCGAGCGATGGGAAGCGGCAGATAAAGCTTCGCTTGCTCGCTGCTCACCTCCTGCTGCGCGGCCCGGTTCCTAATAGGCCACAGACCAATATCGGTCCGTGACCTGGGGACTGGGGACCCCTGCTCTACACTAATAAAAGGATGATCTATATTTTCCAAATTAATGAGCTCCAAAAAGTTAATTACTGGGAGCATTATCAGATGCATTTTTTTCCTTCGTTGAGGATTAACTATGAAATGCATGCAAAATCACTGAATAATGAACTTCACAGGAATCGTAAATCATCTTTTGCAGTAAGATGATAAAAAATGATATTACCATGGAGGGAGGGAGGGAGGGAAGACAGAAATAGCAACTAACATTTATTGGGCACTTATATATACCAGTCACTGTTCTAAGTGCTTTGAATATAAGGACTCATCTATTCTCATAAAACCCTATGAAGTACGTACTATTACTATATTCATTTTACAGATGAGTAAACTAAGACACAGAAAGTTAAATAACCTGTCCACACAGACTGCCCAAACTCCACTGCCCATACTACTCCCCACCATACAATATTTCCAGGCTGCAGCAACTGAGAATGAACAAGAGTACGGCTCTTCTCTAACAAATTAGTGAATGATTTGTAATCTTACGTATTTCACTGTCTAAGCTGTTTTATTCCAAGAAAAGGAGGCTTCAACTGACTGTCAAATGGATCAATAAGACAAAAAAGATTTAAACCCCCTGATTTCAGAGACTGGGCTACAATCTAAGCCAGAGATGAAACCTACAGAAAGGCAGTAAGGAGTGGGCGTGAAAAGGCAAAGAGCAGTGAGAACAGTATTTCTTTCTCAACTTCATACACGTTAAGTGAAAAGGTAGCTCCATGGTCATATATCTGGAAAACAGTTGGCTAATATTCAATAGTTTCTTATTTTAGTTCTCCAAGAAAAGGATAAACTAAGCAACATCAAGCGATTCCCAAACTTATCTGACCATGAAATTCTTTACTCACAGAGCACCTTGAGAACAAACCACACTCAGGGAAGCTATTGGACTAAAAGGATACTCAAGAGTTAAAAATCTATCAAACTTGGTGACTAACAGTCCAGGAGAGATGAGTCAAAATAAGCCCCACAATATGGCTTAGGTAACCAGTGAAGGTGATATGAGAGGGAGGTTAAGATAAAGGGCAGTTTTTTATGGAAAAAGGTGAACTTAGTTCACCTGTTTGACCTAAGAGTTGTGTAAAAAACTGCCAGTTCACAAAACAATTGAAACCAGCATCTCAAAGAGATATTTGTACGTCTATGTTCATAGCAGCATTATTCACAATAGCCAAAAGGTGGAAGCAACCCAAGTGTCTGTCGATGAACGATAAACAAAATGTGGTATATACACTGAATAGAATATTATTCAGTTTTAAAAAGGAAGGAAATTCTGACATATACTACAATGTGGATGAACCTTGAGAACATTACACCAAGTGAAATAAGTCAATCACAAAAAGATAAATACTGTATGATTCCACTTAAATGAGCTACACAGAGTAGTCAAATTCATAGAGACAGAAAGTAGAATGGTGGTTGCGAAGGGCTGGGGGGAGGGGAGGATGGGGTGGAGGGGTGTTGTTTAATGGGTATAGAGTTTCAGTTTTGGAAGACAAAAAGCATTCTGGAGATAGGTTGCACAATGATGTGAATGTACTTAACACTACTGAACTGTAACTTAAAAATGGTCCAGATGGTAAATTTTATGTTGTGTATCTTACCACAATTAGAAAAAAATTTTAACTGCCAATTCAAGATGTTGTTAGACATTTGCTGTCTCTATCTGCGTAGAAACCTCTCATGCCATGTGGTCCTGCTAGGACTACAGATCACAGTGTCCTGCCCTGACCCCTACTGATGACTGTCCACCTACGTGACCAAAGGATGACCCAAGCAAAAGTCCTTTGGAGAGATCTGACAAATGGAAGCCAGAAAAACACCACCTTGGGGCAGCCAGTTGTTCTCTTTTGAGCCATTTGGAGAAAACCTCATTGTGGCAAGAAATGAGACCAATGAAAGAAAAGCAGAACCAAGTAGGACTCCTAAAGAGATCATGCCTTGACATCGCTGGAGCTCACGGATTCTCTTCCCCTGCTCTTTAGAGGCTCCAGTTACCTGGGCCAATAAATCTCAACACCTTTCCTGTGCAAACCTCCTCCCCCCACACCTCAAACACCAAAAGAGAACAGGGATATCCAAAAGAAAAGCAATTTCACTGAGCAATACGACCCTTTACAAGAATTTTCTCTCCATAGTTCCTTTGAAATTTTATCTGCAGTATCACATACTAGAACAGTAGTACACAGTTCCATAATTTAGTAAGTACAATTCCAAATTTAACACAATCTTTCCAGTTGGTAAATACATCATCGTGTTAGGCCAGAATATTTTTACATTTCTGAAAAAACAATAATTTAAAAAAATTATCAATCTAAATCTATACTAGATTATATAGAGGGAGAACTATACAATGCATAAAATAGAAATAAATTTAGAAATACAAGTGTTTCTAAATTATCTGAAGTATAAAATAAAAGAGAACACCTAAGCATTACCCTGAAAACTGAGGCTTTGGAGGAACATTCTAATACTTAAGTCAAAGAACAGAAGAATATACAGATAAGATCTTTTATCTGTGCCTTATTTGAAGAACTTTGCCCTTTCCAAGTTGTTCAACTCAATGCTCCATAACTATAGGTTCCCTTGGTTTAGTTTTCACTAATAATTGACAAGGTCTAATTTTATTAAATACAAATCTAATCAATAATGTTTATGACTGCCTAGGTATAATTACTCTCTTTTGTGAACCAGGAGACATGGAGAAAGGAGCAAATAAAGGGAGAAGGAATGCTGCTAGCTCTGCAGACTTCATCTGACTTAGGCAAAGAGGAGATCTAAAAAGCTGTCATGCTAGGAATTAATGTCAAACCAGTTTCATATCTGGAATCTTAAAGACTCACAGCATAAGGCTGCAGAGAGATGCCTGAAGCAAAATCTTAAAAGTAAACTGCACTCCCCAGGGAGTGTAGTTATGAACTTGTTGTCACAAGTCTTTGCAAAGATAAGCTAGCCATGTTGATTTCACTGAAGCAGACCTGACCAATAAAATAACTTCACAACACTGGGAATACCATCCATGTGAAATCTTTACAACCACTAATCAGGAAATGATCCATCTTCTGAAACTGCTCTCTCTTTATCATGAAAGATTAGCAGCCAGCATTTTAATCATAAGGGGGGTGGGGGGGAAGACCCTATTTTACTTGGAAGGGTTTTAAAGGTTCAATGCTGCACACCTGGTAAACACAAAAATGACAAAGCCTGTCTCTTCCCCAGGATTATCTTCCAGCTATTTAAGGTGGCTTCTATCTCACACCTCCAGAGCAAATCTTAGAATCTGGCAGCCCAGAATGTTTACAGTGCTCAGGGGAAGATCTAACTGTTAGAAGCACGGCTCAGGCATCCCGCAGTCCCCAGGACCATTTATTTGTCAAGGAACCTACAGAACTTACTGTCTTAGAAAAAACCAACTGGGCAGATTTATGATATTTCTGTTAAAATACAGTGTGTGCTTTTTAAATCATGGCATAAATAATACCCAAAATCTTAAAATGTGAATAACTTTCAGACAACAATACCATTTACAGTCTCCTAATGGAAATAATCAGAAAATTCAAAAAAAAAAAAAAAAAAGGAGGCACAAAGGTGTCTGTAACAGGATTATTTATAGTAGGAAAAACAAATAATATATATGCAACAGATTAAAGGGTTAGGTAAACAAACTTTCATTCATCCACACCATGTACCATAAAAAGCTGTCACCCTAACCAAAAGTTATTACCTCATAGGGGTAAAATTATGAGAAGTCACTTGGTGAACAAACCAGATTACAGCACTATGTTCTATGATCTCCTTGGAAATTTTTTAACTTAATAGTTCCATATATGCATGAAACAAAGTCTGAAACAATAAACACTAAAATATTAACAAAAATGTTTATCTGAGTGACATCTTAGAATTATTTATTTCTGATTTTCATAAAATGCAAATATGTTATTTCTTTAAAATGTTAATTAAATTTTTAAAGAATTCACCAGTAGCCATAGCAAATTTCTAATGACTGCCTCGTAAGGGCCAATATTAGGCTTACATCCTGACTTCTCTAAAAGTAAATGCAAGAATGGCTAACAGTATTCTATATGAAACTACTTTTTGAACATAGCTTGGATAAATTATCTAAAATTAATTCAAAAATAACTCTTTAGAGAAACAACTAAAAATGCAACGGCCTAATGTCTCTAGAAAGGAAACATAATACAGATCAATGGAGATCCCATAAAATATGTATCTTTCCTGTATAAAATTAAGAAGTTACAATTAGTTTTAATTCACAGCCCGAAGCTTTTTAATGACTAAAGAAAAAGGAAAAGAAGAAATAAAAACTTTTCTCTCCTCAGAGGCCCAAGTCAGGGTTAGCAGATTGCCTGCTTTGAGGCACCCTGTTTCAGTCATAAATACCTTGACCGAATTACTTCCCAGGCTTCATTCCCACGGTGAGAATGTGCTGAGAGCAGGCCCCACTGCAAGAACAAGACAAAGACAGGTGGCATGTGGTATGTGGGCAGGGCCTTGAGTGTGACCAGAGGCAGCAGGCCTGAAGACCAGGCCTCCAGGAGGCTCTGTGTAACCAGGTGGCAGCAGAGGCACCCGTGAGCAGCGGGACTTGAGCAGACTGTCAGAGGGGAGGCATTACATACAGGCTGTGCTGTTCCCCAAAACCAGTCAAGAGCAGTGCAGCCACGGGGCACAGTGGGCGAGTACAGGGCTTGGGGCTAACTCAAAATCACTTCACCTCTCTGAATCTCAGTTGCCTGAAGTCTCAAATGAAAGTTATACAAGAGAGCACCTTTTTATCTGTAATGACCTCTCAACACTTTGTTTTTCCTGTTCTTAATATAACTGTTACCTCCATTAAGGTCTAATTAGATTAGGGGTGCTGTGTCAAGTGGTTTTTCTCTTGACAAAAGGAAAAACACAAAAAAAGAAATGCCAGCCAAACAATCAAATAGGCCTTCCACAAGACAAACCCACAGTTAGTGTCTATGCCTGGCATTCATGTGATCAATAATACTCCACTACTGACCAGCTGCTCACTAGCAGGCACAAGGCTGACTAGGGCTAGAAGGATAAACAAGAGGGACTTGGTCCCTAACCTCTGCAAATTCCAGGGTGGCAAGGGCCGAAAACAACAGTTTGCCATCTCCTCTCCCACGAGATACTGCCCTTCATAATATCCACGGTAATGACTGGACCCTACATAATCCTAATTTCTCTCAGATAATTTCCAAATCTCCTACCCACAAATACATCTTAGATGTCTCAGAACTATTTGAACAAATGGGTACATATTTAGTTACCTAAGTTCTACATCTGACTACCTTCTGTATCATGTATGACTCAATCACAAATTGAGCATGATGCTAAAGTGGTGGCCCACAGAGGTCTTGGGTGAGTCACTAAGTGCTCTCTTAGTTTTCTCTGTTGTAACACTGGGGAAGGAAGTGTCCCTGGGAGGCTTTGCTTTCTTCAAACTCTTAAAATTATTATAAGATGTTATGATCATTGTGTAGCTACAAACCCTTAAACAGTACTTACTAGAAAATGTCTATAAACTTAGAACTAAATATGCTGGCATTTCATAGCAGACCTGTCTCCATGTTCTCTTAAAACCATTAGAGCTATTAGTTCTAACCTAAGAAAAGTAAACAAGACTCGAAGCCAAGAAGGAACTCGTTTGACTGCTTTCCTTGCCTCCCAATAATCAAAGCAATATTCTCATAAGTGTCTGGCTCCCAAATACCTGTAAATGTCTTAATTCCGCCTAGCATAAGCAGTATTTTCATCCGATTCGTAGCTGCATGGCAATATTCCTCTTTCAATGTTGCCTGACGTTCCATTGATTTTTTTCTTACTGAAATATATCTAGCTACAGAAAAGTATAAAAAAACCATGGATTTTTTAAAGAGGACTAAATAGGTCTCCTCACTGGATCCCTACTATGTGGCAAACACAATGGTAGTGGCTGGTGATACAAAGGTCAGCCACAGATGAGGACAGACAACTAAGCAAATTAGTGCAATAATGTGTATACCATTCCAGACTGTGTCTGGTTCAAGTATGACACATAAGCCTTTAAAGTATATCAACGAAGGTAATATACTCTAACAACTACACTGGTAGTCTTGAGTTTATAAACAGTTGGGCGTTTTTAAAAATTCATTCCCAGTTGGTTGTTTGAAACTTGGAGCACATTTTCCCCCAATACACACTACTATAAATGTGGTTAGGTTTCCAAGCCAACACACAAAAGACCAATTTAACACAAAGTATCTGAAACACTATACAGCTGCCCTAGCAAATGAGCAGAATATTACTGCAGCCAAAGAGAACCATGAGTGATCTTGTCATCTGAAAGCTGGAGTTTGAGGGAAACTCAAGTGTACGTTAATAAGGGGTGCAGATGGAGTGGCGAGGAGGTGCCTGTAGTTTTATGGCAACTAAGCTCAGGGATTTTGAGACCAAGGGCCAGGTAGGCCTGGCCTAACTCAAATCCAAGTTCCCCCAGATAAAAGCTGGGTGCCTTTAAACATGTTATTCAACCATTCTAAGCCTCAGTTTATTAATCTGAATGACTGGCACAGAGTAAGCATTCCATAAACAATACTTTACATACATTTTTTTCATTTGCTTGAGATTATACAACTTTCATCTTCCTTGGAATAAAAGTATCCTGGGGCTTCCCTGGTGGCACAGTGGTTGAGAGTCCGCCTGCCGATGCAGGGGACACAGGTTCGTGCCCCGGTCCGGGAATATCCCACATGCCGCAGAGCGGCTGGGCCCGTGAGCCATGGCCACTAAGCCTGTGCGTCCGGAGCCTGTGCTCCGCGACGGGAGAGGCCACAACAGTGAGAGGCCCGCGTGACACACACACACAAAAAAAAAAGTATCCTGAACACATAGCTGGGATTATCAGTCACTGTTAGAAAATGTTTGGAGTTTCACATAAAACAGATTTTTTTAAGTGTCTAGGCAAGAAATGTACAAAGAAGGGGATTGATGAAAGTGCATTACACATGAGAAAAGGGTAGCATGAACTAAAATGCAGTAACCAGGAAGAGACTGAAGACAGAGGGAAAAGACAGGTATATGATGTACGGAGGATTCTCCCGATCAGAGAAGATATGAGATGGAATCCCAGGGACTTTCCAGATGACTTACTGGCTGTCTATACAATGAGAAGATGGGAGGATAACAAATAGTAACAGTGGCAAACCTTTATAGGATGTTGGTATACAAATATACATACTTGCTCATTTAATCCTTACAACCCTATAAGGTAGGTGGTATTATCCTCATTTTGCAGTTGAGAAAACTGAGGTTGAATAACTTGCTAGTAAAATAAACTCAGCTTGTAAAATAAAGCAGGATTCAGACCCACAGATGCTGGTTCCAGATTTGGGAGTCCGAACCACTATCTTATACTGATGCTTTTGTAGTAGTGGGAACCCAGCTATTTGCATAAGTGGGCTTCCTGCATCAGAAGTTCATAACTTGAATAATATGTATCTATAAAGTCTCCACTTATAAACATAAATGTTACATAACATTACATTTACAGACTTTCTGGCAATGTTCAATATTTGGGATGGGGGTGGGTAACTAACATTTATTAAATGCTACTGAATCTCAGGCACTGTCTGAAGCAGTGTTCTACCTCATTTAACCTTCACAAAACCACCCTGGTGATAGGTTCTATTAAATCCACTTTACACTTAAGAAAAACTGAGGATCAATTATGAGCCCAAAATCACAGAGCTAGTGTCAGAGGAAAGCCTAAGACTGGCTCCTCCTGGTTCTAAGTCCAGAGTGCTTTTCATAACACAACTAGTATACTCAGATCCAAACAGGTAATCGTGGGACATGTTACATAATAACCAGGTAATATAAAATAACAGTAAATCAAGTTCGATTTTAAAATGTCAAAGACGTTTCACAGGAAAATACTAAATTATCTTTAGGACAGCTAAATTAACCCAATTACCCATCTCACCTCCCACACCCTCATCCCTGCCAAAAAAAAAAAAAAAAATTCCTTTCAGATCCTCTTTATTACTTAGCACCTAACAATACCAAATACAACATAGGTGGCTAGAGACTTCTCCAAAAGCCTAAAACTACTTCAGAAGCATTACGTTGGAAAACAGGATAGGAACGCATTCCATGGGTCCTCATTTAAATGCCAATGTCAGAAATAAAAGGGAGGGGGGACAACTAACAAGACAATAGAAAGGAGGCTTTTTTAAGAGTTGAAGGGTTTTCCAATTATATCTCAGTAAAGCTGGGGGACAGTGGAAGAGTAGAAAGTTTTTTGTTCTGTTTTGTTTTGTTTTTAGTGAGAGCGCTGCACATTTGAATTCCAGCTCTGCCATTTATTAGCTTTGTTTGCTTATCTGGAAAATGATGCCATTAAGATCCAACTCTCTGGCTATTAGAAGATTAAATTAAATATCAAATTCAAAGCATGTAAACAGCTGACGTAGTAAAAGCTGCCTAATCTTTTTTTTTTTAACATCTTTATTGGAGTATAATTGCTTTACAATGGTGTGTTAGTTTCTGCTTTATAACAAAGTGAATCAGTTATACATATACATATGTTCCCATATCTCTTCCCTCTTCTGTCTCCCTCCCTCCCACCCTCCCTATCCCACCCCTCTAGGTGGTCACAGTCCACCTAGCTGATCTCCCTGTGCTATGTGGCTACTTCCCACTAGCTATCTATTTTACGTTTGGTAGTGTATATATGTCCATGCCACTCTCTCACTTTGTCCCAGCTTACCCTTCCCCCTCCCCATATCCTCAAGTCCATGCTCTAATAGGTCTGTGTCTTTATTCCCATCTTACCCCTAGGTTCTTCATGACCTTTTTTTTTTTTCCTTAGATTGCATATATATGTGTTAGCATATGGTATTTTTCTCTTTCTGACTTACTTCACTCTGTATGACAGACTCTAGGTCCATCCACCTCACTACAAATAACTCAATTTCATTTCTTTTTATGGCTGAGTAATATTCCATTGTATATATGTGCAACATCTTCTTTATCCATTCATCTGTTGATGGACACTTAGGTTGCTTCCATGTCCTGGCTATTGTAAATAGAGCTGCAATGAACATTTTGGTACATGACTCTTTTTGAATTATGGTTTTCTCAGGGTATATGCCCAGTAGTGGGATTGCTGGGTCATATGATAGTTCTATTTGTAGTTTTTTAAGGAACCTCCATACTGTTCTCCATAGTGGCTGTACCAATTCACATTCCCACCAACAGTGCAAGAGGGTTCACTTTTCTGCACACTCTCTCCAGCATTTACTGTTTCTAGATTTTTTGATGATGGCCATTCTGACTGGTGTGAGATGATATCTCACTGTAGTTTTGATTTGCATTTCTCTAATGATTAATGATGTTGAGCATTCTTTCATGTGTTTGTTGGCAATCTGTATATCTTCCTTAGAGAAATGTCTCTTTAGGTCTTTTGCCCATTTTTGGATTGGGTTTTTTTTTGTTATTGAGCTGCTTGAAACTTTTGGAAATTAATCCTTTGTCAGTTGCTTCATTTGCAAATATTTTCTCCCATTCTGAGGGTTGTCTTTTGGTCTTGTTTATGGTTTCCTTTGCTGTGCAAAAGCTTTGAAGTTTCATTAGGTCCCATTTGTTTATTTTTGTTTTTATTTCCATTTCTCTAGGAGGTGGGTTAAAAAGGATCTTGCTATGATTTATGTCATAGAATGTTCTGCCTATGTCTTCCTCTAAGAGTTTGTTACCATTGCAACAAAAAGAACAGAATACCTAGGAATAAACCTACCTAAGGAGACAAAAGACCTGTATGCAGAAAATTGTAAGATACTAATGAAAGAAATTAAAGATGATACAAATAGATGGAGATATATACCATGTTCTTGGATTGGAAGAATCAACATTGTGAAAATGACTCTACTACCCAAAGCAATCTACAGATTCAATACAATCCCTATCAAACTACCACTGGCATTTTTCACGGAACTAGAACAAAAAATTTCACAATTTGTATGGAAACACAAATGACCCCGAATAGCCAAAGCAATCTTGAGAATGAAAATTGGAGCGGGAGGAATCAGGCTCCCTGACTTCAGACTATACTACAAAGCTACAGTTATCAAGACAGTATGGTACTGGCACAAAAACAGAAATATAGATCAATGGAACAGGATAGAAAGCCCAGAGAAAAACCCATGCACATATGGTCACCTTATTTTTTTTTTTTTTTTTTTTTTTTTTTTGCAGTACAAGGGCCTCTCACTGTTGTGGCCTCTCCTGTTGCGGAGCACAGGCTCCGGACGCGCAGGCTCAGCGGCCATGGCTTACAGGCCCAGCCACTCCACGGCATGTGGGATCTTCCCAGACTGGGGCACAAACCCGTGTCCCCTTCATCGGCAGGTGGACTCTCAACCACTGTGCCACCAGGGAAGCCCTGGTCACCTTATCTTTGATAAAGGAGGCAAGAATATACAGTGGAGAAAAGACAGCATCTTCAATAAGTGGTGCTGGGAAAACTGGACAGGTACATGTAAAAGTATGAAATTAGAACACTCCCTAACACCATACACAAAAATAAACTCAAAATGGATTAAAGACCTAAATGTAAGACCAGACACTATCAAACTCTTATTAGAGGAAAGCTGCCTAATCTTGAGTCTCATCCTCTTGCTCCCTCTCCTTCCCATTGGACAAGATGTGCTACACATCCCACAAACCTGAAAGCTACCCCAAGCACAAGTTCACCAGAAGATTGAGAAAGTGCTTTTCTCATTTTCCACCAAACCCACATCATGATTCCCATATTGCCTCAGAGCCTTTTTTTGCCTGCTCCTTTCAAGATATTTACCATCTTGGTGTCACCTCAGGTTGGGTAAATCAAGGGCCTACTATTTATTATTTAAATTTCTATTTCTCACCAAAATATAAGTTGGGGCTACTCATATAAATATATAAGACTTACAAAACAGAACCATTCATTAAAAGGAGGACTTAATACATGTGAAAAGTGATCTGGTGGGAGACTGAGGCAGGGAGATCACTGTAAGAAAAATGAATAGCAACCTAAAATAAGCAAATAACTTGGCCTCGAGTTTTCGGGCAAGGAAACATTATGATTTACAGAACAGTCTTTCTCTTTTTCTTTTTTATAAAAGGAAACATAAATTCCTGAAGAGGAACATCAAAAATTTGCCTAAACTTATTTATTTAAGCCACTGACAGGACGAAAAATACCACCATAGTCTTCCAAAATACTTGGTGATCATTCACAAAACTGTACTACTTTATATAAGAATCAAGGATTTAATTTGGCCAAACTCCTTCTAGTAAAAATGTTCCCGGGGCTTCCCTGGTGGCGCAGTGGTTGAGAGTCCGCCTGCTGATGCAGGGGACACGGGTTTGTGCCCCGGTCCGGGAGGATCCCACATGCCGCGGAGTGGCTGGGCCCGTGAGCCATGGCTGCTGGGCCTGCGCGTCAGGAGACTGTGCTCCGCAACGGGAGAGGCCACAACAGTGAGAGGCCCGCGTACCGAAAAAAAAAAAAAAAAGTTCCCACTTTGAACCTCTACAAATTGTATACAGAGGATTTAGCATTTACTCAATAATAACCCATGTATCTTCTGTGAAAGGGGATATTACAATGAATAAGTCCCTGTCCTCAAGAACCTTGGGACTGCACAGTGGAGGGAAGTCTACAAAGGAATGAAGCACAAGGCAGAAGACAATGCCCTAGAAAAGAGGATCACACACCACTGAAGCACTAAGTATACACATGCCTCTTGTTGGGGGCTGGGGCGGAGGGAACAGGGACATTTGAAGGGGCCTTGAAAGCTACAGAATTGTAACAGATAGAGAGCATGAGGCACGGGCAAAGTCCGTGGAGGAGGAGGAGGCAGAAAAATATGAGGAATGTCTGAGGCACAAATGCAAAATAGTGAACAATCTACTTTGGCACAGAAGGAGAGAAATGGGAGAATAAGCTGAAAAGTTGAAATCTTATGACAAGGAGCCTGGAATACTACAGTAAGGTGGAATTTGGACTGTTTTCTGTGGGGCTTCCAAAGGCTGCGGTCAGGGAAATTCTGTGACCTGAGTCAAGCTGCAGGAAGATTATCCAATGTCTGTATGGAGGACAGACTGGAGGGAAAGGCTGGAAGCAGGGAGCCTAGGCTGGAGATTACTGTGATCCCCCAGGTAAAGAAAAGCTAGGTCAGAGGCAGGGAATGGCGAGAAGACAAAAAAGCCACACGCTGGGAGGGAGCACTGAGAGGGCCTGGCAGACTGCTGGACTGGGGGACGGAGGGGGTGCGGGAGGGGCGCAGCAGGGCGAGAAACCAAGATGACCTAAGGCAGGGGTCAGCAAACTTGGGCCCACGTGCCAAATCTGGCCTCTTGCATGTTTTGTACAGCCAGGAAGCTATACAAATTTTTACATTTTTAAGTGGTTGGGGAAAAAATAATATTTTGTGACAAGTGGAAACTCGAATGTCAACGTCCGTACATAAAGTTCTCCTGGAACACAGCTACACTTGTTGGTTTACACGTTGTCAATGTCTGCTTTAGTTCTGCAGTGGCAGAACTGTGGAGTTGTCACAGAGTGGCATGATCCTCAAAGCCGAAAATATTTACTGTCTTCCTCTCTACAGGAAAAGTTTTCTGACCACTGGTTCTGATGGTGGTGAACAGAGATAGTACTAAGAGGAAGAGAGAAATCATCCACTGCGTTGGCTGGGTCAGAAAAAGAGATGATATTAATTCTGGAGCAGTTAAATGGGAGGTGTCAACAAGACATGCAGGTAAGGGAGCCCAGATGAAATGGAAAGATCATCCCACTGTGGGGCCTCGGCACCTGCTGCTCCCTGCCTGGTACTCTTCCTCCAGGTCATGGCATGAGCTGGCTCCTGCTCATCATCCATCATTCAGGTCTGAGCCCAAATGTCATCTCCTCAGAGGTAGGCCCTCTCCCACCCACCTAAGCATTCTCTACCAATTACCATACTTAATTTTCTTTATCGCACGTAACAGCACCTATTTATCGCCAAGTTTAACATCTTAGAATGTTGGCCCCTTAAGAACAGGGCCCTGCCTCTTGTTCCCCACTGTGTCCCCAGTGCCTTGGCCAGTGCCTAAAGCTGCTCAGCTGGTATTTGGGGAGGTAGGGAGTGCAGAAGAAGAAATATGAATAAAAGGGACAACTGGAGCACAGGTGAAAGCAGGTCATCTGCACAGTTCTAGGAATAAATAAGATCTGCCGTTCTCAGAACCTTTAGGAAAGTCTGTACTGGGGGCGGCGAGAGAGGAGAGGAAGAGAAGACACCAAAGAGAAGAGAGCAAAGACACAGACAGAAAGGAGAGAAGTATTGTGTCTCAGAAGCCAGACAGCAGTGGGGTATGGGACATCTTTCAGGAAGGGGGTGTTTAGCAGCATCAAATGCTTTAGATAACAAGCACAGAAAAAAGGCCTAAGTATGACAGCAAAAAGTCACTGGTGACCTCAAAGAATAAGTCTCAAGTGTGTGGAGGTGGCAGTCAGGTTGCAAAGGGTTAAAGAATGAGTGAGTGGGAGGAAGTAAGGCTTTCAAGGCATTTGGCAGCAGAGGGGGCAGAGGTGCTCCCGGTGTGGTAGGGGTGGGGGGATCCTTCTGTTTTTCATACAGTGACTCAAGTCTGACCTCACCAGCCTGCCTCTCGGTCCTCTCTGCTCCAGCTGCAGTGTTGGTTCCACCTCAGATCCTTTGCGCACGCTGTGAGCCTGCGCTAACAGGCTCCTCACTCTCTTAGCCTGGCTAACTCCTTCACCCTTCAGACTCCAATGTAAAAAAAAAAATGTGTCACAAAGACCCCCTCTTCTTACTGCCCCCCACCTCTGCTTTATACCAAACTAAGACATCTCTCCAGGTACTCAGCATAATTAAAACAAACAGTTGAATAA